>NW_026086937.1:19750536-20448536 GCF_022539395.1 Myiozetetes cayanensis | reverse complement strand
TTGATTTTTCCAGGATCCTGGGTTAATGGAGGATACTTTACTCATCAGTCAGTAATGGTTCCACAACCAGAGGGGAAAATCCATGCAAGGTTTGATCTCCCCTATGTTAAACATCTGGATGAAATCAGAAGGAAAGACCTAAATACCTGAACTTGGACCTAAATATGACACAACAAAGAGCTGCCTTTATTCACTTCTACTCCCTTAACCCAGCCCTGTTGCTTTAGGATAATATTTTCTCAATTAACTTGACCTCCAGCTGTGTCTGTCCCAGACATTTGTGCATTTGTGTTTGCTGAAGTGTGCAGGTGACATTTATTTACCCAGATCAGCCACTCTCATTACTCTGAGCAGACCACAAGGACTCCAAGCAGGGCTTGATTCCAGTCTCAGGACTGCCACCATTCCAGGCTGGCAGGAGAAAGCCTCTGTGGAGTTCCCTGTGAGTCTCTGAATAAACATAAATAGTCACCAAAAAAAAAAAGTTCCCAGCCATAAAGCGCTGTTTTATTACTCCCTGCACTTCAGTGTTTGTTCAAACTCACTGACAGCTCCTTCTAAATCAAATGATAAATGAAAAGAAACAACAAGGCAGAGATGATGTGGCTACTCCTGTAAGAGAGAAGGATTCCTTCCTGCCTCACCCCCAGACAAAATGACACAGAGAAGCTGGAATACATGAGGAGGATGCACAGATATTTTGGATAGAGACAGACACCACCTGTGAAATCTTTTTGCTGTGCACAGCAAGAGTTAAAACCAACTCCCTTACCTCCTTCCTTAGCAAGCTCCTCACATTCCACCTCCCTTAAATTGCTCCCTGACTTAAGTAATCATCTCTTTCAGGCCCTTAAGCAATAATAACTGGCTGCAGCTGGGGGGAGTGAAAACCAAATACCAGCAGCAGCAGAGGTATTTCTGCTATCAGCCAGTGTATAAAACATTGGCAGTTTAGAGAGGAAGGAGCCATTTAAATATGACAGGTTTTTAATATTTTAACTGCAGTGTGTCTGAGTGTTGCCCCAGGCACCCCAAAGTTTGCTGTACCACATAATTCACTTTTACAATTCTCTCACCCACACGGAAAGCAAAATAAAATACACTGAGAAAAACTCCTGCTTTTGGAGAATCCAAACCCACAGTTCACCCAAAAAGATTGCTGTCATCTAGACCTCTCACTGGCATTGGCACAGACAAGTGTCCAAGTGGATTCCTGGCTAAAGGCAGGGACGTGGATGTGTCCAAAACGTTAAAGCTCAAACTGCCCCTCAGCATCAGACAGGATCATCTCTGGTGTGGATTGTTCATGTACTGTGGAATCTGAAGAGCTGCAGCTGATTTTCTATCAGGTAGCCCAGTTGTGGCTCAGCCACCACCAAAGCATTGCTGCTTTAGCTTCCACTCCCTGTTCCCACTGCTTTGCCTCCATTCCATGCAGGTCACGCTGCTGAGGAGCCACTGGTAGGGTTTGTCCTCTCCCAGTCCTTCTCCACAGGCACAAGGTGTGATTTTTGGGGTGTCCTGTTGCAGGGTCAGGAGTCTGACTCGATGATCCTCGTGGCTCACTTCCCTCTCAGGGTATTCTGTAACTCCATGATTTGTTTGGCAACAGGGCTTTCAGGTTTCACTGTCTGACTGCGATGAATTTTTGTGTCAGAGCAGAATTTCAACCAGTTTCTGTTCTTTTTATCATTCAAGAGAAGAATAGGCTTATTTAATTCAGGTCATGTTCCTTCCTTTATTTCATTTTCTTTTCGCAAAACGGAGCCTCAGCTCCCATCTCAATATTCAAAATGCACTATAAAAATATGCAGCACTGATCTAAAGAATATTCACATGTAAATTGTAATTAAGTAAACACTCCTAGACATGATTTCATTGCAGGAAAGTCCAAGCATAGCTTTTAACCTCTGCTTTAGGTGTTACCAGGACATAAAAACATCACAGAAGAACCACAGTGCACGGGGTAAGAGCGTAGAATTTACATTTCTGCTCTAATACCCCCTCCAGAGTTGAATTTTATCAGTTTGCTCAGACACCTCAGCACCACTTCAGCTGCTGTGTCTGAATATGAATATCAAACACTCCCGAAATCCTCGCTCCAAGTGCCCTCTGCCATCCCCCCCTTTCTGTCACACACAGAAGCAGAGTCACACAAAGAGAATTTGAGCTTGTGATCAGGTTGGACACCCAGAACATGATGTACACAGAATTTAGGGTGATGCATTTCCATAAACCTCAGCTTTCAGGAGGCAAATGCCACACACACCACACACACCTCAGCTGGAACCCTTAGGAGTCATCCACAGACAGATGGTCCTGAAAAATGTCCACACAAATGAAGGATATTTCTGTCCACTACAAAATAACAAAGGATATTTCAGTGCCACAGAGGAGTTCTGTGTCCAGGAAGGACCTATAAAACAAGGCATTCAGTGGAATAATAACCCACCCTGCCAAGGGAGGAAGGAGAGATGTCAGTGGTGTCCCAGGTAACCCCTCCTCCATCCTCTGCCCTTGCACAGCCACCTGAGCCAAGCTCGGAGCCAGCACAAGGAGCTGAACAGTTTGGATCTGAAAAAGCAGAGCCTTCCCAGCACACTTTTGACAGGGTTATTCCAGAGGGGGAAAAAGGAGGTAAATATTTGAGCTGAAATC
The DNA here is from genome assembly GCF_022539395.1 of Myiozetetes cayanensis. Taxonomy (NCBI): domain Eukaryota; kingdom Metazoa; phylum Chordata; class Aves; order Passeriformes; family Tyrannidae; genus Myiozetetes; species Myiozetetes cayanensis. Next base: position 20,445,878 of record NW_026086937.1, on the reverse strand, counting down.
AGGAGACCTGTCCCTCCTAAAGGAGAGACACCCCCCCCCCCAACCCCACAAAATAAACATTAGAACCTTTAAAACATTTGGTAGGTTAATAAATGAAGAAAACATTATCAATGCCATTACCAACAGCTAAGGACTGTTTTGTTTTAGTGTCTAAAAGACTAGTCAGAGTGGCTTGACGTTTCATTTTGCCTGCAGTGGGACAGAACTTGACCTTCCCAGGACAACCACCACAGCAGGAAAGGCAATTTTCTCTCTAAAGTAGAGTTTTCAGCAGCACTCATCCTACAAACCTACTGAAACTCCCACCAAAACTCAGGAGTCAGTAACTCCAAATGTCTCACTGAGTCCCCAGCTGCTGAGGTGGGTCCAAGATCCCGAGCCAGCCCAAGGCAATCATCCTCCCCACACAAATGAATGCTCTCAATGCTCTCCAGATTAAAACAAAAAAAAAAAAAAATCAAATTGCTCCCAGGTGGCCAGCAGGAAACTGGGTGCAAATTGGATTTCGGGATAGTCAAATGCAGTATCAGTGGGGAAAGAAGGTTCTCTCCACTGCTAAGTTTGCTCAGGAAACCACAGAAATCACATCCCTGAGAAAGATAAATTCTGTATTATTTATTGAATAGCTTTAGATTTGTAACATAATACAGCACTTAAAAAGCAGTGTGAGATAAGTCACTCCTTTAGCTCAGACTCAGAGTGTTTCCAGTTACTCAAGTGCTGGTAAAAGAAATGATTTAAGCTTGAATAAAGCTGAACATTTGGGTAGTGAGAAAATTATTTAGCTTCCATTTAGTGACTTGAAGTTCTCTGTCACGTGCTCCAGAAAACCATTCTGTAGCTAATTTTCTTCATTTCAGATAAATTTTTCTTAAAACCCCTTTATTGAAATCATCTTATTTGAGTGTTCTATGCAAGCTTCAAGCTTTATTGGAGAAATGCGAAACTACACAGCAAATTTCCCTCCAGATTTACCAGCTTCTGTTGAGGAGTTTCATTCTTTCTCAGACTGTGCCATTCTTAAAGGCTTTGCAGGATAATTTTCCAGGAGCATCTTTGATCAAAAGCATCCAGATGTTTCCTTGTAGCTCTGCCAAATGACAGATTTCACATCTTTAAAAAAAAAAATATAAGGAATTTTCGGAGCATTCTCCAGTCAGTCTTCAAGGAATCTCAGAAGTCATTTGTCTCACCATGTGGATGGTTCTATTAAACCTCTCCTAAACCATTTAATTGCATTAAAAACAATGTAGCTCCCATACCTTTTGTCCCCCACACAGCTGTATTCATAAAAAAGGGAATTATTCACGTGCCCTCATGAGGACCAAGGGGAATCTCCTGACAGGCACTGTTATCTTTGATCCCTTTAGCAAAGTTTTAATTTAGGGGTTTAATTGCTGCCTCTTGTTACATAAAATGACTCGAAAGAAAAGCACTAACAGAGAGAGAAGATCCATTTAGACCAAAAATGCTGTTGAAAAAGAAACACATTTCTGAAGGCCAAAGAAATTAAGAAATAAAATGGAAGTTAACCATTCCATCAGCTCTGTACACTTGTTCAATTTCCTAAAAAGCTTTTACATCATTTTTAAGAGGTTTTTTTGGAAAAATCTACACATGACATGGAAATTATGTCACCCACAGCAACATCCTCGTTAGCTTCTCCTAGGAACTGAAATCTTCCAGGTGCTGTTTATCTTCATAAAAGTCACAGTGCTAACCCTCCAAACATATGTTTATCCATTCCTCTGAGGGCCTTATTTTTGTCTTAAGCTGCACTGAGTCAGACTGAGTTGTCTTTCAGTTCAGCTGCACACTGGAGCACCATAGAAGGGGGGTGTAAATGTTGCTCCCTGCTATCCCTTCAGATATGAGTAGTACCCCACAGCAGCAGGCTGGCAATTCCACATTTTAATTCCCTCAGAAGCGCTGGGTGAAGCCCATCTGCTCTTTGTGCAGCCTTGGTGCTCAATTTATTGATTTCTCCCATTTGAGGATGCTGAAGAGAACAAAGCTGAGTTACAAAGGTCAGCTCAGTCCAACAGACCCCACAGGAAACTCTCATTTCACAAGATCTTTTATCTACAAAAACTCAGCTGCAGATGTGGTGCCTCTTTTTGGGCAGGAGAGAGGTTGTTTGGCATCTTCTGGCTGGGGTTTGTGAGGAAGCAGAAGGGAATCTGCCCAAAGTCATAATACTGAGGATCTCAAAATCACAAAATCAGTGAAAGACCTCTCAGAAAAGAAAGACCTCACAGAAAAGACCTCTGGGACCATCGAGTCCAACCTAAATGCCTGTATATCCCACAATCATCTGATGATTTGATGCCCTATAATGCCACAGTCATGCTACAAATCATTTCCATTTATTAGGCCATTTCCACAGCTGTTACACACACACACTCTGAAAACATAAGAACATAGAGCTAAGCATCCATAAATACATTGTTGCCCTTGCAATTTGTAATATTTTTTATTTTAAATCTAGCTCCCCTGTAAAAAAATTCAGAGTAGTCCCTTAGTTTCACAGTTACACACACAATTAAACCTACTCTGCTTTTTTTCTCTATTCTTCCTTTCCCAACTCCCCTCATCATCTAAATAAATACCTGGTACTCCAGCTGGCTTTGTCTCCTGGATGCTGCTTTGTAATTACCCAAACCAAGTAAATCCTTCTCATCTGATGGAAATGCACACACCTGAAGGTGGAATTGGCACAGAAGGGTTGTGTCATGTGCATCTTGCAGGAGTTTTTAGTTCCTGGCTGTCACACACACACACAAACAAAACAAGTGGTTATTTGGGTTTCCTGACCCCAGATCCACCTGAAGTCTCAGAGGGTGAGGAATGGAAGGAAAAGAAGAGATTAAGGACAAGAAAAGTCTGAGGAGCAAGGAGTAAATGCCTCCTATAACAGGGGATAAAGGAAAAGGAGATGGCATTGCTAAAGATTATTTGCTTTATTTTGCAAAATATTGCACCTTGACCAGCAGCACTGGAAGGAAAGGGAGCAAGGGAGGTTGGGAAACATGGAAAGAAAACACAGAAGAACGTGGGAGGAAACTGGGCTGGATCTCAGTGGTGTTCAACACCCACGATATTTTGCACAGGAGATTTTGGAAACAGGCAGTTTATCCAGAAAAAAATGAAATTCAGGTATAAGTTTGGCTGTTTAGTGTCAAAGAGGACTAACAAAAAAAGAATTTCTAATAAAACCAATATTTTCACTAAACAAAACAAATCAAACCAGCTACAACATTCCTCAGTTATCTCTCCTCCAACACGAGCCCAAGAATGGAGCAGCTGCCACGTTCTGCTGACAATTGGGTTGACATTTTGACACATCACTCCCATTCAGGGCATTTTCCTTGTCTCTGAAGCAAACAGATTTTGCTTTAAATAGCCCATGTCATGCAGTGATGCTTTGGGTGTCATTCATGAGGAAAAATGTTCAGCTGGTTTGTAAATTAGAAGACAACGGAATTTGAATCAAAATGAAGAGTCAAATATAGAGCAGACACCACCAAAAAAAGGAGACACACTCTTTTTTTTAATGAAGTAGAAATAGCAAGAGCACCAATGAGCATATTTAGCATTTTCAGCATGTTTTTCTTCAAGCACTTGTTGAAACCCTAAAAAAAATCACTGACATGAGTGGACAAAGCCACACAACTCCTGCTCTGCATCATGAGCTGTGATGCTGCAGGAAGGGTCTGCAAAAAACTTGGGAGCAGAAAAGCTCTCTCAGTAGAGGATTCACTCATGGCCAATTTTAGCCTCACCATAAGGAAATAAATGCTGTCAATAAAATGCATCCTGGTCCTTTATGCTATTTCTGTCAGGAAAAAAAAAAAAAAAAAATCCAAAAGTGGGATTTTTTGGTATTTAGACAAGTTTTATTGTGATAACATGCTGAGAGTGCAGCTGCCTGGGCCAGTAACCTGCACCTAATAAAACTCCACAGTTTGTTCTTTTTGTGATATTTGACTAAATGAAGGAAAAAAAAAAGCTTTTGTTGAGCATTGAACATTCTGGTTTGTTTACAAAATTGTCAGGGAAGAAGCCTCATCACTCTTCAGCTGCCTCAGCAAATGGAGATGCCATGCAAAGCAGTCCTGATAAACACCCTGCAGAGACAGCAGAGTCCTGGGAGTGAAAAACAAACCCCTGCTGGAAACAGCCTGGCTGGGGGCATCTTCTGAGCACAAAGCACGCTCCCCACACGCTGCACCACAACCCTGGCCCTGCTGCTGCTCCACAGCTCTCACTCCTGCAGCTTCCCACCAGAGGGACAAGGTAAATACAAGAGGCATTAATGCAGCAGTGGAATATCCCAACTTTCACAGCTGCAGAATAAAATGCTGGAGGGAAGAGGAAGGAAAATAGTTTACTCTTATTGGTATCTTCAAAGTGTTACACACATAAGTTATGTAAGCAAAGTCATCAACTTCCACAGGATTGCACCGCCAAATAAATTCAGGTGGAAAGATTAACATGCAAAATATTCTCTAGGAAGCTATTTTGACTTTCAGAGCAGTCATCTCAGGCAGCATAAGGAATGTTATGTGGTGATGCTTATCCAAGAAAGTCAAGCAAGTTTTAATTTGTACTGCAGAATGGAATTGCATAAAACACTGTCTTTTGAAGTGTTGTAAGTTATAAATGTCTGTTAAATTATGAAAAGATACTTCATGTTCCCAGTGCAATACAGAAAAAAAAAATATAAAGGGTAATCATCACATTTCTGTATTGGTTTTTGATGAAGTGAACAGCATTTGCAATTCCTCAGAACAGTCAATCTTCCCTTTCAAGCAGTTTGTAAAACATCAGGATGATTTCCAGTGCCCTTTAAATCCAAGTTACAGTCTAATTTCAAAGATTTTTTCCATGGAAATAAGGCCTTGCCAGCCAGACCTGAAAGAATCCTAGTATAATTAAGGCTGACTCAGCAACAATAATGGCAGGGGGTGGAACAAGATGATAATTAACATCCCTTCCAACCCAAACCCCTCTGTGATTCCATGAATTTTCAAAGCATTCCACAGCAAGTGGTTTGAAAAGGGAAACAGAGCCTCGTGAAGATGATTTTTATGTCCAGTTTTAGTCTTCCCACTCTTGACTACATCAGAGGAGGAAAGATCAGCTCATAACCAAGCTCTTATTTTACCTTTGTTTACCTGCAGCCAAGCTGGAGATTTGATTTCCATCCACATGGATCCTGCAAGCACTGCAAAGAAACACAAGAAAATTCAGACAGCAGAATGTGAGAACTTTTGGACCTCCTGTGACAATACTTACCACTCCTGAAGCTTTGAGTGTCTGGGGAATTATTTTAGTAGCCCTATCACAGCTTTAAACAGTAAAGATGAACAGGGGTTATAAAATTTGGGTCATTTAAAAAGGTTTTAATGGTTATTTTACAGCAGAAGTCAAGCCAGTCACCAGCTCACACCGGGGACAGAGGATATTCCCTGTACCAGAACCTTTGTTTGAAGATTATTTCCTCAGCTCTGTATTTCTCAGGCACTTCATCAGCAGCCTCCTGCACTTGAGGAAGTTTATAGCAGTTTAAAGGTGTTGGAAATTATTTCCAGGAGCTCTTCTGTTACCAAACCATAGCCAGGAGAGCTGCTCCTGACACTGCCAGCCCCTCTTTCCAAACCCTGGGCACTCTATTGACTGAGCATGGTCAGGCACTGGGGTCCATTTACAGGGGTGACCAAAGTCCCTGCATTTTGTAGGACATTTTAGGAAGTGGATTCCAAAGTCCTTGAAACAGTGACAGCAAAAATGTGGCTGGGAACACGATGTGCTTTTTCACTGGCAAGGCTCCCACAGGCTTTATTAAGAACAGATAGGCTGTCCCTGGATGTTCTTGAGATTCCATCATCCAAATTTAAGCCATTTGCATAATCTGTGCTGAAGGGGAGGCCAGGATATCTGCTTTTTACCACTGTGGTGAAAAAATAATCAGAGTCCTTATCTCTGCTCCTGTTCTGACCTTCTCCAATAGAAAAAAAAAAAAACACAACAAAAGCAACTTGTCATCTTTTAAATGGGCACAAGCCCTCAAAGTCACCTTTAAAAATGCAAAAATCCTACAGTGAGGAAAAAATGGGGAGGGTTGGGCAGGGGAGGAAGGGTTGTATCTATAACTGCAGCTCCAAACTGTTCTCTCACTCCTTTCTCACCTGATTCCCAAGTCCAACCTTTCCACCTCACCTTCAAAGAACACTGGGGAGCAGAAAGGCTTTAACCTTGGTTAACAGGTTGGCCAAGAGAGAAACAACCTGGGAAAGCCCCATGACTGGAATGAAAAAGGACAGTTCACATGGTACCCTTCTGCCTCCAAAGTTTCTGGGTTTATGAAAAAAACCCTTTCTGTTGTGCAGCTTCTGCTCTGACTGTGACCACAAAAGCTGGGTTTGCAGCACTGACAGCCAAGTGTAAATAGCAGCTGTGTTTCAAGCAGCCTATGATGGTTCTATTGATAATTTAATAGTGAGTCTGATGTAATACAGTAAATAGGAAGAATTAAATATAGTAGTGGAGAAAGTACATATTTATTTGGCCAGGTGCAGTAGCCAGACAAAAATTATGCAACTGAGCATGAATATTCCAAGATGCTTCACAGTACTTTTCAAACACACACATTTTTCAAAGTCAGCATTTGAAATCCAAAAATCAGTAATAGAGGGGTTTTTTATTATTTTTGTGGGTCTTTACATCCCCCAATACATGGAAAACTAGTTTTGGGCTTTTTTTTTTAGGACTTCCCTTTCCTGTGCTTGTGAACTGCTCTGTAATATTAACACAGTTTATTATGTTTCCATCCCTTACCAAAAGCACAGGCCTATTAAACAGCCTAATTAATCCTAATTAAATAGAAAGTCATGGAACACTTCTCTTGACCAAAATAATTTCGAAATGCCCTTGTGTTGATGGCCTGTAATTTGCAGGATTCATTTTTCAAATGCAAAAGACAGATGTCTTTGTCTCTGCTGCAAATGGCCTGGATAAATTAAAACTAATTGGGTTGATGTGGTTCTGATAATTGAATGAGATGCATGTAAAGCTGGATGATGATGGAGGAAAGAATAACTCTCGATTTTTACAAATGAGATGCAGCAAGTGACAGAATCTTGAAGTCTATTAAAGGGTAAAATCAAACTAACACAGAGAGGGGAAGGACCTTTACAACTCCAGCCCAAGCAGAGCCATGCACGGTGTTTGCAGTGGGATTCACTTCTTGCCAGAACTGGCTGATGGGAAACAGGAAAATCTGAATTTTGTTCTGCCTCAGTTCTCACTGTCCACCCTCAGCACCCTCTGTGTGCACAGACAACTGCAGAGATCACTGCATGAGATTTAATCTGTCTCAGCTGCAGGGAAAAGTGACCCTTCCACATCAAAAATAACCAAGTCAGACATGACCAGGCAGCCAGAGAAACTGCAGCTCATGAAAATATTCCAAGGACTGCCAGGTAAGTTTGGGAGTTTTGCTTTAGAAGCTCCAGTGAAGCTCCCAGCTGGTAAATTTGTTTGTATTTTGAGCACAGGGCACACGGATGTTGACACTGTACCTTCAGGAAGATGAGGGGAGGAGAAGTCTGGGATTTCTGGCACTTGGAATCACCTGGAATTTGGGTTATTCCCCTTTGCATCACTGAGGGCAGAAAATGGTCACATTCAAAAAGGCAAAACCAAAAAAGAGACAAACTGATCTGCCAGACTATTCAAGGTGTGTTCACGTGAATTCCTAAAATGCTTCAATATATAACAAATGTGATGTCCCCTCTCAAAATCCAACCCGACTGCCAAGATAATTCAGGGGATTTCTGCTTTGTAAAACCAGATTACTAAAAGTCAATGTGCAAAAAAACACAATGTAGACTCACCCAAGAAGCTCAAAAAAATAAACTGGTCTTTCACTTCTCCCCTCCTTTATTCCTCCTTCTCTAAATCACAGAAAATGTGATGTTTCTGTGCAAATCCCTGGGCAGGTGGGTACAGCTCAGCCATCCCTACAACAGACACAGGTGGAAAAAAAAGAAAGAAAACACAAAAAGGAAAAATTAACATAACAATTTGAACATGGAACTTGAAACAAGGCAGAAATCATAGAAGGTTTGGGTTGGAAGAGACCTTAAAGACCATGTGAAGCACATTAAATCACATTCATGATAATCACCAGCTTTCAACACCAGATTTGTTCTATTTGCAACAGAAAACAAGCAATAAGCATCACAAAAGTGCAATTTCTGATCTTCCACTTAGGACAGCAATTCCACCAGTACAACTTATGGTCAGGGGGGGGGGAGAAAAAAATCAACACAAGAAATCTTCAATCATGTTAAATCCAGGAATATAAAAGTTTAAATCACTAATAGATTGAAAGAAGGTTATTTTTAGCCCAAATTTTGGTAGAGGTATTATCAGAAGTTGTTTTGTTTTTGTTTTTTCTTTCAGGAAAAAGGGATGGGAAGGCAAAACTGCAGGAAAGCACCAAAGTACAAACACCTGCCTTGGGATTTCATCCTTCAGATTGCTGGCAAAGAACTGCTGTTAATAAAACAACAATATATGGTAAACCCTGTGAAGAAAACTGAGGGGGAAAATATTCCCTCACCTTAAGGACAAGAAATGAGGCAGGAAATCAAACCAGTGGTCTGTTCAGCCTGAAAGCTCCGTTTGGTGTGAATTAGGGAAGCTGAGGCAGATTTTCCTGAGAAAGGAATTGTTGGAAAGATGATTTTGCTGTCCAATCTTAGTGCAGGGGGGCACAGAGAACCCAGCAGAGCCCGGTGGTGTGGGTAAAACACAACCCAAAATGTGTTTAACTGTCAGAGCCCGAATAATGCACTGGAATGTTTCCACTGGTTCATCAGGGCAGTATAAAACTTCCACAACACTCCACTAATACCCCCTGTCTCTCAGTTTGGCAACATAAAACTACCTTTGGACACACAAAATTCCAGCTGTGGGCAAGAAAACTTTTATTGAATAACAAAAATATAGAATAAAACAACCCTAAAAAAATAAAGAAGCACAAGACCAGTTTTCTTTTATTTTGTTGTTTCTTTGGACTAGTAAAAAGAAACCAGAAAGCAAGATATTTTTAAGAAGTTTTACTGACAACTTCACAAGATAATCCTTGGTAAATAGTATCTTGAGCAGCACCCAAAACACCTCTTCTGCTTCTTGGTTTGGTGTGACACACAAAGGTGGAGAGAGAATCGAGTCCTTTCCGTGTTCACTGTAGTGCAAGAACTTGTTGCTTATCCTCCAGAATTTCCTCCTCCTCATCCACTTGGCTTTCATCCCAGGTCCTTAAAAAAGAAACACATTCATTTTCAGCACCTCAGGTTACTCAGCTTTGAGCCTCAGTGGCAAAATGTTCACGTGTGTAGGAGTAAAAGGCAAAAAAACCCAGCTTTTGGAGGAGTTTTTCCAGAACACACACTGGAAAAGCTGCTGGATTGAACTTTCCCCCTCAGTTTTTGTCACAAATCTCTGAGTCAGCTGAATTTCCACAGCGTGGAATTACCCTCAGGGTGTCTCTCTGACTCTTTTTAGTTCTGAGATCATATACAAAAAAAACCCCACAAATCCCAAAATTTATCATTTGGAGTCTCAACGACAAAATAAAGACCTTAATTCTTAATCTGAGCTGCCTGAGAACTGGTTTAGGACACCAAGGAACAGCACAGATCAGGCTGACATTTGTCATAAGCAACAATCAGAAAGTTGAGACTGGTTTTAGTTCAGTTCTGAGGTGATTTTTGGCACATTGAGCATTTAAAAACCTCATTGAAACACAGCAATTTAACCTACCCAAAAATATCAACCGTGTCGTGGTCTTTTAGCTCCAGGTTCTGATGGAAATCTGTAATATTCCCAAAGATCTTCTCCAAGGCTCTGCTGGAGGAGGATCCATCTTCAAAAGTTGAGTTGGAAAGTTTTTCAGGACCTGAAACGTTTTAGGAACAAATACAGACAAAAAATGCAGGATCTACATTATCTATTTTTTTTAAAAAATCCCAGAGGAGCAACAAAAATTTGCCATTAAATGTCTCAGAACAGCTCCAGCTGATGAAAAATGTCACTACACATTGATTTTGCTGAAGATTGTGAATTTATAGATGTTAATAAAAAGGTTACAAGTATATTGAAAAGTAGCACCTCATACTTCACAAGGATCTTGCAGAAAATATATATGATTTAAATATTATGCACAATATTTGGAGGAAGGGAGACACTGTGAATGTGTGCAGAAAGCTTAAAACTTTGGTCCCTTCTTTTAATTTAAAATAACATGGATAAAAGACAGACACTTTCAAATGTTTTTCTGGGATTCAAAACTGACAGCTTTGATTCCTGCACCCAGAATTACTTCAATTAAAATGCCAAACCAGTTGTTTATGATGAGAGGAATAATGTAAAATACATTTCCTGAGATGGAGACAGTTGAAATGGAGAAAGGTAAAGAAGTGCAGGTGTAGTTGTGCATTTCTTGGCTCCTTGTTTCTTACAGCTCACGTAATAATGATTTCAGTAGCAAAGGAACCCTTTATGAGATCACACCCATATTGCCCCAGAGCCTGCAAACACACAGCAATACATAAACCTGGGCTAGAGGAGTTTATTCCCTAAATATTCAAGTTAAGAGGGGAGCAATGGAGTAGAAACAGAAGTAGAAATTAAGCACAATAAAAATAATTAGTAGTGATGAAAACAATGCCATGTATATAAGGCATTGTACCAAAACACATCTAAAAATGACTTAAATTCAACAGAGTCATCCCAGACAGTGTGTCTACATTTCACACAAGAAAAATTACCCTCAGCAGGTCCTTACCTGACCTCCACAGCCCTCTCTGAGGAGAATTTTTCCTTTGAGCCCTGAAGCCATTGGAGGGTCTGTTCAACTGCCTTTCCAAGACACCTTGAACCACAGAGTCCTCAGCATATTCACTTAAGCTCCTCTCAGAAACCCACTGCCCATCTCCTGAAATTAAAGAGTATCAGAGGAAATTACTGCGTTAATTTGCATTTATTGGTCCTACATTTGCTGCATTTAATGTGTTTGATGCAAAGAAGCCATGCAACAAATTTTCTACTCCACACAGAACACAGTAAAAGTTTAATTTCAAGTGATACACTTGATCAATTCACAATGGTCACCAACCATGTTGTTTCTTACACACCGTTAAAAGCAACAGGAACCTCCTGGAACCAAATTGTCAGGGAATAAAAATAATTATATAAATCTATAAATACATCGATCTATGGCACTGGATTATCTAATTTACCTCAAGGCAGAAAGTTTCTTTTATCCTTCCCCAACTCCAGTGTGTGACTTAACCCTGAACGACTTCCAAAAGGAAAACTGGATGGAAGGATCTCTGACAGCCACAGGGATAAATATGTGCATTTTTGAGGATTTTATTCACATGCCAGTACCTGGAAAAGGGATGCTGCTGTCCCTAGGGCTGGAGGCAGCACTCAGGGAAGAAGGGGCTTCCAGGATTGCTTGTCTGGGGTTTGCACCTGCAGCAAAGAAACCTTCGAGTCCCCGGTACCGTGTGGAGAGAGATTTGGGTCTCCTGGCCACATCCTGCAACTGGAATAAAACAGAGATGGCAGGGACAGCAGAGGAAAGAGGAAACTTCACATGCTGCCCCCTTGCATGTTTAGATTAATAAAATGTTTGTTTTATAGGGCTTGGAATGATTTTGGCAGCCTGCTGGAATTCATAAGGATGGTGGTTTTGTACAAGATAGGCTTTAAAATCCTAAGAAAGCTTCTCATGTTGTGAGAGTTTGAGTCTGTTCTTTCACTGTGGACATGAAAAGCAGTTTTCCTTTGGTTTTACTTTTGTGCACATCAGTGAGAGCAATCACTGTTTAACAGTGACTCCAAATCTAAGTCCCAACCTTTGCTAGGATTTTTCACTTTTAATTTTACTTTCAGTCAAAGAACATGTGAGGAATTTAAGCCAGGTAAGACTATCTACAATTTCTGGTCATTCAGCAGAGAGGTGAAGTAACCTCAATATTCACATGGTAAGAACTGCTTCTCCTCAGCAGCTTTTTTTTTTCCTGTCTGAGAGCAGTCTGTTCTTTGCTTTTTTTAGCATTAACAGAAATTTGGCAATATAAAGTGGAAAGCAGAGAGACCTCCTTCCTTTACAAGTGAAATGTGGCAGGCAGAGAAAACCCTCTAATTAAAACTTGACTCTTGTGGCTTTGGGGTGGAATTCCTGGAGGAGAACAAGGTCAGGTGGTCAAGTATTGCATGGAAACCACACAACCATCACCACCGCTCAGCTGATTCAGGAACAAGGTCTGGTGCCTCCTGCCAAAGCAGATTAAGCCACATCATTTATCTGCTGAGCAATCAGACATCACAACTTACTGGGGAAGATTTCTTAATTACAGGCAAGGCCAAACTGTGACTGTCACAGACACTGCCCAGTTGTTGGGACTCTTCCCTGGTTTCCTGCAGTTCTGTCTCAGGGTGGTTGCTGCTCTTGAGTTCAGGAGGGTTGGAGATCTCCTCAGGTGCTTCGCAGGAGCCCAGTGACCTCACAGCCTCTGGAAATAAATATGAATCATGTGGAAATAAATATGAATTATAACCTGCAAGTCCACTGTGTTTTCTTCGTGAACTTCAAATGTAAAAACCTCCATTAAAGAACTGCAATAGGAGCAATTTCATAAAATGTCTTTAAAAGCAGACCAATGGTTTGAAATGCACCCTATCAGGCTGTGAGTGATTTTGAAAGCTGAATTTCTCTGTTTATACAAGACACAGGCATTTTATATTTTACCCTGTGCCCAGAGAAGCACAGAAATCCCATCTCATTACTCAGCTCTTGTTTGGTTTTTTCATATTTGAGGACTTAAACCAGCAGTTTCTTGAGCTAAACACAAAGAAAACAAGTGCCAGGTCTTGAAGTGCTGGAGCAAATGTTTGGGACTGGCAAGCACAAGAAATGAATCACCCTTAAATTCTAACTTATTTCTTAATATTAAATAAGGGACTGTTTTGGGGTTTTTTACATGGTTTTAGGACACAGAGTAAGATCTGTGGGATCCTTTAAGAATGCCACAAAATAAAGCTGTCCAATTTTCCCAGTGATTTCCCTGACGTGCAGTTGGATTATTTAAACACAAGTGATGGTCTTTCATGCAGAACAGGTAATCATTTCTGCAGTTTCTCAACCTGTCTATATAGAAGGTTTTTATACATCAAAAGCAGACATGCTATAAATTAGAGTTAATGCAGATAAACTGACTTGAAAATCACCTGCTTCATAAGGGGTTTATTTTCAGTATCCAACTTACATTGGGGCAGTTTCTCCCTCAACTACAAGGTCAGAGAAGGAAGATTTCTGTCAGTGATACCCATCATTTCAAAACTACTCTCAGAGCCCATCAAATTGTAATCAAGGGACCTGATAGCTCAGAGAAAGGGAGATCATTTAACTTTAATTATTTTTCAGACAACCACCATAGCTGACTCCCACATCCTGCATGAGAAGGATAAACTGTACACATTTATGTCTATTGTCCAAATAATAACTTTCCAAATTTACCTTGAGAAATTTCCTGAGAAGCAGCAGGATTTCTGTCAAGAGGAAAAGGTAAAAAACATCTGAGTGTCAGCTGTGGGAGTTAAACAACAAGAAGATTTTCTCATACCCTTTGTCTTGGCCAAAGGTCTGGTCTGCAACTGCTGGACAGCTTTGAAAGGGAAGGAGGAAAGAGCAGGAGAATAAAATACAGGAAAACAGGTCACAGCTGATCAATTTGGGGAGATGAGAACTGCACATGTGTCAGTAATTATGGACCCTTATTTTTGTCTGGAATTACAAAGTTAGTCAAGTGAGAACGCCTAAAAAGGGTACAGCACTGAGTAATGACAGATTTTGTAGGTGGGTTCCTGTTTCTGCTGAGGTTGGAGCTTAGAAAAGAGAAATTCCACCTGGAATTCATGGCAAGCACATGGAAAGAAATGTGTCTTACATGGGTTAAGATGGGAGTGTGATCAAAGAAACCAAATGAAGACATTTCAAAGTGATGCCTCTCTAATTACAGGCAATTAATGTTCTGTAGTGGCTTTAAAACAATGTATTAATGACTCATAAGAGTGTGACTGACAGCAAAGAAAAGCCCCCTTTTCTCAGGGATGTGACTAAAGCACAAAATGGGATTATTTCCTTTTCTCTTGCCCACAATCTCTGCATTTCTGGTACCTTATACAGTGCTCCAGTGCTTCAGTTTTGCCTTGTTTAGTCACTCGCTCAGCCCCAGTTTCCACCACCAAATAGTTGGATGATTCTTCCAAGCCTGTGCTGTGAGACTAAACAAACACCAAAAACATCCACATTCAGCAAGAGATTAAAATTGCAAGAAAAAGTCAAGTAACTCAAGTGATTAAAAACTTGAAAACTTCATCTGTGAATAATTTCTATACAGTGCAGGTCCCTGGACACTGCAGGAAAAAATACAGGGAATTTTTGGAGAGATAAATTTGCCACATTTGTATGGAAAAGATAAACCCATATTTTTTAATACTGGAAATTATTTATTAAAATACTTTAAATATTTAACATACCAAGATTTAAAAAAAAAAATCACTTCAGACGACTGAAGATTCAGGAAGTCCTTTATTACACACTTACATCATCAAGGAACTCAATTTTCAAAGAGGACTCTGACTCTGCACTTTCAGAAGTGGTGTTGGATTCTTCCACTTTAAAAAGAGATGCCCAAAACCTCTTCATCTCTTCCACTAGGAAATATAATTAATTTCATGCATTCATTTTTTTTCCTGTTTGAATTACACTTATAAAAAGGCAAGCTTTTATTTATTTTGAAGTGCCACAAATTTCTCCTGACATTAAAGTTACTTTAAGCAGAATCCTCTCAAGTGTGTTCAGCAATCATAATAAAATAAATTTAAAACAAAAGATATTATTTAGATTCAATGAACAGAAATTTGTCACACCTGAAAAGTCATCCATATCATCATCATCATCATCTTCTCCTCCTCCTCCTCCAGTCACAGCCTGATGGATACTCAGGGTTTGCACAGGTTTTAAATCCCTCATGCAACTCTCAGAAAGTTGATCAACAGGAGCTCTGAAAAAGGAGAAGAAATCAATCTTAAAAAGTCATGATTACATCTTATATATATATATATATATAATATCACACTCCTTAAAACAAAAAAGGAGAAAACTTCACCCCACTATTTACTCCAGCTCTATTAACTAACTCCTCCTAATTTCACTGAGTGAGCAACAAAACAACTCTGTAACATTTCTAAAGGCATCCTGATGCTTCTGCTTCCTTTTCTCTATAAAACTCCTGTAGCAAATGCACCCCCCCAAAAAAAAATAATAAAAAAAAAAAATCAAACTACCAAATATCATTATCAGTCTTCAAACTCTACAGTAAACTGAGAGCAAAGAGAATCCCTCCAAATACTCCCCCTGCAGTAATTCTGAATTATTAAACCATCAAGTCGGGCTATGATGGTTATTTTATTAAAATAAAGCACTCTCTGTACACTCCCCTGAACTCTTGATAATGTATCTAATATTTTAGAAGTTTCAAGGGGATTTTTGGGAATGCCATGAAGTGTTTCTGAGTTTTCCCATTCAATACCTTCTGTATTTCTTCAGCAGGAGTTTCTCCATGTAGTTCAGGCCATCCTTCTTGAATTCCACCTGCATGGGTTCCTCCAAAACAGTAACACTGGTCTGGACCTCACAAATTCCCATAGATTCTACTGGAATTATTAAATATATATATATATACAGATGTTCAGGTTCATAAACTTGTAATTTCCCTACATTATTCTTGAATGAACAACATATTGGTAGCCTGTCCCTCACTGAGCCTTTGCATAATTCCAAAATAAAAGAGGTCAGGAAAATATTAGTTTGTAAAAAGATACAGAGAGAACAAACACCATCCACAGACTAGAGGAATGAGACCAGCTTGCACAAATCTAATCAGAAAATAGGGTTTTTCCCCCATTTTTCCATCCATACTTCAGGTGATTGCAGCTGTTCATTGGGACAAAGAAATATTAAGAGCCTGTGGAAGGCAAGCAAGAAATGTACTTTGATAGAACACATAAAATCCTCAGTTAAAAGCTGGGACTTTGTGCTTGAGCACTGCAGGTCATATCAAAGTGTCCTGTGAGAAACCAGGCCAGAGAAAGGGACATGAGGCAATGCCACACTGAGAACAAAAACTGGGATAAACATTAACCTGTAAGTTTAATTAAACAAACAAACAAACCTTCAGAGGTTGTTATTGATAAAGGAACACAGACAGAAAAACTGCGAAAAACCGTTTGTTGTTCTAACAGAAGATCTCCCTTCACCAATCAAAAACCTGCCAACTCACCCAATTGGCTCTTTATGTGTTTAAAATAGAATTAAACCAGAACAAATCCCACCTGATGGCACCTCCCCGGCTGGCACCTGTTCCCTGGGATCACTCCTCCCCTTCCTCCACTGCAGCAAAGCTTCCTGGAAAGACTTGGCAGATTCCTCCTCGTTGTATGAGCCATTTAACAATAACCCTCTGTCCTCATTTCCAGGGCCTGCACAGGTTGATTCTGAGGGTGGTTCCTAAATCAGTTCCACAACAGAATTAACAAAGCACTGGTGATGACAATTCTCTCCCCAGCAATGTTTTTCGTGTCCCCTGTGGAAATTCAAGATCACTCGTGTTCCACGTGCTCTTGCTCACAACTAAATTGGAACATTCTACCAAGAGCTAAATAAGAAAAACTAAGAAGTTTGTATAAGCACACACACACCAAAAAAAAAACCCAAAACACTTTTAAATGCTTCTAATAGCAGAGGGCAGTGGCCATGGATAGCCCACATCCCATAGATAGGGAAGATGAAATGAGGCATTTTATGCACCACATCTCATTTAAACCAATTTATGAGCTGTACACTTTATTAATGAAGTTCTACTCCTTGAAGCTTCACAGCAGACAGGAGCACATCTGTACAGGTCAAAAAGAGGAAAATGTTCCTCAGGAGTCACTGGAACACCAGTTCAGACATTAGAAAAGCATTCCAGGGAAGCCCAAACTATAAAGAACTAGATGGGATTGGCTGAGAAGAGTTACAAAAGGAGAATAACAAGTGTTACACTGGGATTCTGCTGCTTTGCAACCTTCATTGGAACAAACGAAACTACAGTGGAAAGTTTTGATGACCAACTCTTGAACGATTATCAAGCAAAACCAAGAAATATTTCATGTTCACCCTTCCCCTACACACAGGGACCAGAAGGAAAGACCCAACCCCAAAGCAGAGCACGAGTTCTTACCACGAAAGCTGCAAAGGTACAGGCAGAAAGTGCCACGAGGAAGAGCCAAGAGCAGCCACTACAGAAGAGGAAGGTGCTCACACCACATCTCCTCTCCCCCTGCTCTCTGCCATCATCGACCCAGCCACTTGGCAGCTGCTGGTTGCACATTAAACGATCCTCATGGCTCGCCCTGAGCCTGCAGGCACACGAGCCACTTCCCAAAGCCGATTCTTATTTCCTTTGGCGCTTCCCTCTGATCCTTCCGAGCGCGGCTCGGAGTTTATGAATGCGTGGCTCGTGGGATCAGCAAAGAAGCACCCGAAAGAAAGCAGCCCCTTCGCCTAACGCGGGGCCAGCAAATCGTCGTTTAATTCACCAGGAAAGGAAGGATTTCTATCCCAGTTTATCCCAACCCGGGGTTTGGGAGCGCTCCGGGACGGCGGCGCTCGGAGCGTCCCGCGGGGCCGCAGCTCCGCCTGGCGGACATCCCTGGAAGTGCAGCCCCGCTCCTTAAACATCCCGGGATCCTCAAACAGCCCCCCGGGGATCCTCAAACAGCCCCCCCGGGATCCTCAAACAGCCCCCGGGGCATCCTCAAACAGCCCCCCGGGATCCTCAAACACCCCCCGGGGGATCCTCAAACAGCCCCCGGGGATCCTCAAACATCCCCCGGGGATCCTCGAACAGCCCCCCCGGGGATCCTCAAACATCCCCCCGGGGATCCTCAAACAGCCCCCCGGGGATCCTCAAACAGCCCCCCGGGATAAAACACCAAACCACGCCCGTGGGGATGCGAAGATTCACTGTTTATTCGTTGGTGGCAGAGCATTAATGAAACTGGGAAGAGGGCATGGATAATATTAAAGAAGCAAGATCCCACTGTCTCTGATGCCGGGAATTTCAAATCCACGGGGACTTTTTTTTTTGCAAGGAAAGCCATTAAAAGACACACACAAAGTATCTGTTCCACCTGTTTTGAGTGTTGGCAGCTCCAACTGGTTTAATTTGCCACAAAAGCAATGGAAATAAATCACAGCGTGACCCCACAGGCCAGGGGGGGGAATCTTTCTAAGTGAGGTGATACCTTTTATTTTCTTATTGAAGAGTTGAACTACTCTAACAAAAGTTGCTTCAAAAATCAAATAGTGTGAAGCTACACCACACTTTGGAGGCCAGGTTTCCTATTTATACTTTCTAAAGGGCAAAGTTTATTAAATAGAAGTCACCTCATACTTAATAACAATAATTTCCACTCTAACACTAGCAAGTGCCAGCTTGGAAAGCAGCCCCAATTCAGCACGTGCCCTGCTCCTTATCAGAGTATTTAAAGCTACAAAATATTCCTGGACCATTCAATTTTGCCCTGTTTGCCCACATTATATGTCTTAGTTTAATCACAGAGTGGGGTTCTTTAGTTAAGTAAGAATCTTCTCCAGTCACGTTCACGTGATGTGCAAATTCATAAAAATGCAGCTTAAGGAAGTCCTTTGGTTGTTGCCAGTAAAGAGCTGGTCACAGTTGTGGTAACAAAATCATTTCATCTGTTTCCTTTCATTCAGGGAGATCAGTGCATAAAACTTCCCCCAGGGGTAATAAATAGTTACCACAGAGACAAAGCCTGTGTGGGTATCACCAATGTGCTTTGGGAAACAAATGAGAAAAACTCCTATACTATGATTTCAATTCCAGAAAAGGCAGATCTTTAACTAATGTAGGATCAAATTCATCTAAAATGTTTAAGTAGTTTTCTCCTCTTCTGAAGTTGCTGCATGGTCACTCTGGCACCTCAGCCTGGCCAAACCCAAGGTAATTCATTTTACAACATTATAACAATATATAATAAATGCCTGTCTCCATACTGCCACAAAGCACTTTTATCCACATTATATTGTGTTGCTGGAGAGTAATTTTTAAACCATTCACTTACCAGCAGCACACTCTTAATTTCAGGTACTCTACATGCCACCCTCTCCACTTCAGAGTTTTTATGTGCTACAGCATTTTGCATTTCAGGCTTAAATTGTTCTTTCACTGGCTCTGGAAAACAAAAACAATTAAAAAAACAAACTAATCCAGTATTCCAGTCTGTGATTTCTTTATGGCTTAATTTCAGCAACCTCCAAGAACAGATAATCAACCAGAAAATCATGAAACTTAACTAAATAAGTTAAGAAAAATGTCTTTACCTTGAATCTTGTCTTTGAGTATTTGCAGCTTCACTTTTCCTGAAGAAACCTACATGGAAGAATAAATCTATACATAAAATGAATCAAAGAGTAACTTTCATAGAAGGAAAATGTTGCTGTTTCTAGGAAAGTAGCCAGGCATGTATATGATGAGAAAACTCCATGTATTGCTCATGACAGCCCTGAAATGATCTTGTCCTTGTTTGCCCAGCCAGGAATGTTCTCCAGAACATTCCATAACTGCAGAACTTCTTCCATAACCACAGTGACTTGAACTCAGATGTCAACCAGTGCTGTCCTCTGCACGTGCAACCTGCACACTCACACCTCCCCATGTTTGAGGGGAGAGGTCTCAGCCTCTTTTCCTTCTGCTTCTCCTCATGACCCTCCAGTGATTTGGCTGCCCAGTAATTATTAATTGTCATTGTTGCTCCTCACCTTTTCCTTGCAGAGTCCACACTGAATCCTCACTGCCCCTCACTCACCCCTTGCTTTGATTTCACCCTTTTGAACCTTCTGCCCCCTCTCAGCCATCAGAGCTGAAATGTGGAGTCTTTTGAAGCAGCAACAGCTTTGAGTTGTCTCAGAGAAGGGGAAAGAGAAGGAGGTGGGTTAAAGAAAACCTTTTCATTTTATTGGAATTGAGTGTGCTGGCTGAGAGGACCTTCTTGCCCAAGTGCTGCTGCTTCAAAAGGCTTCAAACAGCAACTGTGATGGCTCAGTCTGAGGTTGTCATTGTCTGCTCTTCTCTCCAGCCTCATCCCAGCTTTATTTCAGCCACTTCCAAGTGGTCTGTGTTAATTAACAGCTCTCATTTCAACCCAGCACGGCTTCCAGCAAAAAAAGCACGAGAGAAAACTTCCTTTTCAAGTCCCACTCAGGCCAATTTGTGCCTCTGCAGACACATCCGTGCCTGCTAAAGCAAAGAGGAAGCATCTCCAAGCTGAATTCCTTTGGACTGGGGGATCCCCTGTAGATTTTTCACAGAACAAGTGAAGAACATGAGCTCTGTTATCACAACTGGCATTTCACCAGCACTGGTGAACGTTATTTGCTGACAGACACACCTAATACCTCCTTCCATGATGCACAAAGGCTCGAGGACAGGAGCCTAAGCTATTTAAATACGCTTATTCCACCAAAGAATGAAATATTAAGACCAGCTTATTGTAGCTGGAAGTGATAACACTCCCTACAAGGTTCAGGCTTCAGCTGCTTACAAATTTGACCAGCTTTTACCATTCCCAAATGTCTGCCTTTACCTCTAAGAGTGTCAGCAAAATTGCCCTTGTCTATTCCAAAAGGGAACAAGGGAAAATAAATACCCCACCGAGTGAATATTAAAAAGAAAAGCCATTTTTTAATTCTTACAATATTAAACCTGTAGAAGCAATGATAATTTGCACAATTAAAAACACAGCAGATCACCCAACAGAACTTGATGTTCCACCAGCTCAAAGGGAACCATAAGCTTGGCAAGGAAAAATAAACAGTTTTACTCAGAAGGTGCTTAAGCTTTCATTATTTTTATAGTATTTACAATTCCCATGCTCTGCAGCATAAACCTAATTCTAAATCTGGTTTTGTTTCATAATAGCTTTACTTGCAAATATAGTTTAATACCTTTTTCCAGTTTTCTTTACTTTGTGACAAAACTGGGGCTTGGATGGTCATTGGTCCTGCCTGTCCAGATTTCCAGTGATAAGCACTTAATTTCCTGTGAACCAAGAGCAAGAAAAAAAAAAAAACTCACAAATTATGTCTTCTGTGAGCAACACAAAGGTTTTCTTCAGGTTTTTAACTATGAACAGAACATCACAAAAATAAAATACTTCTCTAGAGGACCATCAATTCCCCAAAACACACACACCCTTCCTCCACACTGCAACCTGCCTCACATCTACTTTAACAGCAGTAAATACATCAAATACATCAAGGATTTGCATCTCCAGTGACACAGCACATCAGGCACAAACACAAAGAAATGGCAGCAGATGTTGCAGGGATTTGCCAGCATTCAGGGTGAGCCACAGAGAGATTTAAAACTTCCACCCCAGCATTTGCTTCATTCCATTGGGCTTCCTTCCCAAGCCTTGTTTGCCATCACGCAGAAGATGCAGCTCTGGAGGGGCAGAGGTGCATGAAAAACAGGATCAAAGCAATGGGAAGAACAGAATCCTCCTCAGGAACTGCAGAAATGAGACTCAAATGGTGCAAGAGGAACTACTGCCTGCCTCCTGCTTTGAAATTAAGGGAGAAGGAATAAATGAGGAAAAAGGGATCAAATGTCACATAAAAAAATAAAAATTAAAAATAAAGCCATAGGCAAGCAAGGTTACCATTGGGAAGAGAAACTGCAGAGACTGTGAATTCACTACTGTGAATTCCAAACTTTGCAGGAGAGCCCATCTGGGGCAGGGGGAGGTGTGCAGGGAGCATCTCACTGGATTCCATTTTCCCCACACAGAAATCCCACCTACTTTCTCTCCTCTTTTTCCCTGCTCATGTTTGACTGGAGTTGCTGTAATTTCTTCTCCATCTCTTTGGTTTCTGTCTCTAACTGCACTTTCTCCAACTGCAGCTCTCTGATGGTTCTGGAGGAGTTAAAGCAGCAAAACATTCATCAGAAATTACAGGAAGGTGAGTGAGGTACCTGAAGAAATTTAAAGCAGCAAAAGTCACTCTTCTATCTCCCATCAGGACTGAAAACAGTCTGGAAAAGGGCTGTGACAGTGACAGGGCTACTCCAAAATAAGCTTTAGAGTGGCCAGCACAAAAGTCATACAACTGTGTCTGTGCTCAGGAAGGTTTGGTGTTTAATTATATTAAAATAAACCATCCCAGTGACTTCTTCAGTATTGTTTGTGTCGTATATTAGATATACAGAGTTATAAAACCTTTAACTCAATCAGAAAGTAGATTAAAGCCTAAGAAAAGATTAAGGACAAAAGCACAGGGAAAACGGTAGAAAATGATTCTTCTTGTTGGGGCACAAATAAGGTCTTCTATTTAATGTTGCATTAGAAGTTATTAAGAGTTATGGCAACACAACTCAGTCCCAATCAGACAGAATGCACTTACTTTGTTTTTAATCTCACTGAGGTTCCAGTTTTTGAGCCTGGGAGTATCACAAAATCATTGATGTTCATGATACCCCGTATAGCTTCTTCTGAAGGAGAGAATTTCAGTGATCTACCTGTTGAAATGGGAATTTAAATGAAATCAAAACAGTAAAAAACTCATTACACATCCAAAAATATTCACGTATAGGTGAGAAAAATGAAGCCCAGAACTTGTTTATATGAAGTACCAATAAAATCCTAGAGCAACCCTAAATTAAATTTAACTGGGAAAAAAAAACCCAAACCTTTTTATTACTTTTATGATACCAGGGAAAAGATTTTCTTGTCTTTCATTTGAACTAAAGTTCAGTGCAAGCAGTTTAATATTAAATAAAACAACAAAAATGAACCAAACCCACAGAAAGCACAAAGAAGGCTACGAAGCCAAATCATCTCAACTGACTTGGGAAGATAAATTCCTTCTGTCACCAACAAAGTGGTACAAAGGAAGACAAGAACTCACAGAGCAGAGTTAGTCCCTACTCTCCAGACTTCAAGACAATGGTATTCCAAATATATATTTTTTTCCCTATGTTGTCAAATACTCCTCCAAAAAGCAAGTTCAGCCAGCACAGAGTCCAAACTGAACATCCAGACCCGACCCAGGCTGGAGTATTGGCAGGATAACCAGACTGAGCTCAGTGCCAAAACTGAGTATTTACTGGGATGCATAGGGAAAAAAACCAGGATAATGCAGAGACTTACAGCTCCCAGGGTGTTTGGCAACTGTCCTTCAGCTGTTGGGTCTCCAGTGCCCAGTGGAAGCAGCACTAAACTGCAACGACATGGAAAAGTTTGGGTTTGAAATACATCAAATGTAAAACTGAGCTCAAGGGGAACAGCTTTGCTGCCTGTTCACAAACAGCCTGAAAATGAGCATTAATAGTTAAGATGTGGCCAAACAACACCCCCAGCCACGAGGCAAAGCACCACTCAATGGCATCCTGCAGATAGTTAAACACCTGGTGCCACAGAGCCCCAAACAAACATTTCAGTGCTGACAGAAGGTGTGCACAAAACACGTTTCTTATTGTGTCAGAAAAAAACACAAACCATTCAATCCTAACTTCAGGTCAGAACAATTGTTCTTTTATTACCTTCTAAGATAAAACAAGATTTTATTAACTTTGAATAGAAGAAAGTTCCCCTCTTGCAAATGTGTGTTAGCAGGACTGGTGCAGCTGGACAGGAGGAGGGAACACTCTGGGTTTGAGGGAGACCAAAGGATATTTATTAGTAAAAAAGAATTTATTTAATAACTATTAGAGCACAATCTTATTTTTTCAAGAAGAGCTGTTCAACACTGAGACTGTAGCAGTCAAATAATTAAACAAACCCCACAGGGAAATAGGCACCCTCAGCTTGTAAAACATCCTGAAGTATCCATGGGATGGGCACTCAGGACTGACAGGGAAGTCCACCAAAGGCAACCCCAAACTCCTCAGCCACAGACTCGTTATTTAAATACAGACAGGAGTTCCTTTTTTTTCTGTCTGCTTTTTGTTTAATGAATCCTTTTTCTCTCACTAATAGGTAGCACAATTTGCCAGTGAGGCAAACAGTAAAGCAACTCATCAAGGTAAATAAATCAAGCGTTAATTAGCCACATCCCTTCTGCCTGCTCTTCTACACACCCTGTACTCAAATTTCATCATTCTAGCAGGTTCCTCTGTGCTAATGGATATAAAGTGCCACTGAACAAAACAAACACTGGTGTTTTGAGTAAATGAAATTTAATTTAACTTTAAAGCCTGCATAGCTAAATGAACCCAAATTCCACATACCCTGTATCTCAGCTTAGCTCACATTTCTTCCCAATCAATTTAAGGATGGGTTTATAACTCAAAGACAGCCCAAGATGGGTGCAGTTTATTTCAAACTACAAGAGTTTAACTAGAGCAGACTAAATTCCAACAGCTTTCTCACATCAATAAACCCATAAAATCCAAAGGGATACTACTGTATATGTAATAGCTCACATCCAATTATTGTAACCATGAACACAGATTTCATGCTACACTGAGTCCTATCCACTTACCAGATAATTCAAACCCAACTCTTCCCTTTGAAGAAGAATTCTAAGCGTAATAAAGAATTTGCCTGTCACTGCTCCCCACCCATTTGCTGTTAACTACAACAACGGAGACCCTCAGCCTTGAGGCCCTTTCAAATATTTAGCTAGTTTAAAAAAATAAAAGAAATAAACAGTGAAAAAGAGTGATATTTAAGAAAAAAAAAAAAAAAAAAAAGGAAAGAAAAAACCCCACCACTCGAACTTTGATTGCCTCGTTAATCTGCCAGTCCAAGTCCAGCAGTCAGGTACGCCAATGGAATCGCCTCGAGAACAGTTTCTGTCTCTCCAAGCAGTCTACTAAAAAAGAAAAAAAAAACACATTACCAAGAGTGTTTGTGGAGATAAATGCCTCCTTATCCACACTGTACAGCTACAGTAAGTGCCCTGTGAGCTGCAGAATCCGCCCAGAGGAAGCAGAGCAGGGGGAGCAGCAGGTGGGGCAACAAATAAATAAATTTATGGAATAAGCGGAGCAGAGTCGGTACTTGCCTCCAAAGCTTCTCTCAGACTTTACTGTGTGCGGAGCAGTCTGTCCGGAAGGAAAACTCAGCCCTAGGGAAACACAGAGCGCACAGGGTCAGGCAGAAAATAAAGATGTAAAAACCCCCACAGCAGAGCAGCGGGGTTGGGCTTTTTATTGCGTTACCGAGGGCTCAGTTTTCCCAGAGTGATGAAAGGTGGGAAGCGCAGGGAACAAAGAAGTGCCCAGAACTGTAACCTAAACCTACAGAGCCGTGAGGGGGAAGAATAAAGAGCAGTGAGGGGGGTGAACACCAAGTCCGGGTGCGCGGGGACGATTTGGGGGCACTTCCCCCTGTCCCAGGCGCTCCCTCAGCCCTGGGCGGGACGCGCTGGCTGAGGGGAAGCTCCAGGGTCCCCCCCGCCGGCTGTGAGGGCTCAGCCCCGCGGGGAAGATCCCGATCCCGGTCCCGCTCCCGGTTCCAACCCCGATCCCGCCGCCGCCGTTCCCATGGCAGCGCGGGCCGCGGGACAGCCCATTCGGCTCCGCGGGGGGGGACACGGGAGAGGCCATTCCGTGCGGGGCTGAGGGGAGCGGCCGCCCTGTGGGAGCGCAGCGAGGCGCTGTGGGGCCGCGAACGCCTTCGGCTAAATTTGTGGAGTGGTAAAATTGTCAGGGTTGAAGAGTTCTTTGAAATCATCCAGTCCAGCCGCCCACCACACTGTGACCCCTAAAGCACATCGCCCAGCGCCAGATCCCACTCTTCATGGACAACTCCAGGGATGGCGACTCCCAACACCTCCCTGGGCAACCCATTCCAAGCTTGAACACCCCAACAGGGAAATATTTTTATCTAATACCTAAAATGTGAATCTTTCCTGCCTCAGCTTGAGGCCTTTTCCTCTGGTCCTCTCACTGCAGGCGCGGCAGAAGAGATCTGCCATGGCCCGACCACAACCTGCTCTCAGCTAGCTGTGGAAAACAATGAGATCCCTCCTGAGCCTCCTCTTCTCCAGATTAAATACACCCAGGTCCCTCAGCTGTTTCTCATAAGATGTAAAAAAATTAAACCCCGGGGCCCAGAAGGCCTCTTGTGAGCTCAGTCCCTCAGGGGTCCGGGGGCTGCTCCATCATTTCCATCCCAGCAATGTGTTCGTGGTGGTCCAAGAGCTCCATCACTGAAGGGATGCAAAGCCCAGACCTTGGTGCTCCCACCCTGGACAAGGCTCAGCTTTTCACTCACTGGCTTTAAAGCTCATCCTTAAAATCCCTGTGCATCCAGGAGACTCAGTGCTGCTGCATCACACACCGCCAGGAGACACCAGAGTGAGACCCCCCAGACCCTGAGACACAGCAACACACAGCACTTCCACCCGCTGAGCTTTCAGGACATACTTTATTTACACTGGTTTTTTCCCCACAATAAGTGCAAAAGGTTTTTTACCCACTGAAAACAAAAATACATGGCTGGTGCTCTCACACCGCTGCTTGTGTGAAGTGCGTTCCCCGCAGCAGAAATGGGAGGGGATGCCCTGGAAAGCATGGAAAGGGGGAATGACCTCAAATTTTACTGCTCGTCCTCCCTGTAAGCAATTAAAGGATTTCACGGAACCATAAAATCCCAGAATGGTTTGGGTTGTAAGAGGCCTTAAAGCTGATCTAGTTCCAGAGTCCTGCCATGGGCAGGGACACCTCCCACTAGCCCAGGTTGCTCCAAACCCCATCCAACCTGGCCTTGGACACTTCCAGGGATGGGGCAGCCACAGCTTCTGTGGGCAACCTGAGTTCCTGTGTCTCACCACCCTCTGAGTAAAGAATTTATTCCTGACATCTAATCTAAACCTGCCTTCTTTCAGTTTAAAACCATTGCCCCTTGTCCTGTCACTGTCTGCCCTTATAAAAAGTCTCTCCCTCCTTTTTATAAGCCACTTCCCATCCCCTTTCAACCTTTATTCCCAAAGCACTGCAAAACACACCTCTGTTTATCTTTGAGTCCGGGCTCTTCTGTTTTCATTCTAACTTATTATTTATTCACGATTTTGTCTCTGGAAGAACCAATATACTCTCCCTGCTGATTTAGTGCCACGCTTTAAGCAGCTAAATCTAAATCAACTGAGTGCAAGGAGCCTTCAAACAGCTTTTCATACCAGTTATCCCATTATCCACACAAACCTTTAGCTGGTGCTCAGGACCCAGAGTTACACAGGGCTCCTTGTGATGTTTAACTTTTCAGAGAAGCTCTTTTTATGCCCACCCTGTAGATATGTGCAGTTGTAGATCTGTGCACATGTCTTGCCTCTTCCAGAGCAGGTATTTATATATCTGCCAATAAACAATAACTCCCATCCCCTCAAAGGATACCTGGAGTGCATGGCAAGATTAAAGTTTTTATCACTCAGATTGTTTCAGTTCATCTGCTTCGAGTCTTGTCCTCCCAGTTTTGGTGGCTACACCATTGTTTATAATTGATGCTGCTTTAGGGAAAAACAATCTTTGCAAAAAAAAAAAAAAAAAAAAAAACCACAAAAAAAGCTGGCGTTTCAGGGAAAAGCTCTCTGTGATCCAAGCCAAGCTTTAATAAGTACAAAGTATTATCTGTTTGAAATGTATGCACTCTGAGCTGTATTTCATTTGGCAAATTTGCATTTGTCCCATATGTATGCAAGCTAGGAGGCAAAAAAATAACTTACACCGTTTTTCTTGACTGTGTAATCTGTCTGGCAGTAATTTTCCTTCATCATCCTGGTTACAGTGCAGTTTTCAAGATTTTACCCTGACAGGCAACTTGTGTGGAGAGCCTGTGGAAACACATATGGATTTATGGATTTTTTTTTTGATCTTGAGAAGGAGCTGGAGTTTCCACACTGTGTATCATAATCTGCAAATATTCTGTGTTCTGGAGCTTATTTGGAGTCTTGGTTTGTAGTTTTTAAACATCTTCTTTCCTGTTGGAAAACCATTTTCTTTGTAGCCACAGGAATATGGTTTTTAATATTCTATAATAATGCCTTCCTGAAAGGCACCTCATTGGACATACATACCTGTCATTTTTAAAGAATGTAGAAGAAATACGGTGTTCTATATAAATTATGTTACAATACTCCAGATTAATCACAAAGTTTCCACCAGGAAAAATGCAGTTTTAGATGTAAAATAATTTTCTGCAGAAAAACTGGCATTCAGCTTCCAAAACTTAAATGATTCAAAGTGACTCTGTAAGCTTTGGATCAAGTGCTGCAGCTGGAAGAGTATCAAGAGCCTGTTTTGTTGAGGTTTGGCCCATTAGATTTACATACATGGCAGATGAAATCATGCAGGAGTGATGGTGGCATATTTATAATTAGATTTTTTAACTTTCAGCCATTTTATGCCTCCTCTGGTGTTCAGTTCTATTTTTTTTATTTTATTTACTTAGATCTGATTTTCATAAACACAATTTCCTATTTTTGCAATCAGCTTTCACAAACGTAGATCCCACAAAATTAATGAGGGCGTGCCCAATTTCTACCAAAGTCACTTTTTACTGAAAGTAAATGCAAAGTTTATAAGGAAAAGAACAACTGAAATTCAGCTCAAATCCATCTGGTGGAGTTGTGCTATAAGTTATAAACCTTCTGTGTTTCTTAGGGCTCTTCCTGTTGCTCTTCTCTTCCTTTGTTCTCCAGCTGCTCCTGACAACAAGGAGAGCAGATTTATGAGCCTCGTGGGGTTTGTCAACCCTATTAAAATATTTTTAACTGTTTAGGAAACTCTGGATTTAAAACTCCCTTTGGAACAGCTGAGCACAGAAGTGACTGAGGGACCAACTGACCAAGGCTGACTTGGAGGGGTTTGTTCCAACCCACCTTCCTTCTTTGATTTGCAACCCCTTAAATGTCTTTCAAGGTGAGGTTCCAGATTAAGATTTCAAGCTCCCTGAGGTTGCAGAGCTGTGAGTTATGTTAACACTGGAAATGAAGAAGGATCAGGAAATATAATTTCATTTTTTTCCCAAGCTGCCTTTGATCACTTCCCACAAATAGCCGTGCAGTTCAAATTCCACTTCCATGACCATTTACCAAAAGCCAGTTTTAAGATCTCATAAACCAGTATTTGCAGGAAATGGACTTTTAATTTGGTCTGGAACTGCTTATTCTTATAACCAGTCAAAAATAGAAGCGACATCATTTTACTTACCTGATGACTTACCATGGCCACTAATACACTTCCAATAAAAGCAGGGTATTTTTAGTCCTCAAGAGGAGATTGTGTTACTTATTAGGGGTGAATTATTTGCTCCATTTTGTCAATACAGCAAGAGCCCAGTTTTCCTTCTTCCTCCAGTATTTTTGCCTGCAGATACATGTATGGAATCAAAGCTACCAATCAGATATTATTCCTTTAGTGACAGCAGATCCCATTTAAGATGGGAAATTTTTTAAGATGCGAAATTTTTTGCAAGATCAGGTGAGCTCAGGTTTCACCACCAAGTTTCAAGTGGGTCCACAACCTGCAGCCTCCACATCTGAAGGTAAAAGGAGGTTGATACCTAAAAAGAGAAGCACTTTTCAGTAATAAATGGAAGGGATTATGTCCAGTGCTTCCCCTGAATGCAGCTGCTGGGTAGTGTTTTATTTGTTCACTTTATAAGGATAAAAAAAAAAATGAACTTGTCTTAAGCCATTCAGGTTTAAGATAGGCTTTGCTCCCTGGTTGGAGGGAAAGATTAGCACTTATTAGAGCCTAATCTTAATGATATCCATTTATAAATAGGGCTTCAAATTGTCTAAAATATTTAAACATGAGGAAATGGAAAGACTTAAGGCAGCTGGAGTCTTCAGAGAGAAAAAAAAATTGAAAACCTGAAGATTTATCTACAAAGATTAAAGTGGCTTTAATGCAAAGCCCTAAGAAAAGAAAAGAAAATATCAGAAAAAGGGAAACAGCAGCCTTTGCTCGTGTCTGTACAAGGCAAATTAAGTTATAGATGTGCTAAAAAGGCTTAAGAAATTATAAATAAACTTAACCATTCAGTTGCTGTTTCACAGCCAGAGCCAACACAACCATTTTCCTTTGTCTGATGATGTGTCTGCCTGGGTCTGCAGACAGTCTTTGCTTCTCACACAGAAGAGTGTTCATGCATTGAGGCATTTGCAATTTTAAAAATAGAAATGGCTTTTTCCCCCTCCCCAAAGTGTAGCAAAGAGCAGACATAACTCTTGTTTGTGTGCAGATATTCTAGTGAAGATGACAGAGTTCCTCACTGATCACAGGGTGAGGTCGGGTTACAAGCATTGCCTGGAAGTTTTAGCACTCTGAAATTCCACCTCTGCCAGGATCTTCCCTCACTTTCACTCAAAAGCTTCTCCATCATAACTGAAAGTGGTGCCTTGTGCCCAAACCTCAGAGGAGCCTGGATATGAAAGGCCTTTCCATGAAGGTTTTCAGCAGGGAATGGGTGTGAAGAGCAGGATGGCAGGGTGAGCACAGGGATATCCATTGGAGAGGGGGGTTTGCCATCATGTTCAGCACAAAAAACACCTATTTTCCATCATGAGATGGAGCATCATCCTAAACATTTCCATGTCAGCACTGTATCCAAACAGATGGATCCTTCCTGGGTACACAGGGATTGGCAGCTGGGTTTTTATGGAAGGCTGAGCTGAATTTGCTTTGCTTCTCCTCCCCAGTTACTGATCTGTGATGACCCATTTTTAAATGCCCAAGGTTATACAGATGTGAGTCTAAACTCACCTGGCATCCATTCTTCTCTCCCTCAGCCTCACAGCACTGCTTTGCTTTCCTGAGATCCCAAGTTTTCACGTGGCCATTTGGAGTCTCGCTGCCTTCCCACGGCTTCCTGTTAATACAGGGCTTGGCTTTTTCAGGGCAGCATTTACCTCAACTCAACTGAGAAATTCTGTCCTTTGAAATGGTTAATAACCTTTTCCTTCCATTTCCACAGCTGGAGCATCCCAGTTTCTTCCCCATTCTGGATGAATTTGGTTACAATAACAACGCACAAACTTCCTAGAAAGATTGAGAAAGGCTGAGAAATCCTCGACTGAACTTTATCTCCTGACATTCCCTTGACATGGTTACCGAGTGCCCCTCAGTTCTGCAATTTATCCCTGTAATGGCTCTGCAGAGCTTCTGGAGAGCCTTGCCAAGTTATTTCGGTGTCATCATCAATATTTGCTTCGAAAATTGGATCTGAGAAACAGTAAAAGGGGCAGTTTATATGTGAATAATGATTAGCTTTAACAGCAACACCAAATCATTTCCCACAGCCCTGGGAGAAATAGTTCAGCCATTTCCCATCTCCAAAATAATAAGACACAAAAAGCAATGCAGATCACAGTCCAATTTTAGAGCCAGAATGCCAACATATCATCTTTTAAAGAACTTTCACTGGAATTGCTTACAAATATGAGGAAATATTGCTTGTTTAGCACCTCTGTAGGGGGGGGAGAGATACTTCTCTAGAGGAGAACTTTTAATATCATCGTTAAAATAATTCCATCTAGCAAAACTTTGCAGTTTTAGTGGGGTATGTGCAAAATGTGATAAGGATGATTTGGTCTGCTTGTATTAAATTCCTTTTGTTGCTGAAGCACTGTGATGGCTTATTGAAAATACCAAAAAAATCAAAAGCTCAGCTCCTGTTTTTTCTGGGCTGGCAGGGATATGAGCTCTTAGGAGCACATGTCATATTGCCATCATTTCTAATTTGCTGAGTAACTGTGATCAGCAGCAAGACCTGACTGGAGTCACTGAACTCGCTGCAGGTGGGTCAGAAAAGGTGATGGAGCACAACTGATTTGTGCCTCCTGAAATCTTTGTTGTGTTAAAAAAAGAACTCACCTTGTTCCTGTGCTCAAGTTGCTGGGAAAGTTTGCATTATAAAAAAACTTCTGCAAGTTCTGTAATAAGGAGAGGAGGGTTAGAGTGGATATGAGGAAGAAATTCTCTCCTGAGAGGGTGGGCAGGCCCTGGCACAGGTTGCCCAAAGGAGCTGTGGCTGCCCCTGGATCCCTGGAAGTGTCCAAGGCCAGGTTGGACGGGGCTTGGAGCAACCTGGGCTGGTGGAAGGTGTCCCTGCCCATGGCAGGGGGGTTGGAATGAGACGATCTTCAATGTCCCTTCCTACCCAGACCATCCTGTGGTTCTGTGAAATCCTTGAATTGCTTTCAGCAGGCCTGTAGAATTCAGAAAGTCTGGAGAAATGGCTTTTATTAGTTCTATCCAAGTTCACAAGATGTAAACTTTGTAAAGCTTTCTCTCCTTCATTAATTTGATAACAGGACTGCTCATTTCCCTGTAGGCACAGAGCTCCTGGAGAGGTGTCTGGAGCTCTGGATAAGCTTTTTAAGGGCAGAGACAATGGATGGGGGAGGAAAACATCTCAGGGAGCAGCTCTGAAACAATGATGGTGCAAATTCTTTCATTCTGCATAAGAATTTCTCTCTTATTCTCATTTTAAGAACTACAGCTGTTAATATATCCACCTGTCAAAACTATCCTCCATATCCCTCCAAAAAAAGGGGAAACTTTTTCTCTGGATCATCTCAATCAAAGAGGACTCAAACATTTTTGACCTCCAAACAGAGTTGGGTTTCTGTGTTTTTACTTTATGATTGTTGGACTTGAGGTATCTCAGGTCTGCCCAAATTCTGCTGCAGATGCCAAAGCTTTTTACCACATCCCTTGCTGTACTTTTCATAGAAAACTATTGACAGAAAGCCATGATTGAATGTGATCACTGTAAACATTGGTATCCCAAAAGTGAGCCCTCTCTCCATGTAAAATCCCACCAAAAAAAAAAGCACTTAGTGCCTCACAACTACATAAAGAGGTGTCATTTTAACATCCGTGTTCAAATGACACCCTTGGTCATGGCTCCACCAGAATTTAGGTCAGCAATCAGCAAATGTTTGATATCTGGCTCTAAACAGAGATGTCTTTACAGTGTCAATGTTGTAGTCTGGTTGTGGGAGCGTTACCAGGCAAAGGCAAGATGGAACATCCATCAGGAAGTTGGTGACAATACTCCAGATAAAGAAGGAAAAGGCACACCTTGTGTCTAAAAAGAATTCAGCAAATAAACAAGCAAATATAAAACCAGCTGCTGGATTAAGAATAAAAATAAAGAAAGGAAAAAAAAAATGAAAAAATGCTCCCAATGTAGAAGAGCTTCACTGGAGTCCTTTTTTTTTCCCCCAAAAAGCAGCAGAAATGAATCACCTCTGCTGGCAGGCCAGAGTGAGAGACTAAAACGTTGGTCCTGCAGGTAAATACAAGTGAAGGTCTCGCTGTTAAAAAATTCATGTAAAAATCATTCCAGATCAGATATTTGCTTCCAGTTCCAGCAAGCTGACAAAAGAAAGAGTTAGATACCAGGTCACAGCGGGCCTGAATTAATCAATATGGATTTCAAATGCATCTCCTTGGTAGTTGCATTAAGATGAGCAGATGATTATTGCATGGGCAAAGAACAAGCTGTCCTAGAAACAGATTTTTTTATTCGGAAATTCAAGTTTTCTCATCTTTTTTAGCAGTTAATGGATAAAAACAGTGCTTAACTATTCCTAATGAGATTTTAATTTCAGGAATTACATCTTGCTTGCTTTATGTGATTATTCCATCCCTCTCATACCTCGTGGTCTTTTCCAGCACTCCCCCCCCAAAAAAAAGGCATGAGGTCTATACAGGCAAAGGAAAGGAGAATTTACTTAATGCTAATCATTACTGTGAACTTTGGGTTTTCATCAGCTGCTAAATGTCCTTGGCATTAGAAAATACCACAGCCATAGATAATGTCACAGAACATTAACAATTCCATATTTTTATCAATTTAACTGACCTTCCTGGCACTTCTTATTTATTTGAACGAGAAAAAGCTAAACACACCATGGATATTACAGTGAAACTGCTACACAGTTCTCTAAATGCCTTTCCTCGCCCAAGACTTTCCATAATTCATTTCTGAAGACCCTAATAAAAATACCACTTGTGTAATCAGTAAAAATAGGAATGTCTCTTCTCTGTATGGCACCCATTTGCATCTCCTACAAATGATCTGACTCAAAGTCATCATTTAAGAAACACCTCAGTTTTCACATCATAAAACAGCAGGAATTTTTGTCATTAAAGGCATATTGTTAAAAATGTTATTATGGGAGGGCGTAGGGATTTCTTGCCTCCCCTGAGCACCCATTTCCTGATTGCCATCACATAGTGCTGTAATAAAGTCCCCAAAATGCTGCCTTATAGTAGGGAAATGAAGAAAGAATATGTGATTATTATTCCCCAGTTCATCAGTGCCAAACTCTACCACAGTAACGAGGGACTTGAACTGTCTCTGAGTGGAGAACGAGGAAAGCTGGGATGAGGGGTCAGGATTCTCTCTGAAAATTATTCCAGTAGAAGTACCTGTTTGTTTTAATGCTTGAAAGATCCCAGCAGAAGGACTGGCTGGAGATCAGTTAAATCTGAGATAATAAACAATGCAACCTAACAGACTTCTGCTGTGTTTGCTATGGGAACCTGGGATCCATTCTTCTCCACTGAATGAAGAAATAACTTCTATTTTTCCCTTTTCAAACTCACTCCCCAATATCCACCTTTGGGTGATGAAGAACAGGCTGCATTTCTCCCTTGGCATTGGAAGTGTGGTCAGGACTCAGGATCAGCCACCACAGGCCCCTGTCCAGCTTAGTAAAATGCTTTCTGAAATCCCAACCCTAAACTACAAGGAGAAGATCTACCTCAGATTTTATATGGTTTTTATATGTGTAAGATGCATTACCTGTAAGGACCCAGCAGAAATAACCATTGACAGTAACATTTGAAATAGTGTGTGGTTTTAAGTTCTTCCACTTGAGACGTGGTATTTCATTTTCAAACACATGCTCAGACCATATTGTAACTATATGCTGGTTTAACTGTAGTTATTATTTCCCCTGCAGGCATTTGGCAAATGGAAGTCATAAAATGGCCCATTTAAGTGACAATGGATATGCTCAAGAAAAGGGGTTTACAACTGAGAATGTGCTGGTTACAAATGAAAATTTGATACTGGCAAACTCCATCAAAAAATAAAGTCAAGTTCCCTCCGGTCCCCTCTCAGTATCCTTCCTAGATGCAGCAAATCACTTTTTGTGCATTAAAACACGTTGAAAAGCAGCTTAAGGACCAGAAAATGAATGCAGAAATTAACCTGCAGGCATAATTTACATTCCCAAAGGTGTAACACAAAACCAGAGGGAACTGTCAGGACCCAGCAGTCCTGGGTTTCCTGAAGTTGTGCAGGGAAGGTTCTCCCAATTCTTTGCTTCTATTTAAATTATAAGAAGCAAGATGAGAGCTTGACACCACGAACACCCTTGTCATTCCTTTATGTCAAGCCTTCAATTTTCACCTCGTGAAAAACAACAAAAGGTGATGGAAAGAAGAATGGAAATTAAAAAAGAAAAAAAAAGAAAAAAAGAAAAAAAATGTATATTACTTAAGACTTCTTTCTCCCTCTTCCTCCTGAACATCACTGAACTGTAACTCCAGGAAGGTGCATCCTTAGACAGCATTTACAAGGCAGGGACTTTGTGCTTGCTGAGTTCCCATTGTCACA
Organism: Myiozetetes cayanensis; assembly: GCF_022539395.1. Classification (NCBI taxonomy): domain Eukaryota; kingdom Metazoa; phylum Chordata; class Aves; order Passeriformes; family Tyrannidae; genus Myiozetetes; species Myiozetetes cayanensis. The sequence goes on along the minus strand of NW_026086937.1, from coordinate 20,410,079 downwards.
GCTCCCCAACTTTATAAAACATCAGTCTGCAGAACAATATCAAGAAATGTTTCCTAGGGCTGGGAATCTAAAGGAAAACACTGATTTTCAGAGCAGCTCAAAACTGCCCCGTCCCTCACAGCTCAGCTGGTCCTGGGAAGGTGGTGGTGCTGAATTCCAGCTCCACTGAGCAACATCTCGGATCTGTCACGGGTCATAAACTCAGTGTAAAGCAAACATTTAGGACATAGGGGAAAGTGGAGGATAACTGGCAAAAAAAGAGAAATGATACTGAAAAAAAAAAACTGTAGAGAATTTACCATCTGTTTTGTTTTCCATCCAGGTACTTCTGGGCTCTGAACAAGCTTTTGTGCCTTGGAAATTCACCAGTTTTACAGCCATCTGAAAAAAAAAAAAAAAGTCCTTGTTGCTATGGAAATACCATTCTTTCCTGATGAATCCTTCTTGAAGGTGGAGGACATTGGCAAGAATAAATGTAAATTTATTGTATTTTTTTTTTATGATGTGTCAGACAAAAGTGGCTGGAGCAGGGGGAGAGCTGCTCAGCCAGGAACCAAACGTTAGGAGGATCATCATCTCCATTTGAACAACACGAAGTAGCTGTGTAATGGTGTCATTAGCCATCCACAAAACACATCCATAATCCCCCGGAGCTGTGGCATCGGTACCTTTTGCCGCTCCGTGAAGAGCTGCGAATGTTCCGAGGGTTGGCTTCGTGCCCAGAGGTCTGTTCTGATGAAACGCAGAGTTGAGGGAGATCAATAACGCTCTCCCCTTCCAAACAGCCCGTTAGTGCAGTCTCTGCAAAGGTGATGGGGAAGGAAATTAGATGTCTGTGAAAACTGGCAGCGTCCCTGGCAGGTTCACACGGCACACACCGTGCCCTGTCATTTTATGGCAAACCTCAGCAGGTGGAAGCTGCTGGCAGATACAGAGAAGAATTAGAGGCTGAAGAGAGTGTGAAAAGAATGTGATAGCAAAACTCACCTTTTCCCCCTCTTTCTCTCCCCCCACCCTTTTTCTTTTTTTTCCCCCTGCCTGCATCCCAGCACAACTCCAGCTGAAAGTGGTGCCCTCAAGATGAGCAGACAGACAGACAGACAGACGTGGTGATGCTTCACATCCTTCTCCCCACTCAGAGCCCTCCTATAAATACAACCTGGTGGCTGCTGAGGTCACTGTCGACCCTGCCTGTGCAGAGGGGAAAATAAAATGAAGCCACAGCTTCAGCATTAAGACCTAATCTATCCTCCTGCACCTCAGACATGTGCAGTGATTTATGACCAGATTCATCCCGCCCCTACAATGCTCTCACCATCACAAACAGGCTCAGGGACTGCTCAAAAAACTTAAACCACAGCTCAGCACAAAGTGGCAAATCTGGCTGTTTATCTGTGGAGTTTCTTCACTGGGTAATACTGAATAAAATTAATTTCAAAGGCAAAACATGAAAAAAGAAGAAATTTAGTGTATCGATGAGATCTTTGGTTCTCTAATAAATTGATATCAGGAGCTGAAATTTTCACAGAATCAGAGAATTTGGTTTGGGTTGGAAGAGATCTTAAAGATCATTGAGTTCCAATCCCCTGCCAAGGGCAGGGACACCTTCCACTAGCCCAGCTGCTCCAAACCCCATCCAACCTGGCCTTGGACACTTCTAGGGATGGGGCAGCCACAGCTTCTCTCGACAACCTGTGCCAGGGCCTCCCTACCCTCACAGGGAAGGATTTTTTCCTAATATCCCATCTAAACCTACTCCCTGTCAGTTTGAAGCCATTACCTCTTGTCTTGTCCCTCCAGGCCCTCATAAACAGTCTCTCTCTCCATCTTTCTTGTACCCTTCAGGCACTGACAGGCTGCAATTAGATCCCCCTGAAACCTTCTCATCTCCAGGCTGAACAATCCTCATTCTCCCATAATTTCCTCCCAGCAGAGCTGCTCCATCCTCTGATCATCTTGGTGCCTCCTCTGGACTCTCTCCAGCAGCTCCACATCCTGCCTGTGCTGTCAGTGTGAGCAGCACACACAGGCACAGGTGATTTTTTTAAGTCACTTGTGTGTTTGGCTGTTGCTTTGAGAACACTCAGATTTTGAAACCTTCGACTGTTTGATTCCAATCTGTGTGTGTGTGTGAATACAAATCCCAGTGCAGTTCCAGAGCACCCCCACTGATGTCACCAGCAGTACAGCTGAGCTGCTTTATGCCACTCCATCAGTGGTTCAGTTGATTGCAGCCTATTTCCCCCCTCTCTTCAGTCAGTCCCATCCTCCTCTTACTCTGTTCTTCTGACTGCCATTTTCCCAACCTTTGGAGATGAAATCCATTCAGTGTGCTGGCCACCTGCAGTCAGTGCTCTGCTCAGACCATCTCGTAGCCCCAGGCAGCCTGAGCAGAGAGTTTTGTGCCAGGGCCTGCCTGCAGGACACCTGGCAGCAGGCACAGAGATGCTGTTTAATGCAACTTGGCTGTTTAAGTATTCCTAATAACGAGGGAAACAAATTGTAACAGCTACAACTGTCCTGCCCGAGTGACCAGACTTGCATCATAAACCTCTGCTCTGTGAACACCCCAGAAAAGCCAGGTTGTCCCTTGGTAATTTTTTCTGAGAGTCTGGAAAGGGCTGTGGTAGGAAACAGTGGTTCAAAGCAGCATCCAGTATGCTGAGTAATTTTTATTCCAAGTGCAAATCATTGACTGGGCCTGTTAAGATCATGTTAGAATGATAAAAATAATTAAAACTGGCCTAATGCCTTTCTAAGTTTCGAGATGCAAATACTCCTTCTGCTAAAACATGAATCCCTCCGTTCCATGCAGGTTGCAGACATTTAAAAAGTATTGCCTCCAGGGATGGAGACTCCACCACCTCCCTGGGCAGCCCCTTCTAATGCCCTTTCCAGGGAGAAATTCCTCCTGATGTCCAACCTGAGCCTCCCCTGGCACAGCTTGAGGCCGTTCCCTCTCCTCCTGTCCCTTGTTGCCTGGGAGAAGAGGCTGTGCCCCTTCTTTTAGAGTTATTTCCTACATTGATTTGTGGTTGTTACCACGTGAAAACCACTTTCAAATAATAATAATAATAATAATCTCCTGCAATTTATGTCAGTAGCAGGAAATCCCTCACACAGGACAGACAACAGCAGATCAGGAAATGCCATCATCTCAAAGCTGGTTTTAGTGCTTGTCCCTCAACCCCTCACTGCCCCATTTCAAGAACTGGAGAAGCTCCAAAAAGGATGGAGAGCCTGCTGGAGATCCAGGACCACCACAGGGACAGGGCCCTGTCCCCCAGCCAGGGACATCCCAAGAGCAGGGAAAGCAGATCTTGCCATTAAATCACTTGTCGTTATCACACAGCTTATTGCACTTCTCCCCTCCAGATGATTGAAACCAATTAAATGACTGAACCCAGGGAAGTGATTTATCTTCAAATTCCTACTCTTGCCTGAGAAAATTCGATAAAACAGATCTGACTTTTCTGAAGTTTCATTGCTCCGTGTCTTTCCTCACGGAGGGAACTTGGCTGCATCTTCTGGGAGTGTTATCTCTGACCTGGAGCAGGGCTGTGTGTAAATCAGCCTCCCAAAGTAAACTGAACGGATGGCACAGCTAACCACAGAAAAAAAAAAATTCCATGTAAAATTCAAAGTTAAAATTCCTATCTATGGCTTTCTTCCAGGTTTTGGTTTAAGGTAACACGTTCCTTTAAATGCCCCCCTCAAGGACACAGTGAAAATTGTTTTACAACTCAGAGAGTGTTTTCTTTCCTCCTGAGAAACGTGATTGTCTGGTTTCCCTGCTTTGAGCAGCAAATGTTACACACACAAATGTTGTATCACTCACACACACAATTCTGAGCCTGTACATTATTTTAATTATTGAGAAATATTCTGTAGCAAGCAGAGAGTGGCTCTTGTGGCAAAGCTGAGCCTGGATTTTCAATTGTGTTGTGCCCCCATCCACAATTTTTAAGTCAAAATGGCTAAAGGTGCTGGTAGAAATCTGACCTTAAAGGACATTGAAAGAATAAGAATTTTTTCACTGATCCTCAGAAGCCCAAGTCAAACTTTCCTTTAGAAATGGCACTTCAAAAGGATCACCAACACCCACACACCCTTTTCCTCCATTCAAAGAACTGCCACAGCATATTTATTTGCTTTTATGGGGATCTTATTTATGGCTGGACAAGCAGGATACAAAGAAACAGGATATCTCTACTGTCTCAGCCCAGAGTATAAACGTCAATCACCTCAGGGAGCTGAAGGCAGGGATTTTAAAAGCATCTCCCCAGCTCTTTTGAGGATCCCTCACCAAACCCATCACGCTGTTTATCACCTGCACTGTCCTGAAGGCATCATCTGAAAAGGCATAAAACCAATGGGACTTTTCCCATTTACTTTAATGGGCTTTGGATCGGTGCCCACACACATTAAGTCTCAGAGATAAATATATCTTTAATTCAAGTTTTCCAAAACAGCTTCTGGTGAGATCAATCAGGAAGGAGCTCACTGGTCCTGTGGGAGAAGAGCTGAGCCCACGCAGGGCTCTGCTAAAGCCTAAGGAAAAGTAAGCTGGGTTTAGGCACTGGGAATACCAAACATGACTTAAAATATTTAACTTTCTTCTGCTAATGGCTCTCACGGACTGCTCTGCTCTATCCATCCCTAACACATCACCTCTTCCCAAAAGCCCTTGAAAGGATTAACGTGGACGACTCCTTGGAAAACAGAGTCACCCCTCACCACTGTTTGGTTTGTTTGCCTTGGAAAATAAAGATTAAAACAAGGAATCCAAACCCGTTCCTCGGCCTCTAACCAGCTGAACACAGCCCTGAACAAAACAGCTTCAGCCTGAAAGCAGTCCAGTCTAAACCAGAGAAATATTGTGACATTAAAAGCACTGGAAATACATGATAGAACACCGAGGAAGCTTTTAATCTGGATGAGTCTGAGATAAGGGTACTGTCACTTCCAGGAGGTGTTGAAAGGCACCTCGGTAATGTATCACCCAGCCTGTGAGTGCTGTGTCTGCACCAAAAACATTACTTGTGGACCTTTTACAAACACTCATTGTCACTCTGCTCATTTTAAATTTGAGCTTGCTCAAGCTTAAAAGGAAGTGAATGCCATAAATAATGTTTTAGAAACTTCTGAAATTGAGCAAAAGAGCTTTTCTGCAGGCACTGTTTAAAGGCCAGCTGTATTGCCATCACCTCAGACTGGACCTCTGGGTGGGAGGGTGGGGATTTCTTTGTTCAAGAGTTTAAAGGTTTAATTTCAAGCCCTAAGGGCAGAAATAATCCAGCCTAAATCCCAGGTCCAAGCAAAGCTGCCCCCCATTTGCACCTCAGACCTGCAGAGCTCCCATCTGGGGCAGGTGAGCAACAACTGCTCTCACTCCTGCGAGGCAAGAAAGGGCATCGCTCCAGCAGATCAATTTTTAAAAATTGCCCTCTGCTTGAAACTCCTCAGGTTTGAAATTAAGTCTAAGTGATATGAAGAAGAAAATGTTCCGTGCAAGCACCGGGCAGTCAAAAGGGAAAGTCCCTCAGCTCCTGTGGCACCAGCAGATCCATCTTTCTGTCACCCTCTAGAACAACCATCTCTGCCCCTTCACCCACTCTGACCCTCCCCAAAACCTCTCTGCTCCCACCCTCTGGTGATCTTTGCCACGCCATCTCCAGACCTGCCCACACACCCAGGGTGAGAGCTGCTTGTTTCATTCGGCTGTGCTGCTGGATTATTTGAATTCTCTAACTCAGAGCTTCTCAGAGCAAGGATAATTTTTCACCACTTAGAAAGCATCAAGCATGTAGGAATGCGTGTAATTGAGGTCCTAAAGTCATTAAGGCAAAAATACAGGAGAGCTGCAAAAAAATTATCAGAGAGAACAGTCACAGGAGAGGGGAGCAACAGTTCTGGGAAAAGAAATAAAAAATTAAAGCTCTATTCTTCAATTCTTTGGCTTAATTACTTAAGGTTGCTTTATTTATGTTAAACCACTGACTCCCCATTTCTGGAAGTGTCCAAGGCCAGGTTGGATGGGGCTTGGAGCAGCCTGGTCTCGTGGGAGGTGTCCCTGACCTTGGCAGGAGGTGGAACTGGATGATCTCTTAAGGCCCCTTCCAACCCAAAACCATTCCACGATTCTGGGACTCATATCCATGGCCCTAAGTGCTGAAATGGCTCTGAATTAATCAATACATATTTGATATTACCCATTATCCTGTTACCCTGCAACTGTGTTCTTGTAGGAGGAGATTTTGTTTACTTTGAGCTTTCCGTGATGCTGTCAAAAAAACCCCAGGTTTTGGCCCTGTAAACAACTGTGCACTTCAGATTTAATTTGAAAAGCACATGTGAACCTGAACAGTCCTACTGAATTCACTGTGAGTCAAATCTTTGCAGGATTTGCTCTGGAAAATTACACATGCAAATTATTCCACAACAGGATATTTTGCAGATTGACTTAGACTTGAGGATGAGCCAATATAGTAACATTATGTCAGTGAGATATGGAAATTGGTTTGAATAAAGCCCATTTTCTAGTGACAAAATATTTTCCAGTAGAAATGAGAAGACAAACACTCCCCAATGTACTGCAGAGAGCAGCATTTCCTGAGCAAAAGCTGCATCTGAGGTTGGAAATCAGCTCCTTGTTTTCTTCCTCCAGTTCTGCCCTTGCTCCTTAATGAAAAGCAAAGTTCCCAGAGGAGAAAGAATTAGAGCTGGAGTTTTTAGAGAAAGTACCTCTTAAAACATTCTGTCAGTTTAGCCAAGCACCTGAATCACCAATTACCCTCCCCAAATTTATCCACAACAGGTATTAAGCTGGAAAATATAGGAAATGAGGTTGTCTACAGAGATTTCTTGCCCTTCAGATTCAAAACAGAAAAAAAAAAGAAATTAGAGCAAAACAGTGCCAGAATATTGGCATTTTTTTTATATCCAAGGACATACAATATATTTTTTCCTTTTTTTTTTTTTTTTTAAGTCCAGGAGCAGAAGAGCTGTGATTGCCATGATTAATGTTTTGACACCACCTAATCCAATCAAGCACCCAGCTCAGCTGCTAATTGCCATTTGCATATGGCTTCATGATACAAAGGGAGGTACAAGCACTGGTACAAGTGGGAGATCAAGGTGGGGGTCAGCACTTCCTTAATCTGAATTAATGAGTATCAAACCCTGGGGACAGAACATGTGTAGGAAGAAAATCCCTTCTTCTCAGGGCTCACACCTGCATTTCTTTGTTAGGGTTAGAAGAGGAAACTCACAGAAAACCTTAAAGTTGGAAGAGGGTAAATAATTGACAAATCACTTGACTCCAACTCTTTGGTGTCAATCAGATGAGGATTTGACCACTCTCAGTATTAAAACACCCCAAGAACATCCAAATGCCTGGAAACCTCAGCAGGCAGAGAAATGATCCAAACCAAACAAAAAACCTCTAAAAGTGACCTCACTGATGGCAGTTCCTTTGATGAAAAGCCCAGGACAAGCTCAGGGATCCTCGTTCAGACCAGTGAGATCCCAAGGAAAGGCTGAAAATGTTTCCCCCTGAGAAAAGAGGGAGCAACAGTGGGAAAACTGATGGCACCCAGCAAAGGCAGTTTCCCTGGCTCAGGCATTCTTTATACACACCTTCCTCTGCACCAGGAGGTTTATTTTTCTCCCAGCTTTGCCTGCTGCTTGTTTCTTTTTATCTTGCCTTCCCTCGCTCAGAGTTGCTTCGCTTTTTTGTTCAGGATCGTGAATTTCTTTGGGGAACGGGAACTTCTCATCAAATGCAGCTTTCAAGGCTACAAAACAGGAGTGAATTCTACATCAAAACCAGGGAGGCATTTGGTGAGGTGCACTGTGAAAATTAGGCTGTGGGAAGAGGAGAAAAAAAAATAAGAGGGGCAGACATCAAGCACTGTCCTTCTCCAAGAATAACACCGGATTTTCTGCTTCCAGTTCTGCTGAAAGGCTTAGATTTTTGGAAACTTTTCTCCCAGTTAGGCTTGTTCAGTCCTGAGGACCACGCTGTCCCCTCTCTGCCTCACCTTGGGCCAGGTCTGGCAAATCTGAGGGGACAGAATCATGGAATCACTGAGGCTGGAAAAGACCTTCAAGATCATGCAATCAACCTAAAACCACCACCATGTTCACCATTAAACATGGATGAGTTAAGATCCCAGGGAACACAATTCCTACAGAACAGGAGAGCAGATGGACTGGATGGAGGAGAAAAAGCCCTTCTTTGGGGATGACCCCATTCCTGGGAAATCCTCAGCCAGAGCCAGCAGCTTTTTGGGCACCAAAAGCAAACCCCGTCCATCTCAGGGGAGAAATCCCTGGGAATGTACCTTGATGGTGCTTTTGTAGCTGGTGAGGATATTTTTCTTCCCCACTTAAACCTTTGCACTAAGAATCAGCTGGAGATCCTGAAACATCCAAAGGGAGAGGCCTCCCTGCCTGTGCTGCTGCTTCCAAAACCCTCCCAGTGTCAGGTACAACTTTTACACAGGGTAAAGTTAATCCCCTCCTCTGCTGGGGAGACTGGACTGGGTTTTAATTTATTACATCATCTATCCTGCCATTAAGGACTGAAAAAAATAATCAAATTACCCTCTACTGAAAGAAGAGCATTAAAACTGTTCAGTGAACTCCTGCATGGCTGAGCAGGTCTAGCCTGCAGCCTTTTATTTACATGGATACAGCTGAGCTTCAGGGATTCCTCCTGTCCAGGGCAAGATTCTTCCTTCTCATGTGCACAAACCCCTCTTGCTAAAGTCAGACTAGTCCATGGATAAAAATTAATTGACATTCACTGGGCTGTTACTATGACACCTGACAGCATCTCTCTGGAGCAGCGTGGGCAGGAAGGCTGCACTCCTTTCTTTGGGAAAGAGGCCTGAGGAATAAACTCCCGCTGAATTCCATCCACTGGGATGTTTTCACAGGACGTGGCTGAGCTGCACGGATCAAAATTGCTACAGCCATTTAAGCAGAAAGTGCATTTAACAAGCCATGAATCCAGCAGGCAAAGACAGAATTTGATTTGATTCCCAAGTGGTTGTTATCACAGCAGAGAACAATAAAATCGAATCAAAGCCACGCAACACTCACCGAGCCCTGCTCGTCACTGCCCTGTGTGCAGAGGGGGAAAGCAGCCAGCAAAAAAAAATTAAAAAAAAATCAAAATAACCTTTTGTCCCAACTCTGGGATCTCACCTTGCAGCTATAATTGCAGGCATGTGGCTCTTGGGAAAGTCGCAGGATTTATCTACGGATTCCTGTGAGTTTAAGATGAAACTCGCAGTGATTTAAAGGATTTGAATTTTCCAGATGTAAACTGGCTCTCTGGTTCAGTTAATTAAAAGGTACATTAAATTAAAAAAATAAATAAATTAATATGTTACCAGGGCTTAAGACTTAATTTCGGATACGAGAAAGCGATTTAAACACACACTTAAATAAGAGAAGTTTTGACTGGGAATTGTTAAATTTAGCAGCAAAAAAGGATCTGATACGGTTTTACTGCTGCCCTGATCCAAGAGGCAGCAGAGTGGCTTTAATGAGTGATGATTCAAAGCCTCAGACAGCAAATCAGCTCACAGTGCCCATGTCTGTGGCACAGCCAGTGCAGAAAAACCTCAATAATCAGCGGGCTGGGGGCAGGATTGTGACCACAAAACATTCAAATAAAACCCGGACTGACGTGACAGGGATTTATTTGAAGGAACAATCCAGCTCTTTCCTCCCCATGTGGTGGTCACTGGGAGCTCAAGTGCCTTTAGAACCAAAACACTGCTTATTTAGTTTGGAAATGGGGATGTTCACACACATTCACCCTTCATGCAAGTTTGGCTTCTCAGATTGCACTGTCCCCATGGTTTGAGTGGCTTCATCCCTCATTTATCTCATTTTGAGCAATTCACAGTAACATGGAAGTGCACGACTTATTTTTATTTTGCTTGATGAGGGTGAGTTTTGGGGAGTTAAAGCTAAAATAGTGAGGAAATTCTGAAAGTCTGGAATTGTGTTTATTGAAATCCCCCAGTATTTACACCTGGCCTCCCACAGAAAAGCAGAGAGACGTGGAAAGAGAGGGAGATGCTGCTGATGAAACCCTCACTGAGCAATAACATCCCTTGGCCAGACGAAAACAGGCACCTGCTTAAAAAAAGCTTGAAAGCTCATATGATGATTAAATCAGCTGCAAAGCATTTAATTCAAAGATTGCACATTTGGCCTTGCTGACTCAGCTGCAGTGTCCAACACAATCAGGTCCTTTCACCTCATTTCTTTCCTTGCCCTTTTGAGATCCATCTCACCCAAAGCGAACGTGTCCCAGGGCAAAGCTCCAAATTCTGACCTCCAAAGAGCTGATAGCAACATCTGTAATCATCTGTAACCCACCTGAATGCTCCACGTGCAGGGCTGTGTGTGCCACACATCCTTCCCCCCATCCTCAGGGTGTTACTGCCAGGTTTTGGAGAGGAGGATTTCTGAGGAGCGGGAGCTGCAAAGAAAACTGCAAAGCCATCAGAAAGCCTCATCAGGATGCAAAGACACTAATGAATGCACGAGTCAGCTGCTTTAATGAGTCAGATTAAGCAGCTGGACAGACCTTGCCAAGTGCCAGCTTGAGTGGAACAGTGAAAAGGTGTCTCTGAACAAAGATAACACCCAGATGACAAATACCTGTTTTAATGAGGCTGATACTGCTGATAAATTCTTGGGACTTTGCTTGTTCAGTGGGAACAGAGAAAGCAGAATGTCGTGCTTGGTGCAGACAGGCTACAGAAGTCATTGCATTCTTCCAGCTCCCTTTTTAGCACCGTGTTTGCTTGAAAAAAACATTCCCAACTTTGTTCTGTTTCATCAGAAATGTTCTATTTAATGAGCAGTTCAGCACCAGGACACTCGCACGCTCGGTGTTGGACAGGGAAAGGAGGAGCTTCACACATCCACAAGTCAGTATTCCAGACTCATATTTTTTCAGTTAACCTATAAAGCCTGAGCCAGTGGCTGCTGAAAGAAGCTCTGATGTTTCCATCCGATTCAGGGGGATCTGGAAGACGCCTTTACAAAGTAAGGAGTTGGTGAGGTCGGATTAAAAGTCCTACCACTTCCATGAAGCCTCAAATCAGCGGCTAAGCAATAAATCTTGGAGTTCTCTATTACCTTCGACTCATTTTAGCACAGATGGTAAAAGCTAGTGACCTTTATTTTTTTTTTTTTTTGCCTTTCTGTGCTGAGAGCTGGAGTAATGAGAATATAATGAAGGGCTCCTTATCTTCCAGCAGCCCAGGAGGACCCAGATTTTCCCAGCACCACTCCACTGTCCTTTCCCAAAAGTATTTCTCAGGGAGAAGCACAAAGTCAAACTCACTCATGCCCTCGGTCTCCTCCAGGGCTCCAACATTCAGTGACCTAAACACACCTTACAAACCCAGGTTTACTGAGAAACCAAATGGAATTGTGCCTCTATGAGTTATCTTTTCTCATCCAATCTTTATAACATTGCTCTACCAGGCAGATAATACAGACAAAAAGTGTTCAGTACAGGGTAAAAACATGTTGGATTGGTTGTTTTCTTTATTTTTTTTTTCTCCTTACTATCTTTTAGAGGAAATAAAGAGTTCCCTTTCTTTCCTAAACCCAGTTCCACTTCAGTTATAAAGCCAAACCTGCCTGCTGTGGTGGGATTCTCCCCAAATGAGATGAACACAGGTAGTACAGTAAGTGCTGGGAAACTGGGCCAGCCTCTTGAAGATAATTAATAGTGTTTAATTTCCACTAGACTAGGATGCTCCAACCCTATTTCTTCATGATTTTTGGAAGGCCTCAGATCAGGTAAATGCCATTTACAAATCATATGTGACACGACCTAATCATACAAATACAAGATGTTTAGCAAGTGAGGCCAGAAATTCAACTTACATAACAAGGCTTCCAATAATTTTTTTTTTTTTTTTTTAAATGAAATTTTAATTATGTAAAAATTAGTAACTGGTGGAGAAGTTTCTGCATTACCATAAATGATTCCAAAGAAGAACACACTCTAAGAAATACCTCCCCATCACTGCAGAACTGGAAACTGGGACATGTTGATGTGACCCCAAAACAATTTTCACTAAAAGCACTGATTCTGAGCAATCTGGCTCTAACAAAGGAGAGAATCCCTCACGAGGCCACTTTCTAGTAAAATATTTACAAGAACACCCAAAAGGCAGTTTCCTTTCCACGTGCTTGTAAAAAAAAAAAGTACCAAAAGCGGAACAACTTCATCTATTTCTCTTTTTAAAACATTTCCTCTAAAACTCAGAGAAGGACTCTGCCAGGGCCCCCCTTGGGCTGGGATGTGGGAGAAGGGGCTCACAGCTCTCCATGCTGGCTGCCATGGTTGGGAAGAGGGGAAAAAAATGGCAATTCCTTGGAAAAAAATGCACCTGTTTAGCCATTTTCTCTTTTCCTATCACAATAATGAAACCTGGGCCCAATGCAGATGTGATTTCTAACCTTTACAGAGCGAAATCTGGGGGGAAATTCTCTGAAATTGGATTCGAGGTTTAAAGTATATTAAAAATGGGTTTCAGTGTGTTCTTTTTATCTGCTGCTCAGTCTCTCACAAATACTCTATCCCACACAGAATTAACCCCACGTGCCATACAATTCAATCTTACCTCATTTTGATGATGCAGATGATATTGCTGGGAAATTCCATCTCCTCTTTGCCCACCACATGATGGTTCAGTTCCTAACTGAAGGACGAAGAGAGCAAGCTTGAGAAAGAAAGCCCCTGAATCTACTTAAAATTCAATTTCTCTTAGTTTAAAAGTCAAATGGCTCAAATTGGAGGCAATTTCAACGTTAAAATAAAACATAACAGCTTGTCTTCCACCAGCCTCCAAAAAAAATTTGGTCTGAAATATCCTCTTTTCTTGGCTCTTTATCCAATTTTGACATAGGTAAAGGTCCAACACTGCATAAACCCACCTTGCATAAGTTGCTTAGAAGTAAAATAACTGTTTATCTCCAAAATTAAGAGGTTCTTCCTCAAGAAAACAAGTCTCTTTTCTTCACGTCTTCATCCTCATCAGCCTTTTTTCTTCCTTGTTTTTTTGCAATGTCCTTCCTGTGAAAGGCAAGAAGATTTTCAATTTGCTGATTTTTCTTCCTAAAAATACGAAGCAAAGGGTTGCTTGAAGCTTGAATAATTTCTTGCAGTCTTCAAATAAAATGGGCAGACTCTCCCATATATAAATACATCAGTTGTCATCCTTTTCCTGGAAGAAAAAAAGAGAGGAAGAAAGCACATCTTCCCCTGAGACATCTGTAGAGTGATAATATTTATTTCAACCAGAGCACTTCTTAAAAGTGTTGTTTTTAGAAGTCAGAATAACTCCCATACCCACAGCTGCTTTTTATTTATATTTCATATTTCTGCTGGCTAAAAGAGGGAAAAGTTGTTCCTAAGATATTGCACAGAAAGGCTGGGACAGCTGCAGGGAGAAGGGGCTGGGAGCCAGCACTCCAAAAAGAACATTCTCAGGAAAACAACTTCAGGTGTCTGGACACAGAGAGAAGTCTGGAAGCTTCCTCTGGATCATCACTTGTAATCCTGGACCTGGAGGATTGATCTCCTTCCCCTCCTCATGGGGGTGGGAGATCATTTTCCTTGAGCTGCCTGGCTGGACACTCAGAGGGCTCCGTGGGCTTCCCTCAATAGCTCAGACCTGGAGTTTGAAGCTTTGCTCCATTTTTCCCTTTGCTAAAACCAAACCCAAACCAAACCACACCAAAAATTAAAGGCACAAGTAAAACCTGATTCCTTTGCACTTGTCCTATCAGGGAACAGGAAATAAAGTGGGCTGATTTCCTTGCACTCTGCCTGGATTTTCCATGCTTTCACTTGCCCCGCTTACTGGGAGATCCTGAGTCTCCTGATCACGGGGATCCAGCTCCAGCCTGAGCATCCCACCCTGCCATCAGCCACCTCCCAGGGATTGCAAAGCTTCCATGGGGAGCACAGTTTACTCCACATTCCTCCTAAAAATCAAAGTGGGCTGAAAAACTCCACACTGAAGCTGCCTCTGTTGTGCACGACCTCATCGTTCCAGCCACTTCTCAAACACTGAGTAGCACAACCCTGCAAATAAATTCCATCCACAGGAAATACATATTACAAGCACTGGATGGATTCATTTCCCTGTGCAGTGAGGAATGCAAGAGTTACAGCACTGAAAAAACCCTCTTGTTTCAGAACTTTATTTTCTATTCATGGCTACGGTGCTGCAAAGTAAATCTCTGTGTAAACAGTTTTCTTTATAGGATTGAAAGTCACTGGTGAAAGTGAATAGAGATGGGGAGAGGGGGATATATAAATCAATAGCCCTGTGGACAGATTTCTTTGAATATAGTAAATAAATCTGCATATTTTCAAATTGTTACATAGACCTATGATGCAGATTTGAAGGATGGCCAGGAAAAACAACTGTATATATTTCCCATTCTCTGTGACATCCTGTGCAGCCTCCCTGACTGGAGGACAATTTCATGGGCCGTAGGCTGCACACATTATGATTCTATGTTTGTTGCCAGGCTGGTTTTAGACTATTTAAATTCCCTGTCAGTACCAGTTATGGTCAAATTATCTCCATAAAAAGTGAAATGGACCCGTAACGAGACTTAATGCTTTGTTATTTGAAAAACTATTCCAACACACAATTAAGAACTCCAAGGGCTCTAATTGAACTGGCTTTTTTAGGAAGAGAAAATTAAAGTTTGCTGCATAATTAATAAATCAGGGCCATTAATAACCCTTAAATGATCCCTAAATTTTATTTTACTCATTATAGACAAATTGAGCCGAGTCAGCGTACGGGAAATACTTCAAAACACCTGTCAATGGAATATTCCTTCTACCATCTAGAAAGAAAAGCCTCCTAACAGCTTGTGAAACCAGTGCCACCCCTTAAAACTGCCTTCAGACTTGGTGTGCCTTCCACCAGCCCTTTAGGCACCACCACGAGGGCTGTTTTAGTCACCGCTCATCTACAGGAGATATTCCCAGCTTTTATCAGGGGCTGGTGTTTGTAAATAGGCAGCACAAAGAGCCCCAGCTCATTTCCCCATTTTTGTACCGAGCTGCTTCTCCGAATCCCGATGCCTTTTGAAGAGAATTTTGCACATTCACCCAGTTTGATTGTAAGCAGCTAAATTCTGCCACCCTTCATCGCCAGGAAGGGAATCGCATCCCGGAGATTAATCACGGACTTTCTGTGGAGCCATTCACTGAGTCATGATCAAAACCCACCAAACAAGGTGGCAGATGGTGGCCACATGAGAGTTCTAGTGCCTCCTTTAATGAGCACAACACACAGGCTCGTCCTCATTTGCACATCCCAGCCATGACATCAGTGGGTTGCCTCCACACCGGCAGCTGTCGGAGCAGGGAAGTGTTGCCTAATTACAGGATCAGATCCTCAGCTCCTGGAAACTGGCCTTGCTCCTCTTACATCAGCAGAGAGGGAGAATTCAAGGAGTGTTTGGGCAGTGATCTCAGGTGCACGGTGGGATTCTTGGGTTGTCCTGTGCAGGGCCAGGAGTTGATCCTTGTGGGTCCCTTTGAGTTCAGGTTTCATAGAATCATGGAATGGTTTGGGTTGGAAGGTACATTAAAGATCATCTCATTCCAACCCCTGCCATGGGCAGGGACACCTTCCACTAGCCCAGGTTGCTCCAAGCCCCATCCAACCTGACCTTGGACACTTCCAGGGATGGGGCAGCCCCAGCTTCTCTGGGCACCCTGTGCCAGCACCTCACACCCTCACAGGGAAGGATTTTTAGTGAATATCCCACTTAAGCCTCCTCTCTGTCAGTGTGAAGCCATTTCCCCTTGTCCTGCCACTCCAGGCCCTTGGAAATAGCCTCTCTCCATCTTTCTTGTAGCTCCTTCAGGACACAGTAAGGTCACCCCAAAGCTTCTCCTCTCCAGGGGGAACAATCCCAATTCTCCCATAACTTCCTCCCAGCAGAGCTGCTCCATCCCTCTGATCATCCTGGTGCCTCCTCTGGACTCTCTCCAGCAGCTCCACGTCCTCCCTGTGCTGTTCCCCAGTGCTGGAGGCAGCTCTGCTGGGGGGTTCTCACCTGAGGGGGCAGAGGGGCAGAATCCCCCCCTCCCCTGCTGCCCACCCTGCTTTTGATTTTGCTATTCCATGAATTTCCATGCCCTGATTTTGGGTTCCTGACTTGTGGGGAGGCTGAAGAATAAACTGTGGGACTGCAGGACCCACAGCACCTCCACACGTCTCCCCAGCAGGAGGCTGAAGAATAAACCCCTGAAAGCTCAGTAAGCTTCTTGTCCCTTTGACATATCAGTGACATTCACAGCACCATAAACCCTCCTCATCTGAAATATTTAGCTCCTCAGGAGCAGTCAAACAGACATGCATCCTGCCTGGCACATCCCCACCATAGATCACTCATTTATTCCTTACAGCCCTCCTGGGTGCTGTATGTGCTGAGAACTGCATTCCCAGAAATGGGCATAAATATCTGTATTTATTTTCCCATCATACTGGCTGGGGAATTGGGGAGAGAGGAAGGCAGAATAAGAATCATACAGAGAAAATGGCCTGACAAACACTCTCAGTGCACTTCCTCCAGTGAAGTGCTCCACATTATTCCTCATCTGCTGTGCCCCAGCTCAGAGTGGGCCATAATTACAGACTTCCAACCAGCATTAGGATTATTATAGATGAGATGTTAGTCTGTAAAGGTTGTCAAACCAATGAAATTTGCAGGTCTGGAGGAGCCTCCAGGGCAAGACTCAGTTTTCGGAGCCGTTGGGGTTATTTATAGTCTAGAACTAAACAAGGCAGGAATTAAGGGAATGCTCCTGGCTGAAGGTAATGGGATGGAAATGCTGAGGTAGGTCTGTGACAGCAGACAGGAGCAATAGCCTTGAGGATATATTGGAAGTGGGGAGGTGAGCAGAGCCAGCAGCACCTCAAGGCTGCTTTTTGTCACTCTGACAGGACCAAGTCGTAAATAATCCCCCCAACTCAGCAGTCAATTATCAGTAATTTAGCAGCACCCAGGATATTATATGCACGTGGAAATACAGCATGTCACCTCCAGTTCTCACCAAAATCTCTTGGATAAGTTGTTTTCTCCCCTGGTTTGGGTTGCAGAGGCTTTGGAGGATCGAAGCACAGCTTAAGGTTGGCCTTTTCCAGGCTGCTGTTCCAAACTTTTTTCCAAGCTTTTCCACCACGGCTCCCAGGACTAAACCACACTGAGTTTCAATGAATCAGCCACTCTTGAGCCAAAATTACAGAAAAAAAATACATAAATTCTTACCAAACCTAATAGATACATGTGTTCTATGAAAGCTCACCTTCTTAAGGCATTTGAGTCCTGCGTGGGTCTAATGCTGGTCACTGAGGAAAAGAAAAAGGGGCAAAAAGTTATTTTTTATGAAGATCAGACCATTAAAATATCGGTAAAAGTTGTCTAAGGATGTGAGAAATGGGTCTTAGGGGCTTTGCTATTCTGTTTATCACCAGCCACTCCCACTCCCCACCTGTCCTTGGGAGGGAGGGGGTTTCATTTCAGGTTCTTATCTCAGACCAGCCCAGGGTCTGATGTGACCAGGGGGTGTCATTATCCACTGCCCTGTTAGGCCAGAAATAAGGGACACTCTCAAGAGTTTCAGTCCTGCCTCCTCAAAGCCAGGCCAGGAGTTTTGGCTCGTGTCTCCCTTCAGTGCCTGTGTAATTGCCAACTCGATTAGCAAAAAATGAACTTGCAATCTTCAGCAATCAAAAAGCATCCGAATGAGAGGCTGAAATGCTTTACCTGCTGCCTCTGATGCAATGAGCTGCTAAAGAGCACAAAAAAATGTGCCAGCTGAGGCAGGAGGTTACTTAAACAGCTAAAATACACCCATGGAAAGGGAGACCAATGAGGAGTAAAGATTATGTGTAGCATTACATTTGAAATACATTTGATTTTTGTGTGTGGACATTGCACTTTCATGCAGGACGGGCTACACAGAAAATGTTATTCTGATGCCTGTACAATGATCTGCAGCAATTCCCCTTTTCAGTCCCCCCACTGTAAATCACACACATCCCACACACCTCTGGGAAAAGAATGCTTATACTGGAAAAAAAAAAGCTTGTTCACAGGGCACAAATTCAATATAAACGTTCATTTGTCCTTGATTCTCCAAATGATCCAGTGTCAATGCAGGCTGGGGGGTGGAGGGATTGGGAGCAACCCTAAGGAGGAGGAGTTGGGGGTGCTGGTGGATGAAAAGCTGGGCATGACCTGTCCTGGAAGCCCAGAAATGAGCCGTGTGCTGGGCTCATCCCAGCGGTGTTGGCAGCAGGGGATGGGGGGGTTCTGCCCCTCTGCTCTGGGGCCAGGCTGGGAGAGCTGGGGGGGTCACCTGGAGAAGAGAAGGCTCCAGGCAGACCTGAGAGCCCCTTGCAGGGCCTAAAGGGGCTCCAGCAGAGCTGGAGAGGGACTTTCTGTCAGGGTTTGTGGCAACAGGACAAGGGGGAATGGTTTTAAGCTAAAGAAGGATCGATTCAGACTAAATAGAAGGAAGAAACTCTTCCCTGGGAGGGTGGGGAGGCCCTGGCACAGGTTGCCCAGAGAAGCTGAGGCTGCCCCATCCCTGGAAGTGTCCAAGGGCAGGTTGGACAGAGCTTGGAACAACCTGGGCGAGTGGAAGATGTCCCTGCCTGTGGCAGGGGGGTGGAATGAGACGAGATTTAAAAGGTCCCTTCCAACCCAAACCATTCTGATTCTGTCACACCTGCTCAGTCCCCAGCCAGCCCCTCCTCATCCCAGACAGGGATGGATCCAGGTGATAACAAGGGCACATTCCCACTGATCTGCTGGGCAATAAAGATCCTGTATCTGTCCCTGGGTGTGTGGCAGTGAAATGCAGCGCTGAGGGTACGACACAGGCACCGACCCCCCTTCCCTCCTTCAGCCTCAACACACGATTTCTCGCCGTCACTCAGGTGGAAGGTTGTAATTACCCTCATAAAAGATGCACAAATGAACCAGTCACAAACAAATTAATCTAGTCACACCTTGCTACTACACAGGAGTGTTTTATCTGTGCTGTCTTAAACACGGTTATTATTTCTAATAGGTTGACCTGAATTTTGAACAGAGCTGCCGTAAAAATGCTGTCTGCTGAGAAATCAGAGATAAAGCAGGGGCTGCTGCAAATCCCATTTCTCCAGCAGGATTGCTCCCCCAGCATCAGCAGCATATCGGTGATATCACTGATAGCATGGCTCCAGTGACTCAAATAAATACAGAGTCATATGAGTATCTTACAACATCTGTTATCAACAGACTACAATGGCATCCTGACCTCAGAGATATTCAGATCCACGACGTGGGTACAGGGATCTTCCCACCTGAAGAGCTGTCAGTGCTTTTCCCAATGATCAATGCACAGGAAAATATCAACTGGAAAAAAAAAAAAAAGGAGTTTCCAGGGAAGCATTTCAGTGCTAAAATTCTTCCCATTTCTGTTTATTTATCGATTGGGAAGAGACAAAGTGAACCAGACAGCAGAATTTATATCTCCCCAAGGGATCACAACAGCAGGATTATACAGGATACAGGTGGACATGGCAAAGTTACAATCAGGGAAGACAGATGGCTGCCTTTGCACCAGTGGTAATTTAATAATAACTTTTCCTGATAGAAACAGGAAGCAGAAATAATCAGTAACTATGCTCTTATCTTTAATTTCACCATGTGCTTTTAGGAAGAAAAAGAAATAAGTCAGTCAAGTGAGGCCAGCTGAAGAGTGATAGTTCTCAATAGCCCAGTAAGGAAGAAAAATAGACTGATCTTCACCAAAACAGAAGGCTTTAGTCCTGTTCCTTGTGCAGAATACAAACACAATTTAGTCTGTCTGCAGCGATATTTTACATAGGGCAGCAATGCTTTATTGCTTGGAGATTAACTCTGACTTTCTACTCAGCACAGCAAATAAAACTTCCCTTTATTTGAAGAAGCAAAGCCATACCTAGAATTGGAAAAAAACCAGCTCATTGAGAAGACACTGTAGCAAACTCCATCACTCTGGTGAAGTGCAGGAGCACAGGTGAGATGCTCTCCAGTAGAAGTCACCTGGGCCCCTGTGGATACCTGAAAGCCCAGGAGGACTGGCTGGGTGCAGAAGGCTGAGGCAGAACTCAGCACTCAGGTGGCTCCAGAATATGTACTGGAAGCTAACTGGGATTCATTTCTTTGTGTTGGAAGTATTTGGGCTGTGGCTGAACCATCTTCCTACTCTCCTGCTGTGGTCAGTGGTGCTTCAGAGAGCAGCTCATCCCACCTACACAAACAAGCCAAGAACATGGGCTGGTTGGAGACTAAAATGCATTGGGGGAGACAAAAAAAAAAACAAAACAAAGAAAAAAAGAGAAACAAAACAAGTATTTAGCTGACACAATTTGAATGAGGGGACCTCAGACCCAGCTCTCAAAGAGAAACAATGCAATAATGCACATCATTCTCAGTTCATTGCAAATGTCATGGATTCAGAGGTTCAAAGGGGGTTTGGGCTACTTATGAGCCCTGATCCTTTTGCAGGCACGTGTGAACAGCACCAGTGTGTTCCCATCTCCCAGCTGGGATTTGATGCATAAAACCAGTGAGTTCTATAGATACACAACACGAAGCACAGGGAGAGGTTGGAGGTACCCTTGGCACCAAAGGACTGTCTCTCCAATCCCTGCACTGCCAATGCCACTGCTGTGGTATTGGGACTGGGTGTTTTCCTTCCTGAATTTCAATCCTAAAAGGCAAAGATATTCATTTCAAAAGTTTGAAAAGAGACAAAGGCACAAAAGCAACTTATTCCTTTTTATTCCTCATCTCACAGCGAACACCTGCAGTGCAAGTCATCTCCTCAGCTCGAGCAACATCTGTATTTTTTGGATTTATAAGTCTACAAAGGAAATGTTTGCAAATTATGCCTCGATATTTCTCATAATACTGGTGTACAAACCCAGTAGAGAGGTGCTTTTTATAACTTCAGTCCTTTGGTGATCCTGAACAATTTTAAAGTTCCCTTTCTTCTCCACCACAAAGCAGAGAGAACAAAGCCTTAGCAAGTCGACAGTGGGGCAAATCCTGTGCTGTAACCACCACAATATGGACAGACAAATGGCTTGAAAGAGGATTTGTTGTGCAGAACTGGAGCCTTAAGTTGGGAGAGATCTGGAAAGGGCATTTCTTCCATGTGCTGCAGCTTCTAAAGCAACATTCAGGGATGTGCAGCCAGAGCTGAATATTCTCCCTGCACCGAGTTGCCAACCAGCCAGGGAGTTACTGAGCTTAGAGAAAATCTGACCTCGATAGATTTTTATGTCTTAAAAAAACCTGAGGCAAACAATACATTTCAACAATATATATTTGCCCAATTTTCTTTATAACATGTACAGTACCTGTTAACAGTTGTCATCTTCAGTGCCAGGATCTGGGAGATGTCAGTGGATCAGTCCTTTCCAGCACTAAGTTTATGGTGACAGGGAAATCAAACCTCTAATTAAGAAGCAAAAAATAAGAAATTAGTTTGGGCAGAGCAGGAAAAATGCTCTATTAATTTCAGAGTCAATAAAGCAATGAAAAAAATTTTAAAAAAATTGATAAAAGCAAAGAAAAAACAAGTGACAGGAATTAGTGACTATGGCTACATCACATACCTCTCATTATGGATTTTTTCCATGTACAACTGAGTTTTCCCTGCATTAGTCTAACATGATGCTAAAACCCAATAAAATCATGTCTTTACATTGCCATGCACCAATATATGCTTTTCCTGGGCTGTTTTTCATTAATTTACAATCTGGCTTCTACAGATTAGAACAGGTTTTTCAAAAGGTGCAGTTTGGGGAAATATTGGTGGTACATCTGGTTTAAATGAACTCTAATTAATGCAGTGATAATTTCTATTGACAGTACTTAGAGATAAGATGTATTTGCCATTAAAGCTGGAATGCATTTCACCTGCTGGAATTACAACAGTGCACAGTTCCTGGCAGGAAACTGTTTCAAAAGTGGTGGATGTATTTGTTTTATGTGGGAGATTCAGGGAGGTGTCATCATCTTCCTGTTTTATTTACAAGACAGAAAACCTGAGATAAGGAATTCCCTGGCTGGATCATCCCAGCTGGACTCCCTCGACCTCAGCTTTAGGACACAAGTGTAAAACTCTGACTGTTCTGCAAATTTGGGCTTCTAGTTTAGTCTTTAAAAGCACTACCATTGCACCTGCTTTATTATTATTATTATTTAAAAGAGAACTGTGGCTTTGTAAGGCTGCTTTTTAAAAGTGGCAGTGCAAGACAGGCAGAGTACACAGGAGACCTGACAGACCTAATGTTCTAAGGCAGGACTTTTATATTTAGGCAAGTCCTAATGGAGCATTAAGAGCAGCCTCTTTTCCAGGAAATGCATATTATTATTACTGCTTATTAGGACTTCTCTGAAATAACCTTCCTCTGAGAGCACTTTTGATTAAACAAAGCCAAGAGCTTAATTCACATTAATCTCAGCCCCAGCATCCTGGATAATGGGGCAAGGCACGAGGGCACGAGCTTGGTCTTTGTACAAGGCTGAGGTCAAAGCAACAAGAACAAAACATTTCTAAGAGTTTCCATTACAGGGAGAAGTTTCTGCCTGTGAGGCACCACCAGGGGCCAGAAACACCTTACAAACCTGTTTAACTGTTCTTACCTTCCAACACATCCGACAGGACACAGCCAGTGGAGGAACCAGCAGGTTCTGATCTGCCCCAGCACAGCTCCCATCTCAAAACCTTCCTCTAGCAGGGACAAAGGTATGAACCAGCTGATGACTCCTCCCTAACTGAGGAGTGCTCCAACTAACTGTCCTGCTGGGGGTCCCAGGAGTCTGGCTCTCCTCAGGGCGTGACATGTTGCAGGGACTTCCGAAAATCTGCCATAAAGGGCAGCAAACCCATGGAGGTCAGACCCTTGTAAGGTTTCTGACACAGCCTCTCTGATTTAGCTGGAAACAACTGAGTAAAGACAGCAGGATTTCTGCCATGTGTTGCCTGGTCCTTGCAGCAAAGATTGCAGGTGATGGTTTATTGTAAATCTCAGGTTTTAGGGGAGTGATGGAATCAAACACCGTTTTCCCAACAGCACCGTGGCCTCCCCATTTTCCTTAGCAAGGCAGTGGAAAACAATACCCTGTTGCTTTGCCATTTTGCATCAGCAGGACTAAAACTCTGAGGGGAAGCAGCACCTCGAAAGGCTGAAGGAGAAGCTTTCCTACACCTTTGCAGCTCCTCTGGCGCTCCTGGAGAAAGAGCCTGTTCCCACTGGCATTCAGGTGCTGAACCTCACTCAGCATCCCCATGACAACCAGCTGAGTGCTGGATTTTCCTGCCCACTGCCAGTCAGCAAAGATAACAGCAGGTCCTGTGTTTGAGCTAATTACCTGGGGAAAGCAGGAACTGCTGAAAGAGAAAGTCTTGCCATCTACATCTTCATTAAAATAATCTCAGCCATATGTGCTCTGAACACCGAAATCAGAAATGCAAATCACAGAAAGCTCGGCATTGATTTGTATTTTTCTCCTGCCTTTTCAATTCATTAAAAAGATTTCTGATCCCAACTTTAGAGATCCCAGGAGGACTCCTGGGTCACTCCTTTGGAGCAGCAGCAGGGGAGAGGCAGGGCAGACCACAGGTACACCCCTTGGAAAAGGGGAATTTCAGGAGGCTGAGGAGACAGCAGCTTATTTGGGAATTCATCAGTGAGATCAAAGTTACAAGTTAGGAGAAATTTCATTTAAAATCCACTGTCAACGTTTCTTTGCTGTTTATTTGTCCATGGACTGAGCTCAAGGACAGCAAACTCCTACTGTTGTTTGCTGCACCAGAGAGCCAAGTCTGATGGACTCAGTTCAATCCCAAGTCAAGGCATCACCATCAGAACAGGTCATTTCTAATTGTGCTATCCTCGTTATGACTCAAATTAAAACTGTCAGGCACTGGATACTCAAGAGCATCCCTGGAGGTGTCCAAGGCCAGGTTGGAGCAATCAGGGATAGTGGAAGGTGTCCCTGCCCATGGCAGAGGGTGGAACTGGATGAGCTTTAAGGTCCCTTCCAACCCAAAGCATTCCATGATTCCACGATTACCTTCCAAATTCTTGTCAATAAAATTTCCCCCTATTTCTCTGAACCTTGAAAGGCAACTTTAAAAGATGTATTCCTTCCACAGTGCAAGTCGAACCTATGAAATTATCCTGGGCTTTGCAGCCAATTTATACAGCAGGAACTGCAGAAACCTTATTGCCCAAACTAACATTTGCTCTTATCATTTAAAGCCATAAATACAATACTGATTTATTTAAGCAACAACTGGTCCAAACTATCAGATATATTTTCTTGTATACTTTGTAAAAAAAAAATTCCTTGCAGTGAGGCAGCATGAAGCTGCCCTTTAGAAATTCTTATTTAATTACTGAAACTCATTTGAGAAGCAACACACTTCATACTTACCCAATTACAAAGACTGCTCTGCCCTTAAAAACAATCTCATGAAGAGCAAAAACTAAGCTCTGATTGGAATTAAATTTCCCTTTTACATGAATGTTGGTATTTTCTTCTGCATTCTAAGCTCTCTGCTGATTATTGAGGGATACTGGGAGGGTGCAGGGGGCTCAGAAAGGAGAGGAAGGGGAAAAAAGGAAAGATATTATTTGGTGTATTAAGAAATCATAAACTTTCTCAAAAATAGGCTGGGAAAGTTAAAGGGAAAAATCAGATCATGGGAGATGTCATGACATAGCACTAATGTCAGAAGGTTTGATACATACATAGATTTATAATTATATATAATTTTTATGAGCAACTAGCAGGATCAAGTTCTGAACTGTACAATCACACAAATAGGCAAGGACAAAAATAATTGAAAACCAATAAAATAAAAATATATTCCTAGGTATACTAGAGCAAGGAGCAACTTGCCAGAGTCAGAGATAAGAGGAAAATCAGGGGGAAAATATTGGTTCTTTAGAGAAGGATTTCAGCAATGCCAGAAGAAGGCCCAGAATGTTCAGTACATTATTTAATTAGTCTTATTAAAGATGTCAGGCAGGTAGTTTAACAGCAAGGACAGAAGGGGAAGAGCTGTCTCTGAGATGGATCATAACGGGAGGACAAGGATGTTTTCCAAACCTGAGCACTGAGGAATCCTGGAAACCAGCACAGCAGCAGGAAATTGAAAAAGGCAATTGTTCTCCCCTGGCTGCCAGCAAAGGGTGGGGGGCACAGAAAAAGCATGACAGGATTATTTCCATCCAGAGAAAAAAAAACAGCAAATTAATCAGGAATAATAAAAGGATATTTCTGGTCTGCCAGCAAAGGGGGACGAGAGGTGAGCAGTGGCCACAAGAACAAAAACACATCCCAGCTCCTCTCACACAGAAAGCTGCAGGTGATTTAATACACCTTGGGTGCAGACAGACATTCTCCTCATTAGCTGTCAAGATTAAAGTCTGTCAGGAGAGGAGCAGAGCAGGGGCAGAGTTGTGATTCCCTGCCTGGGTGGGCTCAGGTACCACCTGGAGGATGGAAAGGACCTGGTGACGTTGGATTTTGGAGGCATTACCTGCCAGGGGAGGTAAAATTGGAACTAGGGATAATTTTAGATGCTGTTCTTTCAGAAAAACCCAAAAGTTAAGGATATATTTACATATATAAATATATACACACACACATATATGTATATTTATAGAGCTGGGGAGAGGTCCAGGAAATGTGTGGATGAAGGAGACAGCAAGGCACAGGTTTGTGGTTATTTTAGCATGTGACAACCACCCCCAATTCCCTGAAGGCTCTTGCACTGCCAGAAGGGAATCTCCCATTGCCCAGCACCACGGAAGGACAGGGAAGCTTTGGGAATCTCAAACTGCAGGAAGGAAAATCTAATTAGGCACAAGAAAAAGCTATTTAAAAGCCTTTTTTTTTTTTTTTTTTTTCCCTCTCTCTTTTTCAGAACATAAGGCTGGAAGAAATTATTTGAGGAATTAATGAAGACTCCATTACCAGAAGTTTTTAATATGTTAGAACAAGTTTTAATGGCCCAGGGCTGCCTCCTGAGAGCCCCCTCTCTCCTCTATGGCCACCAACCAGCAGGATGAGGCTTGTGATCAACTCATCCAAGGTAATTTAAACAAGGAGTGTGAGGGGGAAGTTAATATCTAGAAATAAAGAAATGGAGAAAAATAATTAAAAAAAAATATATAAATTATAAGAACTGACATTGAGAAGTGTAAGGTCTGTTGCTGACTCTGCAATGATGCTCAGGTAAAAGGCACAACAGAGGCAGAAAATGTGGGTTTACCCCCATATGAAAGTGAGAAAGGTGAGGAAAATTGTTTAGGATTGGACAGTCGTGGTTACAGCTCCAGAGGACTTCCAGAAAATGAGTTTTCATTATTGCTCTTGCAAGATCTGATTAGCAAAGCAGTAAAATTCCAGATTTACTTGCCCTAACAAGCACCTCATAGCAGAGTTAACAAGGTGGTTGCTCCTGTGAAGGCTTTGCTGTCCAAGCCCACCCGTGGCCAGTTCAGGCTCTGCTCACTCAGGATGGTGAAGGTGGCACTGAATTCAGCATTCAGCTCCATGCCTTGCTTCCCAGCCTGTGCAAACATCAGTTTTTCTGGGTGGGAGGTTATAAGAGGGTTCTCTCCTCCCTTTTAAGCAATTTAAATAGGTGTTTTTATTAATATATTCACTGGTAACTGCAACCAATTTGCAGTGTACAGCTGCACAGTTGAATTTTGCCTCTTAAACCAGGCAGGGAACATCCCAGCTGAACAAATAGCTGAGATCCTGCAGGACCTGCCTATGGAAACAGAGCCCATCACCCAGCTTTGGCTGACCCTCTGCACGTGCAGGCACTGCTCCAGTGTGGGCAGAAATTAATGACATTATGAATTATATATAACTCAATAATAAATATAATTATATTATTAATTATATCAATATATAATTACAATGTGATTGATTTTATTAATAGTAAATATAATTTATATTATACATTATATGCAATTTATATATAATATAATTCTGTTTCTGTCCGTGGGTGGTATTGAATATTCCAAAGTCAATAGAGGGATGTACTGGAAGACAGACACTGCTCAGTTCAAGAAAATCAGCATCTAAAATTGAATGAATGGGAGAGGGGAAAATAAAACCCAGGGCAGGGGATCTCACAGGTTTACACACCACTGGAAGTGAAAATGTACATTTACAGCCCAGGAAACACGAGTTTCACAGGTACCTGCCCTAGATGTATTTATCATCGTCACAGCCATGGTTCCAGATACTAAAAAGCAAAAATAGCTTTAGCAGTAAAAAAAAACACAGGCCACAGGGCAAGAAAATAGGTTTAAATCTAGACACTGAGAGCTCTAAATATCTGAGGGAAATAAAACTGTAATCTAGATCACATCCATTTATAGATGTGAGACAGATTTGCTCTATGGAAGAAGCTGATTCATCTAAATAAACTACCAGACTTGTATTTTCAGCTCTTCTGAGATGATTCTGTTCTCCTTCACAGGGGTGTTATTTTATCCCAAGCCTTATTGAGGCAATGTTTCAGAAAAATGAACCAAAAGCACAACATTTCATGTCAAACCCGTGATGTTTGTTGGAGGCAGGATTAGCTCTGGTGTTTAGGATCTATTCCCAAATCACCAAGCAGCAATTTCTTACCTTGTTCCTCTGAGCTTCTCCAGTGGTTACTGTCTGGGAATCATGGAATGCTTTGGGTTGGAAGGGACCTTAAAGATCATCCAGTTCCACCCCCTGCCACGGGTAGGGACAACTTCCACCAGCCCAGCTGCTCCAAACCCCATCCAACCTGGCCTTGGACACTTCCAGGGATCCAGGGGCAGCCACAGCTTCTCTGGGCAGCCTGTGCCAGTAACCTCACAGGGAACGAGTTTCTTCCCAATGTCCCATCTAACCCTGCCCTCTGGCAGTGGGAAGCCATTCTCTCTTGTCCTGTTCCATGATAAAAAGTCCTTCTCCAACTCCTTTGGAGACCCTTTAGGCCCTACAAGGGGCTCTAAGTTCTCCTTGGAGCCTTCTCCTCTCCAGGTGAACCCCCCCAGCTCTCCCAGCCTGGCTCCAGCCCTGTGACCCCATTAATGAAACAGCAAAGTAACTCCCCATAAACAGAGCTTCAAGTAATCCCAAATTCTCTTCAAGCACATATTTAAGCAACTTTTGTTCCTTTAACCTGAAAACACGCTGTCCTGAGGGAGCAGATGCCGAATTTTGCTCTCAGACAGGTGGGTACAGATGCTTTGACAGCAAATTACATCCCTGGCTGCTGCTTTTTCCCCCCCCCCCCTTTTTAATCAGACTGTGGCACTGCTGCCGTGCTACAAACATTCATTTGCACCAGTGGGACGAAAAATTCCGGGCTGCCCCCACTCAGAACACGAGGTTTGGGTCCCAAGGGGTGGGTGAGAGGTGGTGCTGGGCGGTGCTCAGAGCAGTGTGTTCCCTGAGCAGCAGCCCTGGCTCCTCATTGGGATGCACGGGGTGCTGTGGGACCACGGGCTGCAGCGTCGGGAAGACAAACAGCACTCCCTCTGAATACCAAGTGGGAGCAACGTTGAACTGAGTCACTTCAGCCTGAGAACACCCAGGGCTGCCACTGGTGGGGAGCGTGCTGGCAGAGAGGGATCTGCACTAATTACAGCTCGTGCCGATTGCAGGAGCCGGGGGACCCTCGGGGACAGGGAGGGTGGCAGCAAAGGGGAGTTTTATAACCAAGCCCACTTGTGACTGGCAGCTACTAAACACTGGCTTTGCTCAGGGATCACCCTACAGCATCTCACATTAGGGCATTTATTTCTTTATTTCTATTCTGGCTGTTTTGCTGAAGCGCAGGAAGATTTTGTAGCTCTTTGAAACACTGACCCTTTCCCAAAACTAAACCCCCTTTCAGGTGGGAAAGGCTGGAAGACCCCAGATGGTGTGGCAATTCCACCAGAACTGAGGAGAAGCAGAGTAGCCACATTTCTCTCCAGGGAGTGCCACAGAACAACACTTTCAGGCTACAGGGAAGTTGTGGCTGCCCCTGGATCCCTGGAGGTGTCCAAGGCCAGGTTGGACAGCGCTTGGAGCAGCCTGGGCTAGTGGAAGGTGTCCCTGCCCATGGCAGGGCGTGGAACAAGATGATCTTTAAGGTCCCTTCCAACCCAAACCAGCCTGTGATTCTATGAATGGGAGATAATTTCCCATTAAAATAAAGAGCTTGTTTCTCTTCATCCCTCTGGCCTTTCCAAAATCTCTTCCAGGGACACACTTTCAACCTTTTTTTCATGGAAATTCAGAAAGGTGAGTTTGCCTTTTTCCCTTACCTGCTTCAAGACTGAATTGCCCAGGATCCAACCACAGCTTTCCTGCTGCCTCTGATCCTTCGAGTTTCCTGCTCCATTTTCAGTAACATCAGCTCATTATTAAAAGAGATAAAGGGGCATCTCTGAGCTTCATTAAGATAAAGAGAAGAATGGGATTTCAGATCACTGGGAACCAGCCAGCAATCTTCTGGATGCACAGCTGATGCTGAATGCCCCTGATCCTCAACACCTGTGAACATAACAGAGAAATCACCAATTATCTCCAGTTTTTGCCTCAGAACGGGATGCAGGAACAAATAGCTTTCGCTGCAGAAGGTCTGTCTTGCTTATTATTTTCCTCATTTGCCACTAAACACATTTTGCTTGGCTTTATAAAGACTTGTCAACCACCATTTCCCACTATTATTTGTTTTGTGTCAATAGCACGTTACATTCCCTGGCTTTCACATTCCTTACCAAAAGAAGTAGGGAGCTGCAGAGAGGTTTGTGGCTCGCAGTTCATGTGGTTGTGTGTCCCAGCTCATCATTTCACACCCCCCACACACAGTTTGTGCCTTTCTCATCTGACACGGGGTTGAAATGTGTTTGGTTTGTAATCAGACGAAGGAGAGGCAGCAGAGCCGTTGTGTCCAAAGCCTCTTGCTCGCAGACAGAGGGAAATTAGAACTGCAGAAAGAAATTAGAATTATCAGAGAGAAGCTGAAACATCAGCACTGGCAGACCTACATTCTGCAAGGGTCTCCAAAGGCCTGGGAATACCAGAGGCGAGCTCAGCAGCGAGGCCGGTTGGGAAGCGATCCCGTCACAGTCTCCCGTGGAATCGTCCAGGGGCTGGTGCAGGAGGCTTAGATGGAATATCATGGTCTGCTGTGCACATAAATGAACAGGCAGTTCCTAAGCCAATATTTACTCGGTGTGTTGCAAAGAGCCCTCAATAAGCCGATGGCAGTGACTGCCACGGATCAGAGGAGAGGGCCTGTTGGGGCCGGTTCCCTGCGGCATTCCTGGAACACGGAGCTGGCGGGGATCAATAGCTGAATGCAGGCGAGGAATCGACCTGTAATCAAAGAAATCAAACAGGGTTTGCAGTGCACTTTCCCTGGATCGCCCTCTGCCAGAAGAGGCAGAGATTTCAGCTAATAAAATATCCCATTTCTCAGAAAGTGAGTGGATGACATTTATCATCTATTATATAAATGTAACCATTTATTATAGTGGTAATAAAGTATAATGCTTTTTCTTTTAATTCCACCTTCAATTACCTCTAATTTCACCAAGCTTATTTTCTAGACTCCATCTTCTCTTTTTTTTCAGGCTGATTTATCTTTTGAAATCACAGCCACCATGTAACTGATGCCATAATTCACTCTGATGGGTGATGCACACACAGGTAAAAAAAATACTGGCCCAATACCCAAGAGTGGCCATCACAATAAATCATGGTAAATTAGTAGAGAGAACTAACTTTAAAGCTTTTAGCGTAGCAATTAAGATGAGCTTTGAGTGGAAAACAAGAGCTCAAATCCAGGGTGGATGGAGCTCTGAGCAACCTGGTCTAGTGGAGATGCCTCTGCCCATGGCAGGGGGGTGAAATGAGATGATCTTTAGGTCCCTTCCAACCCAAACCAGTCCGTGATTGTGTGAAACTCCCTGGGCAACTCTGGAACACACAGCTGTAAATAAGACTCCCTCCCCAGCAGCAGGAGTTTATAAATAACACTGGCTGCACTTGACACAACGGCATTTAGGGAAGAGCTCCGTGCTGCTATAAAGCAGTTCCAGAAATTGATCCATACAGAACCAGGCCCATGATTTAAACAGATGTTAAAATTCACCTGCAGGCTGATCCCAAGCCCATTAAGGAAGGTCCCTGTGAGGAACTGCATTTAGTGGGAATTGGTCCTGGAGATGTTGGATCCTGCAGGGTCCCCAGTGCTTGTGTTTCAGCTCCAGACTGCTCACGTGCTTGAGAGTGCTCCTGGAGACCTGCCAGGGGTTTGTACATATGAGATGGCTCCACAGAGAGCAAGGACACGAACCTGACAATGCACTGGATAATGTACTTTTAATCCTGGGAGGTGTCCAGTGGCATCAGCGCTCACGGGCTCCAAGCTGTGGGAGCTCCTCTGCTTCAGAAGGGACTGTAAAGGATCCAGTGGGGAAACAGTACCCAGAGCACAGCTTTTCAGTTGGGATCCACAGGGAAAGAGGCAATGCCTGTGAACTGCTCCTTCAAACCACTGCCATTTCATTATGAATACAGTTCTGAAGGGATTTCTCATAAATTACCCCAATTTTGCCGCTGCACCAGTTACACTTCACTCAGCAAAGCAAGACTGGTATTAATGTTTACCAACACACTGCTGCTTATTCTTCCACAAATACACAGTTACTCTACAGTATGACAGGATCAAAATGAAATTCCCAGGGTACTTTTTTCTACTTCAAACCCAAGTGCATTTGTAATTTTTGCTCCGCAGTCCGTGCAGAAAGACAAATAAGGAAGGTTTGAAGCCCGACTGTTGCTCGAGGACTCGAATCTGCAAGGCTGTAAGAAGCGTTTATGAGAAGTGGTGTTTCATGAGCTTGGTAATTTGCAGTTTGTTACACAAAGACATAAACTCATTTCTGACTAAATTGTATTCTAAGTCATGCTCCTCGGGGAACGTCTGACTAAAAGGTGATGTTAAAGTAATTTCCATAACATCCAACTATGCTACAAATTAAAAACTTCATAGAGGGGAAAAGTGGGAGAAAAAGGAGCAGGAGCTGAGATGGAAGAAATTTCTTCGTGGTACAGCTCAGAATGGGGACAACTCAGACACTGCAGTGCTAAAGCTGCTTTAGAACAAGCACAGCATTTGATGTTCAGCTGTTTGACAGTGACTGACTACATTCTTTGAAATCATTTTTCAAACCATCCAGACACTCTGCAAAGCCTCCTCCAAGGAGCAGACTCCTGGCAGCAACAACCCAGCACAGCTGCCGTGGTTTGGGAGTTTCACTGCACAGGGATCTGGCCCCCAAATTTATCTCAGAATGAGCCAGATGAAAAGCAAACCTCATGTTCCAAGGAAAGAGTTGGATCTGCAAGTATTCCAGCGACCAGAAGTGCTCCCTGCAGTAATAATGGGATATTCAGAGGGGAGAGACATTTGATCCTTCCCACCATTCTCTTAAGGAGAAGCAGCAGATCATTCAAACAAGGGAACTACAGCAGTGAAGAAAACCTGTACCTGACACAGGAAGACCTGACCTAGAATCCCAGAATGGTTTGGGCTGGGAGCAACCTTAAAGCTCATCCACTGCCACCCCCTGCCATGGACAGGGACACCTTTCACTATCTCAGGTTGCTCCAAGCCCTGTCCAACCTGGCCTTGGACACTTCCAGGGCTGGGGCAGCCACAGCTTCTCTGGGCAACCTGTGCCAGGGCCTGCCCACCCCCACAGGGAACAGTTCCTTCCCAATGTCCCCTCTAACCCTGCCCTCTCTCAGACTGAAGCCATTCCCCTCTGTCTTATCATTCCATGCCCTTGTCCCAGCTCTGCTGGAGCCCCTTTAGGCCCTGCAAGGGGCTCTCAGGTCTGCCTGGAGCCTTCTCTTCTCCAGGTGACCCTCCCAGCTCTCCCAGCCTGGCTCCAGAGCTGAGGGGCAGAATCTCCTCCCTCGCCCTCCTGGCCACGCTGCTTTTGACTTGAGGAGTTAAAAAAACAAAAAACAAAACAGAAAAAGGTTGTCAACCCTGAAATTTCAAATCAGGACATTCATCAAGGCAGCTGCACCAACTGCAGCGGGAGAGCCCATCTCATTAACATCCCTACCTGGCAGGTCTTTACATTTTAATATTTTAATGTCACTGCTGTGGCTGGTTTCCCTAATGAGACAGAAAGTGGTTTGTTAGGAGAGACTGAAAGACTTCAACGTGCACAGCTTGGGTGTGTGACAAATAAGGGGGTGACAAAGTGTGGGAGTCACTGAAGGCAGCCAACAGAAATGGAAAAAAACCCTGTTTAGTGTGGTAGGATGATTATAAATGTGAGGAACGGGCTGCAGCAAGGATGAGGGCAATTCATCCTGGATATTAGAAAAAGCTCGAGCAGGGAGACTGAATTCATGTTCTGTGCTGCCAAGGGAATGGACTAAATGACATGAGAGGGTTTCTTTTCCTCCTGTAATTTCCATCAGCTTATGATTCAGTGATAAATTCCCTTCCTACCCTTGCATTTCAGTCAGGTCATGCACAGGTACAGCACTAGAAGGGACCTCCAAAGCCAGGGGGTTGAGACCTCTGGTGCTGTGAGCAATAGAATATAAAGTCTTCCCAAAAATTTAATCATCTCTCACTTTGCTCAAATGCCAATTGGGTATTTTCTTGTTGCTTGGTAGTTGGTATTTTCCTCTTACAGTTCCCACTGGAACTGTACTAAGAGGAGCTGCCTAATGAGAACTGCACACCTAAATTATTCAAGGCCAATTTATAGTTATATTTATAATTGTGCCAGTACTGTGCTTTCACCTGACTACATTTTTCCCCACACCCTTTATTACCCTAAAATATAGATGAATGCCATCACAACCTCCCTCAGCTAGGAAAGACTTACCAGAAAACCTCTAGGTTTACAAAAAAAACAAGTAGAAAGGGCAAGAAAACAACTACAGTTTGTCTTCTGCTGCTCACAAATCCAAAATTGCATTTACCAAGGAGCCAAATCAGCTTTATTGGGAGTTTAACCATGCCACCAGTTCTTAAAGATTCCCAAATTACCTTGATTATTATCCTATTTTTTTAAAAAATAGGGGTTATTTGTTCCAATTTTAATTGTAATTTCTATTGTTTTTAATTATCAGCACAAAATATAAGGTATTAAAATTATAATTATTGCCAGAATAATGTTTAAATACAGAGAGAGAGCTCTGAAGTTGGCACCAAGGTGTTCAGGCACAGAAGACCAGTGCTGATGTCACCATGAAAATGGTGTGCCAACATGTAATAACGGTGCAATGAGATCAGTATTTGAAAAAAAAAAAAAAATAACAGGCACATTTGGAACTTTAGACAGAACTCAGTAGTTCTGGAGCCTTCCCTGGCATTCAGGGATGGGTTTATTCCATCACAGGGGTGAAGCATAAATGCCACTACTGGCTGTAATCTCCAACTGTAAAGGCAAGAGGGAATTTCAGACCTTCTACTTAGCTCAAAACAAAGTAACCTATATATTTGTTTTTATATATATATATATATATGTTTATTGCCTTATCTGTGAGACTGAACTCTGCTGAAACCCCAGAAAGGTCTAAATGAACTCCAGTTCTAATGAAAGGGGGTTGGGTTGGGTTTTGTTTGGAGCTTTGGACACCCGAGACCCCAAACTTATTTTATTTCAGATGATCTACTGAAACCAGCTGTTGCATGGTAAGGATTTTTGGTGGCTGGGCTCAACCTTATCTGGTAAAATTGGCTGGAAGCTCCTGTATCTTCTTATCAACCTCCTCAAGATTATCCTACAGAACACATTTTACCTCCATTTACCTTCAGTTATTCTTTCCCAGCAATTTGTGTCTGTGCTCACTCTGGGCAGGGGGAAAGGGGAATGACATCAGGAACACAATCCCATCTCTTCATGGCCAATCCCTGTCTGCCCTGCTAAATGCTGCCTCATTTTTCTGTGAAATGAAAATGAGAAGTAAAGTGAAATTCAGCTTCATGATTCTCGTGTGGAAAAACCACAGCTAATTCCTGTATTGATCCTCTTTTCTTATGGCTGTTCCTGCCAGTCTGTATTTTGCATTATCATGATAGTCTAGACTGCAAATGATAGACCTGAAGAGTAACTTGGTTCACTCGTGAGAGTGAGGATCTCTGCTCTATGGAATGTAAATACACCCTGATTTTCTGAGGGGATGAACAATCCCAAATGTTTTGCCAGTGGGACAGTGAAAGCACAGAGAGAAAAACTCATGTTGTGCCCTGGTGGTTGAAAATGGAAACCCAAAGGCAACAAACCAAAACTCACTTTCTCATCATGATGTATAAAAAGTCTTCAAGCTGAACCATCTCTTCAACTAGAGATGCTTTAACTCAGGTCACTTCCAAACGACTCACAATTTATAGGGTTGTCTGTAGAAGGATAAAAGGGAATTGTAAAATTGGGTTTTACACTCCTTTGTTTCACCACCTACACATAAAAAATGAATTTATATTATCCACTTGCCCCAACAGGACCCTCAGCCCCATCTCTGGCTTCCTGCAGCCAAATTAGTCACTTGGGAAGTGAGAAAAGCCCAAACATGCACACCAAAAATAAATAAAAAATATACTGCAGTACAGGAAGGGAAGAAGCAAATTCCTGGCCCCAACCAGTGAGCAGCAAAGGCATTTGATGGGTCCAGTGCAAATGTTTCCAGTGCTCAGGAGCCTTTAAAGCTCTTCCCTCAGGCCTAGATAAGCCTCAGGTATTTATAGATTGATCTCATTTCCTGCCCCGACTCTGCCACTCAGTGTTACACAACGTTTCCCAGGGACTCCAATTCCACCTGAAGGCCATCCAGGTTCTTTTTCCCTGTAAGGAGAACCCTCCAAAAGGAGGAAACCCCCCTGTCAGCAGCCAACACAGCCGTGGTCATCACACAGTCCTAATAACTCGATCATACAACTGTACCAGCTTTGAACTGAAGCAATTCTCTTCTTATCTACCCCAAATGTTGAAGCAGAGATTCATAATCTCTCTCCTGACCCTGAATGGATTCTGAACAAGCCAAACCCTTAATCTCTCATCACAAAAAGATTAATCAATTCCCTTGATCTCATTAACCACACGTCTCAGGTTCCCACTCCACTCACGACAGTCCCATTGAACAGAGGGAGGCAGAACCACACAGACACTTTTCCAACTCACCACTGTCCATTATAGTTATAAAATACTCCCCTGGCTCTACAAGTGTTGGGGATGCTTCAATCTGCTCTGTTTCAGGAGAATAATCATGGGATGATTTCTCATGGCTCTCACACCGATGACCAAAGTATTCTTCTATAAATACCCCCCTTGAGGTGGGGGTGTGTAACCAAACTGCCTGGATTCACTGGGACATGGAAAAAAATCTGCCACTTTTCCAGCATGGGACTCCTGAAGTCTCATCTTGAGGTGTGCCATGGTCAGGCTGCTTAGAAGTGCTTGTAGTAAAAAGATAGCAACTGTTAACTCCTATGTGCACACCACAGTAAGGGAGTGTCAGGGCAATGATTTCCCGAGATAAATCCCACAGTTTTATTTTTTATTTTCAATAGACACACCCTTTAGGCCTTGCTTTGGCAAAACCAAACAACTTGGCATACTGTAAGTGCATTTGGGCTCAGGTTGCCCAGAGAAGCTGTGGCTGCCCCAGCCCTGGAAGTGTCCAAGGCCAGGTTGGAGCAACCTGGGATAGTGGAAGGTGTCCCTGCCCATGGCAGGGGGTGGGACTAAACAAGCTTTAAGATCCCTTCCAACCCAAACCATTTTAGGATTCTCTATTTAACCACAAATAGGCCCTCTCCAGAAGTGCATGTGCATGGCAAAACACAACAAGGCCCCACTCTGAAAGGAAAACTTTCAGTATGACACTACAATAAATAATTTGGTGTTTCTGGGATAAATATGAAATGGAGACCACCTAGGAATAGTTCTTCATAAAGATTACAGATTCTACTGTACCCTTAAAATAAAAGAGACACTAAAGAATGCTGTTCAAACACTTGATCTTCTGGAAGAAACCCCTGGAGCTCAGAAACTCTCTCTATGACATGAATAAAACTCATTTAACCAGAGCACCTCTGCGGGTGCTGCAGTGAAGAATGAGCAGTTTTAGGTACCTGAACATTTTCCTGCTCCAGGAAGAAAATATTCAGTAGACAGGTCAATGAAATAGTAAATATTTTCACCTCCCACACAACCATTTCCTACAAATTATGACTACTCTCATCCAGGGCTTGCTTCTCTAATTTTCTTCTGGCAATATAATCCCTGCAGAAAACTATCAGAGCTGTTTAGCTAAAAAGATCCTGACTTATTTATTCTATCTCGATTCTGAAATATTTAGAGGAACACCACCTATTTTCAGAGTGTTCCCACACTGGAAGTGGTTTGCCTTTGCTCACATTAAAATGTTTCTCACTCTTAAAACGTGACAAACTCACTGCTGCAAATCCTTCCTTTATGCTTGGGAAATTTAATTAATATTGCAGTAACGGAGCTGAACTCAGGGCCCTGTGGAGTGGAGTCCTTAACTAAGGGACAGGGAACGGAGGCACAGGGAAATCCAGCAGGTTGGAGGGGCTCAGGTAAAGGTTTGAACAGCTGGAAACACCACTCCTGTTTGGGACAAGGCCACTCCTGTCCTCTGCCAGTGGGGAGTTAAAAGATATTAAAGGGATGTACATTTATTTCTAAAAAAGTGCCCTCACTGATGGTGGTTCTGATGTGGGTATTGAGTTCTGGAGCACAGGGGAGGGATTTTTCACACCAGGGGAGCTCTAACAGAAAAAAAGGAAACTGAATCCTCTCTGAAACTGCAAATTATAAATTATTTGACTTTCCTCTTTAACATGGAGTTGCCTATTGAGTGATGTTCTACACACTGGCAAAAAGTTGATGTAGTTTGGTTACAACAGTTCCACAGGGTTAGCAAACCAAAAATACAGCTTGATTAACTACAGGGTAGATAGGAATTGTTGGGGAGAACCAACAGCAAGTTACACTCACATTAAACCAGAGCAGATTTCTCTACACACCAGCACTTTCCTACAGGAACAGCTTCTAATTCTGCCATGTCTGGAAATCTTTTAACACCAACGATGGCAGCTCTCAGGAATAACATTCCAGTGTCACTCTTTGTGTAAGGAAAATCTCAAATCTCTTATTTTAACACTTAATTATGGAATTTCAAACACTGTCTTTCTAGATTTCAAATGAAATTGATTTCAGCATGAATTGTTTTGTCCAATTTTAAGTTTTTTCCCTAAGACCTGTCAAGTAGAGAAACAGCTTTTTATCACAGAGACCGAGAATTGGGGGTTGGCTTTTCCAACTCTATAAGCACAGGGGATAAAATTCAAACAAAATTACCTCTCTGGTTTCTGCAGCTAATTCAGCTACAGAAGTCTGAGCTATGGAACAGGTTTTGCAACTCCTCTGCTCCACAGGAAGGGGAGATTTCAGCAAAGCACTGACAGCCTTGCAGTGGGAAGAGTAACAACATCAACCCAACAAGCAGCAAGTGAATACAATATATACAAGCAAAAATCTTATCCAGCTTCCACTGGTGAGTGTCCAGACACTCAAGGATTCATTAGACATTATTTAAAGGTATAAGTAACTTGTAACCATAATCCCCTGACTCCCCACCCAAAAAACCCCACAGGACTCAAGCTCACCATTTCAGGCAGTTTTCAGAGGTCGAGAAAATAAATGTGAAGTCCGTGTTTTTCAGTCATTTCTACCACACCATTCTCCTCCAAATGGATTTTGGAAATAGAGAAGTAACAAGTCTTGTCTGCAAGGCTCAGAAGCAGCACAAGGTGCAGGTTTTGAATTAGCTTTTAAGAAGTCAGACAACCCCCAAAGCTGCCAACGGGTAAAATTTAGTTCCGAGTCCTCAATTCAGGGAGACAACCAATCTAGAGATGAACAGAACCATCAGCAGTTCACAGCTGAGCCATTCCCCTGGTAAAATCCATTTACTTTAGGCATTTTGGTTGATGAACTTTTCCCCTTGTTCCCTAAGTTTGTGACTAATAGCTCAGAGAAGAGCAGAAATTGGAGCTTGGAATCTGAGCACAAACACAGCCCAGTGAGGGCTGCTGTGAAAATAAATGGCAGGGTGGAGTGTTCCTTGTGCAAACCAACCCCATCCATTCCCAGCAGCCTCAAGGGCTACAGGAGAAGAGTTTGGAGACAAATAAAAAGTCTGGGCTGAAAGTTGTGCCCCTGAGCTGTGGCTGTGGGCAGAGCAGGGACCCAAGAGCCCTCAACCCCGTGCCCAGAGACTCCAAGTGCTGCCTCCAAACCCCAGGGATTTACTGAGGGACAGATTCACAGCCTGCAGAAATGAAGGATGATTTTGTACCAAAAATCATGACACAAATAGCCAGCCAGGTTTGCACCTGATTCTTCCCTACCATTTACAATTGCATTTACAATTGTGTGGTAGCTGCTCATTTTGGTTCAAGGAGAGCCAAAGCAGCCCCAGCTCAGACTGGAGGCTCTTGGTTTCCTCCCCACTGAAGAAGCACAAGAACACCAGGCACGTCCTCAGAGATGGAGACCCTGGACAAGGTTACCCATCACACCTGGCACCTCAGGAAACCAGAATTGGCCAAATGGCAGCTTTGATCCCTAATTATTCCTGTGTGTCAGCCTTGCTGTTTAATTTCTGTCAAAGAGACCCAATTACAACAGGTGTTTTTGCACCTCAGCTATATTTTTCTTATTCATTACTCTCCTCATGCAAGTTGCTCCCTTATATTGACAGGGAATTACAGCAGCATTATTGCACCTTCATGAGAAAAAGCTCCAGGGTCAACAGGTTGAACTTCACTGACTTTGGCATCGTCAGCAGTTGGTGTTGCTGATATTCCAGGATAAAAAGGTCTCTCCTTATGCTGCAGGGAAACAAAACCTTACTTAGTTTTTATGTTTTCGTAATGCAAATGTTTGTTTTGGAAAAAAAAGAAAAAAAGGGCAGCTCAGTTCGCATTCAGATAAAAATATTTACTTGCACGTGGCTTTACAACTAAATGTTTGCTTTGGGTTTTATATTTAAAGCCATGTAAAAAATGCAGGTAAAACTCAGCTCTAATGATGTTTTCTTTGCCCCTTTAACTTTTCAATTCATACTGAATAGAAATAGGTGGATTTTTTTTTCTTTTCTCTCATTCCCTGCAGCAACCAAGGCTCTTTGTGGGGCTTCAGGATGATGGTTCCCTAAATACTGGGGCTAAAGACTACAGGTGAGTTGTACTTGCAGGACTGTCTGGATCCAGAGGAAACTTCCAGGTAGGACTGAGTGGATTCCCCATCCCTGGAGGTGTCCAGGGAATGACTGGACGTGGCACTCAGTGCTCTGGGCTGGGTGACAAGGTGGGCATCAGGCACAGGGTGGACTTGATGATCTAAAGGATTCTGTGAGTTTTCCTTCTCAGCCTTCAGGGGCAATATTTATTATCCTTACTGCGTTACAACTTCAACAGGAATTCCTGATCTGCCTTTCCAAACCACTTCAGAAAATGCTCTTTGTCACTCACTAAGCAGATGTAGAAAAGCACACAGGATTATTAATATCACACGGCTGCACAAACAGCAGGGAAAAAAGGGTTACCACACTTCCCTCGATAAGCAAGGCAAAATCCTTCCAATTAACATTTTAATTAGGAAATTCACTCACCATGAAAGTTCCTGCGTTCTCTTAAAGGTTGTAACTCAGCCTCCTTTTAAATTCTTTCACTGTGGCTCTATCAGAGATTAGATACCCAGCAGCAAGAAGGGAGACTAAGTGAATTATATTTGCAGCTCATACTTTATTCTCTTTACTTTAAAACTTCAGGCACTCAGGCTTCTATTTCACCCATCACTTGTCCTTGGAGACCAAGGCAGCTTTGGGGAAAAAAGCAATTACCTACTGTGAGAAGCCTAGTAGTTACAATTATGAAATAATAAAGTGTCAGAGACACGTCTAATTTAGATATAGGGCTTTCAGCTTTTTAGCTCAGTGAAATACTACAAAATATTCTCTAGAATTATTCTATCCATCAGGTGTAATCACTCCTTTGACTGTGATACCAAATGCAAATTCACAACTGTTTATCCAGCAGATCTGAGTGTGCATGAGAAATCAGCAATTGAAAATCTATTTTGCTTACCTTGTCCCCAATAATGGAATTACAGCACTAAAAAACACTTTTCCTTCTTGAATACACTGAGTAAGTAGAACACCTCTGTCTCTAGGGTGAGAAGGATTTATCTTCTCTTCCTCTAGCTTCTTGGAAGAATTTAACATCCCTTCCTCTTGGTGCTCACCACCACCAAAGAGTTCTGTGGCAAAATTCAAGCTTGTGTTAAAAACATGAGGAGAAATTGTTTTGGCTCAGCCTCAAAGGAGCAATTTTGGCACTGCCCAGCACTTTGCTCTTTTTAGAGGTCCAAAACCTTGAGGTTGTGTATCTGTGCTGATACAATTCATCCCATGACTCAGTGAAGAAGAGAGGGAAAAAGGACAATTTGCCACGGACAAGGTTAGTGAATTCTTCATCATAAATTAAATTCATGCAGCATATTAAACTTCAATATTTGAAGGGGTTTTTTTTATTCTCTCAGACTGTTGTAAAATGACATCTAACGGGAGGAACGAGGACAAAGGAGCTGGTTTTACAATAGAACTGGACAGATTTAAGGCCAACATTATACAGCACTTTTAAATTTCTGTAACAAAAGGCCAAAGGACCCAGGAGCATCTTTTCAACCCTGTTTTTTAGCACTAATTCTGCTCTCAGGCAGTGCCTCTGCTCCTGAAGCACATCTCCTACCTGGTCTCTTTTAAAAGCAGCATCTGCCCAGATGGGGATGAGGAGGAGCAAAACAGTGGAGTGAAAAGCACAGGGAACAAGTGCCCTGAATCATCAGGCAAAGCTCAGAGATTTCCCACACTTCCCAGAACAAACTGCCTGCAATTCCCTTCCCAGGAGGCACTGGATAGTCCTGTGGGAAGAGGAGCCAGGCTGGGCATGGCAAAGGCAGATTCTCAGGCAGAACAGCCAGTGCCTCCTCCAAAGGCAGGTGACAGTCACCAAACCCAGTTATCAGCACTGCACATGCTGGTACCTTTATTTGACTCCCCTTCAGACTGGAACAATCTACAGCTCAGATTTGTGGTGAGTTTGCCTCGATAACCTTCCCTTCATTCCCCACCCATCTCAGGGAGCAGAGTCCCTGTGAAAGCATCAGATGACACCTGCATGTCTTCCCCTGGCACCCAGTGCAGGAGCTGAGAACACTAAGAGGGAACTTCAGCGGTAATCTCGACAAGATCCTGTCCAAAGATAAAATAAATCAAGACTGATCCCATCTCAGCCCCCTGGCTGCGTGCAGGCAAGCTGGGAGAGCAGAACACTGTGGGGTTTGATACTCACCGCTCCAGGTACCCCTGGCACTGGGCTGGCACATCACATCTCACACACTCGTGCACAGATCTTTGCATCACCACCAAGCCAGGCTGCTCACCAGAAATGAGTCAGTCTGAGCTCGCCCTGCACTGCTTTCACAGGCTGAGGGAAATCAAAACAAGGGATTAAGACGTTTCTTTGCTTCGTTAACAAATATACAAAGTTTTATTTCGTTTATTAGATCGGTTTTCTGTATGGTAACATTATCAGAGCAGTTATAACCCACATTCACAGCAGAAATTTTCTAAGAGCATTTTGCAACACTAACTGCTGTATCAGAAATCCTGAAGAGAAACTTATCTTTAGCTACTCAGGTAACTGGAATAATAAAGTGCAAAAACCACAATAAAATTTGACAGACGTTATGTCCCAGCTCATATTCAGTGGAAAATAGAGGTTTATAAGACCACTAGATATGGATTCACTGCACACAACAGAAGAGTGTGACCTGAAGACACCAGTTTTCAAGTTTTCCCATTACCAGACATTGATTACAATGAATAATTTTCCATTGATTTTAAGGGTAACATAAAGAAATCACAATGAGGTTATAAATCAAACAAAACACACTGGCCAGACTACCCGAAGCTCAGCCCTGTATTTGGTACCTTTCACCCAGTAAAGGTTTAGGGAAGATCTGATGAACAGGAACAGTTCATTTCTTGATGAAACAGCCTCTGATTTTACCAGGAAATCAATTAAAAGGACAAAGCATCTTGTTTGGGACCCAATGCATAAATGTTTTTTTAATATATTTTTTTACGACACTTACAAACATCATCATTCAGCTAATGATTACCAACACCTGCTACTGTCCCTCTCAATCCAAGAAAATAGAGAAATCTCAGAATATTATAGGAATTAAGTCCAATTTGGAAAATATAACCCAAGTTTTCATGTCTCTGTCTCCTTGCAGCCACTGCTGCAGCCTCCCCAGTACCAAACACTCTTTTCAAGACAAATGAAGTATCACAAACTTCAGGTGCCTTTCCCTTCCTTCTCAGCTGACTTAATTAGTCTTCATGAAGCCCTCTGTAGCTATGACTTAAGTGAACATCACCCACAAGGAAGACTATTCAAACTTTTCACTTACAGAAAGCAAAGATGCAAATGAAATATCACTCTGATTTAGTCAGGCTGTCTCCTCAGTCGCTGCTAAAACTGCTGCTCTCCTACCACTTTCCAAGAAGCGACATTTCAGCAGGCCAGGCTTGGACAAATAACAGAAAGTTTAAGCTCTAAATTGTATCTGCATCCCTTTGTCATGTTACTAAGCTCAATTTGCTACTGCCACACCACACCACTGGCAGAACACAAAACAGGCTGAACAGCAAAGCTTCAAGGGCCACGTCCCCTTCAGAGCTTCGTGTGGCACCAGAAGTCTCACAAGGTACACTCCCAAGGACTCGTTTTGACACAACACTCTCCTCACATTGTTCCACTTCCCTACAGTCAGTGCTGTCAGCAAGGAAACAACTCCATGGCCAGACAGGCAGCAGAACATCCAGTGCTATGTGGGAGGGCTGCAGGTTGCACTTCCCCCCTCTCTGATGATTGAAGCAGATAACCAAACTCGAGGGCCCAGCTGTTGGACTCTGGATAAGGCACTTGCCCCGAAAGAGCAATACAGCACCAGGCCAGTGTGCAAGGAAAGTCTGGATGGACCTTTTCTTCAGCATTTACACCTAAAAAAAGGAGCATTCCTGTAGCAACTGTGCTCTTTCAGCCTGGAATGATCCTCCTGCAACAGCCTGTGCAGCTTTAGGAACTGCTTCATGTTCTTCTCTAAACTTACTAGTTATGGCCACAGGTTTTGAAGAACTTTTATTCTATTCCAAAATAAGCTCAAGGTGCTCTTCAAAGGGGCATGAGAGAGGTTCCTTAACCTTGTGAAATATCACCATGAAATCACGATGATAAAATCTGAATCTGTCCATCAGCAGCTCTTAACCATCGACACAGCCAAGGTTTGTCAGTGGAGGTCTCACATGATTTCAATCCCTGAAAAATAAAAGTTGCCTTGTGGCATGCATAGTATAGATATCACTAGTGCTACCTGGAAGAGTTCCAGCTTCTCTCCTCCTCCCTCCCAATCTGAAACCCAGTTATCTTCATATTTTAAACTCAACCTCTGCTGCAAACTCAGCTGCATATATTTAAAATAATCCTCTGCTCCAAACCCTGGAATAGTCTAGGAGTAAAAAAAC
The DNA here is from genome assembly GCF_022539395.1 of Myiozetetes cayanensis. Taxonomy (NCBI): domain Eukaryota; kingdom Metazoa; phylum Chordata; class Aves; order Passeriformes; family Tyrannidae; genus Myiozetetes; species Myiozetetes cayanensis. Next base: position 20,365,217 of record NW_026086937.1, on the reverse strand, counting down.
CTGTTAACTCACCACCAAGAGAAAATTAAGAAAGAAGTGAGATTTAGTTTCTATCAAAAACAAAAGAACATCTCACTTCTGAGTTTATTTATTACTTTTTGACAAAGACATTTTAATATAATTATTCTGGTATTCTGGTCTAGCTCACAGCCAAAAATCTCAGCTTTAAGGAAAACCCCTGATTTTACACTGATTTGAACTCCCAGTAGCTTTAAGCACCCAAATAATTTGATGATTTTTTTCTATTTGATGAATGTTCTGCACTTCTAGAAAGATGAGCTATGCACTTTTGTTCACATACAAAAAGACAGTCTAACAGATGTAAACTATTTATTGAATATTTGCCACCAATATCGTTAAATACATAATCTTGCAGTTTTCCGCTTTCAAGTTAAAATGTCAGAAACAGAACACCAAATATTTACAATTCTTATAAGGAATGTTACATAATGACACATTAAGGCGTAAATTCTTTTGGCTTATAATTCTGAAAAGAATGATAATAGCAAAAAAGTGATGCAAAATCTTCCTCGTGAGATTATGATTAAGCTACAATGTTTTACAAAAATATGGTGTAAGATGGCAATAATCCCATTCAAAATCCTGCATTAGGGCCCCCCCCCTTCCCCGGAGAGGGGCTGATAATTTATACAGTCAAAACTTTAAAATTTACATATAAAGGTACCCTATCCACCATTGAAAAGTACAACTCTCAACATATACAGTTTTCAGGCCACAGTTTTGAAGGTCTGCAGTATCAAGTTGGTTTGATGAATTAGTCGGTTGGCACTTATGAACACATTTATTGCCCTGTGGAGAGAGAAAGACACTGCTTCAGAGGCTTTCAGAAACATGGCATTCCAGAAATCCAGCACTACTGGCACCCAGGCTCCGAAAATTGGAAGTGTGTTGATGTCCTACCCTGTCGTGATCTACCTGAAGCTCAGTGCTGGCACCCCGGCCTCATCTGCACAGCTGATCCTGGAAAGGCTGTGTTTATTTGGCAGGAAAACTTAAAAGAACTGGGCTCTCAATCATCACTGACATCTCAATTGTTTGATTCTGGGGTTTAGCTAACCAAGAGAAAAAGTGGAGCGGATGACTGAGGGTTGGAAGTGGATACTGCAAATAACTCACACACTTTAAGGTTATGCCTGCAACACACAGCACTTCTGTCCGGTAATTATAAAAGTTACAAGGCCTAAATTTCTCTTTTTGGTATCATAACCAAATTTAGCCCCAATTTCAGTAAGAAAAGAAAATCAGAATGCTTTGATTGAAGAAGGATTATTCCCAGTATTCCCAGCTGGTCTTAAGACTTCCCTCTCCTTTAATAATGAACCCTCTCCTGGGTGTTCTTGGGCTTTGCCAAGCTCGACAAGAGCTGACATGAAAGTTAGTTCTTATTTTTAGAACTGCAGCACACAGGACACTTTGGCACTGTCAAAATCATCTTCCCAAACAATCCCTACAGTGAATTATCCAGCAATGTGGACTTTTAAAGCCAAGGTGAAGACCTGGAAAAAGCCTCGGTTTGAAGGCTAAAATGTTCAAAGAGAAAAAGATTCAACTGAGAAATTCCAAATACTGCAAAGCACTGTAAGGGCCTATAAAGAAAGGCCAATAAAAATGTAAATCAAAGAGAACACTGCACAGATGTTTAGTGTTTGCAAATGATACTTCAAATAGGTAAATTACTTTTTTCAATCAAGAATTCATAATTTCTTTGTCCTTGTACACACACTGAGAAAAACCACACAGGGCCAGGAAATTTAACTTCACAAATTCAGATTTAAAACTAATGCTGCACATGGGTGTTGTATTGTGGTGCATTTAAAAAAATTCACTTTCCTCAAAGGCATTACAAAAGAAATAGTATTTAAAGCAGCCATGATAATCTAAGGACACAGGTATGAAAAATTAGGCAAGTGCTGAGAAGGGTAGTTTTGTCTTATTTTCCCCTGTTAACACAGCCTTTGATGATGTAAATTGTTAGTACAAAACCATACTTACTTTCCATCTTTAAAATAGGTTTTCAGAGTATCACTGAAACTTTTGGAGTATTTTACAAACTCTTTCTTTTGGTGCTCGAGTGCCTGAGAAAACAAAAACATCAGGAGCAGAGTCTTAGTTCACAGACTGTTGGGTACAGTGAGAATCTTGAGGTTGCACTGATCAGAAAACTGGCTGACATCATGTTTGGGACAGCATTTTGATTCTCATTTTTCTTAGAAGACATGGAGAGATACCATTCTCTTCCCATAAAACTGCCTAGACCTATCACACAATAATTTTGGTGGTAAATCATTGTTAAGTCATTGACCAGTTAAAGTCCTCTACTCATCCTTTAATCAAAAGGAAATGCCTCCTCTTAGATTATTTCAATATTGCCTGGGAAGAGCTGCTGCACATACCCGCCGGTTCTGGTACTGGTATTTCTTGAAGACATTATTTACTGTGTCCAGAAGTTCCTTTATTGCACTTGCAATGTCCCTGTTTGGAAAAAAAAACACAGTAACTGCAATATCCTTAAGTGATCCCATCTAATTCTTCAAACAGTCTCTACAGAGGAAGTGTCAGACGTGATGCCACAAGAGCAAATGCAACGAGCCAGAGCAGCGCCCTGGGAATTCAGGGTGGGAATCAGCAAGGTAAGTTTGGTCCAGGAATATCCTAAACATCTGAGTGAGAATCAGGCCTAAATAAAAAGTTTGACCTCTGAATCTGCAGAAAAATCCATCACATGGTACTTACTTGATTGTCTGAAGAAACCTCACTCTGTCATTGATCTCATCAGGAATCTTACTAAGAATCTGTTTAAGTGCTCGTGCCTTTTCGTTAAGATCTTGGAATTCGGGTTCTGGTCTTTCAATCATGTACTCTACCAAAAAGAAAATATTCAGAAACACCATCAGTGTTTCAAGTCTCAAGTCTCCAGTGACAGCTAAAAACACTCCACAAAAAGGCAGCAGTAGTGCCATGGGCTATTTGAAGGTGAACAGCACAAAAATAGCCATGACCAGAAAAATGCAGTGAATACACTCTGCATGAACCAAAACACAGGGCAACATCCCCTTTATTACTGCACCAGGCAAAAAGAGCCCATCTTAATCTACTTGAGACACTGAAGACACCACAGTAATCAAATTCAGTACCAAAGTAACTTCAAGCCTACATTCTCCTTCTTTGACAGTGGAACTTTTGCTTTTAATTTGAAACAGAGGGGAAAAAAAAGAGGATGTTACACTCCACTTATGCTTTTTTCTGTGTTGTTAGCAATGCAAAAGGTGAACTATGCACCCATATAAATACAGTCCTTAACATTCATTTTCTTTTTTCCTCTTATCATTCAAGTATAGTTTTCAGGAAGATTCAACTTCTCCTAAAGAAGTATTCAAAAAATGTAAACATTCTTTTACCACGCTAAAAAAAATGTATTAAGAAATAAGTAATCTCTCCTGAAAAAAAGGCAGAGAAATGCCTATTTCTAGTTAACATGGTAATTAAAAATCCAGTTATCCAACATGGGATTTATTACCTTCTACATCATCCGCTGCCATACGCAGAAGGGACTCTGTGAAGTTCACATCCACACTTTTTTTCTCCAGGATTTTCATGATGATGTCCTGTGTAAGGCCTGGATTTTCTTTTTCAGCCTGTACAGTAAAGCAAATTGTTACTCTTAAAAATGCCAATACCTGAATGTTGCAAGCACAAAGGCAAGATTTTCGTGTACCTTGCTTGAGATACTGCAGGGGTTTGCAAGAAACTTTACATTCCAATGGCTTTAGACCAGTAGATTACATTGAAAACCATTTTTCCACTACAACATTCGTTATTTTGGGCTACATCACTGATTTGGTATAAATAACTTTTCCAGTAAGCCTTTCCACTCGTTTCAATTTGAATGAGAAAGGCTTTCATGAATTTCTATATCCTGTTATATTTTCATAAACGCTGAGCTCTGAGGCAGAGACACTGTATCCACTGGAATTCAATTCACTCAAAGCCAGGTGCTGCTCCCCCACCTTCCACATGGCATTTTTTTTGAAATGTGCCTCTTATGAATCACATCATATGCTCCAGACAGCATTTTGGAATTGCTTTTTCAGTAAAAAAACCCCAGCTTTTGACTGATGATATATCTAAGTAAAGCTAAGCTAGAGCTCAGCTAACACTGGAGGTGTTCCCACTACCTGTGCTGCTGCTAAAAAACCTGCACTGTGTGGAGTAAGAATGAGAGTGTGAGGGGGTTTTTTTGCTACCAATATCTCAGTTTTTATATTATTTGCACTCAGCTTCTTATCATCAGTTGTAAAAACATTTAGCTTGCATGAGCTCTAGCTGAGACTTCAGATTGTCAAGGTACAATTTCAGACTGAGGTTTTTAAACAGGGAACTACAATGTACTTGCACAGCTCATGTGTCAAGATTTGTCTTGCCTGCAATTATGTTTGTTTGAAGAATTTCGAAAGATCAGGACTTCAATAAAGGAGTATAAAGGAATTTTTCACCCTTTAGGAATATAAAAGTTAGAAGACTCTTTTTTTCCCATTTACTGCTGGATGCAGACACAAGCACTGAACTGATCCTCATCCACAAAACAATCCCCTTACCACTCACTCAAAGCAGCTCCAAAGCCTGCTGTGTGTTTATTGCTGATGAGCACCTCTGCCACATAATACTGGCATTTTCAGATTCAGTATATTATTTATTCACTGACTGCTTCCTCATTGAAGCTTTTGTACTATATGGACAAGACAAAAATCTGTTTAAAATGTCTCAACGAGATTTTTACTCATAACATCTGACCTCTCAAACTTCCAGCCCATGCAATTGTCCACTTCACTTTTAGAATGGATGGAGCCTTCAGATGCAAAGGTAAGGCCACAAGAAAGGTGCCTTTTTAGCTTTACTACGTATGGTTTACCTTTTAAACAATCACATCACTCTTCAAAACGAGATCCTTCTCACCTTAATAAAAGCTGCTCTCAGCGTCTGAGCTGCAGACAGGTTTACTCTCTCCAGCTGCAAGGAAAGTTTGGAATTGTTAGGAATTCTGATGCTATCAGAACAAAACCAGTCAAATACCCATGGCCTGCCTTACCCACATCATGCAATGGGGAACTGACAGAGGCTTTCGAATTACTGGTGTCATTTGAGAGATGTTCAATCCCAAAGGAAAGACTTCCCCCTCCTCAAATAAATCAAAGGTGTCACTGGATGTATTTTGCAGCAAAAGTCTGACAGAAGCTTTAGGGAATATCTTGCCAATCTCTGATACTCACAGAAAATCAAATATCCTATTAAATCACAACCATTAGCAGTAAAATTAAAATGTTCACAGGGCCAAGACAACCAGCAATCTCTGATGAGAAGGAAACAGCATTCATGGAAAAAAGGTAAAACCATGCATGGAAAGGAGATGGTGTCAGACAAAAAAGCTTCCCCAGTCAAACTGAGCAACCTGTTACTGTGTCAATGTTTCCCAAAATGAAGGGGATTGTTCCATTCCCCAGCAAACTGCAGCTCACCTCATTAAAGACAGGGTACATGACAGCATAGAGAGGCATGGAAACCATAGAAGTGGTCTCTGCTTCATTCTTCATCTCTTCCATTGTCATCCTCATTCAAAGAGCCACTTCTCCAGGAAAACGCTATAGAAGCAAAAAACTCCTCATTCACTGAAACGTTTCTTCTTTTTCCTCGTCGTGCAAGAATCCTTGAAGGGCTGGAAAAATGATGGATCGTCCTGAGGGCGTGCAGGAAAAGAAAAAACAAACACACAGTTACAAAGACTCGGGACTGGCAGGTTCTAAAAACGAAAACACAGATCAACGTTAGCTTGGTACTGCCCAGAAACCAGGAATTCCTTGTGACATGAGTCAAGGAAATACGGAATGACCACTCTGTGTGACTTCAAAGCCCTAACTGAGATGTATTAAGTGGATATTTTAAAGAATAAGGTGCTACCAGAAGTGTTGTTTCTTTTTTTTTTTCCCTTCAAGTCCTTATGGAATCAATTTTCCCCAAAACAGTGATTTTGTTCAATATGTATTTACAATAATCTTGCCACCACTCATAAGCAGCAGCATAAGGTTCCTGACAACTTCCCTACAGAGAAAGCTTGAAATGCTGCAAACCCAAACCCCATACAGATGCATCATGACTATTAACATTAAAACTACCTATAAATACCCCATATTTTTGCACATGCATCAAGCTGTGCCTACTTTCCACCCCTGTGAATTCCTAATATTGCCTCTTTGGGTTTATATAAGCTGAAGTCATGTTTCCACTCAGGGTGTGTCCCCAGCTCTGTTCACTCAATGGAAAAATTATTGTTCCAGTCACTGAACCTCTGTTTGGGAAGTTCTCCACCCAGTCCAGCTCATCTCATCCAACGTGGAGCCATCGCTGCTCAGACATAGCAAATATGTGGAAAAGAAGGAAGATCACCCTACAGCTCACAAGGAACCTTTGTTCCAGCCTGCTACATTTTCTGTTCATCAGATTCTCTAAAAATATTTTACATGACATAATTGAGTTTAAAGACCTGAAGTCCAAGTTAGGAATTAAAATAAAAAGGAGATTAACAGTTTTAATTCTTAGATTTGCTTGGAATATCTAATGTACTAGAGGAGGTTTTTTTCCTCCTAACAAGCTTCAGACATCAGGCATTTGCATGTCTGTGTGATTTATTGACATTTTAGTAAGAAGTGAAAGAAGTGAAATTACAAGAAACAGCAGAAGCTACTCCAGCAATCAGCATCACTGGGAGTGTGAATAAGTGAAAAAAACACCAAGATTATTTCTTCCAGTTCTATTCCTCATTATGCTCTGCAGCAGCTAAAAATCTTCAGGCTGTTGCCATAAAAGAACAGGTATTTTTTTTTCCAGGGCAGGGTTACAGTAGTTTAGCCATAACTACACAAGTGAAATTTGTTATTGATTACAGTCAGCACAGAGAAGAACTTGGATGACTACAAATATCATACATGTCTCATCTGAGCTTGTGAACAGGCACTGTGAATGTACTCCAAAGTGGGTGAAGAACTGGTCACACAACAGTTAAAAACACTAAAGAAAATTTAAACATGACTACAATAAAATATTTATATCAGTCTTCTGACTTATTCCAACCTTTCCACATAACACACATCAGCAACTCCTACAGCCCCAGGACAGGATTCCCAGGGGTTTAGAAAGGGGTTTGTGTGGATATGTCCACACGGATGGAATTGCAAAGCTCAGGGTTCTCCCATTTTTCTCACCTACCCAGACACATTTTAGAGCTGTCAGGAACATGGAAGAACACAAGTGAATATCCCCCATTCCTCAAAAAGTGGACTATTTTTCGAGGACTTGTTTCAGAGTTACATAAATTCAGGCAATGTCTGCTCACATGGGGGGGGTGGGAACTTGTCTGAGCAAGTTTTCACTCCCTGCTGCAGGTACAAGCTGTCCCATTTACCATCCATGTGGATTCCCTGCATGTGAGGGCCAGAGTGGCTGGAGATCTCTTTGTTTTGCTGTTTAATTCCATGTTTCTGGAAGTTCAGTAAATATAAACTCCTGCAAGACACTAACCTGACAAGCACCACTGAAGGCAGCACTCGCAGCTGAATTCACTGCAAGGTTTCAGCCAGGATTGTATTCTCAGAGTAAGTTTTTTAAAGAGTTAAATCAGGTCACTGAACATTGTTCTGCTCTACCCAAAAGATTTTTATCACAGGAAGAAGGGCAAAAAAGGACAGAATTGCCATTAGATATAATTACTTTGTTTTTATGGGTTAGCAGTACCCACACACACACACAAAAAAGGAAATACTAAGTGAAATGATGGATTTTTATGATGATGAAAACCTATTACACTGTGGACTACCATGAAGAACTCATTTGCTCCCGAAGAGCCATAAGCTATTGTTACTAATCCATGGTACAGTTAAAACCCTCATATAAAAACAATTATATATTATCTATTACCTCTTTACCAGACACTGACACTCTTACCAAAAAAAAAAAAATACAGCACTCTGGATTTATATGAACACAAAAGACACCAGTGTTACGACTGGAGAGGTGGATTTATACACACACAAGCACACAAGAAATACATGAGAACATCAAATGGCTTTGTTGCCAATGTATGAAAAGAAATATATTCAATATATCACACTGGTTGTTCATTATTCCAGAAATCTCCCCATTTTCTAGAAGCATCACCCCATCATGCCAGGCCCTGACTGCTGACCCTGCCACACTATTTATCTCTGCAGTCAGGGATCAGCTTCTTCACCTCTTTTGGATGTAACTTATGCACTTCAGCCTTTGCTGGTGTCAAATAGGAAGAATAAAGATCTTCATAAAAAATTCCACATTTACCATGCTACAGGAAGACAGTTTGTCACAGCTGCACTAAACCACACACAAATATCCTTGAGGAAGGGCTCAGTCCCCATGAAGTTTCTGTTCTATTATTTAGATCAACTATTAGCAAGTTCACCAACCTTGAAAATGGCCTGACTGGAGCCAAAGTTTAATGCACATTATCGGGCAGCCACAAGGAGCTTCCAGCATTTCTTTGGGGATGTGATCAAAAGCAGCTCTGCACAGCTGCCAGGCTGCAGGACACTGTCTGCTGACAGCTTAACTCCAGTTCCCTGCAATCTCAAAAGAGCCTTTTCTTTGAGAAGAGTTTACCCCAGTTTCATCTGTCAACTGGCTTTTTACATTCTCAGAAAAGATGGAATGAGATTCCACGAGAAGGTGATTTATTAGAACGGCACAATGGAGCGGTGCCGTTCAGAAAACCCCGGGAAATCGCTGTGAGATGCATAGAAGGTGTTGCTCTGCTGGTAAACCTGTTAATTGGGCTGAGAGGGCAGATGAGGAGAAGACAGCAGGACACTGCCAAACACGACACTGTGTGTGAGGCTGAGCTTTTCCTGTCCCAATGATCCCACGGACTCAAATGCATGTGTTTGCAATCAGCAGCATGGGGAGAATGCACAGAATGACACAGGGAATTTACAGGGTATCTCGATTTGCAGGCTATGCTAAGATGCCAGTGATCACAACCCTTCATCAGCACACACATCCAGAGATGTACTAACATGGAATACATGCTCTCCCTGGCACTACAAATCTGGCATTCTATCCTTTATGTCTCGGCACTAAAACATTATCCCATTCAAACAGAGAGATGGGGTACATTTTGGATGAGGAACAGATTTGGAAAGATTCTTCCCAGACCCACTGCCCCTTACCCATCCAGTGACATTTTAAATCATTCAGCTGAACTTTAGCAGAAAAAAACCCCCCACCCTACATGAAGATAAACTTCCTGTGAGCCAAAAAAAGGTAAAAAGCACAACCCCCCACCCTTCCCAGGATGTACAACCACCGTGATGGGTGTCTGAGGTGACAATCTGCTTCCTCTGATGTGTGTCATTTACTGACAGGCTTTCAGCCATGCCCTAAAAATCAAGCAGAACTGCTGAGATACTTAATAAGAGCACAACCATCCCACTGGAGCTACAAATCCACAAAATCCACACCTGTGCATAGGCCAGGGTGAAAACAAGCAAGGTATCCATCAAAGAAAGGTGTTTGTGTGAAACTACTTCTACAACACTGTTTGAGGAGAAGAGAGCAGACTCTCCTCATTTCAACTTTTTAAAGAGTTTTAAACCAACAGAAATACTTGGCATCAGCTGGCAGGATTTCAGTCTTCAGCTGTGTCATCAGCAGATCTAATTCTGCACTGATGTTGTCTCTACTCCCTTCTCCAGGCTCCATCCACCTCAGATCTGGTAAGTGCTCAGACATTAATATTCTTTTTTAGAAAAGTACCACGGAGGAACAAGGCCTGAGGCAGTGATTTACAAGAATTATTATTTCAATGGTTGGCTTCTAGCAAAAACTGCAGCTCCATTCCTGCTAGAAGAGACAGTCCTACTGCCAAGAAGTTCTGCTCCACTTTCTGCAAGGAGGATTCAAGAGGTTCTTACCTTTAACCTGACCTGAGATCCCTGAGTTACCAGAAAAAAATAATTTAAGTCCAGGAAGAAAGAGTAGGGGAAGGGAAATAACAGTATAATTCATAATTCATCTCTGAATTTAGAGGCAAAGAGCTTGAACCAAAATGTAAGAGCAATGTGGATGGGAGGAGGGGGTTTAGGTCAACTTTGCTGCTGCAAAGTTTACAGAAGAAAAAGAATTGCAGAATATGCTCTTTTAACTACATACACACTCTACACATAGCTTGGGAACTATGTTTGCCTTATTAATGGTCACTTAAATTAAAAAAAAAAAAAAAAACAAAAAACAACAAAACTAAAAAACTCACATCTCTTTTTTTTTTGTCAGATGTTACCTTACCTGCCCAATTGCAATTATTTCCCATTGCATAACTTAGATTATATTATATTATACAAAACTTTGAGGCTTTGTGCTTCAGATACAGAATTATTTCCTTCTTTTTAAAATGTATGGGTGAATGCCCTGGGATGGGCATACAGATCAAACGTTAAGGTAACAATCTCTGTATTTTAAAATCAGCAAAGATAACAGGAAATTTCAAAAAGGCAGGCTAGTGCACTGATTCCATACTCTACTAACTCTCACAGCCAGCAGGTTCACTGAAGAGCAGTGTCACCAGAAAAGAGGATTGAATTTCTGGAAGTGCCTTTAAAGTGTCTGGAACAGAGAAGAGATGCAGCTCTCAAACATCCCCACACACGTGTAACAGCCACTTGCAAGTCGAGCTCACTGACAGAACTGAACTGCTTATGCATTTTATTACTGTTAGAAGAGTTCTATGACTAATTCAGAATTCAGACAAACCTGTGATAAACCCAAGGTGCCTATTTATAGAACCATATCCACTTAAAAAAATCCAAGCCTAACCTGAAGTCAGGCTTACAATCAGTTTGTGTTCCTCTGCTGGATTTTAAAATGGAAGTGATTTAGTCTGTCCTAACACATCCAGTTCGTGCCTAACATGAGAATCCACAGCCTGTGCTCCAGTTCCACTAGTCAGCAACACTGAAACTGTTATACAGCATAACTGAACCGGGTCACGGTTGTTAGAATATTTAATCACAACAACAAACCCCTGCTTCTCGTTCTTTTTCACCTCCTCGGGAACGCGAAAGTGAACCTATTTATCGAACACCACCAGGTATGACACAGCTCCCAACATAAAAATACTCCCCAACACGTAAACAAATTCCAGGGGACAATTAGTTCCTCTGATAACAGGAACAGCACAGACCTGGCCCAAGGTTTGAGCCATCCAGAGACACAGGAGAGGAACCAGCCAAACTCACCAGATCAGTGAGCACCTTGATGGGACACCCTGACTGCTCAGCCCCTAAGGGGGGCACAGCCCGAGGGACCCTGCAGAGAAGGAATCCGAGAACCAAACAGGTTGGAAAGGACCTCTGAGATCATCGAGTCCAACCTCTGACCCAACACCACCTCGTCACCCAGATCAGAGCACCGAGTGCCACGTCCAGCCTCGCCTTAAAACATCCCCAGGGGTCGGTGACTCCACCACCCCCCTGGGCAGCCCCTTCCCGTATCTAATCACCCCCGACGTGAGTAATTTCTTCCTTATGCCCAACCTGAGCCTCCTCCCCCGGCGCAGGAAGGAGCCGAGGTGCCCTTTCTCCCTGTCCGCCGCAGCCACCTGACAGCGCCCGCTGCGAGAGGACGAGCTAAAAATAAATACACACACAGAAATAAAACACATCCGGGCCTGCGCCTGCCGGGCCCGGCCCGAGGGAACCGGGAACCGGCACCAGGCCGGGCACGGGGAGGGCCCCGGAGCCCCCGCGGCCGCGGGGAGGGCGAGGGGAAGGACAAGCCCGCCGGGGCCGGGGGCAGGAGGAGGTCACCGCCCGGCCGGGGAGCGCAGGGGACACCCCGCACACCTTCCCCGCACGGCCAGGCCGCCCCGGCCGCTCCCTCAGCGCGGCCGCGGTGCCGGGGGAAGGTTTAATTCGCAGCCCCTCTCGCAGCCCCGCGGGGCGCGGCGGGCCCCGCGCAGCGCCGGGCAGGGCAAGGCAGGGCAGGGCTCGGCTCCTCACCTGCCCCGGCCCGCCGGGCCCCGCCGCTCCCGAGGGGCTTCGCCGCCGCCGCCGCCGCGCCGGAAGCGCCCGCGAGGAGCAGGAGGAGGAGGAGGAGGAGGAGGAGAAGGAGGAAGACCCGCGGTGTTACCACACACCAGGCGTTGTCCGGAACCGCGCGCGGGGCCCTGGGGCTCGTAGTCCGCGCTCCGCGACCACAAGCCCCACAATGCCGAGCGGGGCGGGGGCGGGAGCTGCGCGGGGCGGAGCGGAGCGAAGGCACTACCCCGGGCGGCGGCGGGCGGAGCGGGGCACAGCGGGGCTGAGCTGAGCGGAGCCGAGCCTGGCAGAGCCGCGGCGGAGCGCGGAGCGGCGGGCGGCGGGCGCACCGCCGGGCAGCGGGCAGGGCAGGGCGGCAGTGCCGGTGAGTGCGCTCGTCCCTTGGCGGGTCTGCGGGTGTGCAAACGCACCGTGGCGGCTCTAGTTTATTTGTTGTAATCGAGAGAGATTCCCCCCGCTCTGTGTCGGTGCGGAGGAGCCGCTGCCCGCGCGGGGGTCGCCGGCGCTCCCTCAGCACCTGAAGGAGGGAGGAAGGGAGGGAGGGACGAGCACGGGCTGCGCCCGCCGCTGCGGCGGGAGAGGAGGGGAGGCGCTCGGGGTCGGAGCTGCTTCCCCGCGGGATAACCCAAGAGGAGCGGGAATCAAGCCCAGAAGCCCCTCAGTCAAACCCTCAGGCGCTTACCTGCTGCGGGCAGCCAGGGCAGGGACGCCCTCCCTCCCCCGCCCCCGAGGGGCTCCGGCGGGAGCGCTCGAGCTGGAGTTGTGCTGAGGGGAAAGTCGAGCTCGAAAACCCCCCTGGGGTGTCCCGCGGGTCGCGGTGGCCCTTCCCGGCCGTTCCCTGCCCGCAGCTGGGCTTCCAGAGCCCGGTTGCGAGGGGCTTCTCCCGGCCGTGGCACCCCCGGTCCTGGGGGCTGGCTCGGCGCGCCGCAGACCGTGTGTGCGCGCCGGGCGTTCTGCGTTTTGGCCATTAAAACAACCGAACTTGCGTGTTATTTGTCGAGCTAACGCTGTTACTAGTAAGCCTTGAGCTTTAAACTTTTGCGTTGTGTTGCAGAAAGAGCTCGATTATTAAAAACTAATAGTGAAAATCAGTGGTAAAGCAGCAGCTCGGTTTTGGGTTTGCATCTGCGTTTGCGATGCATCACTGTTAAAACTCATTTTTAATTTGGTTTAATTTTTTTAACTGCTGGTCTGTATTACGTGATGTTAAGGCACATGAATTCCCCAGTGTGAACGTGCGGATGAGCAGCTCAAGCATTGAACTTGTCAGGCGTTGGCTGCAACTTCTTGCGGCACTGATGGGAGAGGTGGGAAGAGTTTGGTGGCTGTGGGAACAGACGGATCAGGTGCAGGTGTCCCTGTGTGTTTCCTGTCCCCATCTCCTCCGGCAAGAACAGCGGGAGGGAAAAACGGGGAAAAAAAAGCACCTGGATTGTTGCACTTTAAAACCTGTGTGCGTTTTCTCCCTCCTGCACCAGCTCGTTTTAATCAGACTGCGTATCATCTCTCATATATCAGATAGATACTCCGCACATCTTGGTGTTAAAGGGCTGCTTGAAAGCTGCATAGTGTGTATGAGTTTTGTGCTGTTAACCACCTCTGAGCTCTGATTCCTCAGTTCTCATCTCATTTTTGGTGTAGGCTAATGGAAAACGATGCCATTCCGAGTTGGTGAGAGGTGTTTACCAAGATGTCGTAGCACAGATAGAGCTAAATGCCTGTTAATGGTGTTTTGTTCTTTCAGTGAAATTAGTATGTTTTAAATAAAGCCACAAAGCTGCAGTCCTGCAGCTGCTAAAACTTAAAATAGGTCGTTATCCCCTTCCATCAATTTTGTGATACTTTTCCGGATTTTGTCGGGTTTCGGTTGTTTGGGGTTTTTTTAAGCCTTGAGGCTTGGACCAGAATCATACTTTGTTTCTTTTACATCCATTGAATTTTTTAGAGTTACTGTAGCTTGATTGAGTGTGATGAGGAATAGTAGCCCAGGGAAGGGAGGGAGGAGGAAAGGTTGATATTACGTGTTGTTAAGGCACATGAATTCCCCAATGTGAACGTGCGGATGAGCAGCTCAAGCATTGAACTTGTCAGGCGTTGGCTGCAACTTCTTGCGGCACTGATGGGAGAGGTGGGAAGAGTTTGGTGGCTGTGGGAACAGACGGATCAGGTGCAGGTGTCCCTGTGTGTTTCCTGTCCCCATCTCCTCCGGCAAGAACAGCGGGAGGGAAAAACGGGGAAAAAAAAGCACCTGGATTGTTGCACTTTAAAACCTGTGTGCGTTTTCTCCCTCCTGCACCAGCTCGTTTTAATCAGACTGCGTATCATCTCTCATATATCAGATAGATACTCCGCACATCTTGGTGTTAAAGGGCTGCTTGAAAGCTGCATAGTGTGTATGAGTTTTGTGCTGTTAACCACCTCTGAGCTCTGATTCCTCAGTTCTCATCTCATTTTTGGTGTAGGATAATGGAAAACGATGCCATTCCGAGTTGGTGAGAGGTGTTTACCAAGATGTCGTAGCACAGATAGAGCTAAATGCCTGTTAATGGTGTTTTGTTCTTTCAGTGAAATTAGTATGTTTTAAATAAAGCCACAAAGCTGCAGTCCTGCAGCTGCTAAAACTTAAAATAGGTCGTTATCCCCTTCCATCAATTTTGTGATACTTTTCCGGATTTTGTCGGGTTTCGGTTGTTTGGGTTTTTTTAAGCCTTGAGGCTTGGACCAGAATCATACTTTGTTTCTTTTACATCCATTGAATTTTTTAGAGTTACTGTAGCTTGGTTGAGCGTGATGAGGAATAGTAGCCCAGGGAAGGGAGGGAGGAGGAAAGGTTGATGGCTTTTTTTTTTTTTTTTTTGAGGTACGTGTTGCCTACAGAATTACACAGGGCAGCCTGAGATGTAATACAATGTGAAAGCTTGTGGCAATGTGGAGTTTCTTGTTAAACGTAGTCATGAGTTCCAAAATGTGTCCTCATGAGACTGTCTATCCTGTATTCTCCCATCCTCTAATCGAGTCTGGGTTTTTAAATTTGCTTTGAGTTTGTCTCCCCATCTACCACTGTAAGTGAGCGATTCGTCCATATGAGTGACAACTTCACGAATACTTTTCACCTCTATCTGCTTTAACATACTCACAATATGCTGTGTGTCTGCTGGCCTGTGGAATTCTTTAGCTACAACACTGCTGGCTCAAGTTGATTCCAAGAATGGCCAGGGATAAATGCAGCTCTGAGCTGCTCAGTGTTTGGCTCCCTGTAGGAGCACACTGGGTTGTGTTTTTAAGGCTTGGGTCTCTTCTTACCCCCTCTCAGATGGAAGAACGTGTGTATGTTCATACAGAATCTAGTAGAGTTCTAGGAACTCTACATTGTTGTAATACCCCCCTTGAAATTTATTCTGTAAATGTAAATGTTGTATTTGTGTGGCTTAATTCAGTTTGTAATCTTGTGTATCGCAAAGATGTGTTAGTGCTGGGAGGATCCTTCACATCAAGATCTGGCCGCTCTTAGCTCTTTAAAGGCCTTTTTTATTTCTCCGAATTTCAGATTTGTTTTTGGGCTGCTCATCATCCATGAAGACACATTTTTGGCATGCCTGAATACCTTTTAAAATAATCTCTAACAAACCGTGTTCTGTGTGGGCAATGCATTATTCTGTCTCTGTAAAGCACGGGCTGAGTAGGAATTAATACAGGGTACATCTGTCCTACACTCAGTCTGCAGGCTGTCCTCATCTTAATTAAGCTGTGTGTTCCAAATAACGTTAAAAACTGGTGTGCAAACGTGGCTTTAAAGTTTAATGTCTGTTTTTCCTCTATTTTCTGTACACTTGCATATCTCAGATGCAGCATAGTGGGCAGATGGTAGGGAAAGATGTCTGTAATTAGTGATAACTTTGTGTTTTTCCCTAGATGTATGGAAGACCAGAGTAGTTAACTTAAATTTGGAAATACCTTTAAAATTCTTGAGTTTAATTCGTGTCTTTTGAGCATGGTCTTGTGAGCTGGAGGGCTAAAGGTTTGCAGAACTTGGAGATGGGGGAAATAACATTTTCCTGCAGTGGGGAAGAAAATGCTCTCTGAATCTTGAATTATTGGCTTGACAGAAGAACACATTTTCTTTCAACTCCTTTGTAAAATAGTCCTGGAGATAACAAAGCCATAGCCACTTCAAGACAAAAAGAATAATCCCCCAGCTCAACAATAACTCAATAATAAGTTTTAGATTTATCTTCCCACTGCTCTTGGTATTTAAAGCAGTACAAAATGGCAGGGATGTAAGGAAACTGCATTGATCACATTAAGCATGTATTTATTTATAGTGTAAATACCTTAGTGCAGGTTGTGTTGGAGAAGATCTCAAGCACTGCAGTAATGTGAGAATTCAAGTAAGATGAATTCCTGTGTGAAATATCTTCCATTTCCTGACTTCACTCAAAGGGCACCGTGTCATCTCTTTTTCACTTTCCCTTCCCCAGATTCCGTTTCTAAAATGCTGATGGCATGTTGGACTGAACGTGACCGTGGATAAGATAATCTGTGCATTTTGCTAATGAGCAAAGCCATGCTGCATTGTATTAGTTCGAAAGGAAAAGCTTTGATTTCTTTTCTCCATTAGCCTCATCCACTTGCACACATCTGCTTCTTGTTGGTTCCTGAGCCCAGCCAAAACCAGGGCTGTATGCTGGGAGTTGTGTGGTGAACTCTGCAGCTAAAAGCAGTTGGTCCCTGCCTGGGCTGTGGAACAGAGTTCTCTCTGCCTGCTTGTTTTGGGCACTTCCCCACAGCATCTCGTTTGGTGGCCTCAGTGAAGTATCTCTGATGAAGAATTGTCCTTATGTGGAGCTATTTAAAGGATCAGCTCTAAGGTCGTGTTCTGCTTTGTTTAATACACTTCAAAGCTAATGATCATGAGGAGTGCAGCCCGTGGCTAATGTGATAAAAGCTGCGTGAGTTATCCACGGCTTTGCTGGGCTTGTGGAGTCACTGCAAAGCAGCCGCAGCTCTGAGATGGGAGAAGAGGAGATGTCTTATTCATCCCAGCTAATGAGTTGAATGTGTGTGTGGCTTTTGGGTTAATAAGGTTTGACCTCCTGTGTTGTAAAGGATTTTTGGTTTCGTTGAGTGTTCAAATATTATGATAGTTCTTTGGAAATGTTTTGGCAGACCTTGAGACTGTTCTGTCCGTAATGACAAGTAATTTACTGTCTAGAAGGAGAAAGTTAAAACAAGGTGGTTGCATTTACTTTTAATCAAATACCTTCCGATTTCTGGGCTGTCTTTGCACTTATTTATGTACTTGAGCCCTGCAGTCTTTCACCATTACATCCAAATAAATAAATGCTTAATAACGTGAATTGTTTCTGCTCTGCTGTGTGTGTCTGCCAGTTCTAACCCCATGATGGCTTGATGGGCCTAATGGACAATCTGCTGCTTCTAGAAAGCTAATTCTGTCAGAATGCAAGCTGGAGCTGTACCATATGTGCAGTGGGACTTGTGCAATGAACAAACCAAGCACTTGTTAGCTGGGAATGGTCTCCCCAGACCTCGGAGGAGCTGCAGTTCCCGTGCTCTTCTGTTTTCATCTATTTTTGTCATCTGTATGTGCAGTAAGTTTGGGGGATTTCCTCATCAGAGAAAAGAGAACTGTCATTTCCTTTTTCACCTTTTTGAACAGCACACTGAAATCTTTGTTTTGCTTTTGCAATTCTGACTGAATTCTGAGAATTTTGCTCAGGTCCCACGGGAGAGTGAGTGCTTTCATTGCCTTTGCAATAAGATAATGTACCCAGACATTTGCTCACTAGTTGAATTTCGCATGTGGAACATTTTGAGCAGCAATGCCATTCCAGCTCTTGCTTCTCCTGTAGAAGTTTGGGGTAAGGTGGAGGACTTGAACATCTCCTTTTACATGTGTGGGGTTTTTTTAGCTGCCCTTGGCACGTCAAGGTAGACGTTCAGAGCATGGGTGCTGTGCCAAGGACTGGCTGTCAGAGCTCCTCACCATCACTCAGCCACTGGGGGTGCCTCCTTCCCTGCCACTACCACAGAACTCTGGACTTCAGGAACTGTTTCTCTCTGAGGTGATGTTTCCTGCCCTGGTCTTCCCCATACATCTCACTTATGTAAGTTGGAGTTAAGAAGAAAATGGGTTTAAAGATTTAAGACATCTTTTTTTAATTGGTACACCAAAAGTGCCCTTTTCCAGTGCTTTTCCTTCCACATTTAAATTAAAGCAGCTCCTGGAGCATTTAATGATTGTGTACTTCACATGGCAATTGGAGTTCACTGAAGCAACTCATGTTTTCTTTCTCAGATATCTTTTTTTCCCAAAGTGTTTGCTCTGGTTTCTAAACTATTTAAAGCAATTAATCAAACCCTGAGACAACAGCAAGAGCTTGCTGTAATATCAGATCTTCAGCTTGAGATCCTGTTGATGCCAGGGGAAGGTGCCCAAATCCCCAGGAATGTGTGTAAAGCCTGTAGGTGAACGATGACCTTTTCATCTGCAAAGAGATAGGAGAAGTGGGAGGAAGAAGAGAGGGGAGCTGAGTTATTTTTACTGTAAATATGTCACTTTATTGACTTGTTAATTTCAGATTTATTCAAAAAAAAAGCAGGAGGAGGAAACAGCAATGTCTGCCAAAAACAAAGTAATTAGTGGGAGTTGAAAGATGTCTAATGATTCTTGCAAGTACTAAAGAGGAATAAACTAGTCTCTTATTAAACTGGATATGGACTTCTATTACTGTAGTAATTCTATTTTGTCTTTAAAACCATGTGCAATTGCATATGGTGAATAAAACCCTCTTCAATACAGTAACATTGTTTATTCACAGTAGCATTACAGGCAGCAGGTGGGGTTTTGATTTAGAAAAAAAAAAAAGAAATAAAAAAGCAAAGCTGACTCCACACTTCTAAAATAAAGGTTGAGATAACACTTGACAAAGCTGATGTTTGAGTTGAAGATGACAGAAGAGTTTCAGATCAATGCCTAATGTGCCTGCAACACCTCCAAGGTCTAGTGTGACCAAAGAGACCTTGTTTTGTGGCTGCAGGTGCTGCAGACCATCTCCTTTGTGCTGTGCCCAGAGACTGGGATTAGTCCAGTGCCAGGATCCATCAGCACATCTGCTCTCCTAATCCTCTCTGTCCCAAGGAGCTGTCAGTGGAGGTCTGGAGTTGAGGAGCTGGGAACAGGAGGACAGCAGTGGCTGAGAAGCTCCTCAGAGGAGCAAGGCAGGGTTTTTGAGAGAACAGGCGTGTAGGGGTTGTGATGTAACCCCGGGAGATACAGAGCTGAACCCTTTAACTCAGTGCTGTTCTGCTCTGTGCTTGCTGTGATCTCCTTCTCATCCTGCAGTGATGTTGCCCTAAGTGTGACACACAGGGATTATGTGCTGTCCCCACTGATGGTAGGGAAAGTCTGGAGGGGATATTTTGCCTTTGCCTCAGGTCATTCCTCTGTATCAGAACTGAGCTTTTCCCCTTCATCTGCTGGCCTGGTTTACCCCTGAGCACCTCCCTTTCCATGCTCCACTTTTCTCTGCTGTTCCCACAGTGCTCTGTGCTCCTGCAGGGAGGGCTCTCAAATCTCTGCTTCCTTTCACCTCCAAGGGTCCTTCCTGACTTCTGCCACCTGCAAGTGCCACTGCAAGGAAGCAGAGCTGTGAGAAGCACTTGCTGGGGCTTTCTTTTAGGGTGAGCAGTTCAAACTACCAGTTCAAACAGAAAATAACAGTAGTCTCTGAAGTGTGTGTCCCTCTCCAACTTGGCCAGAAGTGATGGGGTTTCATTTGAATATTTTTTTTTGTTTCTTTTAAGCCAGAGAGAATAAAATGTCTGATGAGTAACTCCTTCCCACATCTCCCCCTGCCCCTCATCTGACAAACTCAGGTGTGTGAAGACCATCTCTAAATAGCTCCTGGGAATCCAGCAAGGCAGGAGATAACAATCTTAGGGAAAATGTCACGGTAGCACAAAAGCCCACGTGGATTTTGGAGCTTTTGGAGTCTCCACTTGCATAGAAGCTCCTTGGCATCATCTGTAGCTGACAGTTTCCATCTGTTCTTCCTGCCGTGCGTGTGCTAAAATTCTAAAGAAAGCAGGATATTAGATCTGTGAGGAGGTACCAAGGAAAACAAATACCAGGGGAAAAAAAAGCAAACAGAAATGGCTAATTACAGGGGATATGGAGCAGCAGGACACAGAGAGAAGATCCCCATGAAAGTGAGTAAAAATCAAATTGACTGCAAGTAGATCTGTTTAGAGGGGATGATATACATGAAGCAAAAAACACCACTGGTAATTTATCACATACAAATGTGAGGGAGGAAAATGTACATAAAATATCAAAACAGTGCACTTGTGGATTTGACAGAAGGGATGGCAGGTCCTCACATGTGAAGTGACAGCCAAATACCCTTTAGCTGCTGGAGGATGAGCTTTCACTCAGCCCCAATGAAAACAGATTCTTGGAGTGATGGAAGGGTATTTCCCACCACGAGCACGAGGGCATCTCGTGTTTGGAAGGAGAGGAAAGCAGCATAAATTCAAATCTGCAGCTAAGGATTGTTACAAGGAGCTGGGTCTGTTGTGGGATCATCCTTCCCTGTAGTGAAAGTGGAGACAAGGAATGATAATATGTGCTCCCACTATTTGTCATTTCAGGATTGGTAGAGACTAATTGAATTGATTTTCACCATCCTTCCCTAATCCCTGTCTATGTAACTGTCCTATATTGGAGTTATTACTTAATTCCTTAGGAAGTGTAGGGCTTTAGGAGAATCCCCAGAAATATTGCTGAAGCACTGAGAGAGCAGGGACAAAATTAAATTTGTGCTTTCAGAGGCTCCAGGATTATCCCAGGAGCCCAGAGAAGGTAACACCAGTGGCTAGGGCAGTTTTAAGGGAAAAAGGGGAAAAGCTTCCTTGTTTTTAGATCCTTTGGTAGTGGACAAGTCACTTAATCTCTGCTTAACCTATGTTTCTCCAATATAAAATGAAAACAGTCTTACTACTCATAAAATAAAATCCATTAAGGGCTGTGAAGCATCTGGATATTAAAAGGTAAAGGTCTATCTGACTGTGATGAGTACTTTTAACAACCTTAATGTATATAAACTGTAAGTAACTAGATGATCATGTAATTCATCTATCTTAGAGCAGCTTGGTATGGATTTTTAGAGGTACCAGATTGTACCTATTACTTACTGTAAGGATAAATTGCAACATTTATCATAGACTTCCCATTTTATTTTGTAGATCTTTCAATACAGCGATTGAAGAACACTTTGAGAGGAAATAAGTGCAAATCCCAGCTACTGTTTGAATTGTATTCCATTCTCAGGGGGTATTTTGCACCATCCTGATCAAAGGAAGAAAGCATCAGCAGTAGAGTTACACAACACAGAAATGTTATGTTTGTTCAGGGAGGCCGTTAGAACACAGCATTCATTTGGAAAATATTTGGGATAATAACCTATCATTCACTCATGGCAAATTGCGGTGTTGAGTTGAATTTCACTCAAAAAAATACTTGATACCCTTTTGAAATGAGAAATTGTGCCATCACTGGAGTCTTGCAAGGTTGTGCATAGACAGGAAGCAGCAAATTAATACGAATTTTCCATCTTTTTCATGCTCAGATGGAGCAGATCTGAAGTCAGTTCATTCACCAAAGTGGCAATTTGGAATGATTTGACAAAGCTCACTTGAGGCAACGTGCTCTTGCTGGTTCCCTTTAAATATGGATTATGGAAAACTGCTGAAGATTTTTGCATATTTCAATTACCACTTGTTCCATTTGCTTACATTTTACCTGGTTGACTAGAGAAGTAAAGTTTTTCTGAGCATCTTCTGGCATATACAAAATCTAGTTAATTAAGACATGCTATACTTTCTCCCCAGAGTCAAAGTATAATGTTCAGCTGCCCGACTTGCATGAATAATCCATCACTGGGAATCATTAATTTAGAAGACAAGCCATGGTAATTGATGTCTTTATGCAAGCTATGAAAATGCTTAGGGAAATCACTTATTTCTTCTTCACTTTTTTTTCTTTTTTTTCATTTGTTTTGGAATATTTCAAGGCCTGAGTAGCGTGGATTCTGCAATGGATTCACCAGAGTAATGGTTTCTGTGGCAATCTGATCTATTTCTTGGGTTTGAGTAAGAATCAGAATATTTTCAATCTGAAAATGGTTTAAAATCATAAGACTTCACCTTGTGCACGTGCATTGGATGAACCTGTTTAAGCTTTGGAAGTTTCTGGTAGAAGGACCTGGCACAGTGATATGGGCAGGAGCCTTTATATGTGGTAAAAATGCCTTTAAAAATCATGTCATAATTATAGCTGGTAATGCAAACAGGGTTTGCAACCATTAATACCTGCTGTGGAAGTTGCTATTTAGACCTCCCTATATTACAGGATGAGTTGCCAGCATGTTTTTCTATTTAATTAAGCATATAAAAGGCTGATGATATGTCTATTTTGTTGGAACACTTACATTTGAAGGTAATTTAGGACATAATTCATGAAGTTCATCCATACATTATGGTATATGTAACCAGCAGCAAGAGGAGTTACCAATTTTGTTGCCTTTCCAGGAATCTCTGCACTTTCCTAATTGAAATATTAGTGTTTCCTACCAATTTACAATTATTGTGTCTGTCCTCAGAACAAGGAAGAGGAAGTTGGTTGGTATTGAGTGGGAGCCAACAGTGGTGGCATTTCAGGAACAGTTCAAAAGTGAAGTAATAATAACCCATGTATATATATTATATATAATAATTTCATATATGCATAATGTTATAGAGTTCAGGTCTTTCAATTGACTTTAATGGGCCTTGGACTATATAAGTACATAGGATTGTGATGGGTTTTATTCCTTAGAGGGAACTTCTTACACACTTGCTGTGTGGTGTGGAGCTGAAAAGCAAAGTGCACCATTTCTACCCAGAGATTTAAGAGGTAACAATTCTGAAAACAAGCAGCACACTTCACTTGTGTGTTTGTTGTTTTGTTTTTTTTTTTTACACTTGAATATTTATGTCCCATTTAGGCATCAAAATAGAGGCTCCTTTGCTTGGCTGCTCCTGTTTGTTCCCAGCTGAGCCCTGGTGTGCTGCACTTGGAGAAACCCAGCCCTGCATTTTGACTTTGTGCATGGGAACAACAAGAGAACATGTTCACAAAAAGCTCTGTGAATTTTCAAATAGGCTTTGTCAGTTTGGTTTAATTTCCTAAGATATGAGAGGTGAAATAGTGCTGATAACTTCTGTTATTGGAAAATGGTAATCACAACTTTTATGAAGTAGACAAGCCATGTTTATTAATGCTTTGCTGGACATTCAGTGACTTGGCCCTGGGACATTAAATGCCTAAATGGGTTGTGTAATTAACTTTTTTCCACTTACGGATTGAGCAGCTAAACACGCAAAATTTTCTGAGCAGCTCAAATTATTTTTGTTATGCTGGTTTAAGCCGAGGGGAAATAATTCTGATTTTTCAGGCCTTTTAAATAAAAGCCGAGCTGCCCAGTGAGCAGAACTGGATTCCTAATGGGGGTTTGTGTGGCTGCCATAAATCTCACAAAACAGGGGCTACTTCTGTGGTTCCATCTCTGACACAGAACAGAGATTTGAACTTGAATTGCCAGCTTTGCCAAAGAATTCCAAAATCCTTAAACCAAAACCCTGTTTAAAGGGATCTAGTGGGTAGGGTAGAGACCTCCCCAGGCAGCCTTTTCCAGAGCTTTCTTGTCTTTGCCAGCAGAATTCTATTGTTAAAGTCCAGCCTGATGTTTTCTTACTGCAGTTACAGACTCTCCTTGTCCCATGCACTCTGTGTACATAGTCAGAATTGTATTTTAATTCCTTCTTTCTTCTCCCTCCATGATTGATAGCAAAGTTAGAGACTGAAATACAACATCCCCAAACTGGCAAAGTTTGAGCTTTTAAATCCATATTAATTTCATACTTGGCTACCTCAACTGGCATCATTGTTAGTCCAATTAAAAAATAAACACCAGCCTTGAAGAATTGAGAGGTGAGCTGTGCCACAGGAAAATCACTGAGGCAGAGGGAATGCTCCTGGTTTTTGAAAGGCGCAGCTTCAGTGCCTTCCAAAGTAGGCTTTTATTTCTCAGGAACCACCTTGACCTCTCTGACAGTATCATAAACCAAATACACAGAAACACCCACAGCTTGATCAGGAAAATTTCTACTCTGCATTCCTGGATAAAGTAATCTCAGCAGTTCCTGGAGGGAGTGGGGAGGTGCCAGTGTGGAGCAGCAGGTAAATACAGTGCAGTTCCCTCCCTGAAACAATTCAGCAGAAAGACTTATGGAAATCTGAACAACCTGAGGACTTTGATGGAGTTGATGCTCTGATTTTGTGGTGTCATGGTTTGACTCTTTCTATCTAAGGCAGGTTAAACTAGTAGAACCTTTAAGATGAGAGCAAGGAAATGTTTGTTTAATAAGGCCACTGTAAAGGCTTTTTGCCCTGATGCAAACTGGCTGAAGGGGAGTGTGAGAGTGTTTGAGGTTGGGGATCAGCTGTGGCCATTCAGCTTCGTAATTACAGCTCTGATAAGTGTGTTTTCAAGTCTTGCCGTACTGAGGGTTTCCTTAATCCATCCTAGGCCTTTCCTTGCCCCTCCTAACGCATCGTAACAATTCCTGAAACCTCGTGAATCATGGGAAAACAAGTGTTAGGCTGGTAATTTCTGGCTCTAGAGAGACATAAATTCAAGTCTTGCCTGGGCAAGTGTGTGGCCATGTCTGACATCATTATTATTGTATTTAGGAGCCACAGTAAGCACACAAATATTACAGTTCTCTATGCAGTGAAGACTGGATTGTTTAAAGTCAAGCTTTTCGATGTAGCATTGGGGGAAAGAAAAAGAATAATGAACTTTTTAATCCATTTGTGGTAGCCTTGGTGACTGTGGACTTTGGGAGCTAAAATAGACGTGTATCCTGGTTAAGGTTTGATGTTTTCTGCTCTTGCCTTCCCTGTATTTTTATGAAAACAAGCACAAATCTGCTGCCTCAGCTGGTTACTGTTTGTGCTTTAAGTGTGCAGAGATCCACGCCACTGAACGTCACACAGGGTGGGACACTGGATGCAGTGGGGCTGCTCCCACCTGTAGGCAGTTCACTGCTTAAAACAACAAACCTCACTGTTGTTCTTCACTTCAAGGCAGTCTATTCTGTACATTCTGCCTTGGATGAATTGGAACAGAGAAGAAACCCACCTAAAGCTATTTTTAGGTTGATAATTTCATGCTGTAAGTAGTGTTTCCCCGTTGATTTCTATGCCATGCCTGTTTTCGCCCCCTAGGAAGCAGGCCAGCCATCATTTACAAGTGTCTCCCGTATCCCAGTGATAAAGTTGGTGATCAGGGCCAGAAGTGCACAGCCCACAAGGTGCACAGTTGATCTCTTTTGCTGCTCCAAGGATTAGCAGAGTCCTTGTGTGACGAGAGATGAGCTTTTGCCCATTTCCACCTCGGGCTGGGTTTGGATCCTTTGCAGTAACCGTTCTGTGGTGACCGACTGGAAACAGGGCACGATCTGGGCAGTGCTGCCCATGCAGCTGCACCAGCTCCAGGAGGTCTGTGTGAGGCAGGTCGTTCAGGCTGATTGTTGCCCAGTGAGTTTGCTGCTGGGACATATTGACTGCAGATTGAAGCATTTTTTTTTCTTCTGTGTCATTAAACTGGGCCCGATTCCTCGCCTTGAGCTACAGCTGCCCACCTCGCCCATTCCACAGCTTCATTTAGGCACAACCTGTGGAAAGCTTGAAAATTGGGATCTTTATATACGGGCCCAAGAATTCAGGTTGGCCTATTTAGTTTACAAAGCCACGCCAATTAAAAAGATTAACCTAATTTTTGCCAAGAACGTGGATATTACCCACCAGTGGGAAATACTAGACGCGCATGAATCACGGCTTGTAATACCAAAAATGGGAGTAGTGTCACAGCCTCTCTAACAAAAGGTATCACTGATATTCCACTTGCCATAGGGAATCCTTAGGGAAACACCTGGGACTTGCTGGAAAACAGGTAGTTTGGTTTTGGGAGGGGAGACAGTGAAGTTACAACCTTCATTTTTCATTCTGGGCGCTGGAAGTGACTTGATTACTTTCTCTAAGTTATTGACGTTTTGGAATTGTAAAAATAAACCCAAACCCATGGAAAACCCAAAACCAACAACCGAAAAACCCTCTAAACAAGGGGTTAGAGTGTGTTCCTGGAGCCCGGGGGAGGTTGTGTAGATGGGAGCCAGCAGAGCACAGCACAAGTGGCCTGTGATTGCTCCTGTTCATGGGAATTGCTTTAGCATTTAGAATGGGGTCTAATGCCATACAAACTCCTCTGTGTGGGAGAATGAGCGAGATTAAGACAAATTCAGCTCCCTCCATGTGGTGTTTAAATGGCTCATCATCGAGTGGGTACTTGGAGCAGCGTCAGTTCTCATAAACACAAACCAATGAGGCTTGAACAGAGAGCTGCACAAGTGCTCCAAGGCCAGATTCCACCTTCCAGGCACAGCTTGAGTCCTGGACTCTGCACTGAGCTGTTTCATCCCTGGTGAGCCAAGAGTGATGTTTCAATAGCTACAGGTCTCCCAAGGCCAGGACAAACAAAACTATCAGAACAAAAATGAGAATTTATCTCCTCTCTCCCTCTCCCCCTCCCCAAACGAGTTCTGTTTTTTTTTTGCCTCTGACTGAAAAAAACCTGTATTTCTCTGTCCGTTGCATATGTTCTGTTGTGGATAAGATGCCTGCACAGCAGGGAGTGGTTTTTCCTCCCTGCCTTTCTCTTTCTGTTTCTAACTTTCCCGTTTATCCCTCGAAGCCGCTGCTGTTCCAGATATTCTCTCTGAACAATTCAGACAGACGTGCAGGGCTCGTTGCTCATTTTCATGCCCTGCCAGCTTTCCCAGTTTGAACACTACGAGGCTGCCACTGTTCCATTTGTTCTTGGGTGCTTTTTTTTTTTTTTCTTAAGCTGGTAAATTTGTGGAAGCTTGAAACAAGAGGCGAGGAAGGACTGGAATGATGATGTGGAGAGAAAAGCATGAGGGTTTTGGTAGCAGTTCTATCCATTGTGCCAAACTGGCTGGTTTTAACTCCTGTCCAGATACAGGGTGTTCAGTGCTTGTGTTGGTGTCTGGAGTCAAGTCTGTAGTTTGGCACATGTCCTGGCTCCTCTTTAGATATTTGCAGAGCTGCTCTCAAGTGGAAGCAAAACAAAACTGGAGTTGTAAAGTTGAAGAAATCATGGAGATAAGAGAGACAAATGGAAATATTTGAAAATATATGAAAAACAGCAGCAGAGCAAACAGCAGCGATGCTGAAGCCTGAGAGGCAAGAATTGGAATTGGCCTTAGGGCAGGAGCAAAGAGAAGTTTAATTTTCTTCTCCACGTGGTCTTCCCATGCTTCTCACTCCTTTGGGAAGATGAGCCATCAGCATCCTCCCCATCAAAAAGAAATTCATATCAAATGCCTTGTTTGGAGTTTTCCATTGTGTAAAACCCAGAGTGAAAAATCCTGCCACTGGCTGAGTTTTGCATCCAGATTATTCTGTTGGGTTTTTTTTTAAAAAAGATCTCTATTTTGTACCAGCTGTTATGCTGTTACCTTAAAGCAATATTTGAAGTGGAGGGGCTCAGAGCTACATTTTTCTCTCAGTGTTAGTGCTGTTGATTAAATGCGCTTGTTTACTGACTCCACTTCTTCTTCCTCGCCCCTTTGTCCCCGAAGTTTCTGTGCAGCCCAGCTTTCCAGCCTGTTTTCACTTGACTTTTTGGATCTGCTAATGGGGCTCAGCTCACTTACCAAAACAGCTCTTTCAGCTGCTTTTAAAAACAGGCTCTCAGAGCTCTGTCTGGCCCCAGCCCTGTGCCAGGACAGCGTTGGAGGAGCAGTGTCTGTGCGTTGTAAATGCAGCCCTGGGAGTGATGAATTGCTCCCGGTAATTAATCGGGGTATAACATCTACTTTTAGCGCCGGGGTTAATTGTTTTTTGGGCTTTTCTGAAACAATCTGTGTGTCTTATTACTGTACTGTGAGAAACTAATTCCGATCTCAGTAGTGTTAACAGAAGGGAAAAATAACTCCCCTGGCAAGAGGGACGTTACCTAAATGTAAATGGAGCCCAGTGGTGATTGCAAGGCTGAAGCCAATGTTACTTTGTAGGAAAACAAGCTATTTTGTATGTCAGGCTTGCTTTCAGTTTATAAAGTGACAGACTCTTTTCTGAAATCCTGATACATTTTAATTAACTTTCTTCATCATCTTGACACAGTTGTACCACAGCCTGATCTCTTTGCTTCTGAAGTCCTTGGGAAGGGAACTGGACAAAGTGCTGAAGAATTAACTTCTGCTTTGATCTTTTGAAACACTATTTAACACACAATTTATATTTTTCTATTTAGTTATTTTGGGATGGTTCAAAGATTATCATTCCTCCCTGCATTTTGTTAAAGACATTTAAAAACTTTCCTGAGTTGGTTGTCAGGCTTTTGAAAGGCTCTGAGCAAGTGTCCTCCAGAGACACCCAATTTTAAGGTACTTTCGATGCAGTATTCCTTCTTCCCACGATCCTGGATAGCGAAGGGTTCCTGTTCTGATTTTGTTCCTCCCTAATTAGTTGTGTCTTCCAGTCCTCCAACTTTGGGAGGTTTAAAATTGGCTGTGGGAGCTTGTTACGGTGCCAGGCAAAGCATACAGAGTAACGTAACAGATCTCAAGTGGCTTTATCCAGAAATGTGGAGTTGCAAGAAAGTGTGTGCCACTTGAAACACTGTACTGCAAACTCACTGTAAATGCTTTCACAGAATGTATTATTAATATATTTTGGTTCTGCTGAAACTGTAATATCATCCTGCATTAGAGCAGTATCTGTGACATAAGTGACAGCTTTCATCACTTATAAAACCATGCTCCAGTACACGCAGGAACAACGCCTTTAGACTTAAACTGCACTGATTGCATCTGGCAGTTGCATATGGTGAAACTTAACTACTGCCCTTTAATTAAATTATAGTGGGAACTTGTTACTGGGAGCTTCCTGATCGACTGAATTTCACAGTAAAGTAGCAGAAATGGGACTTATTGTAAGTAAGGAAATGTGCAGGACGTGCAGGAGCGGGCAAGGTGCTGTTCTTGGTTGGAGGAGAACTGATCACAGTGTGGCTTTGCTGCTGCTCCTGATAGAAAGTGACTGCTGCAGAATCACATCACACCCTGCCTTGCCCAACCAGCCCCAAGGAAATCTAAAGGGAGGGGAAGGAACGGCGCTGTCTCCTTTGGGGTGTCATCCCTAGAGGTTGCACTGGGAGTGGAGCACTGCCTTGGCCTTCTCACCCCAAACAAACGTTACTGCGAAAGTAGAACTTGTCAGAATTGATTCTTGAGAGCTGCTGAGACCCAACTTCACCTTCTGTCCCTCCTTCCATGTCCAGTCAGGTCAACACCTTCCCCACAAGACCGATGTGCATGAGGGTGATGCCCTTCAGGGGGTGTACAGGGCTGCCAGCCCTCCCTGAGACAGAAATGGGGATTAAAAGAACTAAACCAACCAATCTATGCCTGATTAAGCTGCTTCTGTGGAACTTGACAGGTAGACCCTCTGTTTTGATCTGTTGAAAGCGGATCCAATGTGATATTTCAATCTCCAGCCTAGAATTTCTCCCCAGCCAGGCTTTGTCGACTCTCCTGGAAGGGTCACGTGCACACCCCCAATTCTCAGCCTCTACAATCCTCAAATTCCCCAATGCTTCAAATTTTCTCCTTCACAGAGCTTGTGGGTTTTGTGTTTCCTTATTTATAGCTTCCACTTTGTGGGGCGCACTGGAGCTGTCACAAGTAAAGCACTCTGCCAAACTCTTTCCACTTTTTTTTTTTCCTTCTAGACAGAAGAAACAAACAGAGAAATTACATACAAGTCCTCCCAACTGCAGGCCTTAACAGTAGTAGTTTTTGAAGTAAGACCACCTTTTTTAAATCGTCGAGACATGTATTTAGATGTTCGCTTCAGGCTATTCAAATTTAAGTATTTTGGACATGGCTTCCCAGCATCTCTTCTTATTTTTTAATTGGAGCTGAGGGAATATGTTTGAGGAAGCGCAATTAAGACAACTTTGGCTTGCATAATTGCCTCAGCAGGTTAGTGACTCGGTGCCAAGCTCCATGAAAGTTTAAAAACATTGGGGATTTAATGGTAAAAATTGTCCATATGAAAGTTTTCAAGGCACCATTTTCCATTCAGGTTATCACGAAGCTCCTGGTGCTGTGGGGGTCATTTAAAACATGAGGGGCACGACTTGCTGTGCTTTGGGCAGCAAGGTTTGAGTGTAGTCCAAAAACTTCCTATAGAGAGACTCCTCTTGGTCTCAGTCCCTGTATCCTGGAGGTTTAAATGCTATTTTCTATATTGTTACTGTGCTGCTTCTAATGAAATCAACCTCAAGGTTTCCTGCTCCAGAAGGCAATGACACCATAATTGACAGATGGTGATAAAAATGCCTTAACTTTATTACTAACGTTAGTGCAGATTGAAATGTGGATGTCACTGCACATGTATGGAACAAACAGATTCCAACAAACCTAATGGTGTCTGTGGGATCTCTGCCTGACGAGGTCAGATGCTCACATAAGCTGAGGATAAACATTTTTTAGGGATAAACGTGTTTTGCAGCGCAGAAAATGTAAATACATGCCCTAATAAGAAGGAGTTGACTCGCTGGCTGAATGTAACACATGTCAGAGCAGTGATGTGTCTGCCTGCTATTGAGAGGAATAAATCATTTTCCAGGATTGTCACCACATCCAGGAACCAGACTACTTCTGCTAACCAAAGGACTTTGCAGATCCCTTCATGTGCTGCTTGCGCTGTCCCCCCCAGCTGGAGCTTAAAACATTTTGTGGACATCTAGTTATTCTCCCATTTCCTTGGGTATATTCTCCTTGCTCTCAGCAGTAACACCTCATGAATTGCTTGTCTGTTGCTGTGAGAATTGGCACTTTAATTTCCCTGCTATCACCTCCAGGCAGGCTCTGGATGAGCTGCATGTGGAAGGATGCCCCAGTGCATTGTGTGGGCAGGATTTCCCGCTAGGATGGTTGATTCCAGCAGTTGGCCCTTGCTCTGCTGTCCCCCCTACACCTGTGCCATTGGTTATGGAAAAGAAATTATCTCTCAGGGGAAGTCAGCTCAGGTTTGAGCTTTGTTTTGTGCTGGAGGGAGAGGACAGTGAACAAAGTGAGCAGCTGATGAAGTGTCCCACTCCTTCTGTGGGAGGTAAAACCACAACCTTCCAGTTGTGAGGATACTTTGGCTCCAGCAGAAGCATTTTTGCCCATCTTCAAACAAAAATCTGCCGGGTTGGATTTCTGAGCAAAGCAGAAAGGACGGAAAAAGTGATTCTTACATTGAGGATCAGGTGGCTTTGTAAGAACCTGGAGGTCTGTGGCAGCAGCCACATTCCCCTGTTGTTGCAGAGCAGCCTCAGGCCAAGCCTAAATCAGTCCAGGAGCAAATCCTGGCTGTCAGTGGGAGCCTCCTCTGCACATCCTTCAGGGTAGCCTTGACAACCACTGCTGGTCCTGGGCAGTGCTGAGGATCTCCCTGACTGCTCCTGCATCCCCCGTGCTCAGCTGGGGCTCTCTGGGCTCTTTGTGGAGGGATAGTTGTGTTCATTTTCTAAACTCTTGTTACTGGTTAGGTGGTCCCTCCCTGTTTGATACTGTGTTGTTTGATGTGGTTGCCAACCAGAAATCACCCAGAGTAAAGGTACCTGCAGCAATTGTCACATTTACTGAGGGGCAGAGCAGCAGTGGCTGAATTTCACCAATGTCAAACTTCTTCCAGAATTAATCTGTCACAGACATGATAGCTTTGATTGGGTCTGAGGGGAAGGAGAATCATTCAGCTCCTCCCTGAATCCATAAATAGTGAGGTTTTTTTCCTCTGACCATTAGCTCTTGTTCCCTGAGTACATTCAGCTCTTGCTTTATCAAATTGTTCTGCCAGACTTCTGTGTGTTGCTGCAGATGCTCTTTACAGGAGAGAGTGTAATCAGTCCTGCTTTTCTCCCCAAGCTTTTCTTCTACACACTGATGAGGACTCAGCAGTTTTTCTCATTTGTGCTTCCCACACCATTGGGGTTGAGTTTGCAGGTAGCCAGGAGTGATCTTTAAGGCAACTAATCTTAGTTTAGTCTCTGTGTACTGAGGAACTCAGGCAATATATATATCTCAGCTTTATTTTGTAAGCTTTTAAAACCATAAATGAGTTTCTTTATAAAACCCTCTGTCTGCAGAGGTGTTAAAGACAAGGAAATTATAACCCATTTTTTTCAACCTGTCTGACAAGTACAAGGTACTAGAATGCAACCCTTAATCGAATTTTTAGCGCCTTCCTACGCTGAGTCCAGTTCTGGCTGTTTCGAATTTCACAGTACTTTGTGTCTGTGAACTCCGTTGGAGTTTGTTGATATGATACCTCCCAAAATATCTCGTCTTACAGAGAACACCGGCCCCTTCTGCATCTCCCCGAGAGCACATGTGATGAACCGAACAGTTCAGGCGTTGTGGGTGTGAGGGGGCGATGTTGTTCTGCTTCCTCTTAGTCATCCCAGCCTTCTGCTCGGGAGAGGCAGGAGCTGGAGAGAAGCAGCCGTTCTGTGTTTATCATACGAGTGTTTTTCTTCAAACATTACAAAACCGGGTGTTCTTGTGCCCAGGAGCGCAGCTGGGCTGGCCCAAGGGCAGGAGAACGGGAAAGCTGCTCGTAAGCACTTGTGGAAACGTGCTGGGCTGACTTGCAGGACTGATGACAACTTTTCAGCAGTTGTCTGAAATTCTGGATGAAAAGGTTCCCTGGGAACTGAACCAGTTGTGACCTCAATGGCAGTACCTGCTGAAGGACATCTGGAATCCTGTGGTTTCCTGTTCTGTCACTGCCTTTTTACCCTGAGAGCAGTTGCAAGCAAGAGCAAAACTAATAGTCTGACAAACCTCTGCAGCAATTGGGATGCACAATTGTTTTGCAAGGAGAGTGTTTGTATATTTGCACTGACTTGTTGATTGCCTGGTAGGAAAGAGGTATTCGTACATCAAGATAAAATAAAACAAAACTCTCTGTCTGAGACTGGTCCTCAAATGAGAAATTCATATTGTTGGTCTTAACACCTGTGTGACTGAGGAGTGAAGGTATTTTTAACAGCTTGTTTTCATTCCTGCATGTAGCTGAGAAATGCAAAGTGCACACAGTACCGTTTGGAACTGATGGCTCTTGATTTTTAAACGTTGCTCAGTGGGGACTTCGACTCCTCTGCCACTGCTGCAGTGTTATTTAACTGCACTGCACTGATGCAGATCAGCACTGACAGGCTGGACTGGGGATGTCTGAGGAGGAGACAAAAGACTGAGTAAAAAGTTTGATGATACTCCCAGGAACTCTTTTAACTTTCTGGATGTACGTTACATAACGTTCAGCTCCACTGCCTTCCCTTACAGGGTGTTTGTGAGGGGGGCACAGTGGATTTCCAGCGGCTCTCAGGGCTGCTGCAGGGACAGGCCAGGGTGCCCCTGCCCCTTACAGGACACAGGTACTGAGAACTTGCTGCACATAATCAGTAGCTCAGCTGTTGGTTGGATCCAGCCCCCCTGCATGAGGAGGCATAAAACCAAAAATAATAGAGCCTGAAGTGAGGCAGGATCAGGGAAGCAGGGACTGTCCTGACTGGAATGACAATTAAGAGCTGGATTCCCCGTTGTCAGAACAGTGAACTCATGTACCAGAAGTGAGAGAAGAATTGAACTGAGGAATTTACCACAGATATCTTTGATTAGATGGAGAAGACCATTTCCTCCCTGGCTGGCAGGGATGGATCAGATGTCCAGGGTGTTTTACAACCTTTTCCCTGCTGACCATCTTCAGTTTGCTTTAAATCACCTTCCCTTGCATTGTGCTCATTATCTATTTTTATATTTTCCCAAATATCTTTAGAGAGCAGTGCCAGCCAAAGAGCTGGTCACATCCTCTGCCCACACCCAGGTGCTCATTCCTGCCTCCCTGCTGCCTTCCTTTTCCCTGGACATGTGGATGGGGAACTTCTCAGTGAATTCTGTTGGAAAACCTCTCTAGACAGAAGTGATGGGGAAGGGGCAGGGGGGGAAATAAAGATTGTTAGACTTTAATTTGTTTTACTGGGAGCTTTAAGTCTGCACAGCTCCACCTCTTGTGTTGCCATCAGTGGGATTTGCCATGTATTTAAAACCAGACATTTGGTGCTTTGTCTTGTAAAGTGCATTTCAGTATAAATTGTATTTGACTCCATCTATGTACTTACCCCATTTTCTGTCCAACTAAATAATGAAAAGTATTGTAACTTAATTATTTCACATAAAGAGCTTTACCAGAGTGGTCACGAAGAAATACGACTTTGATTTGTAAATAATTTCGGGTTTTTAGCATTGTCTAATACCAAACATTTTATTAGCATTCAGACAGTCTGACCTGCACGTTAAGCACTTTAATTAAGATGTATAAACTTCCCCCCCTGCAATTATTTAAGCCTGCCTGGCAGTAGCACACAGGACAAGGATCGGTGATGGAGGGCTGAACAGCTGCCTCTGCACTGAAAGGCTGGGGAATTGGACTTTTTTAAAATTGAAGATTATTTTATGTCTGTTTTAACCATGTCAGGTCTCAAAGTGAGCTCAAACAATTCTTGATCCAGGAGGGGAAAGCTGAGCTCTCTGTATGGCTGCATCCACGTTGAGCTGCACAACTTGTTTGTATGGATCAGGATGGGAGAGTCCCCAAATTTGAGTTCATCCTCAGCCAAAGAAAGATGAGCTTCTGCTTATCTGTTTTTCGAGCACCGTTTTTGATGCCGCTCCAGACCTGTGTGACGTGGGTTTTTTAAGCCTTTCTTGCCTTGTGCAGCTTTTAGGATAAGAGAATAATACCTGGGCTCAGTGTGTCCCAGGGATGTGCTGACTGAAGTCTTATGTAACATTGGGAGAGTTGAGGGGTTTTTAAAATAAAGGAATCTAGAATACCCCTGATCACAGAGAAATCCAGTTATTTTCTACAACAGAAACCTTCATATCCTAAAGTCAATACTTTCTAAACGGACAGGTTTTAAAAAAAAATGAACTGCTATGAAGAAAAGCAGGTTTTGGGGAAGTTTGTGGTGTGTGGAGAATGGTTTTGGTTATAAAAAACTGAGCCTTTGTGAAATAAGTAGTGGTGGTCAGACTGAAGTGTTTGCCGTTGGGCAGCAGTGAAGTGCTGGGGAGTTTTGGGAGTGAAAAGTGTCAGCAGGAGGTGTCAAACCTGCTGCTTCAGGCTTGTGTGACTTGTCTGGGCTGTTCTTAAACAGAGCAAGAGCCTTCAGTGGAGACTTTTGATACCTTGCCAAGGATCAGAGGAAGGTTGATCAGGTAGCCCAGAGAGATGAAGGGATGCCAGCACAGAGGAGAGTTTATTGGAGATGGAGAAAAGGGGGATGTTTCTTACATGTATGGAAACAATCAGGAGAAAGGACAGGAGGGGCAGGGGGCAGTCAAGGCTCTCCTTTTCCCTGAATCCTGTGTGACCCCTGCACTGGCTCATCTGTTTAATTTTCTCAGCTCAGGACTAAACAAATCCAAGGCTGGGGGACAGGAGGAATCGTAACCAGTGCCAGCCCCAGTGGCTGCCAAGGCACGTGTGTGTACCCACTTGTTCTTTGTGTTTTCTCAGCTACAAAATGTGAGTAATAACACTTAAATTATGGATCATTGTGTTGTGTGAGTGAATTAGATGCTGCTGCACAGGCCTTTGAAGGTGAAATGCAGAATATAAATGTTGTATAAAGCTTGCTTTGCACCGTGGATGTAGAACCCTGTGGAAAGGCAGGCCCAGGATTGCTGGGAAGCATAAGGAGAGGCACTTGGGCTGGCTGCCTGCAGATGGGTGCAGTGGAGCAGCAGCATTCCCACAGGTTGTGCTGTGCTGAGGAGCCCTGCACACTGACACAACAACCTGGAAACACTGCTGGAATAAAGCTTTTAGTCCTGTCCTGCCCAACCTCCTGCCTCAGGAGAATTGCCTCTGTTGTGTGTTAGAGACACCAGGAGTGGCAGAGGGAAGGAACTGAAATGTTGGTTGTGGTTCTGACCAAGACATGGAGCACCAGTGGCTCAGATGCTGAGGGAGCACGGAGCGTAAAGGGAAAAATGGAAGGATGGAGATACACAAACACTGCTCCAGGAGCTGGAATTTTGCTGTTGGTAATGTGATGAGCTGAACTGGGGTTATTCAGAGTGAGGACTGTTGCTTACTGAAGCATTTCAGCAAAGCTTGAAGGTTGGATTAGTCAAAAACATCAGTGCTCGCCCTTTTTATTTATTTATTTCCTTCCTTGTTTCCACAAGAATCTTCCTGCCTGGTGTGTGCAGTGACTGCCTGTGGAGATCTCTGAGTGGGTGTTGAGTCCTGGCCAGCACAGCTACCCAGCTTTTCACATTATTTACTAACAAAAGGAGTTTGATTTGGTAACCAAGGAATGATTGATTTTTTTCTTTCAAAGAAGTTTTGGCTGCTTGCCACGTGTTTTGTAAGGGAGCAACCTCACGGTACAGTAACTTTGTCACTGTGTCAGCGAGCTCTCCTACACTACTTGAAAGATTTTTACCTTTTGGGGATTTAGAGTGACTTAGATGAATAAGTTGGATCTTACCAGAAGGTCAAATGAAGGAAATAGTGGATTTTTGGGTCTCCTTGGTGAAAAAATACAGAAGCACAGACAGATTCCAGATCAGCCTTGCTGAACCACAAGAGCAGAATTCAAACATGAAGTAGGAAAGGTGTTGCTTTATTTGGGGTCTTTTTCTGCAGTGACCACAAGTGTTTTGTTAATCTGGGGCTGGAAGATTTCAGAAACGTACATTTACCTACTGAAGTAGATTATTTTTGTTTGAAAATAGATCCTAACCTCAGTTCGAAGTCTCCTCCCAATAAGTGCATTGTGCATTGAGCTCTGACCAGGATTGGTTTTATTTCCCCACAGATTTAAGACTAAAGTTGAATCTTGTTTTACTTTAACAAAGTTAACTTCTTTTCTCTAAAATTTATCTTGCAGATCCTAAAATCTCAAGTCATGTATTTCCTTGGACTGTTGTCTTTGCTTGTGTTGCAAAGTGAAGGCCTCAAGACCAATATCCCCGATGAAACCATTGCTGAGCTCTCTGTGAACATTTACAACCAGCTGAGGGCCACCAGGGAAGATGAGAACATCCTTTTCTCTCCTCTGAGCATTGCCCTGGCCATGGGAATGGTGGAGCTGGGAGCCCATGGAACCACTTTGAAAGAGATTCGACATTCCTTGGGGTTTGACAGCTTGAAAAATGGTGAGGCCTCTTAATCATGGGTTCCTTTTTTAAATAAACAGGTGGCAGTGCCTGGACAAGGATGCAGGTGGGCTGGTCTTGTCCATGGGTTGTTCATCACTGGGTTTCTTGGTGTCCTGTTGATGATCTGGACATGCTGGAGCGTGTTTGAGTGGGTTCTGCAGGAGCTGAGAGTTGCTGACACTCAACCCTGGCTTGGGTACCTGAATCTTCAGCTGCTGCAGCCAACTGTTCATCCTGCTTTCTGCAGAGCAAGCTTGCCTTTGCCTCTAGGGCTGTAAGAAGATTTTTAGGAACATCCTTTTTAGGGATTAATAGTGAAACCTGAAAGGAAAGCAGCAGTTTCAGCCAAATTGCTTATATTGGTATCAAAGGAACCATTTTGAAACCTGAATGAAATTTCTTGTTCATACCGGACAGTCTTGCTGGACTTTCAGTTCTTCAGTGAAAGGATCCTGGGGAGGAATTTCTGAGCACGGTGACCAAACTGTGTTTAACAAAACCACTGCAGGGATGATGCCTGTCTGTGGAGGCACACATTTAATTCTCCAGTTTGTCTCTAAAACATTAATCAATTATCCCTCAGCTGTCATTGAAGGAGTTGTGAGTTGCCTTGAGCTGGGCCATTCACTCTTCTTGCTGAGTGGTATTCAATGAGAGCATCTCCATGAGTTCTGCTTGGAATAAATCATTGCAATCAGGTTTTTAAGGTTTGGTTGGTTGTTTTTAAATTGGAAATTTCAGCTCCAGGTATATGATGCAGCAGTACAAGCTCCCTAAACTGTCCTACTCAGGATTCCTCATTACACAAGCAGATGATTCTGTCCTGCCCCACACAGGATCCTGGGAAATTCTAGACCTGCTTTCTGCATGGAGAACTCTGTGGGAAGCCCCCTTAGTTTCAAAATTTGAAATCCATTTTTCCTGAACCAACTGGCTTTTAAGATGGAACAAAAGTTCTGTTGAGGATTTGTGGTGGCAAGACATACAAATGTGACCAGTAATAATTTCCTTAATTGCTCTTTCGGTGTTGAAAGGTTTTCCATTGATAGCTTTGTCTCTGATGGGATTCAAATGTCTCATTAATTGTGTTAATTATAACTAGTAATAAAAATAAGCTTCAACTAATATGTTCTTGTAAAATACCCTTCAGATCTGATGGTGTGTGTAGCTTTAGAAACAAGTTTATTTAAAAAAAGATGACTTTTTTTTTGCATAAAATGTCTTACTGAATCTTCAGCAGAAAAAAGCATGGAGTAACTTTCTTTTCTGAACCACTGAAGCTGTTTTTCTTCCCTCAGGTGAAGAATTTACCTTCCTGAAGGACCTTTCTGACATGGCGACCACCGAAGAAAGTCACTACGTGCTGGATATCGCCAACTCCCTGTACGTGCAGAGCGGCTTCCATGTCAGCGACAAATTCCTGCAGTTGGTCAAAAAATACTTCAAGGCCGAAGTGGAGAATGTGGATTTCAGCCAAAGTGCAGCAGTTGCTGCCCAGATCAACAAGTGGGTGGAGAATCACACGAACAGTAAGTCCATGGGATTCTTTTGGGCGCTTCCTGCAGGAAGTGTTCCTGTTTCCAGAGTTCTGCAGCGTTGTCAAATTGTTGCCTTGGCTTTTCTCTCT
This sequence comes from Myiozetetes cayanensis, assembly GCF_022539395.1. Classification (NCBI taxonomy): domain Eukaryota; kingdom Metazoa; phylum Chordata; class Aves; order Passeriformes; family Tyrannidae; genus Myiozetetes; species Myiozetetes cayanensis. The sequence continues at coordinate 20,326,025 of NW_026086937.1, read as the reverse complement.
TCAGTTTGAGACTAAAGTTTCTCCTCCCACAGAAACAGTTCTAGTATTTCTATTTTTTTCCTGTGTGGGAATGATCTGTCACAAGTAATATTAGTCATTGTTGATCATGTAGCATCTATTTGAATGTTTTTTTTTTCCCCCTCTGGTCTTACCATCTTAAAGGTACCTTTAACATTTATTGAATGAGAATGTTTTAATAGTAGACATTGCAATAGTATTTTAATACTGATTTTGGTATTAAATTACATTAAAAAAGAAGACAAGTATTATTGCCAATGGCAGAAAATTTGTCTGCAAAGGAATTACTGGGCTGTGCTTTGGATGTGTGTAGTATCACTGCTCTGAGGAATTCACAGTGACAAGGCACTGAGAAATATTCAGGAATAAAAAGGTAATTTTGAAGCACAAAATCAGGCTCTGTAATGGAATTTTTTTGCAATGGGAGGAATTGATAGTGTGTTTAGAGAGTAGATGATTTTAGGAAGACTGTCAACAGTTTCACAACACAAATTTGCAGCAGGGGATTAAGCCCAAAATTGCTGCTGTAAATAAGCACACTGAGAGCTGCTTGATGGAGTGCTGGCTTGGCTTGTCAGATCCCAAAGAGGAGACATTCCCTGGATACCTGCAGAGTCTCCAGGTGAGGGAGTGCAGTTACATCTCCCATTGTAAGGATCAAAGCATCAGCTCCTTCTGGTTCATCTGGCCCACTCTGAGGGTTGATATTTTAACAGGAATTCATCAGGTCTGACTCTTAACACAGTTGTACTGTTGGAAATTTGAAGGGATCAGGATCCCCATATGGAATTCAGCACATCACCATGTGGTCTGAGCATGTAAGAATCCATCATGCTTTATGGAAGTGGCTCCAAAGCGGGAAAACTCCTCCTGTAATGCTTTTATTCCATTTTGACAATAACCTGGTGTTTTTCCAGGGGAACAGGGCGGCTGTTGTGTCCATAACAAACTCTGCCCTTTATCTCAGTCTCCAGATGGAGATGGATGTCAGTGATGCAGCAGATTGCAAAGTGTTTTCAGGGCAACGTGGGGTCTGTGTGAAGGACAAGGAAAAGCGGGGCTGACAGAGACTGGGGGGCTCCTGGCACCAGGTTGGGATGTAACAATCCCTCAGCTGCTCTCTGGCCACTCCATCTCATCCCCTCCTGCCTCCAGCTCTGACAGGGGAGGAAGCTCATTTTCTCCTTAGGAAAGGGGTTCAGGGCAGGCAGCTTTCCTGTTCCAGCAGGATGAGCCTGATGGGAGGCTTCGAGCAGAAACCAGAACTGCCAAAGGTTTCTCTGGGCAGAAAAAAATGCTTCACATTTCATTAGAGTGTTAACGAGATGGGGCTGAAAAAACATAAGGGAATATGACTTACCAAATAGAAACAGAAACCTGGAAGTGGTTTCCTTCCTAATGTTTCCTTTTTCTTTTTTCCATCTCCAAGTGAGTGTGGCAGTATCAGTCACACCTCGTTCCTTGGAACATTCTGGATAAAATGGAGCACAAACAGCAACCCGGAAGAGATCCTGCCCTGGGATACCCAAATTTCACACCAGTTAGTCAGGATCATGTGCTCCAGAAAGCAGAATTAATTTGTTTTTTAAACCAAGGATTAAAGAGTTAATAATCAGACCGAGGGATGTGTTTATTTTAACACCTTGCATTGCAGTGTCAGTTAAAAATAGAAGTGAGCAAGAAAAGCTGTCATTCTTCAACAGCAGTGGCAGAGCTGGTCAGTGCACCAAATTTACCAAACTGGAAATGATTCTGCTGAAATCAAGCCATCTCAGATGAGCTGAAGCAGGTACCAGAGTGTATTGTGCTGTAAATGGCTGATGGAGGAGTGGGAGTAAAGCAGCCTCCCCGCTCGGCTGCTGAACCTCCCATGAACAGAGCGGGTGCTCCGTTGGCTTTTCCCTCATGCTGTTCAAGAGCTGATGTCAGTGGAGCAAATGCTGTGAGTTCATGAGGGGTTCTGATGGTCAGTCCTTGCTTTGGAGTCAGAAGGACACTGCTGGAATGCAGAGCTTCCCTCAGAACTGGCCCAGGTGGGGTCCCAGGGGTGCACTTTAAACCGAGCCCCCATTTCAGAGCATCTCTAGAGCGGAGCCAAAGTTGGCACAAGTTCTGCCCTCAAGGTGAAAATGCTGAAAGGTTCCATGGCCCCAGTGTAAACATTCCATGTGTGACCCTTTCCCACATGGTTTCCTTGTGGGGTATATTTAGTAGTGATGAAGAAACAGTTGACTAACTTGTACTTGATGGAAGGGTTTATGCACCTACACTGTGATTTAGGTTTACAAAACACTGGCAGTTTAATTTGAGATTTAATGAAACATCTGAATTGGAAATTGCATGTTAGCACAGCTTTTTATTTTCTTGCATTTTTCCAAGCTGTCTCAAGTTTTGATTTAATGCTCAGTTTGACACACAGACTGACAGTTGGCTTTCTTTTTAGGTATGATCAAAGATTTTGTGTCTTCAGGAGATTTTGGTGCTCTCACTCATTTGGCTCTCATCAACGCAATCTACTTTAAGGGCAACTGGAAGTCACAGTTCAGACCTGAAAATACAAGAACTTTTTCTTTCACTAAAGATGATGAAAGTGAAGTGCAAATTCCAATGATGTACCAACAGGGAGAGTTTTACTACGGTGAGTTGGGCCTTTGGCAATTTAAAGCCAATAAGTCTTGGCTTAATGGGTTTGTTGCAGTGATGTTAATTTGAATTGTTGTCTCTTCTTTCACCTGGCATTTTTAATGTGCTTTTTGCCCAGTGAAGGGACTCAGATTTTGGTGTCTTTCCCTAATGTGCATGTGATAACTGGGTAACAATTTTTAATGTCCTGTTTGGTGCCACATGGTGGATTTCAGAATGTTTATCCCTCATATTTAACCTCTTTTTACAATTCTCAATTATCACAAAAATATTTTTCTTGTCCTGTTTTAAATAATAAAATTAATAATATTTGCTCATAACTATTTTAATATCCTTGGGAAGGTAAAATAGGGGTTTTTTTGACCAGCAGAACTAATGATCATTTTTATCTTGAGATTGAGCTCCAAGGGGGTTCTGTGGTGTCTGGCATTGGCAACATTTCACTCAGTCTCATCACTGAAAAATTATCTCTCCTGAGTAAAAACCTCTGCCCATTTCCATGGAAGTGTTGGCTGCCTTAAATTTTAGTCTCCTCTGTCTAACCAGTGGAATTTGGGTCATGGAAGTGTAGTTATCTCCAAACTGTGTCACTGCAAGAGCTTGTGTTCTTCAGGAAATCAAATGTAAGCCTCAAATCCTGTGATGGAGAAACCAATACAAATTTTATACAGAATAAGTAGGGTCATTTTTATGTTTATTATTATGTGTGTTTAGTAAATACTGCTTAGTATTAGGCTTCTGTTTGCCCCTATCTCCAGTAAAGGCAAAAGAAAATCCTTCTAATGGCTTTTTTTTTTTGTTATAGGGGAGTTCAGTGATGGCTCCAACGAAGCAGGTGGCATCTACCAGGTTCTGGAGATTCCCTATGAGGGAGATGAGATCAGTATGATGATTGTCCTGTCCAGGCAGGAGGTTCCACTGGTCACCCTGGAACCACTGGTCAAAGCCTCCCTGATTAATGAATGGGCCAATTCTGTAAAGAAGCAGAAAGTGGAAGTGTATTTACCAAGGTGAGAAGGTGCTCCCGTGGCACTGGAAGGGGAAAAACTGCATCCAGAGTGGCTGGAGGAGCAGAGTTGGGAGAGCTTGTCCCTCTTGCCCAAGCCTTTAGCTCTGGAGCAGACATGTGAAGGTTGCTCTGACAAGAAAGCCTGGGGGGTGCAGGGCAGAGTGATGGTGGTTGGAGCAACAGATGAGCTCTGCATCTGTGTCCCTTTCACAGAACACTCCAGAGAGGAAAGTTTCCTCATCAGGAGTATTTCCACTGGGAATGATGCTCAGAGTACTGCAGAACTCGTGGATGGGAACTCTCAGATGTTCCATTTAGGTGCTAATTAGGCTTCTGTGTGCTGCTGTTTGAAGAAGTTCTAGTGGTGTGTGTCTGTGTGGATACAAAATGTTGTATCCAACAGTGTTGGGATGTAATTCCAGTCAGTTTGGGGCTTTTTTCTTTGCTCGAATAAGTGTTGCTTTTTTTTTCCTGAGAGAAGCAATAGAACAACAAGACAATAGAGCAGAAGGGATGCAGCCTCTGTTAGTTCCTTTGCAGGTTGTGGGTGCTCAGTGGCAGTTTGCTCACATCCACAACTTAGGATCTTTTCTGGGATCTTGCTTCATCCACCTCTAATTATTTTTTCATGCTCTGGGCCTGATTTAGCAGCAGAGTTGTTTACTACTAAATGTCACTAATAATGTACAGTTGGATCACCAGGTCCTGCCAGTGATTCATCATGATTTCGTGGAAGTGTTTATGTAACAATAGGATACACGTTTCAGTGGAATCGCTTCACCTTGCTCTGTTTTTGTGGCACTGTGAAGTGGGTACATAGCAACAGGAAAAATAAACTGCAGTGAATCCTTTTTATCATTAAAATAGTTGTTTTCAGGTGAGTTGGAGATTGGAGTTTGTCCCATTTCCCATGCCAAGGCTCCCTGCAGTCCATCAGCTTCCTTTCCAAAGCCAAGACCACTTTCCAGAAGCTGAGCTGCAGCTGAGCCCAGTAAACAAGGCTGGCCAGGATAAATTAGGTTGAGATGGACTGGTGCTGTCAGCGTGCCCTGATTCCAAATGGAGACAGAATTCCACTTCTCCAGCTCTAAAGGCAGAGTGGTGAGGGAACAGCAGCATTTCTGGGCTGTGTTTTTGCTGCCCCATAGGAAGAGTTTCTCTCTTTAAGTCACTGTTCTTTAAAGAAGCAGAAGAGCAGCAAAGAGCTGCATTGCAGGTTTAATACAAACTGAACCTACTCTACACTATTCCTGGGATTTTTTTGGTTTGTTTTCTCTTGGAGCTTCAACTCCCAGAGGCTTCACAAAGTCCACTAAGGCACAGGGCAGGGGAATTTGTCACGGGCTGTTCCTCTGCAGACCTGGGCAAACCTGACCTAGATGTTAATTAGAGGCAAAATCCAAGGATTCTTCCATCCCTTCAGCTTTGCTTTTATGCCTGGAACATTCCCCAGCCTGTGCATGAGCTGCTGAAGTTGGACACCTCCTCTCAAAGAATTCCTGGGGTGTGAGATCCACAACAGGAGTCCCTCTCCATTGATCCACTGGAGAGTTTGTGAATTCCACAGTTGAGAATCTTGGGTGTCTAAATACACCAGTGGCACTGAAAACATACTAATTATGTTGATGATTGAATTAAGTTTGTAGAGGTGATTTGAGGGGGTTGTTTGCTTCTAAGCAAAAGCAGAGACTTCAGGATTCTCTGTAAGCAGCTTCCCAGGTTTGAATTTGAGCCCTGGGGTTTGTGTGATCATAAAATGTCCTTATTTATTCTGCCCTCAGGCTGCTTGTAATGGTTGTCTCTCTTATCCAACAGCCTCAAAGAGCTTGATAAACACTTGCAAATTGTGATTATACAGAGGCAAACCAGGTAGAACCATGTGCCAGTTACCTTCAGTGTTTGCAGATTATAAAAGATAACTGTTGTGAGCTTGGAATTCCATGCAGTAATCCTGCAGTCTCCTTACAGCAAATCCAAAGATTAATTGCGTGCTCCCAAGGTGTTGGATTTCCATTAGGGATTCAGAGGTGATCTACAGGATTTTGTCAATGCTCTAAATAAACACTTCATAAATATTTGATGCTCTGACTCAGAAAAGCATGTTATGAAATGTGGCCTACGGGCTCTGTCCACTGAGAAATTGAAAGCAGCAGTGGAATAAAATTAAATTTTTATATCTTGAAAGATGCTATCCAATTATAAAAGTGAACATTTTTTAAACTTATACATTTGTAATAGGACCTGAATGACGAACCAAAGCAGAGTTAATCACAACTTTGCAATTTCTGTCTGCATTATCTGTGTGCAAATGAAATTGGGTATTATTCCTCTTAATAGCAAAGGAGAGATTTGTACCGAATTGTTAAATTATACTTTCTCATTTTCGTTTTCAAATCATTGTTTCCAGCTTAACCCAGACTAAAATGATCAACATTTTAATCCACTTTTTGTATAGGAGTGAAACAGACCATGAATCTAATTTACAAAGCTGCCTCTGGAACATAAATTATTTGAAGAGCAGAGGAGGAACTGGTACCTAATGGCAGTGCTACAGTTTGCAGATCTCCTCTTAAGGAGTGTTCCAGTCTGCCCAAATCTCTGTAATAACCTTGGGGGTTTGTACACTTAAAAAAACCTTAAAAATGCTTTAGACAGTGCTGAAATAAGTGGGTTTAGCTGAAGGTTGTTTTCTCTAAAAGACAAAAAAAAACCCCAAACCACTCAAAACCCCAATAAAAATCTAAACCCAAATTAAAAAAAAAAACCCTCAGTCTTTTTTTTTCTTAACCTACTGTCTCAAGTCCTCTTTCCATGAGGAATGGAATGGGCCAGTGCTGGATGTTCCTGAGATACAACCACATAAAAGGCATAAAACTGTCCCCTTGAAATCCGTTCTCAGCCCATATTTAACCCTGGAAAGAAGGATCTCGCCAGAGAAAAACCCACAACTTACCTTTCTTTACCTGGCCAGAGCAGCTGAGTGGAGCTTTTGGGGTTGCTTTTGCTGTTAGTGTTATTTTTTATTTTTTTTTCTCTCTAACTTGTTTGTTTTCAGGCTGTTAAATCATTCAGGCTGGTTCTGGCACCTCGGGACAGCCCAGCTGAAATTCCAGCCGGAATGTTGGAATTGATAGCAGCTGGCAGCTTGGCACTGGAGGGGCTACTGGGGTTAAAAATAGTGCTCCAGATCCTCAGAGCCTGCCCTCCAAGCAAGAATATTGATGTCAAGCAATGGAGCCTTTTGTTCTGAGGAATTTAATCAGTTAGAACTGATCTGAAAACCTGGAATTTTCCTGCTCTGGCTCGTTCAGAACCTTTAGTAATTTTTGAAATGATGCACTTTGGGATGAGTCATTTTTTCTGCTGGATGAGTAGACAGTGTCCCCTGATCCTTCTTGGGTCTGGGAATCCTGAGCATCTAAAAAAATCAGAAAAAATGCAGCATTTTTGGAAGGTTTGCACAGCATCATAAAACATGAAGCCAGCTTTTTTTTTTTTTTCCTGTCTTGAATGTGTGTAAAATAGAAGAAAGATGGCCTGATGTGGTGTGTTAATGCTCTCTGCAGAACCTAAAGGCTCAGATACAGAACTGCAGAAGACTCTCAGTGACATAAATGCATCATTTTAATCTAATGCTTGTGCAAGTTTTAAATTTCATTAAAATATCCCAGTTCCCTGCTGAACTCTCCAGAGAATTTTTTTGCTGGTTTCTCAATCTTCTCTTCGGTGTCTCTTCCTCAGGCTTCCCTTCGTGGTTTTTACAGCTCCCAGTTGCAACTATTCCATGATTTCTGATACTGAAGTGTTGAAATCGATTTTTTTTTCATAGTATTTTTAGCATCAGGAGCACCTAAAAGATTGTGTGGGGGGAAAAAAAAAAAAATCACCATCTGGTTCATTATATGCACCAAACACTGCAAATAAGCACGTGTAGCTCAGCATTCCCAAAGTCTGGAGGTACTGCAGATGCCTGGGAAATGAGATGAAATGTCAGCTCCGTGTTCTGAGTTGTCAACTTTGATTTTGAAAGCTGACATCACTGTAAGGAAGGCACAGAAATCCAAATCTGATGGAAGATACCTCACCCTGGGTGTTTCCATGGGATTGCACAGCCTGGAATTAAATTTCCCAGTGTAAAGCAGCCCTGTTGTTTCTCAGAAAAGGCCAGTTCTGGTGTCAGCTGAAATATTGGAAAGCTCATCAATAATTTATCTGTAACTCTCCCTGCTTTTCAGAGCAGGAGGAAAAGGAGGGGGATATTATTTGGAACAGTGGGTTGGAGTGGGGATTTACCACAGGACAGAACTAAAAGAGGGGAGATGGGAAGTAATTAGTTTTATTTCCATAAAGGGACCATCTGATATTTAAACAGCTGATGTGATGTTTCTAGTCTGCTTTTTATGACAAATAAAGCAGGAACTCAGTCCTGGAGATATTGTACAGACCTTCCCTCATGCACCTGTTTGGAATTTGCCTTTCCAGAGGGCTCTGTTTTAAGGGACTGCTCCTGTCCTTCACTCAGGGATTCTTGAGCAATAGAACCAATCAGCTTGTTTGCTCTCCCTTTTTCCAGATCCGTGTTCAGCTGAGGCTTTACAGGTTTATTTTTTCCAAAACATCTCCCAAACCCTTCCCTGATCAATCTGCAAAGGCATCCTGTGCCACCCTTGCTTTCTGGGTCACAATCCATGGCTTAGCAGATGTGTTTCCTGTCCAATGGGCCAGAGACTTAAACCCACCTCATTTCCATGTGCATCTTCCAGTGATACTCTGCAGTTGGAAAAAAATGCCTTTTTTGCAGTTATTTTTCTTATTTTTTCCCTCCAGTTCTGCTTTTCGTGCAGACTTCCTGCTTTCCCACCCTGATATTCCTCACTAGTTTGACATTGCTGGTCCCTGCCTAAACTGTGTTGAAACATTAATGGATTTAATCCTGGGGCGAAATAAAAGCCAGAAAAGAAAACACACAGCACTGAAATTTTTATAAACTGAATTTTGACATTCCTGTACCTTCTCTGTCTGGGAGGTAGGTTTTGACCTGTGTGGGTGTCCAAAAGAAAGCTCACAGGACACATTTCCATTTCCTAAAATCCTGTTGTGTATTTTGAGGTCATCTCATGTTTACCTACATCTCATTCATTAAAATAATGCCCTTTTTTCCCATTTTTCTTTTTTTTAACAAATGCTTCTATGTGCAGAACATGCCAGAACACCACGAGGAGCTTCCTGCAGTACTGAAATCTTTGTTGGTCTCTCCTGACTCTTTTGAGAACTGCCAAAGCAATAAATTCACAAGAACCAGTTCCTTTGTTTTTATTCCAGGCATGTCCTGGAATTGTTCTGGACAAGGTAGATGAACACTTGCAATGCCACCGGTGATTTATCAATCCTGAACTATCTCCAGATCTCAACTCCTAAAATGCTTCTGTGGGTGATGACTAATATCCAGCCCATCAGAGATTTTTGGCTTCTCATGGCATTTGTGAGTTCATTATGAGTGTAGATTGTGTGCTGGATTTTTCTCCCTCTGTGTAAGTGAGGAAGATCCCCTTGACTCTCATCCAGTTCTATTTTGATGTCCAGATTCCTCTTTCCTGAGCTGCCAAGTTTGCACATGCTGGGTTGTACATCTCAGCTCTTCAGGAGCTGTGCTCTGCCCAGACTTCTGATCTGCACTTCCTCCTGCAAAGAACATTTTCTTCCAGGGAGTTGAGGAAATTTAATCCTGAAAAACGAGATTACACAGAAACACTGATTTCATTTGGTTCTGCCACTTCTTTGTCACATCAGTGAGGGCTGCAGAGTTGTCTCTGACTCAATGGCTGGAGGAACTCTGACAATACCTTACAGACTACAAATTTTGTTATTCCATAATTATAACCAGTCACTGTCAGCATCATCTAAATCACTAATAATTTGTTTGGTCATTCTACAGAGAACCCATAACTCCCCCATAACAACCGTTTGTAGTCAGTCCCCTGTGTTTGTCTGCAGACATCTGGTATTTTCTGCCATTATTATTATTTTTTCTGACACATTTCTTTGTTTCTCCAGCTGTCCAGTCTGTTTCTGGCCACACATAAAGGACTTGAGTCTTTTCTTTCTTTTTGTCTCACTGACACCAGGCATAGCTTTTATGCTGTTTGAAAAGCAGGGATTGGAAATGGAAGGAGCTTTTGCCCCAGATCTTGCCCTCAGGACAGGTCTCAGTTTGTCCTTCCTAGAACAAGGCTTTGCAGGCTCCCCCTGAAATGCTGCCAGGTTGTACCCACATGTGCATTCACACTGACAACTATTTGTTTTCCCTGTTGTTTACTCACAATCAAAAGCCAATTACAATTTTGCCACCAGACTAATTAGAAGCTGAGTCAGAAATGCTTTATGTTCCTGTTCAGAGCTGCTGGTCTTTGCTTATACTGTCACAGGGAAAGTGGAGAATCTTTCTTACTTTCCACTCCTCCTTTGCCCCCAGCTCTCTATGAAAATCAGCTGTTATTTGCCTCATTTGATATTCTGTTCTGGTGTTTGTACAATTAAATGCAGTTTTTATAGTAAACCTCTTGTATAAAAAGTAATCATTTCCATTACTACTGCATAATTTTGCACTGAGGTTTTATGGTCAGGGCTGTAAATACCATTAACATATTTTTGATTGCTTCTGTGTTAGAAAAAGGATCCAGCTGTGAGTAAACTAATTTGTTTGTAAGCATTTTTTGGAAGGTGTCACTAGCAGTGAACCTCCTCCTTTGCATTATTTATCTTGGTGTTTTTACCTAGAAAGTTGAATCTTTAATAGCAGTAAGTAGTGCTCACATCTGGCTGTTTGTGATTTTCTGTTCCATCCTGCAGGTTCACAGTGGAGCAGGAGATTGATCTCAAAGAAGTCTGGAGAGGGCTGGGAATTACAGAGCTGTTCAGCAGCAGTGCTGACCTCACTGCCATGTCTGGTAAGAGGTTCTTGTCTTGTCTCTCAGGGCATATGAGGATATCTCTTTACCTGGGAGAGTTCACTGTGAGTATCTCAGACCTGGATCTCACTGGAAATCGGAGGCAGTGTGGTATGGTGAGAGCAGCGTTCAGCTGCTGTGCCTCCCTGGCAGATGGAATTCCCACACCAAGGGACTGTCATCCTGGATCCCTGGAGGCTGTTTGTTCCCAGCACTAAGAGCATTAAGCTGTTGTACAATTAGTCATCTCCCCAGATACCTGTGGATGGAAGGAGAGCTCTGAGATAAAAGCAGTTTAGTCACAGATGTTGCCTGCCTGGTGCAATATGTCGTCAACACTTAATTTTCACGAGTTGAAATACCCAATACGTTTAAAAATTCAGCTGGGGATGAGATATTAATGCTTTTTAATACCTCCTAAAAGGTGTTCCTAGAATCACAGAATGGTTTGGGTTGGAAGGGACCTTAAAGCCCATCCAGTTTCACCCCCTGCCATGGGCAGGGACACCTTCCACTAGCCCAGGTTGCTCCAAGCCCCATCCAACCTGGCCTTGGACACTTCCAGGGCTGGGGCAGCCACAGCTGCTCTGTTGAAGTGACCCAAAAATGCCTGAGAAGTTGATTCATCTTTACATAACAGGAGGAGCCAGGTGAGCAGTTTATTAACATAGTCTGTCTAGACCTGAATTTTGGGAAACCCAGAATGAGCCAGGATGAGACTGCTGTCCTTGTCCTTGTAATTTATGTCTCTACACTGCTCCCTCTGTGGTTTTGGGGTTGTTTTGCTCCCTGTGTTGCTGCCCAACCATCCAGGCAGATCCTTGGCTGATGGGGGCATTCCCTGTTCTGCATCGTCTGTCCCTGGAACAGTCACACACCTGGGTGCTTATTCAAAGTACAGGTAATAAGTCAAACCTTCCTCAAAAACGTCCAGAGCACTGTTTGTGATGTTCACATCCTCCCATTTTTCCTAAGTCTGAAATCCTGTTTCTGGTGTATCATGCAGCTTATTTCACTTTTCCAGTGAAGCTGTGGGAAAAGCCAGAGTTAGCTAATGAAAGGAACTGAAATAAATGAAAAAATCCTTCTTCAAAGAAATAGCATTTCTTCTGAAGAAAAACACCTTCGATTTCTCTGCAACCTCAAAGAACAGTCAGCTTTCCAATAAATTCTGGTCTATATTTATAAAATTATTTACTTGAGAAAAAGCACTTAGGAGAATGGAAGATGCACAGAGGAGATGGAACCACAGAGGCAGCTCCTGGCTCTTATTTAATTCCATGTAAAATTCATCTCTATATCAGGGACTAATTCTGCAGTGGAGGAGCTGGCAGAGAGAATCAGGTGCTTCTGTCTTAATCCATGTGACCAATGATTTGTTTCCATTTTTATATTTTTGACAATTGTACTGTATAAAATCCAAATACCTTCTTCTGCATGACTGAAATAACTCCTCTGCCATTTAAAGATAACTTGTTTATTGAGTACAGAGCAGTGTACAGAGAGAATCCATGAGTTTCACTGTAACTTGCCTGCTTTTCACTGAAAAGGGGATGTGCCACCAGGGGATGAAAAGGTCATTTGTAAATTAAGAAGTTAAAAAATGGTTTTGAATTAATGTCTTTAATGAAAACCCCACCGTTGATGCTGTGGAGATAGAGCTTTAAATAATTAAAATACAGAGGATGTTTCCTATTTCAAATTTTCATAATGTGAAATGTGGAGGGAGGAAGGGAAAATGAAAATCATGAAGAAAAATTGTTCAAAGCTTGCTTTTGCAAACACCTGAGTGGTACATGAGGTAGCAGGGAAGTGGAAGTTGGGAGTTTCCATGAATCTCAGGGTCAGCCCTCTGGAATACTCGGCACTTCATGGAACTTTAAATGCAGATATTGGAACAAAATCCTTGTCTGGACACTTAATATAGGAAGAAATAAATCCTAAATGAAATCTGAGGAGATTCTTGAGGAATTCTGTTCTGTTGCTTTTGCTTTACTGTCAAGGAAAGTCGCTGCAATTTCAGCAACAGCCCTAATCCTGTAAACAGATCCAGGCACGTTGGTGACTTCAGCAAAATTCCATGTGGGTTTAGTGGATACAAGGCAAAATGCTGGATTACAGACTTATTTTCCAATTTTGAGAATTTTGTGCTTTTTGCACTCAATCTGAAAGACAGAAGTTGAGTTGGCTTTGCCTTCTGGACTGTCTGGATTCTGAGCAACCCAAGAGAAAGTTCTAATCCAGAGCCCCATTTCCAGTGTTATTCCCTCTGCAGGAATTGAGTTCTCTGTCAGTTATCCCAGGTGAGTAGGAGGGCATTCCCCCTTGGCTGTCAGGTCACACTTTCATCAAAAGACCTGACATCTGATTCCATCAGGCGTCCAAAAGAATCTTGAAGCAACTTCTGGTATTTGGCATTTTAGAATTTACACAGCACATAAACTCGCTGCATGAGTATTTTGACACCGCTTAAGATTTACCCTTGAACTAATTTCAATACTGAAATTCCCCTTCTCTTTCAAATTATTATAATATTTCTCACTGTTTTATAGAGTCTTAAATGGCAGCTGCTTTTAATGCAAGGTGACCTGCATGGCAGTGAGCAGTGAAGTGATCTCAGTGACTTACTTTCACAGTATAAAATAGTTAGAAGAGCATCAGTCCAGTAAATGGCTCTTTGAAGCCTTGACTGACGTACGTATAATTTTTCTGGGACAGCCTAAGCTGGAAGAGCCAATAAACCTTCATGATTTCTTTAAAATGAGACTTGCAGAGCAGCCAGTTGGCAGCTGAGTAGGAGTTTGCAGACAGATGGAGTGTAGTGACAAATGAAGTGTGATGCTCATGGAGTCCTGGACATCAGGAGGGAGCTTCAGATCCCTCCCACTCATTAATGGGGATCTAGGCTTGGGTCCTGCACAAAGCTTAAACCTTGGCACCAGAACCCCCTGGGAATTCCTGAGGTGTTCACAATCAAATCATGTTGGTTCTTATGAAAATCCACATTTGAAGAGGCTGCTGGAGAAGAATGATGTGATGGCAGATCCTCAGGTGAGCCCCACCTTGTCTCCAGTGAAGCCATCAGGAGAGATGGATAATCATGAGGAGATGTGATGCTGGAGTTTTGCAGTCAGTGATGCGACAATCACCAGCTGCATCAGAGAGAAGCTGCCTGAACTCCCGGTGTCAACATTGTGCTTTCATATGAAAATGGATTCACTCACTTTGGGGAGAGATGAATGAGAGGGATGTGGCAGTGCCACTATGAAGAGGGGAATCTAGAGAAAGTAATTTGGGATGTGGAATTGCTCTTTTCATCATCCAAGGACAAAGACATCCAATGAAGTGAAAGGCAACAAATTGAAAACAAATAGAAAGTGCTTCTCTCATGGAAAACTTATCTGCAGAAATCTTGGCTGGCCATTCCTTGGGGTCATGAGATTGGTGGGATTAAAAAAAATAAAATGGCTTCAGAGCAGTGACAGATATCTATGGTACATTGAATAAAGGCATTCTGTGTATTCTGGGGATTAGAAACTTGGTTTAGGGTATGAGGCATTTTTTATTCAGCTAAGTTGGGCTGTAGTTTTCATCTGTGAGGTGACTTGGATCTTCTGGAGCAGCAGCTGGAGCAGTGTGCTGGACTGACTGGGTGTGTTGGTCTCATCTGCAGTGACACTTGTGCTCCTGTCACCTTTAAATGCTGTTGGTTCTTTTTAATACTCAGATCCTGAACACAGGTAGACCTGCTTTTACACCTGATGGCAGATGTCAGCAGTGTGTGTGCTGTCAGAATTAGGGGCTCTGAGCTCACCAGATGGAGCCCAGTCTTCTGAGGTGCAAATTGCTCTGACCAGAATTGTACCTCGAGTTCCAGGAGTGCCTCCACACTCTGCAAAACAAAGCACTGGGGGTGAAAATACAGAGTATTTCTGGGACTGTTCCAGGACACAGCATCAGGGTCAAGTGCTGGGGAACTGAAGCCTAGAACTGGTACAATTTTTATCTGCCTTTATATGTTTTATACCCCCAGTCCCAAAGGGGATGATCTGGGGCTCTTGGTGGGGGGATTGAAGGGAAGCAGCTGAAGCAGGAGGTTTAATTCGATGCAAGGAGATCTGCTGGGGAGAGACATTTCAAACTGCTGCTTCTTGTGGCTTTGACTTGCTTTAGTATTAGAACTGCTAAGTGTTCCAGTAGATCTGATCCTTTGGCCACTGAAGGAAAGTAATGAAACACTCCCTGACTTAAGCAGAAGGAGGCTTGGACTGAAATAAAAATACTGACAAAGAAGGATGGAAAACAAATAAGACTAAAAAAAACCAAGTTCCACAGTGGGTTTGGCAATAAATATTGATGTTCAGCTTCTTTAAAATATAATGGAAGAAGAAAGAAAAGACCTAATTTTCCTGGAGGAGTCTGTATTGTACCTAACACAGGAATAAAATTCTCTGTGTCTCAGTATTTGCTATATAATGTCATAATCCTTTTTTCCAATAGTTGTATTTAAAATCTTATTTTCAAGGATTGTTTTTTACCCTCTCTGGGATAGTGGTGCTCGAGGCAGTCCTGAGCTATTTTAATATCCATGGTGTAGGAGAGCATTACAAATCTAAGTGAGGTAAATGGTGCTATTAAAGGTATTGGCAGAAGGTATTTTAATGCAACAAAGCTCTTATCCTTCCCTGCCTGGTGTAGAAGGTGGATAATAGTGTTGGGGTTTTTGGCAGTGTTTGGGGTTTTTTTTTAAACACCTCAATCTAACTGTTGAGCCACTTGAAATGTGTTTCCTTTTCCTCTCCAGATAACAAGGAACTTTACCTTGCAAAGGCATTTCACAAGGCGTTTCTAGAAGTTAATGAGGAGGGATCAGAAGCTGCTGCTGCCTCAGGTACCTGACTGAAAAGCAGAACTAAATCAAATGTCTGGTTATTCTGTGTTAATTAATTTTTTTAGAGCTGACTTGCTGCACAGCCAGGAAAGCTAAATAGGATGGGGACACAGCATGGCAAGGCACTGCTTTCAGAAGAGAATTCTGGAAATGAAGTCTTGGCGGTTTTTTTTTTTCAACATGTTGTGTTTCACAAAGGATTTTGAGCATCCTGTGAAAAACCTCCTCTTCCTTATTTTCCTTCTGATTGTCAGGAGAGTACAGACTGCAGTTTATATTTTCTTTGTGGAACTTCATCCTTCAACATTTTTATCTGCTAATTGAGATGGTCAGAGGTGGGAGCTGTTACAGTTGCATTTTAATAAGCTCATACTCAGAGATGCAAGGTGGGAAGTGCTGAATGCAAAACCACGGCTGGCCCCTGTTAATGCTGGGGGTAGCTGGTTGGTTGACATGATTATCACACGGTTTTCCTGATATTAAGTCCCATTAGTTGCCAGTGTGGATCAATAGGTGATTTCCAATTGCCTCTGCTTGTGCCAGTCTGTGAGGAAAGGAAGAATTGCTTCCCTGGGCTGGGTTGAATTCTGCCATTAATATGGACAGGGATTACTGGCAATGCTGGAGTCTTAATGAACAGTGCAGGGAAAATGTGAAATTAAATTAAACACTGGGAATTAATAATAATGTCCTGGAGAAATCTACACATCTCCAAATAAAAATAACAAAGAGTCAAATTCTGCCTGATTCTCAGTTAATTTTGCTTTCAGCCCCTGCATTATTTATCAGCTCAATATAAAAGCTGCAGGATCAGCCCATTTAATTGTGGCACATTCCACAGTTATTAAGGGTTACTTTTTACTGTGCACCTCAGGCTGCAGCTGTGTCAGACGGGTCAGCAGTGCTGGCTGCTGCAACTCCCCCCATTCCACCAGTGAGGGGGGCTCAAAACTCCTCTGAAGGCTCTGGATCTTAAAATTTACCAGCTGCTCCCTCAGCCTGGGCAATTGCACCACTCTGCATTGTTAGTCCTTCTCAAAGCCAAAATTGCTCTGCAGGGCTCTCTCATTTTCAGTTCACACTGTCCTGCTGTTCCTTGGTGTTGTGTGTGGGGCTGCAGTGGCTGCCCATGAGTGTTTAACAAGCTGCCTGTCTTCTTTTCCCTCTAGGAATGATTGCCATCAGCAGGATGGCAGTGCTGTATCCCCAAGTTATAGTTGACCATCCCTTTTTCTTTTTGGTCAGAAACAGAAGAACAGGTGAGAATATTGCAGACTTTTGAATTCTTCACAGCACATCATCAAGTATTCAAAAGAAAAATTGCATGTTTTGATCAATGAACTGGGCTTGTGTTATGAATTTTCATTAATTATTATGACATTTCCTAAATTATTAATTTTCCTTTAAAAAACCTAATATTGACAGACTCACCTTTTCTGTACCCCCCTGAATGTTTCTCCAAATAAGACATGGAAATCTGACAAAAAAAACCACATTCATAAGGATGTGATTAAAAACCCCAGGGAAGAAAAATTCACCATTTTTGTTGGGAGAACACAGTGTTACTGCCCTGAACATCCATAATAACTGCATTCCCCCGGTGCTTGGCCAGTGAAACACGTTCCCAGTACCAAAGAATTTGCATAATGGGCAGATACTACAGGCATGAATAATTCTGTTGTGCTCTCCAAGTGCTCTGTGGCAGGTGAGGGATGAGAACAGCCCTCACCAACTAAATGGGCAGTGATTAAGTAATTCCTCGGTTTCGTATTTGTAATTTGTTTTAATGGAGTGGCCGTGACTGGATGTAAAACGTTCCTGTGCACTCACAGGCTGTCCTGTGGGTCTGTGTTTGTGATCCCCACCACAGGTAGCAATGTTTATTTAGATTTGTTTGTTTATTTAGATTGCAGTAATGCTTCCAGTCCAGCTGGGCACTTTATTCTTGTACAAAATTCAAAATACAGCAGTGGACCAGCTATTCAGGAGAAAATTACCTTCATCCCAACTGAAACGAGGCCAGCAAGGCAGGATACCAACTCTTAAGGGTTTTTTTTTAACCAAACTAAATTGAGTATCCTTGCTATAGTAGACACATTGGGCAAAAAATATATCTGGAGGAGGAGATCTGGCCTTTTTACCTACTCAGCATCCCAAAATCTCCCTGAAAAGAAAACTTCCCATCAGAACAGAGCAGAACCCGGTCGCTTTGGGGCAGTTCCTAACACTGCTGTTGCATGACCACCAACTTCTCTGCTTTATCTTCCTTTAAAAATCATCCACCACGTGCTCTGGAGCTTATTGTTGGTATTCATTATGTCATACCCCTCCAATGTAATTCAATTTTGGTTCTGACATCTCTCCACCTCCCCTCCCTCCCCGCTCTCCCCACAGGTACCGTGTTATTCATGGGACGGGTGATGCACCCCGAAGCGATGAATACAAGTGGCCATGACTTCGAAAAGCTTTAACTGCCACCAGCTACCAAAAAAGAGGAGATAAGCACATAAAGTTTGAAGTTAATATATTTAAGGTTTGCTGTGTTTCCCCCCCCCCCCAAGATATTGTTTCAGACGCTTTCGGATCTAACTGTGTGCAAGTCAGTTCCCAGAGGGAAGCTTACAGTATTAAAGTAATGGTTCTGTTTCTGTTGTTGTGATTGCTGTGTCCTTAAAATAAAGTTGTGTACATGTCAACAACTGTTTCTTGTTCTAGTGGATTGTAAAGCAGAAAACTGCAAGCCCCTTATTTGTGATTTTTTTTTTTTTTTTTACGGTCCAAAGACTGGCTTGATCAGTGAGACAGGAGCGGAATGTGCAGCTCTGAATAATGCAAATGGCAAACCTTGGTGGTGATTTCTGAGAGCTCCACAGTGTGCTCTCATCCTGTTCCTGTCAGAGCTGTGAAGAGCCTGTGTGCTCTGCTGGCTGATCAGGGGGGAATGGAACTAATGAAGCTGAGTGGATTTTATTCTCTGACTGTGATAGACTCTGTGTGAACTCTCTCCCATGATTCTCAAATGTTGCTTTTCTGGATGCTCCTGCATGTGACTGCCACTGACCCTCCCTAAGTGTTGATGACAATAAAAGTTGATGGCATGAATATTTGAGCCCTGTCAGTGCAGAACAGCTCTGTGTGTGACTGAAGTAAAATACCTGAGTACTAAAGTCATTCGTGGTGCACATATTTTCCTCCCCCAGGGTAGTTGTTCTACTTCAACCTGAGCTTTTCACTCTCTCACTTCAGGGATCTAGAATGTTCTATCTCAAAAAAAGAAAAAAAAACAACCTAAACAAAAAACACCTTAATTTTAAGTGTCTAAAAATGTTCTATTCATGAATAAATATCGAAAGGAAAAACATAATCCTTTTCATTTCTTAACTTTTTCTTGAGAATAAACTGCCAGAGAGGAGAAGGACATGTAGCACAAGTAAATATTAGCAGGAGAATTAGCTGGTGTTTCCATTTGGAAGAGAAGTGCCCACTGTCACCAGAGAGCCATGTCATTATTTCCTCCCTCACTGGGCAAAGTACAGAAAGAACAGGAGTTATTGGAAAGGTAAGAGAGAACAGGGGAAAAGGAGGGAGGAGCTCCTCTGAAACAGATCATCAGCACAAACCTTTGGATAAAAAGTGGGCTTCTTCTCAGTCAGGAGGAGAGGAGTTTTGTCTTTGGAATTCTATGGGAACAAATCTTATAGCCTGAACTTCAGTCAGGGGCCTCTCTGCCATTCATTCACTTCAGAGCAGCACAGATCCTGCTCACAAAGTTATTCATGTCAGGAGGACTTCCAAAATCTGACACATTGTTCAGTCTTTTGTCCTGCTGGTGCAGATCTGGGATGTGATGGATGTTCACTGTGGAGGCTGGTTATGCTCGCTCAGAGAAAGGGCATTTGAACACATTTCTGGCCCTGCCTCCTTGAATTGTTTCAAAAATGGGGCTCCTTAGAGTGTTGCTGTTGCTTATAACCCTTATGTATTATAGTCTAGGCTTGGTGGGAAGGTTTTGCATTTAAATTTAGACAAAAATTGTAATTTTAGTTTTGAATAGCTGAAAATGTTATGCTTGGGAGGGCAAAAAGGGAGTTCTCACCATGAGCAGGGGCTAAATTTACCAAGACACAGAACTACTGTCACTGCAGGTAAAATGAGCTTTGATAGGCGGTTATACAAAGGCTGATTCTTCATATTTAAACAGTTCTATGAACATCCCCTCATGTCTGTAAAAGTGACCCACATCCCTTATGGGTTTAGTCTTATGGGAGCCTGATTTTTAAGCCATGACGTTTTTGGGGGCTAATTTTCGTGGTGTTCATGTGATTTGGAAAGACACAAGAAAGCCAATGTTTAGTTTGAGTCCCTCAGAAGTTCTTCCTGACCAGTTTTGTGTTCTCTTTGCACCAGTTCGTGGCAGCAATAGATGCTTCCTTACCAGGGGAAGGACTGAAGATGGATCTGAACTAAAGCTGTGGAATTTTGGAAGGACAGCTGCCAGGCAGGAGTGTTTGTAGAGGATATCAGGCAAGTGCACAGTGTTCCCCAGCTGTTGGATTGAGCAGGGATACAGCTGGAATGATGTCCAATTAAACATTCCAGATCTGATTCTGAGAACTGCCTGAGTGGGCACATAGGAAATCCAGCAGGAACAGAAAAACACTGGTGATTTCACTTGCTGCTCTCCTGGTCCTTAGAGATGCAAAACAACCCTTTTATGTTTTTAGAAAATCGAGAATTATGTGGTTTTCAACAACACTGAGTTGATTTACTTCCAACTTATGCAAATATGTCAGTTGTAGACCACAATGAGAACAGCTCTCAAACAATAGTGCTTTTCAGCAGGAATAATATCCTAAGTATTGCTACCAGTTTATTGAGGTCCATGAATGCTACTCCATTATGGGGTTTGCTCCAGATTTTGTGGAACGTTCCTTTCAAAGATGCTTTTGCTTTTTCAATACAAAACCAGCAAAATAATCCTGCCTTTTTGTTTGGATCTTTTTTTTGGGGGAAGGGGAGTTTGTCAGCAGCAGCTCATATGTGAGTTCAGCTGTGTAGTTTTAAAAAAAAAAAAAAAAAAAATTGTATTTTGTGTTGGAGGCAAAATCAGCAAATAAATCACTGTAACTTCTCTGATTGTGCTGGGTGAGTGACCCGTGGTGTGGCGTTGATTACTGAGATCCTTCTGTGGTGCAGCTGCCGTTGAAGCATGAGAAGAATAATTCCTTGCACACCTGGAGTCCAGGTGGGAATGCTTTCCAGAGCTGCAGTTGGAAAGAGTATTTTCCCTGAGAATCCTTTTAGTAGTCGTGCTACTGCTGGAGACTGACTTATTTAACTAATAAATACCTAACTAATAATGTATTTGACTAAAAAGATCCCACTTGTAAATGATTTTGAGCACCAGTTTTTGTAGACTCTACATTCAAACAAGAATTTGTGTTGTGTGAATTAGAGTGTTTTTGTTGCTGTTCCAAGCACTGATTTTCACTCTCTTTCCACAAGCCTTGGTGGTGGCAAAGCAAACTGTTGTTTCAGTGTCTGAGAATCAAGAATGTGATATTCCTCCAACAAATAGGATGGTGGAGTTATACCAGAAACAAACAAAACCAAACTTAGACAAACCTTTTTTGGCTAATTTTTATTTGTCAATGGTGGACAAAAGGAGAAACCACAAGATGTCACTCTATCCTAAGGAGCTAAGAAGGACTTTCCTATTGACACTAATCCTGTGGGAGTGTTGGGAAGCTGAACAGCCTGAGTGGGACTTAAGTTTATGTAGGTGTTGTACAGTTAATGAGTTTGGATCATAGTTAGACCCAAGTTCCTGGGATTAATATTTGGGGATGGAGGGAACAAACCCTGAAATATTTTGTGATGCAGACTTTGCTCTGAATCTTTGATAATGGGTTGCTGGATGAAGTTCATCGCTCCCAGGGGAATTCTCGTCCCCTGGCACACACCCCTGGCAGGTGTTCCCTCTTCCTGAGCAGGAGGCAGTAAATGTTCCTACAAGGGTTTTCTTAAAGTGGCAACAAGGCCTACTCCAAAAGTGCAGTTTACAAGCTCGTTCTTGAGTTGTCCCTGTCCCTTGAATTGGGCAATCTTTGCTTTTGGCCCTGCAGTGGAAAATGGAAATTCATGGATTAGAAAGAGATGGATGAGTTACCCCCCAAACCCAGTGCCAGGGAGGAGGAAAACAGTACCTTGGTAACTCAGACAAGAACTGAGTTGACTTCCCTTGTGAGCTACTCTGACTGGCACAACTGATGAGAAACTGTAGAATTAATTTCGTTTGTAAAACTGTCTGTGGTCTCCAAGGGGTTTGGCTCAAGCTGCCACAGTCACAGGGGTCCAGACAGGAGGGAGACTCCAGCTCCTCACTGGGACCTCTGGTCACTGGTTCACCGGTTCTTTGGCTTCCAGCTGGCACTGGGTGAGGGCTGGAAAACAAAGTGACACATGAGGAACCATTCTCAGTGCACGCAGTTGGTACTTTGTAACTCATTAACACCATGTATCTACCACCCCCCTCTTCCAGGACCCTCAAATGGCATTCTTTTCCCATCACACTGCCTTGCAAGCACATCCTCAGGAATATTGTTCATTTTACAGCACTAGTTAGAAACCAGTCATGGGTCAGTTGTTTAGGCAGTAAGGCAAACTGAATAAAAAGGTAGACAAAAGTAATGTACAAAAATGCAGTTGAAATTGAAGTTTATAGACAATAGCACAGTACAACAGTCAGGGCTGTGAGGTAATGAAGGATATCAGATAATGGAGAAAGGTGGGAAAGATCAATGTATTATCCAAGACACGGATAGTGCTTGTAAAATTTTAGGTCTACCAGGACCAGGAAAGAATTGAAATTGTTCCTGCAGCTCAGGAATTTAACCCACTGCCTGAGTTTTTATCTTTTCAGCCCCACTGAATCACAACAGGAATGGTGGTTTGGATGTGACCTGTGCTCTACTGATCACGAGTTGGTTTACTGTCTTTCTCTCATAAACACACATCTTCCCTATGGAAAAGAGATCTTTTGGAGAAACTGCTGGAAAATTCCTACAGAAAAACAGTTCTGTGTTTGTGTAGAAGTGCTTTTAAGGAAGGGAGGAAAAAACATATTGGGGAAATCTGGATTGTGTCTAAATCACATCTTTAGTGTTCTCGTTAAGGGATTGGAATTGTCCTTGGAAAAAGATGAGCTTCAGTCATTCCTTCAAGTATTCTACTTCCAAAAGAGTTTAGACCCAGTTTAATATTTTTGCTCTATTTACAGGTGTTTGTTAAGAGTTGTGTTTTAAACCCAAGCTGGAGTCCCTGCAGGTGGTAACTGTGATAGCATTGCCTGAGCAGAGTGAATAAAATATGTCAGAACATGATAAGAAATAAAAGACATCAAGAAATCCATCTTGCCCTGGAACCTGTAAGGATCATGGTCTGGGCAATGTCAAATCTCACTGGTCACCAGCAGTGTGACACAAAAAGCCTGTTTATTTGAGGCTCCCACATCAGCTTTTTGATCAGAAGTTATTTGTGAATCATCCCAGTATTTCAGAACTAGTCTTCCTGCTGCAGTTTCATGGGTTGCAAGCTGAACAGGCTAACCTTGGGTGATTTTAATTCATTTATTTTCCAGTGCCATTCCAAGTTGAGTGTGTATACACACATGGAACAAAGTGTTCCGAGGAGGTGACCTCTTAATTACTGAGCTTTTGACTCATAATGTGTGGGACACAGAGCTTGGAATCAGGAGTAAAACAGCTTTGGATCAAGCCCTTACAAAAGCTGAGCATGGTACCAGCTCTTCCTCTTCACTGATGATACATCAAGGTAGGCAGAGCAGAAATTGGGGGTGTCTAATTCCATAACCTTAAATGTTTAAATCAAGCCAACAATCATGAAATGTCCAAAACACCCATAGCAAAAAGCATCATCAGAAGAAGCTAAATTTAGTCAGAGTCACCTGGAGCCTGTTCCAAATCCCTGTGCAGTCCATCATCAAAGGATTGCCATTTGTTGCAGTCAGTTTTGGACCATGAGAGGTTTCTCTCAGGCTATGCCCTGAAGCTTGAGTTCAAAGAACTGGGTGGCAATTTGTGTGATTAGTAAGAACTCAATTTTTGCCCCCTTTGCAAAAATTACTTGAGGACACTTACCTGAAAATATTAAATGGGTTTCTAATCCCAGTGTTTCTACAAAAAAAGGTGAGGACTATAAGCATGCAAGATGGAGAATTTGTAAAGTTGTATTTGGTGTGTATGCACATGCACTCATTAAATGTAGATATACTACAAGAGTCACAAATCCTGTTATTATTTTACTCTTGTAAGTAAGGAAAACCTAACCTATTGCTGCAGGAAACCATCAGATAATGCAGTACAAAATAATGAAGCCACTCTGTGCCTCTTGGTTTAGAGGCTGCAGGACTTTTCCTGGGTGCAGGATGCCTGTAAGGGACTAAAAAGGTTGTTTGCCCCCTCCCTTTCTCAGTCAGCAGCTTGGCTAAGCTCCTTTCCCTCAGTCCCTGGAGTTAAATGATGAATTCCAGCCTCCTGAAAGCGATGGCAGCAAATTCCTGTGCCTCCAACCGCTGCCCAGGGGATTCACAAAGCTAATAGGAGGAGACAGATGAAGGCAGGGAGCCCTGGGGAAATCAAGGGATAGCAGAGTTTAACACGAGGGGCAGTGGCAAAGCTCGCCCTGAAGAGGAGCCACGACCCCCACAGGAGGAGCTGGCAGAACTCATCCCTGATCTGCTGCTTCTGTATCACTTGGTATGCGTTTTGTAGATGGAACAACTCTCCAGCAGATTTATTGGCAGTGCAGTAAGAAGTATCTTCAAGATGAGTTAATTCAGGCTCTCTTAGCCTCGATAACACCTGCTCAAAATACGCTCCCTCCCGTGGACGACGAGAGCACAGAGATTATGTTATGATAGTTCCATGACAAGTGGCTTCCAAAAAGCAACAGAGAAGGCTGTTTTTCAGAAGGGCCATTAACCAGCTGGCAGCCCATTTTGCACCCTTCATGGCAAGCACGATAATCTGAACAGCATTCAAGGAAAAGGCAGATCAAAGTCTTTGCTCTTTCCCCAGGAAATGCATCCTGATGGCTCCACAGAGAAGGGGTTTCAAGTGGAAAGGGTGTTTTACATTTCCATCTCCTTCAGTGCTGCAAAGCCCTGCTTATTTTTTAGAGAGTTTCTGTACAAGGCCTTTTTTTTTTTTTTAACAGAGCTTGGGGATTATTAATTTTGCAGGTGTGTTCACACTGAGCACACACACCTGAAGACAATCTGATAAACTAAGGGGTCTCTGTGACAGTGTTGTGCTTTTGTGTGTCATGGCAATAATGCTGCTGGTGCCTTCAGCTGCTCTAACACTCCCTAACCTTGCTCTAACACAGCAGTTAAGACTTGTTTTTTGCCCAACACAGTTGGTAGAGAGGTATAAAATCAGTATTTACTCCTGTTCCCGATCTCAGAACATGCACCAGACTCGGAACTGGGCTCTGCTCCACACACTGGGCTGTATCCCAAGCGACTCATTCCTCAGGAAGCAGCACTGCTGGAACAGAAAGGACAACCCTCCTGGTGGGTGACCAGCAGATCCAGTTGGTCTGGTGCCCTTGGGACAGGCTTGGGAGAATCCCACTGGTTTGGCACCGGGCTGAGGTCCTGTCCTTTTATATCTCGTGATGCCTCTCTAAGGCTGGGCTGGAACAATCTGATGCTGTAAATTGCTGACCATGAAACAAGACTGAGGCTGATGTGCAGCAGCCTGCTGTGTCCCACACTCCAGGCCAAATCCCTGACTGGCCTCGTTGGGCCAGAGTGCCAATGGATTTATGCGGCAGGAAAATCCACTGAACAATCAAAGCATTCCAAAACAAGCCAACAGATCTGAAGCATTTGGGAGCAGCAGCTGATGTTCCCTCAGAGATATAACACATGATTTCTATAATCAGAGAAATACATTTAATTTTGTTTATTTAAACCGGCTCGTGTTTTGCTGCGAGCATTAATCATCTGCTGTCACACAATGGAATACTAAATGTCACACACACTGAGTCACATCTCCAACGACACTGTGAGCAAGATTCTGGCTGTACTCCACAGCTGGAGAGAGGAGTGCTTCATGCCTTGCTGCCTGTAGAGCAAACACACTCTTGCAGCTTCATTTTGTATTCAGCAGCTCTCCAAAACAGCCAAGGCAGCATGCAAAATGAGGAGGAGCACCACTGAAGCTCAGCTGCTCGTGTCTCACAGCTCAACTGCAAAAAAAATATGAGGTTGGAAGGAAGACATTAAAGAGCAGGCATCAGCAGGAAATATTCTGCCTCAGTCAAGAGAGTTACACCTTGTTGCTTTTCAGTAAGTTTTGTTTGCCTGAAGAGGCAACATCAGCAGGTTTCCTGCTGAAAACAGGGCTCTCTTCTTCTCCCAGTGCAAGGCAAGGAGAAAAGAAAATTCTCATTTCCCAGCCGCTGAAATACAACATGGAGCTGGCAGCAAAGGGGAGCACCTGAAAGGTGGTATGGTTGATGTTTTTACTCAGGGGCCTGGCAGGTCTGTGACTGGAGAACACAGTGACATAAAGCAGTTTAACAGCATCTTCATAACCCCTTCAGGCCAGCACTGGACTTAGGACCTCCTTGAAGTCCAAAGATCAGGATGGATCTGAATAGTATAGGGTTTAATTTTTTTTTTTTTTCCTGAAAGAAAAGCTGCTGCTTCTATCACCTCATCCCTGTTAAAGCAAAAGCGTGAGGTGGGCAATGACCCTCTGAAAAAATCCAGCTTTGTCTGCAGAGGGGATTTTGGATGAAAACAGTTAAAGCAGAGCGAGGCACTGGATGAAGTCATTCCATTTGCAGCCAGTGGATCACCTTCCCTGGGCCCTGATTGACAGTGATCCCGTGGCAGGAAGGACTAATTCATGTGGATGGAGCACTGCCCACACCAGGAATTACAAACACGGGCTCTGGGACGTCCCAACAGCACCTTTGGGGTCCTGCAGTGCCAGAACTTGGGTGCAAAGACAGAGAAAGGGGAAGGTAAATCATCCCTGTGGAGATACTTTGAGGTCTTCTTGTGAGTCCAGAATCCCTCCTCTACTGAGGTCAGGAGACCTGACTTAAAATAGGTATTTATAGCTGTGCCTTGTGAATACAAAATGCCTGTTGCTCAGAAATCCCCGTTTGGTGAGGCCAAACATCAGGTCCAAATCCTCAGCTGAGGGACAAAGCGATGGGAAATCAGTCCCAAGAAGCCTTCAGGGCCCCCAGGACTGCTGGAAAGAGAATATCTTGTAGCCCTCAGAACACCCAGGCTGTGATGCAGCAAATGCAGTCTCTGACTTTGAGCAGAAACATTTTCATTACATTTAATTCCTCTTGGCAGGCTGTGCCTGTTCCCAACTTTCCAGGCAGGAATTGTGGACAGCCACAGTGTGTCTGTCTCCTTCCTATAAAAGAAGCACTGGAGAGAAACGAGGCTCCTTCTCCTTCTTTTATGTAACACGAGGCTGCCATTTTTTCCAAATGAGAGCAAGTGGGAGCAAATTATTTGGATTTCCTGACAAAAGCTGCATGAACACAGCACCTTTAATAAAAACAGTTGATTCTTCTCATAATGCTTCTCTCTTCTTTTCCCCATGATCACAGGAGGCCCTGCTTTCTGCTCTCAGCCAGAGAACATCTTTATTATCCTTGCAGACAGTGAATAACAAGGCATTCATTTGAACCTAATTTTTTTTGGCAATAAGAGTCAGGGAAAGAATAGGGACAAAAAAAAATCAGACGTGTCAGGAACAAGTTCTGCCTGTAAATACACGTTCAAGGCTCTCAGTTCCTTCTTTGATTGGAATGGGGACAGGCATCTCTGAATTTTAAACAACTGAATTATGTTTATCATTCAACTGCATTGCTTTTCCATGTTCTTTCCCTCCTTTCTTAGCTTATTGAGAGCTGGGTCATTCTTACCACCTTGGCCCAGCAATGGAGTAGTTTTCCTGTTCCATACTTAGAGAGATTATGCTTATTTCTCTCAAATATCTGACATATGGCAACTTGGTAAAGTCACTTTAATAAAGAAGTGCTCTGGTGACTCCCAAGTATTCCCATATTTGCAAGGTCTGAGTTTCGGGAAGTGAGGGTTTTGATGGATGAAGTGAAACAATTTTTTCAATGTAATTCAGGTCATCAATTCTCCACAAAAAGAGGAAACATAACTCTGCAGCAGTTGGCAGCAGCTTCATAAATAAATGCAAAAAATTATGGAAATATTGTGGCATCTGCAATGATGGAAGTTAGAGAGGAGAATAACCAGAGATGCTGCTTCCAGCAGCACAGGGGAAAAGGAGGCTCACAAGGCTTCAACAGGAAATTGTACATCAAAATGAATTCAGAATGATTTTCATATGATTAAAATTACCTGATGAAACCCATGTTTGATAAATTAGGAAGTGCTTAATGAATGTTGTATTCTACTGGGAATTGCTAACAATTAAGTCGTGAAAAGATGAAAGATGAGATCCATAATAAGGACGTGGAGGGAGGAAATGAGACTGACCCCACAGCAGAGTTCTCCATCAAATGCCTGCTCCTGTTTGTTTTGGCAGCTTTGGGTGAGGTGTTTTAAATTTTGAGGGTTAGACAGAAATGGCACCTGGCCAAGTGGGGACTGACAGCAAACTCATTAAAATGGATGGGGCTTTGTCTATCCCCTTCAGTGAGCTCTAAACCATCACTTGTGTGAAGCAACACTCAGCTCAATCTCCTGGGAGAAGTCTGGCAGACACCTGGCAGGTACCTTTGGGATTTTTCCACATGCACATACGAGTTGGATTCTGCTCCAGCTGAATTCACTGGCGTTACTTGTGAGGGTATGAGGTTAAGCATGACCTTCCTATGGGCATCTGTGCATCAGGATGCAATAAATTCATTCAATATAAAAAGCCCTGTTTGAAGGTAAAAGGGAAAATATATCTCAGTGAGGTATAGAATACTTGGGGTATGATTAGGCTTTCTCTTTCAAGTTGCCAAATGTAAGAAAAGGGAAGCTATGCCCAATGTTTTTTGGAAAGAAACTTTAAAACAAAAAATATCTCCAAACGTCGCTTATATGTGATCTTTCCGTAGTGTGAGATAAAATCCAGATCCCCCAGAAATGGCTGACCTACATTTGGTTAGAAAATCCAGATTTGATACTGAAATAAAAGTTCCCTTCTCCATTCCATAAACATCTCCTCTTATGGCTTGAGCCAAAGACTATAAAATCAGGGAAAGGCTCGATTTTCAGTGCCAGACGTTGTCACTATGACTTGCAAGCCCGTTGTTTTTCCAGAAGAGAGAACCAAATTTCAATACTTGTTGCTTGGTTACAGCCCCTCCAACCCTCTTGGAATCCCTGGGTTTGTCACACCTCAGAAAACCAGACATATATAGTTTTCACTTCAATAATTTATGTGGCTTGTTGTTGATTCCTTTTTGTCTGGTGACCCTGATGAAAAGTTTCACTAACTCTGCTCTCCTTCTCTCTGAGGCTTTATCCTGTTGTACTTGGCTTTTCCCTGGGAATGCTCTCCAAGTCCTACCAGTGGGAGTTGAAGGGTTGAGTGGAATCCTGAATGAGCAGGACAAAAAGAGATGTGTTGCCTGGGTAACTCAGCAAAATGTCCAGTTGGTTTGTGTGAGTTGTGCCTGCTTCTCTGCCCAGGCACAGATGAGCATCTGTGCATTTAACACTGTGTTCCTTTTCCAGTGCTTCCTGGGACTGTCAATGCAGATTGTACTAAAGAAACAGTCAAAGAAATTCTCCCTCTAACTGATTCATCCAACTCCAATACCATGGATTGCTGGATATGGTCAAACCAGGTAAGATCAGCAGAGAAATTAATTTGCTGCTGCTGCTAAAATGTGAAGTTTTTAGATCTGATTTTGCTTAATAGTTTGATATCACCTAAGTAAATTAAGTATTTTACGCAAAGAACATGAAGTTGCACCAACAAACTAATGTTTGCAAGCTGCTGCATCCCCGAATGAGAAAAATGTTATCACACAGAAATGATTTTTAAGTGTTCTTTAATGATGATTAACGAAATGTCAGCTCAGAGAAACTCAGCTGTTTAAATGCAGACTTCAAAGCCAGACTGTTCCTCTAGCCTGGTCTCAGCGATGTCAGGCCCTGTGAATGCTCTGTGACTGCTGACCCTGCTCACAGGAACACGATTTCTGCTGCCTATTACCACAGTGCCAGGATTTCATGGTCTGAGCATTTCAGTTATTTCTGCAGAAAAGGAGGCAGGGATAACATTATTTCCTTTCTTCCTGCTCTTTGTCTGTCTGCTCTGTTCAATTAAAGCCCAAACTCTCTGGAGCAAACTCTGCTTTCCTGGCTTTCTGCGGTGCCCAGACCAACAGGGCCTCCTGTGGCCTACAGCAGCCAGAATAATTGGGATTGTTTCTGTCATTAGTCAGCCCTCAGGATGAGCCCTGTTCTGGCCAGTGCATACATATTTCATGCACCTGTAGGACAGCCAGGGAAGCATCTGATCGAATGCAGATGTGACAGACACGTGGTTGAGACTGATGCCCACCCTGCACTCGCCCTGCTCAGCCGTTTCAGAGACAAAATTACTGGTCAGAATTGGATAAAGTGGGAAAAAACTCTCCCTGCAGAGCTGGGGCAGGCTGCTGAATTTCTTGTCAGAAGCACATTTTTATGGGCAGGTTGTAAAGATCTGAAAAATAGTGTTTGTAATGGAAAGGCCTCCACCATGTAAAATATGTCATTTCCCTGCAATAGCACAGAGATAATTTTTCATGGGCTTTATGAGGATTGCATTTGCCATAGAAGATCTGAAGCCCATTAGGCTGTGATGGGGACCAATTCCTTTCATTTTGTGCAGACAGGACAAATGGTAAGTAGAAAGGCCCCGAATTACAGTCTTGTTTGATTTAGATATTAATTTTTTTTTATTCTTAGCAGGCAGAGAAAGGATACGTTCAAGTGACCTGATGAATCCCTAATACTCCATTCTCTGCCCACCCTGTAATAAACTCAGCTCTTACCACATAAAATTTTAATGCAACCTGTGTGGAATGACTACTTTGTTAAGTTTCACATAACCATCTGTCAATTCAACATTTGGAACCGCAAAATACCTTTGCACAGGAGCTGAAATTTTCTAATAACCATTATTTCTCCTCTACTTTCCCGGCACGGCGAAGTTTGCCAGCAGAATTTCTAAGGCAATGTTTTGGAGCCTCCAGTCACTGTTGGGGAAAGCACATGCCTTTCTACCCAGAAAAACCTTTTATTGATCAAGCAAGAAGAAAAGAAAAGGGAAATATGAGGGGAAAGGGAGAATAAGGAATAATTCTCCTGTGGAGAAATTGAAAGGTAGGAAGTCAGAACCATCAAGGGTTTGACTATATGGTATTTCCAGATGAATATCCCCAGGCAGAGCGGATTGTGTACTTTTTTCCACATTGATTTTAACTTATTTATTCCTCTTCTTTCAGTGCTGAGCCCAGGAGCTCGAGTGAGGCAGGAGCTGTGCCCGTGGTGTGGGAGATGCCGATCAATAGGGTGTGATTGAGTGCTCCATTATAACCTTACACCAAAACCTGGTTCCTGTAACAACTGGTGGAGTTTAAAAGCCATCTGTAAACTTCAGCAGGAGCTAACCAGTGCCCAGAACAACCCTGGGCTGCAATTCCATCAGTGGCACCCTGCCAGCACCTGCACTTTGTCTGGGTGAGCCAAACAAACATCATATCAAACACGTTTTCAAGGGAATAGCTTCACTGGGCCGGCTCTCAAAACCTACAGCTTTAATGTGTTAAGAAAAATATTACATAAAAACAGACACAAAACTGACCTGTTGGTTCCCACCAAGAGAAGAGTCTCTTGTTCTCATTCTCAGCTGCAAACTCGAAGAAAGAAGCCTGGGAGGTTGTTTCTAAAATGGCTGAGCACGTTCAAACAAGGCAAGAACCCTCAACAGAGTGAAGAGGAGCCCATGAAGAACTTTCATGGACGTTACATAAAACATGAGGCTCTTTAAGTAGTTTCTTTTCATCCAAAGTGTCTTTGATAAATGAATAAGGCATTTAACAAGCCATTAATGAAGCAGGAAGTCTTTGAGGCAAAGAAAATATTAACTTCAAGTGGGCAAAACTGTGAAAGCGATTCAGGAAAGTGAAGCCTCCGGAGCGAGCAGATCAGAGATTCGTCCGGATGATCACGTATCTTGCTACAGGTATCACCAACCTATCTTTAGGCACCTTCTGGAAAGACAGTTCATTGATACCAGCTCCACCAGCCCAGGAATTTGTTTGATGTACTTAAGAGATTGGTAACAATAGCTCCTAACGTGACTGCGTTGCGAGGTGACAGCGTTTCCTTGGAGACAGTGAATCCACCCAGCCCCAGCCTGGATCCTTGCAGGTTCCCCCTCTCCAGAGGCTGTGGAACTCCCTCCCCATGCAGGGGCAGAGATGGGAAGATAAGCTTTGACTGTAGACAAATAGCCCTGTGCGAGATGTGAGGACTTTGTGCAGCAGCGAGACATGTCTGAAAGGTAGGAGGGTGAAAGGAGAGCCGTTCCTGTAGTCATTGCACAGCTTGACATGCTTTGACAACAAAGATAATGTTACAGGATTGAGTGTCTTTTTAAAATGTACCAGCCTGTATTGCTAATGGAGATATTGTTGTGCAGCAAAAGCAGGAATCCAAACAGGGGATTTTTTTTTTATTTCTCGGTGCCGTGTTTTTGCTGAAAGGCAAAAGCCGTCCCATCAGAAACGTCTGATTTGTTGTAAAAATGTGTGAAAGGCACATGGATTGAGATGTGGAGTTTGTACCCACCAAGAAAATCTTAGTTAATATTCTAAGTATGTATAATTACGGTGATAGGACCTAATTATGTTAATTATGTCTTGTGGGGGGCAATTTTATGATGCATAAAGCGAGATAATTGATGCTAGAGCTAACAGCAAGGGTGTATTACAGCCATAACTTACAGGTGTGTTTGTCACTAAATTATGCTCAAAAGAGCTGCTTCAAAATGTTGTGTAATGTCTCATAAAACTCCTATAAAAGTAATGGAAAGGTAATAGAGTATGGAAACACTGTGTCCACATCCTCAACTATTCTAGGTTCAGAGAGTTCCCATAATAAATGTTTGCATACAAGCAAAGCTGCTCCTGAGCAGTAAATTGGGTGCATTTGGAACTAAGGACAGCCCAAATTGTGAGTTTGATGTCTTTTAAATACCTCCAGGATTTGTGTGTGTAAGTTAACCCTGCAGTTCATTTATGTGGATGGACCTTGGCTTGTGCCACTGACTGGGACAGCATAAATAATGGGGTGTATCACCCTTTTCTTAGTTTCTGAGGTTTGGTTTTCTTTTTCCTTTTCTGAAAGATGATCTTAAAACATGTTTGGTTTGGTTCCTTTAGAATGGTCCACGTTTTTCACTTCCACTGTAGCAGGGCTGAAAGAACTTGGAGCACCTACCAACGTGACCAGACTTCACTGGGATCAACCTCCTGGGAGCAGGGACCTTCCCATCAGATATGGCCTGGGATTTGGTGGGATGTGAAGCTGTAGGGAGCACCATAGGAATTCTGACTCTGGATATGTGAAGAGTCAGTAGGAACAGCCCTACTGTTCGTTCCCAGATCTTTTACCAAGAGCATTTGAGGTCTATGGGGAAAGTAGACACCGTTCAGTGAAAGTTAAACCTGCTCGAGGCTGCTGATTCATGAAAAGCAGCTGGGAATAAGACTGTGGAAAGCTGGACCAGACCCCAAAACTGCTGAAAACACTGGGACTAAAAGCTTTTCAAATCCCAACTGCAAGAGTTGATTTACAACCTTCTTTATCTCTCCTCCTCTTCCACTGAGCTTTCTATTTTCTGCCAGGCAAAGCTGGACCTGTGCTGGGGAGTCTCAGATGTTTGTTTATCGAGGCTACCACTTTATCAGGAGAAAGGAGTCTTTTGACTGACAGTCTTTTCTTAGCAGCTGAATGTCTAAAAGATACACAGGAGGGATTTTTCCCTCAGTTTTTCCCTCAGAATGTCTTTCCCCGGTGTAGTTTCAGAAGCAGCTCAGCTATAGCTCTTCAAAGCATTTCATGGGCTTTTAATGTATTTTACCCACAAAGTCAGCTGGGCTCAAATGCACTTGCACTGCATTAAGGAAACTTAGAGCGTTTTGGAGTCTGTAAAAACGTGGTCAGTGGGAGGAGAAGCATTTCATGGTCTCACGACTGACAGTGATGGCTTGATAAAGTGGGACTTGGATCAGGGAGCTCTGTGGCAAGGCATGATTTGCCAAGACACGGCCTCATATCTCATCAGTCATGTGCTGAAAAATGCAGTAGCTGTTCTGCCCTCGCTCCTGCCAGTTTGCAAAACATTTCAGCCCCTTAATTCCCCACTGGGACTTGCCCTGAGGAGAATACAGAAAACACATGGGGTTAGTCATGAGCACTTTTCACTCACCTCCAGTCAGCTCCAGACTTCAAGGTGCTGCTTAGGGCCTGTTTAGTAACAATTTTTTGGTTTTTTTTGTTTAATTATTTAGTTGGAGTGGCTGGTTTATATATTTTATGCATTTCAATGCTGCTGCTTGGAACAGAAATTTCCCCTGAGCTTTTTTGAAGGGGTCAGAGGTCCTTCTATTTCAAAACATCCTGTAGGCACTTCAGGTGGGATCCTCCTCATCAAACTTTAGATGCCCTGGAGCTGTGCCTGCTCTCAGGGAAGCCTGTGGGATCCTGTGGATGGTGAGTCATTCCAGCTGAAAATAAAAAGCATCGAGGCTGGGTTGAGTAAATGAATATCTGGACGTTCCCACTCATCTCCACCGACTTGAGAGAGAGGCAAAAAATTTTCTAAGCCTGAATTTCCAGCCTGGCAACTGCAGTTAGGGGAGGGTAAATCATACTTGAGGCAGGTGGAGGGTTTAGATGTTTGATTTTGACTGGAGGGCTCTGAAATTTTGTACCTGGCTTTGATACCAGTGGCAAAGCTGTAGCTGTGGTAGGAACTACATTGAGGGCCACCCTCAGAAATTAGAAGTTGGTCACACACAGGATTTTTTTTACCCCATTATCATTTTAGGTTTCCTTTCAAGTCTTCTTTTATAAAATTCTTAAAATATAGTCAAGCATCTCTACTCAAAACACATCACAGGTACTGCTCCCCCACCCCAAAAGGAGAGGGACTGGAGGAATGCTGTTGCCACAGAGGGTTTCCATTAGTGAAATTAATTCTTCTCTCATAAGAATTTAGGTCTCTGATTTATGATAACCACCGATTCCTCACTGCAGGCGAAGTGAGAGGAAATGACTCAGCCTGGACAGACATCATGAATCTAATTTTTTTTCCCCCTTAATGCTTGACATAATCTAGTGTGCAGCTCCCAGAGGTGTCATTGGAGATTCATATCCAGCCCAAGGGCCCCACAATCAAGGCAGGAAATTTTGTTCCTTTCATGTATTGTGTGATCTGTAATTGCTTGGAATTGCATCCTGCCATTTCTCTTGCATCAGTTTTGCAGCAAAATAGGAAGGAAAACAAAGCAAGGGAGAGAAAAGTGGTGTGGCACTTGCTCCTCCAGAAAAATGTCCTGTGACAGAATGTTGGGGTCCAGCTGGTGCTTGTTAAACTCAGGCAGTTTTGAGATGAAAAATGCTTCCTTCTGTCACTCTTTCCCGTGGAAATCTCACTCCCCACCTGATTGGAGAAGCCAGTTGATTCTGGACTTTCATTTTCTACCATGATACAGAGTTTTGTGAGTGGGTTTCTGCCAGGAGATCAGAATAGGTACCACGTTAAATGGTTGAGCTAAAATGTTTCATCCCACTTTTCGAGGTATATTCCTGTCTCAGCAGAGGAGGAGGTATCTGGCTGAGAGGAAGGTAGGTTTTG
This sequence comes from Myiozetetes cayanensis, assembly GCF_022539395.1. Classification (NCBI taxonomy): domain Eukaryota; kingdom Metazoa; phylum Chordata; class Aves; order Passeriformes; family Tyrannidae; genus Myiozetetes; species Myiozetetes cayanensis. The sequence goes on along the minus strand of NW_026086937.1, from coordinate 20,290,568 downwards.
AAACGTCTTGCAGTTATAAATAGTCATCTGAATGCCTCCTAAAAAATCGCTTCCAAACTGAGAGAAATAACAGACCTTTTTCTTAAATATAAAAGAACTTCTCCACATCTCTTTGGTGTGACCTCATTTAACACACAAGGAAGCAGAAGCAGAGCAAATACCAAGATAGGGCTAAACAAGGATTCCCAGCACTTTTTTATTTCCTGTGGGTTTTTTTTTTAATACTGACCCAGTGTAAATCCCCTTTTCACAGGGCTGCTGTGTGTGTGAACCTGCTGCCCTGGAACACACACACACACATGAAAATGCTCTGTTTGCCTCGAGATGACTTTGAAAAACATAAAATAGCTGTTAATTTCCCAAATGCTGAGCTCACTCAGCTCCCCTGAAGTCACCTATGGTTTATTTGGGCTGGTTTAATCCCATTAAAAACCACCACAAAGCATCAAGGGAGGAGGAGATCAGCGTGTCAGAGCCTGGGAGCACTTCTGGGCCAAAGCCAGCCAAGATGGAATACTGGGCTTTGCTGGTGCTTAAAAAAGGCAACACAACCATAGTGAGGTCAACAGCACATGACTCCTCAATAACCTGTAATTGCACCTTTTAACTGATGTTCTATTTAATTTCTCTGTTACACTCAGCAGGAAACTTTCTTTGCCTTGCTCCCCAAACCATTTCAAAGCTGCATTTTCATCTCTGTTCCCGACTCGAGTTGTTCTAACAATACTCACTGACAGCTGATACTTTCTGGCAAGAGCTCAGCCAGCCTGTACAGTGAAAGTCAAATTACAGTGCTGTGTGCACACACTTACTCAATTAAATCAATTTTTTCAAGGATTCCATGGCAAAAGCTGCCAGTCTGCAAATTCTTCAGCCCCTCTGAAGCACAGTTGGAGGAACTGCATCATTTAGGGTGTATAAAATGGGCTTTTGGAAGTGTTCTTAGGCAATGGAGTAGCAAAGCACAAAAACACATCAGATTGAAGGTTGGACTTGGTGATCTAGGAGGTCTTTTCCAACCTTGATGATTCTATGATTTGAAGACTCTGTTGAACAAAGTTCAGCTTTTCTCTGGATCCTTGAGATTTTCAAGAGATTAAAATAAATATACTAATATAATATTAGTAAAATAACAAATTAAAATACATATACAAAGGGATTAAAATAAATAACTGATGTATCCTTTTCCTCCAGCCTGGATCCATCAAGGCAGGGCTGTACAGGGCAGAAGGGGACACATCACTACTGCTGAGCAAGGTCACTCCTTCATTTCCTCCTGCATTTTTCTATCAAACTGTCAATGTAAATTCCTCATTCTGATGTTTGGACTCATCTGTGAAAGCCTCCATGTATGTAAACACTGCTCAGGTGAGAGGTGAGGGGATTGTCGATGGTTTCATCTCAGCACCACGTGGCCAAGTCCTACCCTGGGCTACTCAGTATTCTCTGGAATTAGAAACCAATCTGCATTTCTCTGAACAGAACCAATTACTGGTTTAACATCTCTCTCAGTTCCTCAGGTCTGACCACAAGCAATCAAAAATTCTGTGAATCCTACTTATCCTGCTGCTCCATCCTGAGAGACACACCCCCAATTCCAGCGGGTTTATCACAAGGCAGAGGAATCGTCCGGCCGAGCTGTGACTCTGGGCTGCCTCCCCCAGTGAGTGTTTGGCTTTACCACTCTGAGTACAGGTTTATGGAAGAGAGCCCTGACAAAGAACAGCTAAGGCAGAAATCTCTTCCTCAGCTTTGGGGCTGACCCTGTCACCTCCTCTCATCTTCCAAAGCTGGGGCAGATTTATAAATAAGATTCTGTGCTGTGGTGTCAGTGGGGAAAGGGGTTGGACTCGGCCTCTGAGCACTGTGCACCAAACTGGAGGTGATGGGCAAGGGGATAACAAGCCCTGGAAAGGCTTCTCCAATATTTGAGTCAATCTGTAGAAGTAAAGCAGAAGGAGCTGTGGCAAACTACACTTAATTTTGAATTCCCACAGCGTTAACCAGCTTCTGCACGTGGCTCTAACTGGAGGGATTTCAACTGCAAGAAGGCCAAAAATATGAGAAAATACAATGTCAGAAGCTGAAGAACTTTTACTGATTCTTTCATGTCTTTATTTTACTTTTTTTTTAAGCTTCCTTCCGACTCCTTCAAGTACCTTGGCTGGTGTGACATAGAGGAACACGATGTTCGAGGAAATCAGCTCCTTTGTCCCCGAGTGAGAGAAGGTGAACATCAAAAAGACACGTTCACATTGGAGCCTTAACTCTATTTACTCAAAACCTACATGCCTGAATGTTATGACCTGAAATCATGGAGTTTGCCATTCTCTTGAAAAAGGGCAGGATTTTATCCCATACTGTACATATTTGCTTTTTTACTCACTAAAAAGTTATCCTTTGTCACTGCAAAAATGGGAAACATTTGCCAGAACAGTAAATTGAAAATATTTAGTATTAATATGGTGTCGATTACTTCTCTCAAAAGTTCATTAGCATTTAAATGTTGCTCAGAATGCAGTAGCCCTATGTCAAACAAGAAACCAAGAGGGAAATCCAGTGCTGAATTGGCTCCATTACAAACTACAGACACACTCAAGAGTAGACATTGAAAGATGGATTTCAAAATCCAGTATTTGCATGTTTGGGACTAAAGAGTGGAAAATTTCCACCCTGTCCTTGCTCTCATTAGGAATTTGAAGATGTCCATAGCTCTAGACATTTCAGTAAACCTTAAGAAAATTGAAGTGTTCAGGGTGTGTCATTCTTAATACAAGTGAGGTTTTGAGTCATTGACCCCATTGCAGTTGTTGTCAGCGCAAGTTGCAAACATCTCCCTTTCTCAGAACAGTTAAAGGCCAACTCAGAGCACATAGAAACAGGATTTTAGAGCTCAGATCCTTAAGAACATCCGTTCAGAAACAGCTTGATTTTATTCTGACCCGTAGAAGAACTGTCATTTACCAACCACCTACCAAATCATCAGGGCCTCAGATTGCTTGTTGAATTATGGGCCAGGAAATGGTAGAAAAATCTTCCCATTAATTTATGTCTAAGATGCCTGGAAACCTACACACCTATAATATTATATATATTTCTTCATTACAGATCTCTTCCCAGCCACATGTATAATCTTTCAGCAGGTAACTCAGTGCCAGTTCCCCATCACAGCCACTCTTGTAAATCTTTTTCTCTGACCAGGGCCCTCAGAAGAGGAGCTGTTTTTCAGAAGAGAAGAACACCCTTTGAAAAAAAGAAAACAAGTAACTGACACAGAGAAATGGGAAAAGAGGCTGCAAGAGAACTGGGAAAACTGTGCTGTAAAACTTTCTCATTAACATTTTGTGCTCTAGTTGTAAATAAGCCAAATAATGATGTGTGGGCTGCTCCCTGCAGGGAGCAGGTTTTTAAAACTCAGCTTGGCACCGTGACATTGTAAACCAGGAGGATTTTACAAGGGAAGAAGGACTGGAATATAATGTTATTTAGGTTGTGACCCAAAAGATAAAGATCCCGTGTTGTGACAGGGTTTGATTTGAGCAGCCTGATCGAGTGGGAGGTGTCCCTACCCATGGCAGGGGTTGGAATTGGATGAGCTTTAAGGTCTCTTCCAACCCAAACCATTTAGAAACCATTTAGTTTAGAAGCCAAACCAAGAAGCCACAACCACTTAGTCCTGCTTTCTGCACCCAGGGCACACACTCTGGCTCCCCCCACTCAAAGAGTGGGACAGTAAAATTCATGCTTAAAGGATGGTTTCTTTCATTCCTTCCAAAGAATTCCAGAGTCCATCATTATGGCTCTGAGGTGAATTTTGGCAACTGGCACTACCAGTTGTTATAAGAGGGGCATCATAAAATAGATCCACCTTTTAACTAATTCTGGCATTAAAAATATTTAATGAATAGTTATTAGAAAGCAAGGAAAAAAAAAAAAGAAAAAAAGTGAGTGATTTATCTTATTTTTCCCTTCCCAGGAGCTGAACCTTTCATTCCAGGACCTGGGTGATCTTTACCAGGTGGAAAACTTCAAGAGGATTCTCCAAAGATTAATTCGGGTGGAAAAGCTTTGGTTGGTGGACAATTCCCTGACAGACCTCAGTGCCATAAGGTTGCCAAGGTAGACAAAATATCCTATTTCTGTTTCTATTCTTATGCAATATCATAGAAATCAAAATTATTACTTACTTAGGTAATAGCTGGGGCTATTACTCTTGAAAACTGCCAAATATGTTATTTTGGAGAGTATTATATTGAGAATCTGTCAGTATATTGTCAGTCTGAGTTCATGTCATGCCAAGCTGAAAATCCTCAGTGGGGAGATCAGATGATGACCCCTTTACTCCTGGGGAATAATTAATGAGTCTTGTGAAGTTCAGGGAGATTTGTGCCAAAAAAAAAGGAAGCTGTTGCACCCTGAAGGAACCTCCATGGTGGAACAGAACCCAAGCAGAGGCCAAGCATGACCATGACAACTGTATTTTACAATCCAGCTGTTGCTCTGTGTGTGTGTGGAGAGCTGTAATATTGACAGCTGGGATAATGATGCATCCACTGGACAATAAAAAGAAAGCTGAGAGTTTAAAGTGTAGGGATCTGATCTTGATGCCCATGGGTAGGCAGAAACAGCACAAATATAAAACTTGTGTATAAAATCCCTCCCTGTGTTGGCTTACAGGTATATTCTGTCACAGATGTGATGCTGATGGCATACACTTTGTGCTTTACAGATGCAGAGAATTAAATGTCAATAAAAACCACTTTAGATCCTTCAAACAGCTGCCAAAGATCCCTCAGATTCAGCACTTATCTCTGGCTGAAAATAACATTGTGACACTAAGTGGAATATCAGATTTCAGACACACTCCGCTCGAATCCCTCATTCTCAAGAGGAATCCCTGCGAGTTCCAAGAAAGATACAGACAACTGTAAGTCTAACAGCCAACAAAAGCTGATAAACACAAAGAAATGTTCGTGAGAGGGTTTAGAAGGAATGGGATCTCAAATGCAACAAGCTTTCTGGAAGAATCTTTTTGTTTTCCCCTGGTTTCAACTATCCAAAATGCTCTGGCAGGTGAGCCAGAATCTGATAAAAGCCCCCAGACATTCAGAAGCTGCCTAGGAGGCTTTCTAATCACATGACTGGCAGCTCTGGAACTGAACTAAGTCCATGGATCAAGTTTAGAGACAGTGAGCAGGGCAGACAAATTAGATTTCCTTTTATTAATAGAAACTACCTATTACTCAAACTCTCTTCAGTCTCATTACATCCCTCGTGTGTTCTGCAAGGAATCTAAATCACATTACAGGTCAGAGATGGAATCAGGAGGATGTCTTGAAAGATGGGAGCAAAAGCAGGAGAAAATTGAGTTCCTTTCATTTGATTTTTCTGGAGTCTCTCCCGTTCCTGGCAGATGCTCTGCCTTGAACACCCCACTCAGTGTGGACTTAACAGAGCTCCCTCAGACACTGCAAATGGAAATTCCAATGCAAAGATAAAGAATTTAGGAGAAGATAATTTATTTTAAGTCTCACTCTCCAGAAATCCGTGTGGTTGTTGTGTGGTTTTCCTCACTACAGACCATTTACAGAAGGCATTGTTGATATTTTAAAGACAAACTTTACAGCATGTCTAGGGTGGGATAAATCCCTTCCCATCTCATCCTGGAAAGGGAATAAAAGACAGGAGAAGTTTAAAAGAAAGTGTTTAGTGAAAACCTCTCTGAGTTTCCAGTGTGTTTTTCCTTTAGTCTTCCAGGCATCCCCTTGGCAGTGGGATGGTGATGCTTGAGCTTTCTAAAGGTAGGGAGGCAGATAGAAGCAAAAAGTAAATTTAAAATGATGGATTTCATCTTTTATTTCCATATCAAAGGGTCCAGGAGAACAAAAGCAGAAAATCACTTTTTAATAATTACTAATTGTGTTTCTTCTCCCATTCCTGCCAGTTTTAAGGCAATTAAATACTGATATTATTTGGTGTTATTCTGGTATTACTTTCACTGCCAGTGTTGGAAGACAGATATTTGAGGTGCTTTATTGAGTCTGAGGATATAAAACTTGTGCAACAGAGTGAAACCCAAGAATTTCTAATTAGCTCTTTATCAGGTGAATTCTGCAACAAATGGCAAATCAAGATTTCCAACAACACAAATCCATTTTAGATATGTTTGAATCCACTGTTTGCTTTTATCAGTGTCTATTTTGCTCCCAACATTTCCCAAGGTTATTTTACCTCCGTTTCTGTTTTTCTTTTGTCTCTCTTTAAGTGTATTCTCCAGTTTGCCAAATCTGAAAATGCTGGATGGGATCCCAAAACTGCCAGAGGACTATTCACCCCCAGAAATCAGGTTTTTTTACAAAATGTGTACTATACTCTAGCACTGTATTTTTGGGGGATCACGACTGTGCTCACAACCACCTCGCTGAAAACAGACAATAAATCCTACTTAGGGAAGTTTTTTTTTTTTCTTAACTAAAGAGATATTGAAGCAGAAATGTAACAGTTTTGAGTGCATTTGTGATACCACAGACTTCGAGTAAGTATGGAAATGGATGTGTAAATAACACATAATGTGTATACTGAGTGTCATGAGTTCAATGTATTAAAAATAGTGGGTGACTTTCTTGTCTAGGAGCTCTGTGTAGACAAAAATCTCACAATTACTGACTCCCACCTCACTTACTTGAAACTTTCCAAGTTCAGACCCCGAGTTCATTGTGGGAAATGGCACAGGGATGAACACCCAGGCTGCAAAAGAAAGGGAAAAAATCCCACAAGTCAATAAAAGAACCCACCGATATCCTCGTGCTCTTTAATGTGCTTTGTAGGTGGGCAAAGCAGAGCCACCCCCACCATTCTGACCCTCAGAAATAAAAAGAAATAATGCAAAAAGTTCTTGCTTTGGAGTTTAGTGTGGCTGGAGAGCACTGGGGAAGTAAATCATGGGAAAACAAACAAAAAAAAGAAGTCCTTTTACTCATTGCTGGCACTGTTTAACAATGTCTTGTTGCTTAATAGAGGTTCCTCAGAGCAAAGCCACAAGAGGGAAAAGTGCTCTGGAAGCTGGAAAGGGATTTGTAAGGGCTCCCCACGATATCTGAATGCAATTATCTTTCAGAGGTATCTGTCCTTGTCTGGGATTGATTTGCTGTTCAATTTTTAGCTTTTTTTTTTTTCCCAAGCAGCTCACAGAAATAGCTGTGCCACCAGCGGTGCAGGGAAAGAATGACAGAGTCCTGGAAAATGAAGACAATTAGGAGAATTGCCTAATTCCAGAGGCAGTCAATAAATTCTCTGCTGTGTGTTGGCTGCAGGGGCAGTTTGGTTTGGCTGCACAGGGAGCAGGAAGGGCTGCTCAGCCCTTGGGGGGCTCTGCAGGGCCAGGGCTCAGCAGCAGAAAGGTCACAGCAGCTCGGTGTAACATCTGCACTGGATGCAGGCAACAGAAATCACCAGCTTGGAAAGCTTCCAGGCTCTCTCTTAGGACTGTCCTTGCCTCTCCCACGGCCCAGCAGTCAAAACAGGTGATCAGAACATGGCATGGACCGAATCACAAGGGTTTGGATGTGTCACAGTGTCTGGCTCAGGGTATTTCCCCCAGCTGTGACAGGAAAAGGCGATGGAGCACTGCAAAGAGGTGTCACCTGATGGTCACCCTCAGGAAACATCCTTGAAATTCATGGAAGCAGAGCAGTAATTACATGCTAAAGGGCTTCAAAACCAGATCCAGTCAGTGGAACCCACCCACAGACCACACTGAGACAAACCCCTTCCCAAACACGGCACAGAATCGAGAGGGGCAGCTCAACAACCCCCAGCAAGGAGCTTTTACAGATCCAGGGAGAAATTACGTGCTTCTCACAGACACAAAGGCAAGCAGAGCTTTGGAACAGGCAGAGCAGAACTTGATGTGTTCTGGGTAAGAACAGAAAACAGGGAAGCTTTCTGAGGAGTGGGGCTGGTGCTCCACCTCAGATCTAGAAATTAATCCAGAGATAATATAGCACAGTAATCTACATTCAAAAAGCACTGTTGGGTTTGGGAGTGGGAGGGTAAACACAAAGGATTCAGTATATTCTTCTCAACTCAGGATGTATATGAGAAAACACCACTTTTTTTGGAATAAGGCAGGGAGCTAAAGCAGAGAGGAATCAAAGCCTGAGGGAGCACCTTTACTGACCCAGCCTTACTGACCTGTCCAAGGCCAACAGCAGCTGGACACTGGCTGCTGTGGGGCTGTGGGACTGGAAATGGGAAAGGAAAACAGGCTTTTCCCCAAGTATCAGACCCTGGGGAGCATTCAAATCAGCAGTGCTCAAATACAACAGAAAGCACTCGAGGACTAGGCACTCTTCCCAGAATCCAGCATTAGAAAGTGAGACTGAGATGGAAATTGCTCCAGTCCCGTGGGCAGACAGCTCAGTTACCAGCTCCTAGTAAAGTTACCACCCACTTCTAGCACATGTAATTAGGAGCTGGTGGAGTCTCTCCTGGGAACACACTCAGAGGCTTTGCTGTTCAGACCTGAGCCCTGGGTCAGTCACGAGAGAAAGGCACAGACAGTGATTTATTCCTTCCCATCAGGAAGCTGGTTCTGCTCTCATAATTTTTTATTTCATTATTTTAATGCTCTGGCTTTGGGATCCCAGGGAAATATGAGGTGATATCTGGGGAGCCTTGCTGATTTTATTTAAAGTGCATCCAGCAGCAAGAATGTACTGGTGATGTTTGAGTCCTTTGGCTGCAGTGAGATTTAAAGGAGATCACAGAGTCACAGAATGGTTTTGGTTCAAAGGGACCTGAAAGCTCATCCAGTTCCACCCCCTGGCATGGACAGGGACACCTTCTACTAGACCAGGTTGCTCCAAGCCCTGTCCAACCTCTCCTTACACACCTACAGGGATGGGGCATCTCTGAGCAACCTGTGCCAGGTCCTTCCCACCTTCACAGGGAAGAATTTCTCCCCAATATCCCATCTAACCCTACTCTCTTTTAGTTTTAACCCATTTCCCCCCTTGTCCTGTCACTTGTGCCCTTGTCCATTGTCCCTCTCCAACCTTCTTTCCAGTACCTTCCTGAAGAACTGTGTTTGTGGAAAAGAAAAGGCTTTCTTTTGGGACCTTCCAGTACCTTCCTGAAGGTACTGGAAGGTCCCAAAAGAAAGCCTTTTCTTTTCCACAAACACAGTTCTCTAAATTTTCCTCACTGGAGAAGTGCAGAACAAGGAAAGCTGATTATTACTCCTTTTTTTTTTTTTTTTTTGGCCATAAAGTTGGGTTATTAATTATTGGATGTTCTTTGCTGTTGAAAAGCAGTTGGTAAACAAGTTCTTTGAAAGACTGGACGCTGCTGAAGGGTAAGTGCCAAGAGCACTGCCTGCCTCCAGCACGGACAGTGTGCTCAGACACCCCCTGGGCTGCTGGGCTGGGGGTCGGGGGTGCCTTCCCTGCCATGCTGGGGGCACATCCCATTCCCTCTGCTGTCACTTCCCATCTCCCAGGAGCTGCCTGCTGCTGTTTTCCTACTCAGCCTCTGTCCCTTCTTGTTTCTAAGGATGAGCTGACTTTGCAGGGAGTGATTTCTGTGTGCTGTGGTAAAAAAGGTATATGTTTGTGAAACCCATCTACCTGAGCAGAGCTGTGCCCCCCCGGGGAATTACCGATGGAAATTCTTGTGCTGCTGATGTATGACACCAGCAAGGACTGTAGAGCTCCCTTAGGACTGCTCTGAATTCATCCCTCCTTCTCCAGCCTCCTTAGGTTGTTTTAATTAAGTTGTAATTCATCTCTTTCTTGGAAACAAATTGTTTGCCTAATTTACTTGGAAACACATCCTCTCATTTGCTGGAGGGCTGTATGACGGTGTGCTCTTTGCAGCAGAGCCAAGGTGCAGGTTTCAGAGAAGATGAAGAGTTTCCCAGATATGCTCAGCCCTTGTCCTTTCCTGGAGGCAGGTGAAGGGCAAGTCTGCTGTCCCCAGCTGGGCCGTGGCTCATTCCTGACCCGTGGGGCTCTGCAACTCCCTCAGTGCTAATTTTAGCTGCTCACTATACAACCTCCTTCTATTCATTTCACTGTATAATCCTGTTTGAACAAAGCCCATTGATTGGGAGAGGAGATATTCACAGAATTAGGGGCTTATCTATTTGATAGATGTCTGGGTGAGCACTGGGAACAGCCACAGCCGTTAATATTGGCTGGGGTGAAATGATATGACCTGAACCATCCAACAATAAGAACTGTCAGAGAGCAGGGCAGCCACCAAAAGCTGGCCAATGAACTGCAGTGCAAGTGCCAGAAGTTCAAATGAATTAGCAAAAGAGAAACGTTTTTATTCAGTGGAATGAACTGCAGCCAAAAGAAACAGAGATTTCACAGAGAAACACTGAACTTTTTGACAATAATAATCAGCTGCTCTTTCTTCCTTAAGCCATTGTGAGTCTCTTGGCTGCGGAGTTTTTCTGGAAGTTGTACCCAGCATGCCTGAAAGAGCCCACCTGAGGGAGCTGGCTTTAGGGCTTGCTTTAAAGTGCCTTTTTTTTCATCTTTGTGCTAATTTTTTGGGTTGTGCAAATTATTCTTCAGTGCTTCCTGGGGGCCTCAAAGAATTCTGTTTCACAATATTTCCAAAAGGATAAAATCCCCTTATTGTGGTGCTTCTTAAAATCAACTAAAGGGTTTCTTTTAGGCTCACAATATTCTGCTTCTGTGCAGAGACTCAGCTCCCAACAAACACCAGAGCTGAGCACACTCAGAGCACCCCACATATCTGTCACACACTCTTGCTGTTGTGCATTATTTAACCATTTTTTTCCTAAAAAATGACAAAATTCAAATTCCACCCCACTATTTCCACTCCAAATTAGGCCCTGTGGTTGCCAAAGGCAGCTGGGGTTGATCTGCCTCCCAGGTGTGTCTTGTTGCTGGAATTCAGTCAGGACACACAGCTGAGTGTTGATGCTTGGATAGGAAGGGCCTGGTGGAGGTCACCTCGTGGCATTGTTCAGGTTGGAACAGACCCTTCTGGAGGTCCCCTGGATCAGCCTCACCCAGGTAAGACCCTGCACCCAAAGGGGTTTCTTTGCCTAGATTGTTACCACCAACTGATGGCTCTCACAGATGTTTGAGGATCAGTGTCTGTTATTCCAGGGATCTGTGTTCATGGAACCTCTGTGTTAATGAGTGTGTTGGTGACATCTGTCCCAAGTGCAGCACCAGGCTGGGATTTGGGAGCAGCACTGAGGCAGAAATGTCACAGTAATCACAGACCCAGCTTTGCTCAGGTATCAGTGGATAAACAGAGCTTTCCACAACAGGTGTTTACCCAGCGTTTTTCCTGCATGGAATAGTGTCCAGTATAGCTTTTTCATCCACTCACCTGCCAGTGGGGATCAGGATATACAAGGAGAAACAGTCTCCTAGTCTGTTTTTGAGGGCTTTTGTTATTAAGTTTTTATTGTATAACACTGAGTCTATGCTGGTTTAATATTGCACAACATCTCAGCTAATTCACCTGTCCACACTTCCTAATCCTTTCACAATGAAGCAAATATTTTTTTTCCTTTCTTGAGAGATACCAGAAATCCCACTTAAAACACCCAGCAAAGCCAAACAGCAAAAAAAAAAAAAAAAACCACTTGTAAAATAAAATTGCTTGCAGTGACACTGAGGAAGCATTTCAAAGCAGGGAGACATATCCAGAGAGGTGACTCCAGCCAGCAAGCACTGTCTGCAGGAACAGTTTGAAACTATTTCCACGGTTTTTCTGCTCTTTTCTCTGACCTTTGGTTCAAGGCCATCTGTGCTGAGCAGCTGATTCTTGTGCTCTCTTGAGTGGCTGCTGTAAAGAGGCTCCAGTGTATCTAATGAGGACCAAAACCTGTTGGAAGAATACATTTTTAAACCTTCCCCCTTCCAGATAAAGTTGGATATAACTAATTTAGCCCCTGAAGGAACAAGTCTATTAGCCCTTTGACAGCTAATTTAATTCCTGCTAATTTATTGTGCTGGATGAGTTGGGAAAACAGATTCAAAAGCCTTTTGGAGGATAATAAGAAATCATCAAGGGGGAAAAAAAAAACACCATGGAAAAAGAAAATAGTTGAAGGATTAGGTAGAGAGAGCTGGAAGTGCCTGCCTGGCGTGGGTTGTGTGAGGAGGTTGGCAGCTTGAAGGGGGAGCTGAAGGCAAGTCTGGGGAGAGGATAAGGTGAAGAACTTGGCTTGAGGGAAAATACGTTCTGTTTTTAGTCTGGTTTGTCATCTCAAAGTTTTAGGAGTTCGTGCTTTTCACTGTCAGATAAAAAGTAGGGAGCAATGGTTAAATCTAGGTCTGTTTTTTTTTTTTCTTCCAGAACCTCAGGGATTTATGTAATTTATTTGATTTTTGTCTGTTGTTCCCATAGACCTTTATCTCTAGATAAGGCCACACAGTGCTGATTTGTGTAGATCCCCTGTTGGCTCTTGCTGACTCTGGAGCTGGCACTGTGCTCCCAAGTGACCAGCCAGCATCAAAACAAGTTATTTGGATGGGAATCTTTTCAAAAAGAGATAATTTATTGGCCCTTGCAGTGTTTCTGGTGTACAAGGAGAGGTAAAGGTTCTTCCACGGAGCTAAAGGAGTAGCAGAGCTGCTCCTCTTTGCAGGGCATGCTGCATATTAACCTGCATTGCCCCCAAATTCAGCCACTGTGAGGTGTTTTGCAGCACCACAGTTGCTGCCAATCTGATCTGATGACTGCCATGTGTTACCAATTTTCCTGCCACAAACCCAACCAGCAGCACTGCAGCTTCCTGCTCTGCTTGGGCCCTGCATCAGGACACAATTCAAGGCACGTGGGAGCCCTGCTCCCCTTTCCTTTTGAACCCTGTCAGGGGTTTCTCTGTGAGTTTTCAGGCAGGCTGTTTTCTCTCCCCGTGCCTCCTTTGAAGTGGAGTGATAACGTTGTTAGTGAGTAACTTGTCTGCAGGGAGCAGAACACCCAAAAATAACCCCCCAGTTTAGGGAGGTGTTGGCACAGCTCACTCAGTCGCTCCAGCATCGCTGCAGGTTTTGGTGGGATGAGCCCTGCGAGGTTTCCTGACACCTCCCAGTGGATTAAACACCGTGTGGGGATATCCCTGCCCCTGCTGATTCCCCAGCCCGTGGGTGTGATGGGAGAGGAGCAGGTCCAGGGGATGGAGGCAGCCCTGGAGAAGGCAGTTCCTTGCAGAGGCACAGCTGTCAGGGCTGACAGGTTGTTAGAGATTCATGCTCACTTATGAGCCATGAAATAAAGCTCATCTCCCCAGCAATTTACTGCTGTGCAGTCCCATTGATTTTTATGGGAGCTGCCTGGTGTTTCATAGCAGAGTGTAATTCTGCTCCTTTTCTCTTGGACATTTCCAATTTGCCTATCACTCACTTAATGGCTCAGTGAAGGGCCCACTGAGCTTTTTATAGTATTTAAATGGGAGACATTATCATGGCATGGATGCTTTAATACACTTGGGTATGAATCTTTAATACATTCTTATTGATCAGGTCCTTGTATGATAACAAAGTGCCACCCTTCCTGTTTACACAGGCAGAAAACTCAGGCACAGGAGGGAAAGTGATTGCAAATGTCATGCAGGATTTAGCACGTGGACTCAAACCCACTTATTCCAAATCACAGAATGGCCTGGGTTGGAAGAGGCCTTAAAGATCATGTCAAAGATCATGTCTGGGCAGGGACATGGGCAGGGACACCTTCCTCCAGACCAGGTGAACTCACAGCCCCATCCAACCTGGACTTGGACACTTCCAGGGATCCAGGGGCAGCCACAGCTCCTCTGGGCAAACTGTGCCAGGGCCTGCCCACCCTCACAGGGAAGAATTTTTCATAATCTCCCATCTAACCCCACCCTTTTTTTGGTTTGGATCCACTCCCCCTTGTCCTGTCACTCCAGGCCATTGTAAATAGTCTCTCTCCACCTTTCCTGTAGCTCCTTTGGGCACTGGAAGGACACAATTAGGTCACACCAAGACTTGGCTTCTCCAGGCTGAGCAATCCCAGTTTTCCCAGTCCTTCCTCATAGCAGAGGTGCTCTGTCCCTCCAATCACCCTCCTCTGGACAAAAATCTGGTGTCCTGACTCCCAGATTCTTTGAGAAGGTTTTTCCTGCTGTTGGGAGCTGTTGGATTTGTTGTGCTCAGGAGGAGCCTCCTGTCTCTGCCTCTCTGTTATTGGTCCCACAGAGCTCTGTTGGGGCTGGTGAGGTTTAATCCTGCTCTGCCCCAAGTCTTGATTTGCAGCTGGATGAAAATTACTGCAAAGCAGCTAAACCAGGTCCTAGAGTTTAAAAGGCCCTAAAGGCAGTTATTAATTTATGAGGTTAAATTGTTGGTAAGATGATGTGAGCGTGTGGAACCAGCTCTTGGGGTCATTAAAAAACAAGAACAGATTTATTGACTGATCAGATGTCAATGAGCTTCCCTTACAAGCGTGGACATTTTATCCTGTGAGGGAGTTAGAATGGGCAGGGAAGGTATCAGCCATTGCTAATACAATATTAACTAGAATTCCTCTCTACTTAATCCTCTTATTAGGTATTGCATTACTTGGGCTGTCAGTGGGTTTGCTGCCTGTTGGTGAGAGCGAGCAAGGGAGCAATCTGTGATTTTTGGAGAACGCTGTAAATGGTTTGTGTAAAGAGGGATGATGTAGCAATCCATTTGCAGTGATGCTTTGCAGGAGATGAAGCCCAAATGGGCCCAAATCTTGTGAGGAATGGGGGAAATTCACTCCAGGTTGACCATTTTATTTTAATATGTCAGCAGAAACAGGCAGGGAACTCCTGCAGGGTTCCCTGGAATGTGACCTGCTGGCAGCTGCTTTGGCTCTGGGCAACATTATCCCAAGGCAGCACCACCAGAAGGAAAAATACCACTTTATGAGGGCCAGGAAACAAAACTTGTGAAAACTGGAAAGATGCCTCTGTACTTTTACTGGAGATAAAATGCAAAGTGTAGCTGCTTGGGAACAGAGGAAGAGCCAGTGCAGAATGAGCAAGTGCTGTGGGACTGCATTTGCCTTAGAAAATGTTGATTTCCAAAAGAATCAGCAGCGTGTGAAAATAGTTCTGTGTTCACATGAACCAACTGAGCAGGGTGTGGGATTGTCCCCTAGGGGAAGAAAAAAGAAAAAAAGTTATTTTTATTTTATTTTTCCCCCCTGATGCTTAAAACAGAGTAAATTTGTGGTAGAGCTTAATCTGTGCACCTGTATGAAAAACACCACATCTATTTCTCACCAAAGAGGTTTAAAGGCAGCTTTCTGAAAAGCCAGGGCTCTTTGAAATATTCATGAATCTTTAGCAGTTTCCTGAGATACAGAGGAATGTCAAATAATCTCCTCTCCTTTTTCCACCCCGTTACATTTAACAGTTTGAGATGGGAAACCTTTGCTATCCAACAAGAGGGAAGTGCCCCCTTCCTGCCTCTCTTTGCCCCCCGTGGCACCCACTGTAATTGCTGTAATGCAGATGCTGCACTAACAGCGTGGGTTACAACACCTGCAGCTCCAGTTTGGAGTTTGGGTTAATTTAATGGTGACATTTCCTGCAAAAGGCTTCAATCCAAGAGGCTCAGTAAAGCAGTTTTACATGTAAGGGGAAGACCTGAGGGATCAGTGCCACTGGGGAGGATTCACATGAAGGGGAAACCCAGAACAGCTGTTAAAGGCAGGAAACCTCAATGGGATAAATAAAACAGGCTAAGGAAGGACAGAACTGTGCCCTGTGTTGCGTTTAGGGAGCTCTGTGCTGCTGAAGCGATGTGACATGAAGGTTTGGATGGGGAATGCAGCAGGCACTGAGGTAAATTGCAAATTTAATGATGTTTGCTGCGAGGACAAGCCCGGAGGGAATGTCTGACAGTGTGGAACCACCACCTACAATAACCTGTGAGCTGCTAATTACAGTGCAGTCCAAATCAATATGGAAATGGAGGCAGGCTGGAAGCTGTGGCATATTCTTTCCTCATACTTGCACTGAGTCCCTTTGCTTTGTAACAGAGCCCCCAAACAACCCTCAGGAGCTCTTTTTTGTTTGGGCTTTGGATACATCTCCTGATTGGGGTTCTGAGCCTCTAAACAAAAACACCAGTGAGAAACTCCTTGCTGAATAACCTCTCTATTTTGAAACTGAAGAAGGATAGATATCAGCTTGTCCAAATATTCTAATTTCCAAGATGCTTTCTCCAGAATAAATCTCGGTGTCTTTTCAGGAATAACGTGGTTTGCGGCTTTGCAGATTTGTCACTGTGAAATATAACACTTCTACAAAGACTCTCTTCAATCACAGCATCATTTTCGACAAATTTATTTTAAAACCCATCAAAATATTGATCTTGAGATGGGAAACATCTCAACACTTTTCATTATTGCACCACATCCCCTAATTTTGCAAGCAGATCGATCCACTAACACGGCCATAAAACAGGGAGGGGAACTATTCCCACATCTTCTGGGGCCTGTGGAAGCCCAAGGGGTGCAGTTGGCTCTTCTGTGCCACATAAAGTTACTGCTCCTCTGGTGGAAGAGCCCCGTGGGATGCAGATGTTCCTCAAGGACTAACTCGGGTTGCAGGAGATTCTGGAAACTCAGAACTGAGCTCATCGACGAGAATCTTGCCCAAGCTTCAGTAGATACAATCCTGCACAAACTAGTTCTTGAGGTAATAATCTATATTTCTGTACACCTGTGTCTTCATATCCATAAAATCCTAGGATGGTTTGGGTGGGAGGGGACCTGGAAATTCATCTCATTCCACCCCCTTAACATGGGCAGGGACAAAACCTGTGTCGTTTCAAGGGAACACAAAGTGCTCCATGGACACTGGAGCCAGGGAAATCTGCTGTCTTGGGGCTCATGTCCTTCATTCCTCTTCTTGCACAGTAACTGTGGTTATTTAACCAGTTCCTTCACTCCTGCTCCCTTCCACATTCCCTGATTCCTGGTGTTTTCCCAGCACTGTGGCTGGTGCTGAATTTCCTTGTCCTAGGGTTGGAAGGGACCCTAAATCTCATTTCATTTCCAAACCCCCTGCCATGGGCAGGGACACCTTCCACTAGCCCAGCTGCTCCAAACCCCATCCAACCTGGCCTTGGACACTTCCAGGGATGGGGCAGCCACAGCTTCTCTGGGCACCCTGTGCCAGGGCCTCCCCACCCTCACAGCCAACAATTCCTTCCATAATATCTAACCTAAATTTCCCCTTTTTCAATCTGTACCCATTATAATCCATTTTGTTAAGCCCTCTCAGCTTCAGGCATGGGAGCTGTTGCATTTCTCACCTGTCACAGCAGACGACAAAGAAAATTCCTGTAAATCCCTGTTAATATTCCACTGGAATATCTGCTGTGCTCAGGGCTCCTGCAACCAGGAGTATCTTACCCAGGGCTGACCTGGGCTTTTCACCACAATTACTGCTTTACAAAGATACTTTGCAGCTCCTGCTGGGAAAGATCGAGCTTTCTACAGGTCAGGGACAAACCACAGGTCTTGCCAATTCTCTTTGTCACCGGTGGGATTCACAAGGTCTGCGAATTAATTTCATAATCTCACTTTTACAGAACACTGACTATTTTCTTCTAACAATACCATTTGGTCGTTAATTAAGGATTCTATCTTTTCCAAAATGTTACCTAGAGCTTTTTTTCTTTTTTTCTTTTTTTTTTTTTTTTTTCCCTCGACATAAGGTCATGGAGAAAATTCCCTGCGAGGTTTAACCTTTCATTAAAGCTCACCTTTTTTTATCTGCTTCAATTCTGAGTTAAGCTCATAAGTGCACTAAAGGCAACTCTGTGACAGCTTTTCCAGCCTGTTAGCTCCGTGATGGGCATTCCCTGAAGGGGCTGTTACTGCAGCTTCCAGGGCACCAGGAGTGTGTCCAAGGCATTTTGTGCCCTGGTGGTCACGGATGTGGCTGACAGATGCAGCACTTCTGATGAAAAAAAAAAAACCATCCTGATAGTTTTGCCACCTCTGAAAGTTTGGCAGAGCATTAATTTGTGCAGTGGAAATGTAGATTTGGAGCTGAGGAAGCACGGGTGACATCAGAGGTGAGGCAAGGGAAGGTCAGGAGACTAAAACAGTGAGGGATCAGCCCCAGGGCAAAACTCTGCTGCAAAATATTTTTTTGAACTGATAAAACCATTTGCTGTGTGGTTGAAAACATGCAGGAGATACAGTTTTATATCGGTGCCTGTGATCAGAAGGCTCAGCAGGACTCTAGGGTTGAACTCAGGCCCAATCTGCTCTCTGTTCCCAGGTTTCCTCTCAAAAAGCTTGTTAAAATCCCCTGTGCTGCCTTCCCTCAGTGCCTTTCCCTAAGACAGGGTCTAACACTTCCATAAAATGATTCAAAGCAGCTTTGAGAATGAAAAGTTTATTACAGGGCAATGATTGTGTTTCAAGCAATCGCAGGTTATTGATGTCAATGCACCTTGAACTTCACTCGGTGCATTCCAGAATGTAGGAACATGTGAAGCTGTTACCAACCTCATCAGCTGACTGCAACAGAGCTGATAAATACCTTTAATACACTGAAATTCAGAGAAAACATTTTAAAAGACTTTATTAGTAGATGTGACAAAATCATTTTGTTCTTCATTCCCTTTAAATGTGACGATGATGAAAAATCATGAATAATTCTGCACTTGAGCCAGCAAGAACTGTGGAAGGGAAGGCTGTTTGAGGGCTGATGATGTGTCAGATGTACTGAAGGCAGCTCTTTATCTTGCTCTGGATGCACAGCTTTGGGCTTCTCATTCCCCTCACCCTGCAAAGATCCTGGCTGTAAAAATGCACATTTCTTTCATTTCTTTCTGGCTGGAGCAGAGGAAGAAGCTCCGTGTGCTCTGTAAACACGTTTTACGTGCTCAGACTTGAGTGGCCGAGTGAAGGTCGTTTAGAGCAGGGAGTGCCCCGAGGCTCCTTTGCCGGGAAAACCTGCGGCAAAAGTGGGTAAAACTTGTCAGGAGCTCTCTGTGCTCGGTGCCCAGGGCACCTGTGGGCTCTGCTCTGAACCACGGCCAGCTTGCTGTTGGCTTTTAAAGATAACACGGCAAGGAACAGCATTTCACTGAGCTGGGAGCCACAGCACTGGATCTGACCCGCTGGAGGATTTCCTGACCTGCAGAAGGAATTCCACTGACCTTTCAATTTACCATAGGCAGGATTGTCTCACGATGCCCAAGCAGGGCTTGAACTAGAAAGACTTTTCGAAGATGTCTCATGATCAAAAATTCATCACAGCCTCTAAATAAATTGCTGCAGTGACTAATTAACCCAATTACTAAACATGCTGCATTTCTGGTCTGAGTTTCATTGTGGGGTTTTGTTTTGTGTTTACTGGAGGCTGAGGCTTCTGTCTCACTGAGTGGCTCCCTCTGTGAGTTCTCAGCCAAGTCACTCCAACTTTCTTTCCTGAGCTGTCTGGAGCATGAACTTCCTTTCCATAAGCTGAGTTTTCCCATCGGTCTCACCCTGTTTTCTGAACTCTCTCCAGTGTTTTGATGAGTGGATGTCAGCCCTGGTTGTGGTGTGCCCACGGCTGACTTGTTGTTGCCGAATCCCAAAGTGACGTCACTTTTCCCTTTGAATTCCAGCTTTCACTGGAATTGGTGTATGACTCTCATTAGTCCTAAACCACAGTGTCATGCTGGGAGTCACACTCTGTGAGCTGGAAAACTGAGCCAGAGCATTTCCCTCTGCCGTTCGTTCCGTGTGCCAGGGCTGGAGCTGTGGGACATCCCCACTTTATTTCTAGGCCACACAAGCTCATTAATTTCTTGATTTAGCAAAGCATTTGGCATTCCCTGAATTCCAGGGATCCTCGGGCAGTGAGGACCTGGCATGTGGGTCCCCCTTCTCACCAGCAGCTCAAGCACCCAGTGGGCCCAGTGGGTCTGGCACGGAGTGACTTGTCAGGCACAGAGTTGGAATGACTTCAGGGGAAGCCCAGAGAGGGCAGCTGAGCAAATCCCCCCAGAGATTCTGCAAAAATATTGGAATTGGGGGTTGAGTCCTGCATCTCTGAGCTGCTGGCAGCGAGCAGAGCTGGCTGGGGAGAGTGGGAAAGCCCCACAGCTGATGGAGTAGTGGCCAAGGTGTACTGTGGATGTGCCACACAGGCTTTGAGCCTCATCTCTCACTCAGAAAGTTGATCTTCAGTCAGGTAACTGTTGCCTGCAGTGAACAGGCCCTTGATCAAGCACAGAACAGGCTCTTGGGAAGACTTTCTTGGCTGTTCACGTCTGATGTGCACTCACTGTGCTTGCTGAAGTGACCATCCCTGCGTGGGGAGCACGGGCTGGCCCAGCCCAGGGAGAGCCCTGACTTGCCCTGGGCAGGGTTTTGTCTCTCTTGCTGGAGCCACCTGTTATCCAAGTGGATGATACCCAACAGAACATCATCAGAGCTGCTTCATAAACCTGCTCTGTGCCCTGGGACCTGTGAGCAGCTCTTTGATTTCACCCCCGGCCAGCAAAGTGCTGAAGCAATTGGAGAGCAGCAAGGAGCAGCTTATTGTGAAGATGCTGTGCTGGGGGACAGTTTGTACCTGCAGGTGCCTCTGGAAGTGGCTTTCTCTGCACTGCAGACAGTCTGTTTTCCACATCTCCAGGGGCACTGCTGTATCCATTAACAAAAATGCTCCACTTCCCTGAAAATACCACGGTGGTTCACAGCTCCAGCTCTTTCCCTGCCTGTCCCTACCTGCTCTACTAAGATGGAATACAAACACCCCATTAGGAAAACTAACACAGAACCTCACACTTGTGCAAGATCAGTAACTATGTTCTAGTTTATTGACTGCAGTCAAGTTTTATTATGCCTCAAATAATTAAATACTGCAACCGTGACATTAAAAATACAGGCCAATTTACCAAAATAATTGTATTCTGAAGATTATGTACATATTATACATTTTACAGTCTCATGTAAACTTTTTTATACATAAGGTAAATCTTATTTATGGTAACTAGAAAACCCAAAAGACTTGCTGACAAAAATCTGCCTATGAAACGTAAGCACTGGGTTGGGGGACACGTAGGAAAATTGCAAAGAATGGAAACCAACTATAAAAATTAATATAATTGAGTTAGTAGAAAAATGAATTAAATTACATTCATATAAAAAGTTAAACTAAAAACATTGCTATGCATCATTATTTAAAAAAAAAAAAAAAGAAAAGAAAAGGGAAAACCCCCCCAATCCTTCGTTTTATATATTAACACCCACTTTGGGGAGCTCCCCTGGGCCTCATTTCCAGCAATGGGGCACAGCGTGGGAAATCCAGATTCCCATTCTCCTTTCACACATATTAAATAACTAGTGTCTGTACCAATACAAATATTGTATAGATTCATGCACTGGGATTATGTTCAGAGCCTACACCAAGGCACAGTTTTTGGGTTGTGTCCCCACCACCACCCTCAGGTTTCCACATGCAGTGCTGGAGGTGTTTTTGCTGGGCAAAACAACTTCTGTGGGGTTTGTCTCGGCTCTGATCCTCACACCGGGACAAACAGAAATCCTCCCAGCACGAGACTTTTCAAAAATAAATAAGTAAAAGAAGGCAAAAGTTCAACATCTTGCAGCAATCATGTCAGCTCAGTGACTCTCTGCAGGCTCCAGAGAACGTGGCACTGAGATGACATAATTATAGTTATCCAGTCAAATATTTCATACATTAACAAGGACAACGAAATCGTTGCTGCTGTAAAATCTCCATCCCTGGGACAGCTGTAGTGTTGGGATTTGGCATAATGGAGCTTCAAGTCTAAATTGGCTCCCAGCTCCTCCAGCACCCCCCCTAAATCTGCATGAGCTGCCAGGCAGTGCAGGTCACTGAGGTACCTGGGAATGCTCATTACGATAAATGCATAATTGAAGTGTATATAAACAGCTGCCCCAATTAACAGCTGTTAACCTGGCTGCATTCTGAAGGCTTGTACAGCTTGCATATTTTGTTCTGCACCTAGGAAAGGCCTGGTCCTGCAAACAGCTGGGCCTGTGCTTGTCCTCGTGAGGTTACAAGGAATAACCAGCCCTTAGCCAGGATAAATCCTGCCATGGAAGACAACGAGCTGGAGTGACTGAAGTCAGCTGGATTTAGGCACTAGGAATGTTCCTTCAGTGTTGAATGTGTCTGAAATTACACCAAACAACCCTGTCAGACCTGGACAAGGTGAAAGTGTATCCAAAATGGCCTCTGTAAACCATGCCCAGAATTAGAGAGAATTAAACCTTGAGGATGCCTGTTTATGTACAGCTGGAATAGAAAAGAAATCCTAATCTAGAGTATCAAAATACCATATTCATATAAACATATGAGCATCTAATAGAAAATTAAAAAGTGTAAAACACGAGATTTTTTTTTTTTTGAAATTAAATATCCTAAAAAAAGGTTCTTTAAAAAAAAAAAAAAAAACCAAAACATAACAGGAATTTGTGTCCTGAAAAAGAAAAATGCAGGGACTACATCTCCCCTCGTCTACGAGATTTTGCTGCAACAGCTCTGCCTTCCTCCTCTTCCTCCTCTTCTTCCTCCTCATAATTGTCTTCATGAACTTCTTTCTGGTTGTTCTCTTCTTGCATTTCTTGCTCTTGGTCTGCCCCTCTGTTATTCTTTTCATCTGCCTGATAGGGGAAAAAAAAAAGAACAGGAAAAATTACCCACAGATATTCAGTGCCAGTTCCCTTTTAGTTTATTTTAGGGCAGTGAAATAACTGTGAGCTGGAGCTGTGAGTGCTGATGGACAGGAACAGGAGAAGATTTTCCAAGGCCTCCAGGCAGCAAGAATTGCTGTGGAGGTGGAAGGATGAGCAAAAGGAAGCTGGGACAGCATGAAAATTTCGGGTCTATCTATGATTAAAGCAAGCTGCAGCAATTATGTAAGATCCCTGTGATGTGCTCACAGTTGTGTGCAGGGTTTGATCCTGTTCCCAGACCTGTGGGTTTGCCCAGGACTTACATTTTCCTCGTTTTCCCCGTATGGCTCCTCGGCGTTGTGTTCCAGTTCTCGTTTCTTCTCTTCAGTCAAATCTTCCTGGACCTACAAAGCACAGAGATGTTCTCTGTGGTTCCATTTCCTTTTAGAAAGTGGCCCGTGGCACAGCTGTGCACATTTTCACAGCACTGCTTTTGCAGGATGAAGGTTTTGAAGGAGGGAGGAGAGGGCGTGGAGAGGTTAAAGGAGGATAAAAATCCCACGAACACCCAACAATCAGCAAACTCACTCCCTCTGAGAGCATCTGACTTTCTTCTGCAACTCTCACAGACCCTCTCATCATCACCCCACACATTTAGCCTTCCATTCCATGCTTCAACTGTACATAGATATTACTTTCTCCTTGTGTTTCATAGTAGGAGTGTTGTGTCGTGATGCACCAAAAGAGCCATTACTGACACTCCCACCCCACCGTGGACTCCCAGAACTATTTCACTTCTGCCATGCAGTGCAGGTATTTAATGGTAACTCTGGCCAAGCTCTCCCAGAATTTGAGGGATCCTTCTGCTAACTGCTCCTGGAAACCAGAAAGGAGCAAGTGGGGCATTGGGAGCAAAGAACAATCTCTTCCAAGCTCTATCCTTGCAGAGAGCAGGTTATGCTGAATCTGCTTCCCAGATGTTGAGCTCTTGGATCTCTCACTTCTTTCTGTTCTGTCAGCACTCTCCCTCAACTCCATGTGCCACTTTCCCTGTTAGGTGCAAATATGAAAGAGGAATGCTTTTTGTAGTAAACCTGATTTTCTTTGGGAGGATCCTGTCATGCTGATCTGCTCCAAACAGTGTCCTGCAAGCTGGGTGAGATGCACCCATCACACCAGGACCACTCTGAGGGAAAGATTTCAGGAACAATGTGTAGTGTTTGAGTCAGCCTACTAAAGAAACTAATCCCCATTACTTTAGTACTTCCAGTAAGCACACTGGGCATAGTCCATGTACTAAATTGCTTCCTGTAAGCCAAAGAGGAGTTGCCAAAGCCAACCATTCCCCGTTCTTAAGGAGCTGGTTTGAGTAAGGAACAGCATTCTGAAGTGGTGAATGCTGAGTGCTTCCCAGCTAATCCAGACCAAGGGCTCTCCAGGAGGGAGTAAGGAGCAGCTGATTCCACTGCTCTTTGTACAGCAGCACTGTGTGTGGAGCAGAGAGCAGCAATGAGTCAGGTGGGTGTTGAGGGCCTGCAGGGTGGCTCCTGCCTGCACAACCAGCGTGACATCAACATATGAAAGCCAAAGTCCCTTCCCCTCCCTTGTTCACTGTGCTGTCAGCCTCCTGCCTGACTCCACCAACTGGAGGGCCTTACACAGCTTGGATTGCTCAGGAGGAGCACCAATAAATCAAAGTCAGAGCTAAAGAGTGAGTGAGTGGCCAAGGAAGCAGTTTGCCCAGAACAGCAGTGTGTGATTAGAGATTAATGAGGTTTTCTGCGACCTTGAGGTTTCCAGGAATTTTTTCTTGTGTTGTGAATGGCTTAATCTTTTCAATTATTGCCCAATTAACACTGTGTGGCGTGCAAGACTGATGGATTGCATGAGAAACCCTGAATGTATCCAGAAGGGGACAGCAGAGTAATAGCAAAGGCTTTCCAGGTTTGTTGAAGTCTGACAAGGTGATTTGGGTTCATGCTGCAGTTATAAAGGATGCCAAGGTTGAATGTTAATGGAGATGTGCTCTGCTACCTAAGTCCACATGTGCTTGAGGTCTGTGTTCTTACCTCCTCTTCCCCCTCATCCTGGTATTGTTCATCCACATTATCTTCCTGCTGGTCGGGGTTTCCTGCCATCTGCACAAAGATCACAGAACAAATTCAGTTCTAGTGCATTTCCACTAACTTTAGAAGACTGAAGATTAAAGCTTCTTGTTCTGGAACTAAAACTTCATGTAAGGCTGAAATAACAACAGTGGCATAAGAAGTTTGAGTTCCTTCATCAGCAGCAGTGAGAGCCTGGTTATGTGATTTAAAACTGCCCTCAACTGAAAAACAGCAGGATGATTATAAGAAAAATCCCTTCACAGAACACAGCAAGACCTTCCACACTAAGCAGAAAGGTAGTGGAATATTAACACCATTAAAGACCAAAACCATAACAATATAGATTGTCTCTGTCTGGAGGAATTTACAGCTTGACCAGGGTTGAAATGTGCAGCCCTGGGGGTTCCTCCTTTCCCTTTACTGACCACCAAGTGCTCTTCCATTCCTGGATGTCCTTGTTTCTCACTGGCTTCCTTGTGCTTTTCATCTTCATCTGGTAGGTTTTCTTCTCTCTCTTGCTCAGCTTCCTCGAATTCATCTTCTCCCTGATTGTTGGGGTCATCAGCAGGATTCACATCTTCCATGGCTGCCTTCTGTAATTTTCAGAAGTGAATGTTAAACATGTATTTTTAGCTCATGGTCAAATTCCATGCCCCTTGAAAGCTACACCAGCACGAGCTGTGCTAGAACCAGCTCCATCCCCACTGACACCAGCTGGAATCTCTGCAGGATCAGGGCTCCCTGGATCAAAGCACCTCAGCACTGGGCAGAGACTGAGCAGAGCTACAGGTGCCTGCCTGCTAAAAACCAGACTCAATCTGATGACCTGTTTCACAGAGGCTGTTGAACAACTTTTGTTTACTGGCTATCTGACAACTGGCAGTGCCTGATAAGGCCAGGTGAACAAAGATAAGGGTTTAAATGCTCCTGGCTCCAGAGAGCTGATGGGATCCTTCAGTATCAGACTGTCCTGCACTATTGACCTCGTCCATGTCTGTAATCAAACAAAACAACACTCACCTTTCCTCTTTGCCATCCAGAAAAGGGGCATTTTCTTTCTGCTTATCATCCAGTAAGGGCAGTTCTGTGTCTTCACAGCTAACAAGTTAAAGGTCCTCTGGAATTATTTACTATACACCTTAATCTGCTGAAGGGGAGTAAAGAAAACACCCTTGATGTTCCTCAGCAGCAGGTGAGATGGAGTCTGGAGGAAGGCACAGGACTGGCTGTGCTGCACCCAGGTCTCTGTGCAGTCACTTCAGTGCTCACCTCCATCCTCTTTCAAGACCTCACAGCTCTGCACTGACTCCAGCTGGTCTCAGTGGCTCTTGAGTTGGCTCTTACCCCTCTTAACTAACAACAGCATCAAAAACACCATCTCATCTCTTTTTGACTGACCACTCAGGTTATTTTTTTGAGGCCAAATTTACCTGTTCAAGTCCCAGCTAAGTCCAAATTCTTTATTCCACCTAAAGCACAGATCAAAGGAATGTGGAAATCAGCGATTTGCTTCCAACAAAGAAGCTTCTTTTTGATTTCCTCCCAAATCAATAAGGACAGCTTTAAATAGATTTTAGATGTTGTTTTAAACTGTCAAACCTGTCTCCCTAGCAGACCTCTCTTCATCTTATTTCTGTAACACACAATTATGTCAGACGAGACCTGTGGGTTCTCACTTCAGTAACGATTGCAATCCGCAGCATCTTAATTCATACTCACTGATTCATCAGCCTGCTGATTTTCTGCTTGATGTTCTGGTTCTTGCTGTTCATTTGCATTATTTTGATCATCATCTTCACCTTCATCCTGGTGCTGGTTGTCATGTTCGTAAGCTGAAAAATGTCTTAGGTTATTATTGTGTTACAGCAGATTTCACTTAGCCCCTTCCAACCCAAACCATTCCATGATTCTCTATAATTTAAAGAGATCAAACAAACCCATAGACAGAGCCAGGAATGTAATCAATATCCACAAAGCCCTACCCTAGGAGCTCAATCAAAAGGACACTTTTCCATTCAGGAATGTGAATATGATCTTTAGTAATTCCTCTATTCCACCCAGTCAGTTCAGTCAGGGTTATTTGAGCTTCTGGTTTCAAATTGCAAGTTTATGTTTCACCTGAATCCAAACTGCATATGAAATGAATATTAAAGTCTCCCATGCAAGGCAGCACACAGAGAACCTGTGAGTGTGGCAGGGACAGGAATCTTCCCTTACCTCCTTCCTCTTCCTGAATCCCTTGCTCTTCTTCCCCTTGTACGATATCCTGGTCCATGTTGTCATAATGAGCCTGTTGGCTGAGAACATTAAATGCCAAACATCATTTCAGTTTCAAAAAAGTGTGTTTCTGCTTTAATAAACAAACCCTCCACCTGCACCTCTGCCTCTCCCAGCACCTGCCAGAATGGGTTCCAATTTCACCTTCTATTGCCTGATGTCTTCTCACATCACCTTTCCTGAAATACTTTTGACAGAACAAAGACTTTCCTGTCCTGCCACACACACTCTGTGCCTGCATCTCTGTGTGGAGTTCACAGTCCTGATGGCTGTGGGTCAGGCAAAGAGCAAAGTCAGGTCCCTGAATTTTGGGAAACCAAACTTCCAGCTCTTCAAGGAATGATCTCCCAGGACCCCCCGGAAACCGCCCTCAGGGACAAGGGAGCAGAGCAGGACTGACACCACAAAACCTCAAGCACAGACCACGACAAATTCACATGGAGGAATTTAACCTGAGCTGGTTTTTGTAGAGTTTTTCCCCTTGTTCTGCCTGTTTGTGGAGCTGGAGCTCTTTCTCCTGGAGCTGCTGCTGCCTCAGGATCTGCCCTCGCAGCCTTTGCTGGTGCAGCGACTCCTGGTGCTGCCGGAGCTGCTTGGCCTCCTCTGCTCTCTGGGCTCCAAGGTGCTGCTGCTCCAGCTGCTGCTCATAAGCTGGTTTTTGTCTCTTTGGTACAGCTTTTGTTGGTGTTACCTGTCCAAGAAATGTGTTAGTCACAGATTAATCATCGTTTCAGTGGTCAGGAACAAGCAGGGAAAGACCTGTCTGGAGGGAAAACTGTGCAGATGGTTCGTGCAATAGGCAAAATTACAGCAAAATTATTTTAAGTCTTCTTGTCTTTGCTTAAAGTTTAAGTATTTTTTTTAACACAGGCTGGAAGTGTTGAGGTGTTTGTGGAACAAGAGGAGATCATTTGTTGAGGGATGCCAACCTCTCCTTTTCTCACACATCAATAATTTAAACCCTCCCAATATACTACCAGTCTAAGGAGGTTTTGATGGCTGACAAGACAGCAAATGTTTCCATTGATTTAGCTGGTAATCTCAGTGGGGGCTGCTTTTAACCTTGAGTGAGACTCTGTACATTTTTTACACTCAGCAATAACTTAACTCCAGTTTCACAGCTTAACCCACTGCTGCTGTTCTGCCCCACTGCACCTCTTCAGCAACAGCTTCTCATCACCCCAGAGTTACACAATTAATCTGGCAGCAGAGAGAGTGTTAACAAAGCCTAAGGTGAGGCCAGTAAAATACATTTTCCACTGGAGATCCAATCTGGAATGCAAATCCAGGATTTGCTGGTTTTATTTAGAGCTGCACAGAGCACGACTGGCTGTTGCTGAGCACTGATTTCCCCTGGCTGTTCCATCATGCTCACCTGGCAGTTAAAATTTCCTGTCAAATGATGATGAGCATTTAGATGGCAAAGTGTTTGCAGAAGGCAGGTTTGTCTGACAAGGAAACACGCTCCAATTTGCTGAGATGCATCAAATTAGCAGAGCAGGACATCTCTCCATCACAGTGCTGAAGATAAGCCCCATTCTCACCTGCTGTGTCCTTCACCACGGGCCTCGGATTTAAAGCAGGAGACAGGATTCAGTCTGCTGCTCTTTTTTATCCATCTGCTGCTTTTTATCAGCAGAATTAATGTTCATTAAGACTTGGCCAGCACTGCAGTACGAGCGTGCTCAAGTTGAGCCTGAATCCTGTGCATCCAAGTGCTTTGAATCCCAAATTTTCTATGAATATGACAGTAATTTTATCCAAAAAGCAGGGAGTGCTCTGAATCCCAAGCTTTCTATAAACATGACATTGGTTTTACCTACAAATAGGTGAGTGCAATACAGGGCCAGCAATGATAAGAGCAGCCTCACTGAAGCAGCAAATCTGAAGAGCTCCATACCTCTGACTGGAGGTGATCACCCAACATGTTGGTTTCTTCTTCTTTCTGCTCCTGCTTTTTCCATTCATGCTCTTCTGGGACTTGATCCTGCTCCTCCCCTAAGTGCTCAGGCTGACCTGCCTGCTCCATTTCTTCCTCCTGAAGTTCCTTTCTGCGTTCTTCTTCAGCTTGATCAGCACGTTGCTCAACATCCTCTCCAGCCTCTTGTTGCTCCTGAATATTCAGCTCTTTGGGATGCTGGCCCTCCTTAGCCCTTCCCTGGAGATGGAAGGGCTCAGCCCTGTCTGCTTGTCCCTGGGTATTTATTTCTCCCCTCTCTTTCAGCTTCTCATTCTGCAAAACATACACAGGATTATGTGTGTACAGGGTATTGGGGATTTTTTTAGTTTCAAGAGAGCCAAGGACAGATATAGATCCTTTATCCTGGAGCACTGAACCTGCTGTCAGGAGGGCCAAGGTTTGGAACAAGCTACTGTTGAAGTGGAACAAAAACTCTTACAATCCTACAAAGCAAACTCAGTATTTTAGAGACACATTTCAGGGGTGGCCTTGGCAGCGCTGGGTTAACAGCTGGACTGATGATCTCAAAGTGCTTTTCCAACCTGAATGATTCCGTGATTTTTACTTCCTGTGTGTTCTGCCATCTGAGAATTCTTGTAAAACAAAGACACAACTGACTTTGTAACTTCTGGACTTCACGTTTTCTTGTTGAACACTGGAGCGTGTGCCAGTTTTCAAGACACTGACCTTAATGCGCCACTGGAACTTTATAAACCACAATTCCTTCACCACTTGCTCAAGCTTTTCTCTAACACATGAGGCATCTAAAATTTTATAGACCACTTTTTCAGAAAGTTAAAACTTTTAGCAATTTCTTAAAACAGCTAAAATACACTTATATAAAAGACACAAATACACTTCAAACTGCCTTACAGTCACATGAGAAAAGGGCACCATGAATGCATTTTTATCAATAAGATCAAACCCTTCCTCACTGCTTTACTCAAGATCTGACAAATAAAAACACACTTTCTAACAGACTTTTAGCACAGGTTTTGCTGGGTAAGAACCATTTCTGTGGTGTCTGAAGCCATTCAGTGCTTCCTACCTCCTGATGCTCCTGAGCCACCGCTCCCTGGTGCTCCGGGAGGTCGCTGTGGGGGGACAGTCCCCGCACCTCAGGCTGCTCATTCCCCCCTTCCAACCTCTCAGGCTGTTGGAAACTCGGTATTTTTTTGAGGGTGTCCTTCAGCTGTTTGTATTCCTCCACCTGGGACTAAAGCCAACATGTTAATTACAGTCTGTCTAAATTAATTTCTCGACAAAAAGTAGTTGCCTTGGTGTAAACTTGCTGGCAGGACAATGTGGTGGAAAGGTTGGATATTCCAGGGAGGAGAAGGGACAGGAGTTTTAAAACAGGTTTTATCTCCACACACTGGATAACACTGATTGATCAGGATCTTTTCAGCCAAAGTGCACATGCATACGAAGTGTATTAGAAACACCTCTGTGGGACAGAGAGGAAGATTTGGTTTATTCATGCCAAGCAGAAGTGTCACAAGGGGATGATGCAGTTTTCCTGGCAGCCTAAAGCAAAGGAAATTGAGAGCACCACAACTTCTCCTTTGCTGGCAGTAAGAAGTGCAGCTCTTCCAGAAACAGTAGTTTTAAAGTACATAGATGTCATGAAAATGCCAAATCCTCAACCCTTAGACAGGTGTCCCACAAGACAACAGCCAGCATACAGAACTGAGGCAAAGAAAGTCATAGCACACCACTGGTGAGGAGCAAGGGGGAAAAATGAAAAGAAGTAGAAGGAAAATGTAAATTTCTAAAGTCTTCCTGAAATGCAAGGGTAAAATGTTGTAATTTGATTTGCTGTTGAACTTCATGCAAGATCAGGGTACTTTCAAAAGGCTTTAAAGAAAATCCAGATGGGTTGGGACACCAGTTCTTGGCTCTGCAGCAGATGCACAAGAAAGATTGTCAATGGAATAGATTTTTGGGATGGGCAGGATGTATAAAAGCTGCCCAGCATGTACAAAAGGTGGTGCCCCACCAGAGGGTTTCTCTGCTGCTTCTGTGATGGTGGTGGGTGTGTTTGCCACCAGCTTGAAATCAGAGGTGCATTTACTAAACCTTTACAAAATTCAGGTTAAAACCTGTCTGGTTCCCCCTGGGTGTGCTCTGTGATATCCCAGCACTGCTGGAGCAGCACAGGTAGGAAGCCTTTGGTGCACAACACCCACCCAAAACAACACCCACAGTGCTCCAGGCTGGCATGGGGCAGCACAGCCCAGCTCTGAAGGCAGACACACCCCAAAGCATCTCCAAAAGCCTCTGCTAAAACAGACAGGCCTAAAAGCAAAGCAGAGTGCACAGTCATTCTTGTCATTCCAGAGGGATACTTCTGCTTCCTGATTAACTGCTGGAGAGGCCAATAAGAAATTGTAGGGGAAAAAGTAAGAGTTGCTGAATGTAAGACTAAAACACGGGTCTTTGACTTTTTTTTTTTCCCTCCACTTGCTGACCATGCAGAGAGAGAGGAACATGCTGGGATGTGTTGGAATGAGTCCAGAGGAAGCCACGGAGATGCTCCAAGGGCTGCAGCCCCTCTGCTCTGGGGCCAGGCTGGGAGAGTTGGGGGGGTTCACCTGGAGAAGAGGAGGATCCAGGCAGACCTGAGAGCCCCTTCCAGGGCCTAAAGGGGGATTACAAGAAGGCTGGAGAGGGACTTTTCACAAGGGCATGGAGGAACAGGATGAGGGGGAATGGCCTTGAGCTGCAGAAGGGCAGGGTTAGATTAGATATTAAGGATTAATTCTTCCCTGGGAGGGTGGGCAGGCCCTTGGCACAGGTTGCCCAGAGAAGCTGTGGCTGCCCCTGGATCCCTGGAAGTGTCCAAGGCCAGGTTGGACAGGGCTTGGAGCACCCTGGGCTGGTGGAAGGTGTCCTATGGCAGGGGGATGGAATGAGATGAGTGTTAAGATCCCTTCCAACCCACACCATTCCATGTTTCTGTGATATTTAATCAGTGCACGTCCAGATGAGAACTCAAGTACTCTGTTCAACTGCTGAGTCACTAAACTGAACATTCTGATTCAAGGCCGCAGCTTAAAAGGCAGGAAACAGGGTTTATTAAAATAAATAATTAATCAGTCTGGCTGTGAAAAAGCACAAAGACCACAATGCTTTAAAGATTCAGGTCACAAACTCTTTAGTGCAGTATTGACTGCTGGTATTCAGTGTCTACAACACACGTAGGAACGGAGGAATCACTTCTGGAGCCATGAAATAATCCCTTGGGAACTTTCTGCAGCCGGTTTTGCAACGGTGCAAAATACCCTCTGCTCTGAAAGCGTGGGCAAGACCCTCCTCTTGAAGGAAAGGTTCTCCATAGGCCAAATGCCACATCCTGACTGCAGACAGAAAGGCTTTGTGTGGCACAGGTTTTCTAATGAAAGGACTGAATCAAAGCCAGGAGAAGTATATGGAGCTTCCCTTCGGATTTGGTGAGCCTTAAATCAGCCCCTGCCTCTGCCCCTGTGGAATTTCAGATGTTGGCAAGCACATACCAAGTAGCAAATGTGGCCAGTGGGAGAAGAACTTAAAATGAGCTGTCAGCATGTTTTAGTACTGGAGATTAGGGTTCTTCAGATATTCGAAGAGGGAATTTTCTGATCTTTCCCTATTTTTTTGAATATCTACACGTATTGACATGCACAACAAGGAGAGCTGGGGATAAAAAAAAAAGAAGATCCAGTGCTTTTAATGCTGGTAATGATTTTGTGGACCATGAAAATGCTTAAATGAGGAAAATCAATCAGGAATAAAAGTAAATTCACGCTGCCTAACTGCCTTTCCCTCTGATCATTCACCAACAGTCTTCCTCTGCTCCAGCATTACTCCTGCTTGCAGATTCCCTGCAGTCCACACAGCTTGTACTGGCACAGCTGACTGAGCCTGCAACAGTTTGTGCTTCATGGATAGTTCCCTTGAAAATGACATTTAAGAAGTATAATGCTGCTGCTTTTGTTTTCTAAATTAATTTCAGTTCCACCTGGAGTTCAGAAGGGAAATATATATTATTCCTCCATACATATTCTGCTGCTGCACTCATGTCCATCGCCCAGAGAAGCTGTGGCTGTCCCATCCCTGGAAGTGCCCAAGGCCAGGTTGGAGGGGGCTTGGAGCAATCTGGGCTAGTGGAAGGTGTCCCTGCCCATGGCAGGGGGTGGGATGAGATGATCTTTAAGGTCCCTTCCAACCCAAAGCATTCTGGGGTTCTGTGAAAGCCTTGTAGACATTCCAGTCACACACAGGAAGAGATTTTATACCAGCAGCCAGGTCTTTGTAAGTGATAAATGTGAACATCAGAGTGTGGGATGTTCAACCAACAGGAGTTTTATCAGAGAAGGCAGAGGAAGAAAGGTATTGACAGCTGCCATGGAAGCAGAGATACTCTGGTTATGGGTAACACATGCACTCCTGGGCCTGCAATAATGGAGCTTGCTTTATTTTCTGACAGCCCTGTGAATTGTTGCAGCTTCTTAAGAGCAACCCTTGAACTCATGCACTTCCCTGTGAGTGCAGCACAGTGCCAGTGAAATCCCAACATGCCAAAGGCCACATGCACCACACTGCAGTGAACCAGGAAAAAGAGAGTTTGAGGAAGCTGAGAGCCAGGAGAAGCTGCTTTCCTTCTGACCTGAGCAGCAGCTAGTGCACTCTTGTGGTCTTCCAGTGTCACCACAAGCTGGTTGTGCTGGGACAGCAAGTTCTTATGCTGTTGCTACACAAAAAGAAGAACATCACACGTTTCACATCAAGTTCATAAAGGTAAATGAGGGAGGCTGAGGGGTTTTGAAGCAGGAAGAGAATTCAATTCGTTTTGAAAGGAAAAATCCCCAGCTGGAATGACAGCACTTATTTATTTAACATGGAATGCATATTAAACAGACAGAGGAAGCGAGCACACCAGGGGAAGGGAATGTGGAGGCCAGGATTTGTGTAGTTTAAAATAAAATTAAAAGCTGGGGTAGATGCTGATGAATGTTTTAAAGGAATAGAGCTGGAAAACTTTAGGCATTGAGCTTTGCCAAAACTCAGTTCTTAACTCGCAAAATCCAATTCCTGATTGTAAATTCTATACTTCATTGTTGTGGGGTTTTGTTTGTCTGGTTTTTTAGGTTTGTTTGTTTGGGTTTTTTTTGGTTTTTTGGGTTTTTTTAATGAACATTTACCTTAAGTGCAGGTGGCCAAAGACAAGAAATCCAGTCCAGCCACATTCATTCCTCTCCTTTTGGCCACACAACAGAAAGCACAAGTTTTCAGCACAGCCTAATTCTGGCTTGTGAAAACTTGGGAAACCCTTTTTCCTGACGTTGGAAGTTCCCCTTGGATTCAAAGCCTACCTTGACATCCTGCAGCTGGGTGTGGATGTCTTGGTGAGCTTTCCTCAACTGCCTGTTCTCCTCCCGTAAGTTGTACAGGGACTCTGGTGAAAAGAAATGACACACAGAATGTTAATGCAGATTTTAAACCTGCTCAGGTTTATAACACCAGGCTAAGCACCACAATTAAGAGTGTAGCACAATCTCCATTAAATCCCACACAATTGGTGCAGTGAAAATTAATTAGAATAACGGTATGGTTTGTTTTTGTTACGTCTCTCTCCCAAGCCCTATGAAAACCAATTTTCAAGCAGAAAGTTGTAACATTTGGTTAAATTTTATATCAGTGCAGTCGGTCTGCATCTGGAACTCTGCATCACTGCTCCCGCTGGGCACTGCAGATGGCAAAATTCCTTATGGAAACTTGAATCTTTGAAAGGCAGAGAGGAAGGAACACTCCTCTCTCTTTCCCCACATCCCATTTGGTGAGTGAGAATTTTCTGTGGTAGGACCAGGCTACTCCTTTGGAAGGGATGCCCAGACGACCAGAATGCTTAAAAAGCTTCAGGGACCAGGGAGAGGGGCTTGTATTCCCACTATTTACATGATATTGATGTGGAATGTTGTGAGCAGACACGGGCAAGTTGTTCCCACACTGCAGGCTGCAGCCCAGCTCAGCCCAGCTCGCTGTGTGGCTGTGCTGCCAAGGCAGAGCTCATAAACAAAAAATCCTGCAAAAGCCCCTGCAGACAAAGCTGCAGACAGCTCCAAAACCAACTCCTGAGTTAGTGACACATGGCAGAGCCTGGCTGAGTGCCCTGGTGGGGACAGCCCCATCCTTTTGTTCTGTGGAAGTGTGTAATGAGGATTGAAGGGGCCTGAAAATTGCCAAGAATCTCTTCAACAGGGAACTGGATGCCAAGAGTAAAACATGAATTCATCATCCAGGTATTCAGGTGTTTCAGGGGAGCTGATACACAGAGGGGAAAACGAGGTCTAAAATGCATATAAAGTCACTTCATAAAGAGGCACAATTAAATCTCTGATAGAAGTGGCAAATATTCTTAGATTCCATATCAATTACAGAAAAAGAATAAAGAGGCAAACCTATTTTTCCAGGTTCATACAAGTCTTAGAAGTAAAAATGAAAGACTGGCTAAACAGCCTCTGACACTTGACAGGCTTTTAAGTGCTGAGTTTCTTACTCTTTCTCTAACCCAGACACAAACACAAAGCACATGTGAATAGATTTCAGAAAGAAGCCACAGACAACCATCAGTAAAATGCAACTTAGCAGGAGGCAGAAGATGCATGAGTGACCTGTGAGTGAGAACAGAGAAAATGCCTCCCTCACCTCACACAAAACACAATGGCAAACAAACACACAACTTAAGGGGACAGCCGGACACAGGTTAGATTTACCCTTCAGCTTGGAGATCTCCTGCTCCTTCTCCTGCTGCAGCTGCAAGTACCTCTCCTTGTGAACACTGAATGTCCTGCTAAACTCTTCTCCTTGTTTTCGGTGATCTTCCTCAAGGTCAGCGTGCTGCTTCTTCAATTCTTCGTGTTGACTCTGCAAACACCGAGTTGGGACAGTGGAGCAGTTCTGCATCTGCAGATCTGGCTAATATTGTCTTTGGCAATTTGTTTAATGAGCAGAGATGAATGGGAAGCTTTCACAACAGGGAGGTTATTATTCCAAGCATGCACATTGAAGCTCCCCTCAAACACAGAATGATCTCTGTGATGAGCAGGGTCCTGTTCCAGGGCTCTGTCACCTCGGCCCACACTGCACTGTCCCTTTGGGAGCTGCTGAACGTGTCTAAGAAAATCCTCACATGCCAAACGATGGGAGGGCTGATAAGTTCATTATTCCCTACAATAATTGAATTCTGATAAGATTAAATTACCCCCCTGGAAAGCCTGACTGGGAAGCACTGCAGGAAATCATCTTTTAAGGGTACTGTTGAGAGAGGAAGGTGTCCTGACATTCTAGAACGAACCAGAACCCAGCAGGGCCGTGTCCCCCCAGTATAACCAGTTTGACAGGACACTGGTGTCCTGCTGCCCCAGGTACCCACCTTCAGCATCTGGTGTTGGACACTCAGAGCGCTGTATCTGCTGTTGGAGTCTTGCTGTAAAGCACAAACACTCGTGTCAAACAGAACCACGCTGACATTCCTCTAAATTCCATTCAGTCAGTTATTTAGGAGTCACCAGATAAGGGATGTAACTCCCCAGGAAACAAATTCACCCTCCCTCTTGCTCTGGAGCAGAGCAGGCACACACACTTTGCACTTACTGCAGCAACAACTTATTTTAACTTACATTACTCAGCTCACAAACTGCTCCCCAGTTTCAACATGAAATAGCCATAAAATCCTAATTTACTCGCTTTATAAAGAGTTCCCTACAGGTCTCTGGGTCCTCTGCCAGATACAGTTTTCCTTCTGGCACTTGGTATATAAAACAAAGTTCCTTGATGTTTTTATACTTCCCAGTTCAAAGACCACGTGTTAGAAAGCTGTCACTGTGCTTTTCCCTGTGGACTAAGCTGCAAAAAGATTTCCAACACCTTCTCATGCCCCTTCCCCCTTAAATATAAGAACATTATGTTTGAACTACCATAATATAAATAGGAGGATATTTTCTAAATTAATTTTCTGGAGAGATATTAAGTATCTCCTACTACAGCTCCAATAATTAGGAATTGGAGAGCACTTATGCATGCAGAGTAGACTGGGATAAGTGAGAGCTCTTTCAATTAGTATTTTGCAAGACCTCTTCCTTTGAACAGTTATAATTGCAAAGCATTTCCTTTCTCAGCTATTAAAAACTTGCACTAGGAAAAGATGACTTACCCTTCCTTTATTTAGTGTTTCCTGTGCTTCTAGTTTATAAACAAGAAAATCTGCAACATAAAAAGGGAAAGTACTGATGAAAAAAAAGAACAGGAAGATAACAATCTGTGTTTAAATAATTTGACTGCTGCATGATGCAAATTCTCTTAAGAGCTGAATACTTGTGCAGATACAATTTTCTTAAAAAGATCTTAAAAAAATGAAGAATTTAACAAAATGCTGAACTTATCTCGGTTAAAAGGTATCACAGTTTCATAAAATGTTTTCATTTAAAAGTTTCACATCTTGGTGTGACGTGGAGGGGGTGGAGGCTCAAGACTCTGGATGGGCCCATGAGCATCATTCAAAAGGAAAAGGACATTTACAAATTGTGTATTCTTGGAAATGAGAAAACATTCCCTGGTTTGTTTCTTTATCCCCTTTTTAGGGTTTGAAAATGCTGCCTTGCCCTTGGATAGCAACAGGACGGTTCTACACTAGATGGCACCAGAAACCCACCGAGAACCTCACGGTGAGAATCATTCCTTACTCCTTTTCATCTCTGCTAAAGCAGCATTTTAATTCAGCACCCGAGCCCTCAGTTTTAGGAAGAACAGAGGCTTTAACTCTGAAAATTGAGGTGAATTTGAAACAACGAAAGAGTGAGCAAACTGTGGAGGATTGAATCCTGCTGAACTTCCACAGGGGGCAGAGTGTAAGAAATACAATTTGTGCCAACGTTTCCCCCTCACACACCCCCCTGGAACTCAGTTTTAATCAGGAAAATGTATGTGAGCATGTGTTTACCCTTAAGCACGTGGAAAAGTACTGATTCAGAGTCTAATTTCCCAGTGATGGCATGCAGGAAGAGATCCCATGTTTTTGGTACAAGTTTTGAATGTCTGGCATGCCAGAACAGGATTTCCACATGCCCACACTCCACATGCATGTTAGGGTTATGCACAGGGATATAAATATATTCTCTGTCTATATTGTGTCATGTTGCAGAGATCTCTAAACAGTACTAAAAAGATGATTACTTTTAAAAATATCTGATTTTAAAAAAATAAATAAATAAGAACTACTAAAAAGACCAGCACAGCTCTGCCAAGGGGGTCCTGCTAATGTGTTACTCAACTCATTTAAAACGGAACAAAGAGCATTTGGAGTTAATAATCAAGTTAAATGCCAAAGTGAAAAGCACGGTTTTACCTTCTTTTGCTTTCTTATGTTCGAGCCTTTCCTTCTGTAATGACTTTTCTAATCTTGACCTGTGCTCATAGACAACTGAAAAGAGAAATTTGGTACAGGATTCATTTAAAAAGTGACACGTGCAAACACCACCACCCACCCCCAACACACCCAGGGAGCTTTGGCACAGAACACACCAGGAAAATACAAGTGGAATGAGGTCAGGGGATAAAGGGCTGTGGGGATCATCTGGGACGTGTTTTATTGCATGTTTTATTGATCCTCAATCCTGAGTGCATAGACATGGCTGTGATAACCAGGTAAGTGTTTTGTTCATGGAGACAGTCAGCTGTGGTGGAGCTCCATGAAAGCTACCAAAATCCCCTTCCTAAAGCTACCAAATCCTCTTCCCTTCTTGGGCATGCAGGCACATTTTCTCGTCCTTCCATCCTCTCCTGCCTTGTTTGCAGAGAGACAAGGAAATAAGACAGGACAACTTCACTGCCAGAGGAATTCCTGACAGCAAAGGAATTGTCACAAGGAGGGAAGGGATGCACAAGGGCAGGAAGGGCTGAGAGAGGGCCAGCACTGCCCAGGCTGCTTAGGCTGAGACACAGGGAACCTAATTCCTAAATTCTTCCAAAAACTGGGCATACAGTATTCCTTTGGCACTGCCTACCAGCAATTTATGAGTCCCAAAGACTGTCCAAGCTGCCCACAGGTCCTTTGTGTACATCCCAAAATGGGGTTTATACTGACAAGTTTGTTTGTTTGTTTGTTGTATCCATGTGTATTTAGGACACCCAATATCTCCTGGCACAAAGTCCCCCCAGTTTCACTGCCAGCAAAGCAACATTTCACTCAGCTTGTTGTTTGGACATGGAGTTTGGGACGTGTCTCACAAAGGATGAGCCACATCAGTCCCTACTTACCCTTTCCTCAGCACTCACTAGGCTGAAGGATCACTATCTGAAATAGCCAAGTTTCCAGCAAAGGTATCAATTAAAACTCCTGAAAATGTACAATTATATGTGTTTAGGCTCAGTTTAATGCAAGTATCTTTCGCTGCCCTAATTACAACTTGCACTCTTTCAAATAATTATTCATTTGTATTAATACAAGAAGTGATTTTTCCATCAAAACTAGGAAACTCATTTTCTGAGAATAAACCACTGGTGAACACAAGCCTTCAGCAGCAGGCATCAAGTAAAGATCTGTATCTTGGCAGCCTCAGAAGGCTCCTCTTGCACCCTAAAACCCGTTCTTAATTCCACCAAGGTGCATTCTGCAGGCTTATCTACAAGTGTTTACGTGTTGGCTCGGGAGCTGGATTGCTAATCAATCCTTGGCACCTATCTCCACTTTGCTATTTATCTTCTAAAGTCAAGGGCATCAGTCAAGATGAACCAATGTATCAACATCCTCTGCAAGAAAACAAGCATGTCATGAATATTCACACAGTCACCAGCAAGCAGGCCTGGAGAAGGGGGGGAAAAAAAGGTAGCAGTGCAGTAATGGTTTTATTTAGGCCCTGGAGGTAGTGAATGCTGAATTATAGTGCAAAAGGAACAGTGGTTGTAGCACAGCAGCTCAGGAGAGCAATGAAAAGCCATAATGGGTTTCTCCTCCCATGCAATCAGAGGTGGAAAGGGGCTTTTTGGCAAACAGGGGGTAACATTTTCCACCCCACTTCTCTGCCTGCAAGTGCACCTTCCACAGCTCCTCCTGGTGCTTTAAGGGGGGGAAACCCTGCTCAACAAACCCAGAACAAGGCAGGGGCAGAGGAAGGAGAAAGCAGGAGTTTGGGGTTTAGGGACCTCTGCTGAGCTCTGCCTTCACCCTGAGCTTGCAGAGTCTCCCCACCCCTCCCAGGTAATGCATCCTCAGCCTTCTGTGTGCTCACCTTTGCAATACTGGCACAAAGCCTGGGGAAGTCTTAAAAAAGAGGCTAAAACCAACTTCCTCCCACACCTCTGACCTTCTGCTTCATTGACTGGCTGCTTCAGCGTGTTTATCTCTGATAAAAGTCCATAATGTGCAATGTAATGAAGATTTTGTTTAAGAATCGTTATTAGGAAGGCACAGCTCCCATGTTTTCACTCTTGCTCTTTTGTGGGGTAGGCTGCAAGTTGGATTTTATAAGTTTCATGGTTTATCTCCCATAAACATAAATTATTTCCACCAGTTAGGAACTTTAAGAGTCCAAACTACAAAGGGCTTGTTACGACAGCGGGGTGTTCCCCTTCTACACTGCCAGCCTGGCTGAGCAAGAAGCTGAAAGAAATAAATACATTGAAAAGCAGGTTTTTTGTAAGAGGTTTCCCAGCTGGGGGGGGGGGAAACTGCACAAATCATTTTTCCTGGGGTAAGCTTTTAATTTTGTACTGATCTTTACATAAATAATGGAAGCTTATTTCTACATTATATTTAATAGAGTGATGATAAAAAAAAAGGGGGAAACTGCTGTCATCTAATGGCTAATATGCACAATTCCAAAGCTGGAATAACTGCAGGTATCAGTTTAATTCTTGAAATTACCTATAGAATGTAACCTACACAAAGGAACAAAGAACCACAGAAACCCACAGAGCCCAGAATGTGAACTGTAACATCACAGCTTGATAAAACACCTTTCACCTTCGACAAGGAAACACTGAACAGTCCTTGAATTGATCCCAATTAAATCAAGCCCTTGATTTAAGGCACTCCTCATACAGAAAAGGAAGTGAAGGAGAAGGGGGTGTGGGATGCTCTGTAGGGTCTCAGATTACACCACTTTGACCAGTGCTGAACGTTAATTGCAACACAGGAGTTGAGGGAGGTGATGAAAGCAAGAGTATTTAACAGTCCTGGTTATTTCTCTTATCATTGCTCTGCACCTCTAAGCAGCAAAACTATTACCAAGCAAAATAACCCATTATTGTATATTTAGAAGAAAATATTTCCTCGTTTCCATTATCAGCAATTTTGTGACTGTGTTACTTTGGTTGTTTGGTCTGTCAGAAGCGTGACCTTAGAGTCTAAAATATCCCAGCTCCCCCTGTCTTACATACTGGAAATTCAGATTACATTGGGATTTCAATATATATGATGCAAGAAATTTTACCAATTTCAATGTGATTGTTTCTTACACAATTCTGCAGTCTTTCTCTAAGCTTACAGTAATACCTTTCATTTAAAACCAGCAGATTTCAGTAGTCTTGGCAACAGTCAGTGTTGTTTTCTCTCAGACTGTGGCAGAGTTGAACTGAACCAGCAGTGTGGGGTAAATCACCCTGGCACTCTTCTAGTAACACCACAAAGGTCTGCAGGACGTAGACTTGCTGTAAAAACAGTTAATTCCCAATTCTTGTCACTGCTAATGGAACCATTTAAAACGTGAATGCAGCTTTTCTGCTGAGGGTGAAGCACTTCCATGAGGAAGAATCCCTTCGATTTGGGATGTAGGATAAATTCCCCAGTCCGGTGACAACAACTGAAATTTTGATCTCAGAAGGTATTTCATTCCTCCTCTGACACTGATGCTTCATGCTGGGAGAAGATGTTGTTAATACAGCAAGGCCTGCTTCCTAAGCTTCCTAAGCATTTGATTAAGTCAGTGAATCTGGCTTCAAACAAAGAGATCCCTAATCTTATCAGGAACAGATTATCAGGCTCTGGGCAGCTCCTGCTCAAGCATCAGGATTCCCCAGCATGGTACAAACCCTGCTGGCCACAGGATCCCAGGATGTGCCTCATCCATTCCAGAGACTCTCAATTGACAGTTCAGCAATAAATGGATATTCCAGTGACACTGCAAACATCTAAGGAACAGTGGAAGACTAGAACAACTATAGTGCAAGAAAACAACGTTACAAAAACCATACCTTTATCACAGAATACCAGATTGGTTTGGGTTGGAAGGGACCTTAAAGCCCATCCAGCTCCAACACCCTGCCATGGGCAGGGACTCCTTCCACTAAACCAGGCTGCTCCAAGTCCAAATGATTACAATGCATTGAACAAAATACTGAAGCTGTTTAATAATTTACGTCCCTGAAGTTTTCTGGTTTGAATTTATACAAAAAGGACAGAAATAGAAGCCAAGACGATGTAAAACTGATTGTGTGTGAGGTTTAATTATGGAACACTTTTGCATCCAGGCAGATGGAATGTTCTCATTTTGCTCACTGCAAACCACAGCTGGCACTGGATGGAGCATGAGAATTACCTTTACTTTAAAACAAACTCCTACACTTTTCAATTTACTCACATGATCAAGTAATGGTTTTGCCTAATTACAGCCAGTCCCTGCAAATTCCTCCTGGGAAACTAACCCGTGCATTGGAAGTTGTGCTTAAAAATAACCACAGCTTTGACTTAATTCCCTAGTCTGAGTGCTAATAATTTTAAGAGAAAAGCTTGCATTTAATATCTGGATCTTCACATCCAGGGGATTTGCAGCGCTTGTCACAGACCTACCACTGATCTCAGGTTGCACAAGGAAGGAAGCGAAACCTCTGCTTTCGGAGGTGCTGCACCAAAAATGAGCTGTCAGTTCAAACTCTCTTAACTCAGTCAGTACTCCAGCAGCCAGAAGTTCTGTTCTAACTACAAGTTCCAGTGACTAGTTGTAGTTTTGTTGTGACTGCAGTTCTGGAAATGCGGGAATGCTGAGGGAATTTTGGCACATCAATTCAGTTCACCCCGGAAACACACACTTGTATTTCCAAGAAATCATGGTGGCCTCTATTCATTTATAAGGGTGACAGGCAATTATAAGGATGACATGAAAATTAATTTCTAAGCTGGAGTAAAATCTTTGTTTCATAGAATCCTTTTCCTCCAGCCTGCCTCATGTACTGCTTTTCTTAGAAGTCAATAACACCTCCAGGAAACAACAGATTTAAGATATGTTGGGATAGAGGGAAGGATTTATCATGTTCAAACAGCAGACTGCAATAGCTGCTGCTAAAAATACATTTGAGAAGGGGTATTAAATGAGATTAAATATTTAATCCCTCACAGATAGGCTTCAGACCCGACTTTCATTAGGAAGGAGATGATGTTTTCTAGAAAAGGTTTCCTGGGCACTCCACAAAAGATTTCTGCCAACCTTTGGTACCACAGGAGGGATCAGCATCCCACCCTGCATATGCTGTTTTTTAAACACCTATCCATTCTATTTTTTTTTCAAGTGATGATAAATGCAAATAGTTAAAACAAAACCTGTGTAGTGATTTTAGACTTAAATTAGCAGAAAAAAAACTCACAAAGGTTCAGCAGAGCTGCAGGGCAACAGTTTTCTTCTCACACCATCTCTGTTTGTTGGGTCTGTTCAGCCCTCAGCTCCAGGAAACAAGGGCCTGTTCCTTTCTCCAAAAATTGTTTCAGACCTTTTTTTCAATGTCATGTAGGTCTGGTGATTCTACCTAGACAGTGTCAGGATTTATATAAATATATATTCAGAAACTAGTAAAAAATAGACCTTGAAGAAAAAACCCACAATCTATATATGCACTAACTGCACCCAGAATCAAGAGTTTGAGGTGGAGATTCATAATTTTGACAGACAATGGCTTTGCTGAGCATGGTGATGATGTAGAGAGGAGCAAGCTCCCTGCTCTGCCCTCCAGGAGCTCAGGAAGGCCATGCTTCTCTCATCATCTCTGTAATTAAGCCCTAGAAATTACTGCCAAACTCTGGGATCTGAGTC
Organism: Myiozetetes cayanensis; assembly: GCF_022539395.1. Lineage (NCBI taxonomy): Eukaryota > Metazoa > Chordata > Aves > Passeriformes > Tyrannidae > Myiozetetes > Myiozetetes cayanensis. The sequence continues at coordinate 20,246,490 of NW_026086937.1, read as the reverse complement.
ACCTCAGGAAAATAAGATACTGGGGTAATTTCAGATACCTTGAGGGGAGAGAGGAAATGTAGAGGAGGAGGCGGAGAAATTGCAGTTTCTTTAATTTCTTAATTAATGATATAAATAATGATTAATCAAGAAGTTTGGGTTAAGCTACATCACCAGAAAAAGATCAGAGCTGCATCCAGCTGAGAAGACCCTTCTTCAAACAAGGAACAGCATCCAAACAGGTGGAATTCCTCAACTGCTCACCTCAGGCTCCAACATGACTAGAAATTCATCCTCCTGTGTCCTAAAAATCCCAGGAAAAAAATCACCCAACAAAAGATTCTGCTCTAATTACTTGCTCTGTATAGCTCATTTTTTTTCAGTAATCTGAATTATTTAGCTTTCAGTACTATCCAACCTCAAAGCAGCACCTGACTTTCAGCAGGACAGATTAAATTACTTTTTCTATGCAAGGCTCCTATTCCAAAATGAGCAAAGTGAACTCTATCGGCCACAAATTGCTGGCAGCACCCTCACCACTACATCAGAGATGCTATAATGGGTACTCAACTCTCAGAGAGGGTGGAAACCTTACTCATCATTCGCCCCACCCAGACACAAAGGCTGAAAAGCGTGAATCCTGCCAGGAAAACAACCAGCCCAGTGAGACAATGTGCTTGGAACACTGGCTTTAAGACTTAGGAATTCAATCAGCCAGGAATATGTGATAGGAGATGACTGACAAAGAAGCCAGAATGCAAACTCACCGAAGCATCCACCCATCCTGCCTCTCTCCTCCTCTCCCAGCTCTGAAGTGTCCACAAATCCACGCAGATCCACCACTAACAGGCTTTAAGGGGCTTAAATCATGATCAGTAACAAAGAGTTTTGGGATCCAGGCTCTGTCTTGCATCAGGCTGGTGGTTACCAGGTTCAGTGTTAAACTGGGGAGAGGGAACAGCAAAACCCAGGGAACAAACCCACCCTGTCACCTCACACTGCTTTACATTCCCTCTGACTGTGCTCTGGGATCTCCAGCCCAGCTTCCACCCTGGCTGCAGATGGAACACTGCAGTGCCGACAGAAATCCATCCTGGAAGTGTCATGTCCACCAGGAAAGTGATTTGAGGGCACTCAGGCACGGATTACAGGAATGAGAAGACAAATACAAATACGGGCACTTGCTCAATTTATCTTTCCAGTCATGGAATTCTGCTGCTGGGAATCTTACTCACTGTGGACCTGGAAACAAACTTCCCTGAGTTAACTGGATGGAACAGAACTCAAGCACCTTTTCCATATTCAGGTTATGAAGCAGTCTTGGTAATTCCAAATAACCCAAAATCTTCAAGTGGAGCTGCCAAACGGACATATCTTTCTAAAGATATATTTTAGGCATGCAAATGCACATATGAATACACCTGGCAGCATACAGCTCTTCCACAATAAAATTTCACACAGTTTCAAATGTTTCATCCTGTGTTTTAAGTATTTAGAGCATTAAATACCCACTGAAAACGTGAATGGAAGTACAGAAGGCAGGTTCTTCGAGGAGGTTACAAACCAAAGTGTCCCATTTCAGGAAGCCAGGCAGCAGAATTTGGGATGGTGCATTTGCCACTTCATGCAGCACCTGCACCTGGTGTTGAAGCACACACACAGAACCAGCCTCTGCTAAGGATCTCCCAGATCTCAGATAGCAACAAAACACAATAAAATAAGCACTGTAGCGTTACTGCAACCTGAAACTCGCAGGAATGGCAGGAATTCAGGCTGTTATTGTGCAGAACAACCAACCACACGGGAGCTGTGGAGATGCAGCTCTACTTGTGTGATGCATGAGAAAAATAAGCCACCAGAAGTTAGTTCTTCCTGGCTCTGCCAACATAAGGTACAAGTTTAAATAGTGTCCTATAAAAGAGGGATGTGATAGTGGAGTACATCCACATCTCTCTGTGCTTCACTGAGAGCAGCTTTGGCATCTCTGCAGTTTGCAGGCAGACATAATGCATTCAGATTCCCAGAGGAACAGCAGGAAAATTAAGGTGGTACAAAGCACTAACTGTAGGTTGTTATAAGGCTTAGGGATTAAAACACATTAAACAGATTAAAATAGTACTTAACACTGAGAGGACGAGAAGGCAGAAGCTGCAAGGGCTAAAAAGACATTTGTAGATACATTCAATCTTGCAGCAGTCACAGATACAATCAGGTTCACCCACAGCCATCAGTGTGTTTCTGTTCTAGCAGCTGAAGCCTCTTCCTATAAAGCCACTTGTTCAAGACTTAGTTTGACACATCTTGGCAGGAGGCAAAGAGCACCAAGTTTTGCTTTTATCTCTTGAAGAAATACTAAGCAAGATTATCTTCACCTTTCAAACATATAATGCTCGGAGAACGAGATTTAAAAAATAATCATCTTACTGGGAGGATCAGCTTCTCTATGAAAGACCTCACAGATCACAATGACTTCAGATTTTCTCAGCAGTCAAAAAATTTCGTGCCGCCTCTAAATTTTGCCCCCTGGTATTCCATTTGAGGGTTGCAAAAGCAGCCTCGGTTTGGTACTCTCCTGCAAAACCTTCCACAACATGAGCTTCTAAAGGGGGTGAGTTTAAGACTCCAGCTTCTCCACACCACTTATTCTTGTTGTGTTCCCCAAGCAGTAGATGAGAGCTGTTTTTCCCCTGTATTGAGCCTGTTACCCACGCTGGGTTTGAGCAAAACAAGGCAATGAAAAAGATAGATATCTAAGTCAACTGGCTTTTCCAGCAAAAACAGAAAGCACAGCTCATTCGGGCATGAAGAACTGGCAAGTACCAAAAAGAAGGTTCTTATTACCTACATAGATGAAAAAACCCTAAAAACCTGGGAAAAACAGTGGAGGTGACAGGGGGAAGTAAAGGGAGCTGCACTTTGAGATACAGCTGAGGATCCTGCTGGAGATTTTGGGCAGACCAAAGGCACTCAGGTCCCAAACTGCCACCCTGCACATAAACTCAGGAGCTGCCCGTGATGCTCAGGCATTTCACAAACAAGACTCAGGTTTCACCCACGAGCCCTGACAGGGCTGCTCTGTGAACAACCAGGAAAGCAACTGCCTTTGCAGGCACCAAGCAATCACAACAAAGCCCTACAAAACCTCAGCTAACAGGTGATATTTCGCTGTCACCCAAGCGTTTCAATCCAGTCAGACTTCCAGGAGCACTGCCAGCCTGCACCATACAGCCTCAGGAGCCTCAAAAACATCACTTTAAGAAGTTCATTCTTTTAGTTTGTAGTATTTAAAACAAGAAGAGCTTCCTGATGAATTGGTTGTTCAGGACGTAGAGGTCAGGGATGTGTTTCTCTTCTCCTCAGCTTGTAATGAATTTAAAGCCTTGTAATGAGTTTAAAGTCTGATTTAGTCACCCAGAAGAGCTGTGAACACCAAGAAATCAGCCACTGTTGGTACAGCACCCTCCTTTCCTCCTGGCAATGCTTTGCCTTTGCCCTTTAACTGGTTCCTGTTTAAAAGATTTCCAAGTGTTTCCATCACATTTCAGGCCCCAAAGTTATCTCTAGTCCAGGATCTATAGATTATGCTGCATGGAAAATAGGAGTTGTATTACATTAGTAATGCACCACTTTATTTTATTGTTCTCATAAAATAATAAACTCAAAGAACAGATGCAGCTTAGATGTTCTTAGAGGAGTTTTCTATTTGGCAGCAGGGACACAGTTGATTTAAAGTCCAGGTCATTTGAATTCAAAAGTTCAAAGTGCAGTCAGGTGCTACACCTGTAAACAGGATTTGCTGTCAACATTTTTCGCTGTTTCGAAGTCTCTGTTTGAAGACAATTCCTTCCTGTTGTTCCATATCAAAGAGTTAAATAGGAAAGGTTCAGAAAAGGGATTGTCTCTCTGGGTGAGTTGGGCACAGGCTCAGAATTCCCCGTGTTCTCCTCACTAACCAGCTCCTACTGCAGAAGTCCAGGTGGTTATACAGGGTGGGCCACTTCAGAAAGAGTAATTGAGAAAGGCAAGAAAGGTTTATTTCCCAAATCCTCTGAAGTCCTTAGGCAGACACCATCCCTTTACTTCAGAGGGACATGAGGCAGCTGCACTTAGTGTGTCTCTGGGCACTCAGCCTCACCCTCTCTTAGGTATAAAAGCCACTTCCATAACACAGGAAAATTTAAAGGACCATTTTTATTGTTACATTATATTTTTCCCTCCATTCAGTGACTTAATGGCTAATGCTTAACTTTTTTAAACAAGGTTTACTGCTACCATACTTGGCATAGATAAAATCTCCTGCTTACTAGGCTTGATACACTGGCCTGGATCCCAGATCCATGTGAATTTATTGCATTGATTGTGAAATCTATTAATGTTATCAGATTGTTCAGGTCAATATTTAACATTTTCGATTGATACACTGAAACAAGCAAGAGAATTCTATAAAGCACAGCTCTGTCACCACATTTGTCAACTACTTATTGCCTGCTGCTTCCATCAACATGCTTGGATAGGTGATGGTTGCTCAAAATAACATTTCAAACAGGGAAAGTTAAAACCTAACAGTCTAGACCTAATATATGTGATCCAGAGAATCTCCCCTCTGTGTCAGGATAAAGTTCGTTGCACACAACAAACTTTTTGGTAAAGCCAAAGCAACAGGAAAAGCCGACCTGTCAAATTTTAGCTCGAGAACAAGATGTTCCTGTGTCCTCTGCAAATTCTGTTGGCAAATATACAGCCTAGCAAAAGCAGCCCTTTAGCCATCTGCCACATACCCATCTCCCAGCCAAACATTGACACCTTTTTCATGACTAAAAATGAAGGTTTCTGGCAGATATTTCCATGGTATTACCTGGAAACGGCCTGAATTTGAAATGCTCAGTAACGATGGTCTCAGATGGTGACTAAACATATTGAAGTAACAAATCACAGTTAAGAGTCTAACAGCATAAGCCCAGCTCTGTGCTCTCTGCATACAAACTGTGTGCTTCCAGGCATGCTTTTATGTGTGCTTCCACAGGGAAAAGGATGGCTGAGGATCACCCTGAAGTTACGTGCTCTTACAGCTGCTACAGCAGATCCCTCTGATCTTTGTTTTACACACCCCTTTGAGAAATAAAACTCTTTTGAAAGTTGGCTCTGGGCTCCGTGCTGACCTGATAACCTTGCACTTGACAACCAGAGGGGTGCTGAGGTCTTGCACTTCCCAGACCACTGATGATTCATGTATATATCTGCTGCTTTGCTTCTGATTTCTGGACATGCAGATGTCAGACATGGGTATCTTTTACCTTGAAGTACAGGACACAACACTTTTGGTGCACCATTAAAACAAGATACACATGGACCTGTATTTATGTGGCAGCTGTAAGCCAAGAAGTTCCAAGTTATACCATGAGTACTAACTAGATCAGCCTTATCCAAATAACTTATTTGAACTTCACTTTTAAATTACCCTTTCAAAAATGCTTTATTAGAATATTCCTCTCCTCCTCCCTGAATTTATTTAAGTTTATGATGCTCAGGAACTGCAGCTGAACGTTCAGCATAAAATTAACATTTCAATGACAACATAGAAGCGCTCAAAAGTCCCAGACTCGACACGGTCTGCACTGTTAGATGGGCAGCAAGCAGTCCACCTGCCTTTTCCATTCATGCCAGGAATTGCAAAGGGATGTGCAGTCCTTTGGGAACAAGAGTCGCTATAAAATGTGTGGGGAGTGAGGGGGAATGAGAGAGTTGTCACGGAATCCACGGCAGAACCTCAGCAGGGTTAGGATCCCACCCACGGTGAGATATCACAACCCCACAGGGTGGAGGAGAGAAGGGGAAGAAGCGCACGGGGAGCAAAACTTTGGGAGAGGTTGGTCAGCTGGAGCCCAGACCTCCCCAGAGGAGGAGGAGGAGGAGGAGGAGGGTGCTCCCAAGCCTCGGGGAAGGGCAGCAGAGGCTCCTGCCGAGCAAGTACCTTGTAGCTGAGCCGAGAGGGACTCCTGATGCTGCTGGTACTTGAGCGCCGTGGCCTCAGCCTTCCTGAGCTGGCCCTGCAGCTCGTAGTAGAGCATCGCCCCGTAGAGGAACCCGAACACCACGGTCAGGAGCAGCAGGCTCTGGAAAATCCGCTTCTGTTTCCGGGAGCACATCCCGTTGCCCATGTCCCCCGCGGGGTCCCGGGGGCCCCCGCCCGTCACGGCTCAGCAGCGGGCGGGAGGCGGCGGCATCGGAGGCCCCGGGAGGAGGAGGAAGAGGAGGAAGGAGGGACGGAGGGAGGGAGGCGGGGCCGGCCGAGCAGCCTCAGCCCCTGGGCACCGCCGCGTTGCCCCGGGCGGGCTGCCGGGCGCGGGCAGGAGCGGGGCTCATGCTGGGGATGCCCCGTGTCCCTGCCCCGGTGCCCGCGGCCCGGGCGGGAGCGGCGCTGGCACCGCGGGATGCGGGAACAAAGGCACCTCCTCCCCGGCCCCGCACTTACGCGTCCCCCACACAGCTCCGCCGCGGCTCCAGCCGCGGGATCCCCGAAGGAAGTCCCGCTCCGGGCGCGGCCTCATTGGGTCCGAGCGCGGGGCTCTGCCCTCCCTCCGGGGCGGCGGCGCCGGAGCGCATTGGGTGCCCGCAGCGTCCGTCCGGAGCGGGGCGATGCTTCCCCGCCCGCCCCTCCATCCACGCGTCCTCGGATCCCCGCATCCCCACCTCCTCACCTCCCCGCACCCCCACCTCCTCGCCTCCCCGCGTCGCGTCTCCAAATCTCCGCATCCCCACACATGTCCAAATCCCCACAGCCCCACATCCCCTCACTCCCACATCCCCAAATCCCCACATCCTCACAGCCTCATCTCCTCACCCCCCGGAGCAGGTGGAGGGGGCCTCGACAACGGGGCCTGTGTGAGGGGAGGGGGATGAATAGGAGGGTGTGCGACACGGGGGGTGTGACATGGGGTGTGTGTGACACGGGGTGTGACACGGGGGGTGTGACATGGGGTGTGTGTGACAGCGGGGGTGTGACAGCGGAGGTGACACTCAGAACGTGGTCCATGTGGCACAGCCATCACCGCCTGGGGCTGAGGGGTGAGGGGAAAGCAAAGCCCCAGAGAGCCTGGTGTTGTAGCCAAGCACCTGAGGCACTTACACCCTTCCTAAAATCATTGAATGGCCTGGGTTGGAAGGGACCTTAAAACTCATCTCATTCCAAACCCCCTGCCCAAACCCAATGGGCAGGGACACCTTCCACTAGCCCAGGTTGCTGAAAGCTCCATCCAACCTGGTCTTGGACAATTCCAGGGATGGGGCAGCCCCAGCTTCTCTGGGCAACCTGTGCCAGGGCCTCCCCACCCTCAGGGGGAAGAATGTTTCCCACAATAATCAATCTAAACCTATTCATCAGAATAATTTATTTTTTCATAGGCCACTCGCCACAGTTTGTTTTGGGTGCTGTGCCATGGCCTTCACTGCTCTTGGCCTTTCCCTCTCTCTCACAGCTCCCAGCCCAGGCCATGCAATTCAGGCACAGAAAAACAAAACCCAACCAAGACTCAAGCTAAAACTAGGAGTAGTAATAATAATAATAATAATTAAAAAATCAAATATATACTCCCAAGTTATATTTTCTAAAAATATCTAATTAATCTATGTTTTTCATAGGCATTATTCTGGCCTTAAAGGAAAAACTACATCAAAGAAGCTTTAAAAAATTCATATTCAAATATTCTACAAATATTCTACATATACCAGTAATTAATAGTCAGTACTACAAGCTGGTAAGATTTAACTAAATGTATTTCAAATATCTGTTGTTTATATTTTAATTTATCAGAATGCCTTTCTCTCCATCTGAAGACCAAAATGTTCACAATGATGCATTAGACACCCAGGAAGGAATTGTAATGGCTTTGAAATAGTGATAATTGGAAAAGAAAAAAAAAAATCCTAATTTTTTTTCCTTGATTTTAGGAAGCTTCCTAAGGTGCTCGAAGTTACATTTAAAATCTTTTGTACCAAAGCATGAGGGTTTCAAGTTGAGGCATTTTCATCCTGCTTTATAGTATCCATTTCTTTCACAAAGTGTTCCCAGAAGGTTTCTTAGTATCTCCTCCAAATTCCAGCTCCCCTCCCTCTCTCTCCCAGACTCCTCAGAGCTGTCCTGTGCTTTTTCCCCTGCCAGGCACCTCGGGCTGAGCTCAGCTGAGTAAAATGAGATAATTCTTTATTTTGAGGCTGAGACTTTGAAATCATTGAAGGTGATTTATACTTTGGTATCGCAGCTCTTCAAATGATTTAATTTCTTGTGGTTGCACTTGTTGCTTTCATCACCTTCCCCAGAACCAGCCTATGCCTTTTGATTAGTTTGCACTGGAGAACAGTTGGGTAACCTTTAAAAATGTTTAAAAAAATGTTAAAATGTAAATTTAAGAGGACACTGAACTCACATTGGTTTTAATACCTATTCCAAATACATTTAATTGATTATGGTGTAAATATTCTTTATCCACTTGTAGAATTTGGCAACATCATTAACAAATGCTGAGGGGGAAAAAAAATTAGTATCTCATTCTATTTAATCAAATATTACTTATACTCAGTATTAGCTAGTGATATATCTCCCCTTCACCTTGTGTAAATTGTGATTCTTCATGAGCAAACCAATTAAAGTTAAAATGAGGACTTTATTGGGAGCAAGGGACTATTATGCAAAGCTATTAGGCAAATTTGAATTGGAAGTCCCAAAATAGAAAGGTTTGGACCTAAAAGAGGCTGCAATATATTCAAAAGCCTTAAATTAGTTGCTAGGAGAGGAAGAACGTTGCTTTGACTAATCTCTGGGTGCCTTGCTGATATAATCAGAAAAGATGGGGGATAAGTGCTTTTGGAGCCTCGGGAAGCCTGCTTGGAGGCTGCAAAGGGAACTCGAGGCAGCAATTTATACACACCTATTTGTCACCTTTAGCTTCATTTCCCAAGCAAGTGAGGCTTTGTGCAATCAAACTGTCAGTCTGTGCTGTGGGGACGAGCCATTGGCCAAAGCACTGGCCAACTTCAGTCAGATTTGAGTGGGTTGAGCACAAATGGAGTTTCTCTAAGTTCTGAGAAATTAGGGGAGAAATGCATAAATTACAGTAGATCCCTTACAGAAAGAAAGGCTACATGGACTCAGATTCAGCTAAGAAGCTGATCAGGGGAGAGATGTTGGAAACACCCCCTTTCTTGGGGGGGACGTGGGTTCTCAATGTCAACACAAGATGTGGGAAGCCAGTCCTCTCTAATTTGGACATCACAGAACTACATTTGGGGTTTCTTTCTTTTTTTCCTCCTTTGCCTGTTTTCCTCCTCATGATGTAATTATCTTCCACTTTCTTTCATTTTTTTTTTCACTGTCAGTTTTACTGAACTTGATGCCACAATTATTTCGTAACTAGGGATAACAGTTTCTAAAAAAAAGTGACCATTGAACAGCTTTGAGGTTTTCCTGAATGATGCAGTGAGCACAGCAGTTAGATGGATCAGGCAGCAGGTCTTTTATTTACTTATACATATTTTTTTTTAATCCCACCAACCAGCGGACCAGGGATCCAAAGTGATGGAAATGCACAGTGAAGGTTGCCCCTCACAAGTCACAGCCCATTCCCTTGGTTGCCAGAAGCTAAGGAATGTTCTGGCAAGGCCTGTGTTTTTACCTCTGCAGCTACAAAGTGCATTCCACCCACAGATGTTTAGCCAAGAATGACCTTTCTGTCCAGTGGCTAAGGCTTCCTAATGCATACAAAGATTGTTTTAACTCTCAGTGCCATTTATTAGTGATCAGGAGCTGAAGGAATAAAAAGGTTGGGCTTGAAGAGGTAAGCGCTCCTGGGAAAATTGAATTTATCCCTGCCTGAGGTCACAGTTTGTGACATGAGGGGAAGTCAGGGTTTTTATAGCTGGCCTGTGTCTGAGTGCCCAGCTTGAGTAATCAGTTGAACTCTGCTTGTGGATGCCCAAATTTGAGGTGAGGTCAAGGAGGGCTGTGTTTTGATATAGAAAGTGCTAGGGGGAAAAAAATCAAACAATGTATCCCAAACTGGACACTCAAAATGAACAGAGCTTTGACATTTGTGTTCTAGTACCCTAAATTCTGGCTGTGGAACAGTAGATGATGACTGACTTCTACTTCATGCATGCATATAAGGATACATTTTTCTAAATATCTTGGCATTCGTAGTAGGAATGGGGATGGAACACCAGAAATAATTCTGTGTGGCTCCATGGAATAATTTAAATAGCATTCCGTGCTGAGGTGAGAATGTGGATACTGGTGGAGGTGACCAAGGAGGCCACACTGTGACTTTGGGTATCTTGTTCCTGGTGCTTCCTGATTTAAACAGTCTTGTCGTTATAGTGGCTCCACCACATCATCCTTTGTAAATAATTAATGCAGGTGAGCAGATGCACTAAAATGTTTTAGCAGGACTAGGAAGTAATGGAGCTGCTTTTGCCACAGACCTACAAATTCACTTATGTGTGACATGCAGGGTGCACTTGGAATTGCCAGACATTACTTTATGTCACTGCCATTCAGTCCCCACAGCTGAGCCTCAGCGTATCCTGTGCTGGAGCCATTACTTGCCTGTCGAGGCAGAGCAGCTTTTTAAGAAACACTGAAATCTGATCAGCCTTTTGCTGCAATCCCCAGGAAAAAAAACCCTCCTCGTGCCGTTACATGCTCCGTTGTTCTTAACGTGACAGCTACCACAAAAACAAGAGTAAACACTTAGAAAGGGCAGGATCCCAAAACAACAACGGGCACACGATCCACCTTATGAGAAATTTGCAATTGGAAACCCCGGCGTTGCTGAGGAACAAAAAAGAACAATAATAATGATTGAGTGCTAATGGTAATCTGGATAATCCGACAATTATTTGGATATTTGAACCTTGGGCACTGATCTAACAGCATGTTATTTACATTAAAACAGGGATCTGTGAGTATTTTGCCAATGAGTGTTTTGTTGATGCTGCAGATCCCTCCAAACCACCGGGTGAAATGCAAACAACAAACAATAAACAACAACAATTCAGGCTGTCCCTTGCAGGGGGATGAGTTTTGTAGCACGAACAGCAGCACATCAAAGCCCAGGGGGTTGTGCTGCACTGAGGTGGGAACGGCAGGGAAAAAAATCCAGCTCCTGGGGGAACACCATGGAGGTGTAAGAACTCGGGAGCCTGGTGGTTTTTCCACGCAGTTGAGGGCTGGGGAATTCTGTGTCCTCGCTGTGAGGGAAATGGGCTTCCCCATTTTACAGTTTCAGAAGGCAGCAGTTGCATTCCGTGTTTTATGAGTTGGAGGAAATTGTTGAGCTTGGGAACGCTGACTACAGACGTTGTTTTTTTTTTCTCATACATAGAATAATCTCCAGTGATTACATTTTCCTGGTGCATTTCACTGTGCTGTCCAGACTGGAGGCCACGGCAGATGCAGGAGCAAACAAGTCAGTGAATTTTGAATTGTTCCATCCCCTGCTTTTTCCAGCCTTGTCAGACTTATCCATGGGTTTTTTGGTTTTTTTTTGGTTTTTTCACAGTCTTTGGTTTTCCAGCACCTGAACAAAAGCCAGGGCCTGATATCCCACAGCTGTAAAATTGGCCTTCCAGAAATCTCATCTTCATAATAGTTTCCATTATCGCTGCACTGTAAGATAGTGAGTGATGAACTAATGCACTTCTCATTGATGTTTATATCTGGGATATCTTTGTGATTCAAGGATGTGAAGTGAAAACTTCTAAATGGAGTTTGGAAACTGTTACTTTGTAGAATTAGTTTGAGGAGAGAAAACAAAACACTCTGGAATTTACGTAGGAAATCTGAAGAAACGTAGATAAAGAACTTTAAATGAGCTTAAAATGAACTCTGGACTTTACCAGCCATATCCACATTCATTTTTGTCTTCAGGGGACTGCTATCTCTGATAGTGATGTTATCATGGCCTGCCAGACTCAGAAGCTGTTTTTTCCAGTCAGTTACAGGATTATCCCCAAATTGTAGTTTTAATTTAATTGCAGTTATTGACTTCTAGCTTTTGTGCTGCTCTTATTCACCAGGAAAACGTGTGCAGGCCTCTCTCCCAAAGCACGACTATCTGTCCTAATTGTTAGTCTTGGAAGTGTTTGCTGTTGCATTACAAACTAAAATTAGTTCCAGTGCAAAGGAATTTTACAGATTTGTTTGGGAACATATAAAAATATAGAGAGGAGTGGAGAAAAGGGCTGAATTTGAGAAAAGCCTGTCTGAAAAAAACCTCCATCTCTTTTCCTGAAAGATATCCAAAATTACTTCAGACCTATTAGTGAGGAATTTCTCTTGACTTCCTCCTGTTGAGAGAATTAGTTTTATTTGCTACCAAAACCTTTGTGTAAGACTCTTTCCCCATCCCCTTATTTGCTGGAAGGTAAATGGCTGCTGGCAGCTCTCAGTCACTGCCACATCAGTTTTCCTGACAGCTTTCCCTGTTTCCCAGCTCCTCAGTCTGTCTGGGATAAGGGATGTTCTTGCAGAGATCAGGTTTATTATGCACATAAGTGAGGATGAAAAAGTAAAGCAGCACTAAGGGCTTGTCTGAAGATGGTCCTAAAATACATAATTAATGGTTATACCAGTTAGATTCTTGAACCAGCTGTAGAAATGACGCTGGGAATTGATCTTTTGGTCTGTGAAAAAGCATATCTTGGCTTTTGGCTTGGATCCCTTCAGCACTGTAAGGAGAGGAAAAAAAAAAGATGCCGGGAGCTGTTTGTTTTTGCAGTTATTAGAACCGATGAGCTCAGAGTTTGGAAATGCTGCAGAAAGGGAGAGAAGACCTGGAGCAAAGCAAGGGGAATTCACACGCAGGGTGGAGGGGGAATGTTGGATATCGGTGCCACCTAGTGGGAACTCTCCGGAAGATCGAGGACAAACAGGCTGCTGCTGTACACCCTGAAATACCTCCCAGAGAAATAAGGAAATCCCTGATGAGGGCGGGGGTGCTCTGCAGCATCAATAAGTGAGGCAGGGAGCGTGTGAGATGAAGGCAACAGCTGGTGGGTAAAAAAAAAATAAAGTTAATTAAATCTCTGCTACAGCTCCTTGCAAGGGGACTCTTGTCTTTTAGAATTAGTTAACAAAAAACCCTTAATGACACTGCTCAGGCAGTGTGGAGGAGCTCTTTGCCTGTGATGTGACACGAGCATTGCCCTGAAGTTCTGGGGAGGGACAGGAGACACTGTGCACATGCAGGATTTATTAACTGTACCTGGATTGCAAGTGCTTGGAGGCAAAGGAGCTCATAAAGTTTTACAAGCATTTACAGAGCACATTTACATCGTGAATAAAGAAGTGCCATGGCTGCTGGTAAGAGCCTTAGTGTGGAGTGACTGCATAGTAAATAATGAACCCTGGGAGTAAAACCTGCTCCTCTGCGTTATCAGACATTCTTGTGCTCTGGCCGTGATGATGAACAGCCTCTGAGACAGATGAAGTCCAGCTTGCCTTTCTTGTTCGATTTTTTTGAAGAAAAAAAAAAAAGTTAATTTCTTTAGGAAATGATGTTGAAATCAGCCCAAGGTGTTGTGCTTGGGTGTTGTTCTCCTTCAAACCTCGCAATTCACTGCCTGATTCAAACAGAATTACCAGAGGGCAGCGATGTCAGATATGACATTCCTGAAAGTTTCATGCAAATAAGTGTCTGGGTAGAGGAGAGAGAGCCAGGAGGGAAAGGCTGAACTGTGCCTTTCTGGAATCACAGGAAAAACCTACCATTGCTTTTCGTAGCAAACTATACATCACAAGATTTTCAAAGAAAAGGCTTCTGTTGGAACTATTTGTTGAGGCAAAAGTAACAGAAAAGTGGAAGTAAAACAGGAATGCGAACGGGATTAGGGCATTGAGCAGCATCAGGGATTTTACTCCTGATTACACTCACTGCAGTGGAATCACATTGCCAGGGCACAGTCACCACCCTCACAGCCCAGCTATTCCCTGGCACCCTGGCACCATTCAATGCCACAAAGATCTTTGATGGAACACATTCATATCCTGGCAGAAACCCCAAACCTGAGGTTTGCCTTACCTAAGATGTCTCTCGCTGTTTCATAACAGAGCAGCCTGGTGCACTGTGAACATTTTCCTTCTGTTTGCCACTCATTCTGCTTTAAATGTGAGCTCACTCTGTGCCCAGGTGAGGGTTCAGAACTGCAGTGTGTGATGCCAGCAGACACAGGAACTGGTGGTGCCTCAAGAAGGTGCCCTGTGGTTTAAAAGGGGATGAAAATTCATGTAGGAATGGGCTGAGCTCACCATCTGTGTGCTGCCCTTGGGACATCTTTGCTTCTCTTGTCTCTGGGCTCAGAGAAGCTCTCTTTTCCTTCCCACTTATTCAGTCCTTGGTGTGAAGAGAGGAGGATTTGGTTGATGGGGCAGTCAACCTTGCACCTGTAGGGATCAAAGGTGTGTTCACAATAAGTCAGGCCAATTCTTGAGGAGGAGAGGGGGAGAGAGAAGAGATACCACAAACCTGGTGATCCAGCTGATAGGATCACAGAATCAGTTGGGAGGGACCTTAAAGATCACTTAATTCCAAACCCCCTGATGTGGAAAGGGACACCTTCCACCAGACCAGACTCCTCAGCTCCATCCAGCCTGGCCTTGGACACTTCCAGGGATGGGATATCCGTGATCACTGGGGCAAACATCCCCAATCCCCACAGCATCAGGTACACTTGGAAACCTGATTCTCTGAGGTTTCTCTTTGGATATTTTATGCTTTTTGGAGTCTCCTTTATGCTGACCTGCTACAGGGCTGGCACAGGGGACTTTGCAGATGAGTTTTAACATGCATGTTATCTATAGCATGTTGTTTATTTATCTTCAAAGGGAATCTCCTTCCCAAACAGCCCCACAGAAGGTCCTGTGTTTAAAAATAGCAACCCTGAAGAGCCTTTGGGCTGTTCTTCTTGCTGAGTGCACGAGTCAAGGAGAAGCCTGAATATGCAGGGAGGAAGTGACACAGACATTGCTCGTGATGAGAGCACTGAGCAAATGGAAACCAGGAATTTGGCAGGAGCAGCCAGGAAGATTAAAATACATCTGGACTAGAGCTGTGGTATTCCAAGGGGTAAAATAACCAAAACAACTGGAAATCAAAATACATTATTGGATATTTTAGCATTCAAATGCCAGCAAGGAGGGGAGCGAATCTGCCAAATAACATTTTATTATGCTGAGCTTTCTACTGTGGCTCAGGTAAACTTCCTGGGTGATTAAATTTAAGTTGCTTGATCTGTGCAGTGCCTCAAAGAATGGAGGAAGCTGCTGCAACAAAGCAACATGGCTCTTGAGTTCATATGGGACACGTAGAAGAAACAGGCTGCTAGGAGGCAGATGTTCTCCAGCTTCAGAGAGCACAGAGGTCTAAATCTGAAGGTTACAGTTAAATAAAATAATTCCTGACCTCTTAGACTTAAAAAATGGTGGATTAAAAGTGCAATTCCTAATCAAATCAAGCATGCATTATATTTGCCTAAGGTCTGCACTTCTCAGAATTACTCTGTAATGCGTGTTATGTGTATGAAACAAAGACTGGAATTCCTGCAGGCAGTTTGCTGGGTGACACACTGCTTCTATTAAAGCCAACATCAGATTATTGACTGTAGCACACTCAAGATTTCACTTTTACTTTCTTTTCCCTTCACAATTTAATACGTGGTTGCTTTGTTTTGACTTGACTTATAACCTAAGGCATGACTAATGCTGATACGGGGCGATAAAACTTCCTGTTAGAGTAAATCCCAAGGAGCTCCAGGAACTTTATTGTCAATTTGGACTCGTACCAACGTTACAGTGGAGAATTTTTTTCATTTTTATTTCCACAGTAAAAGTAAGAGGCCCCAGCTGCAACATGACAGCCAGGCTGTGTGTTAGAGCAGTTTAGGTCCAGAGCCAGACCCCTATTCTGCTGTCTGAATCTTTTTCTAATTAAAATACACTTGGTCTACTGTTACAGGGCTGAAGAGCTTTTGAAGTCAGACTCTCACTTTTTCACTTTCACAGGGTATTTTGGGGAAAGAAGGTTGTCTCTGTTTTGGGACACGTGAATGGAGCTTTGTTAATAGATTATAGTAACCATAGGGTGGATGACACTGTAAACTTCATATTCCATTTTGATTTACTCATCCCAGCTTTTTGCTGCATTTATCACAATGGTATTTGGGGAAATAACTAGGTTTCAGAGTGAGCTTACTGAACTTTCTGAATATGTCTTATTTTCCCCCCTCAAGTCAGTGTCCACTGTCTTTTTGGACTCTGTTCATGTGTTCCAGAGCAAATCTTGAAAGTAGGTTTTGTATGATCTTCTGAAGACATGAAGCCTTGGGATCAGTCAGGATTACCCATCCTTTTTGGACACATCACTCGTAACAAAATATGCCAATATTTCTCAATAAATATCAAAGGCACATGGCCTGGTCTGAAGGAAAGGAAGTTTTTTTTGATATAAAATAAATTTCCATTTTTCAAGTGGGAGTTATAGTATCCAGGATATTTTTCTTGAAAACAGGTTCTTTTCCTTATTAATGGTCATACTTGGCTTGGTTTTTTTTTTCACTTCCAAAGGAAATTGTGCAGTTCAGCCCATGTACAGCAGTCCTGTATAACAGGAAACTTCACCCAAGAGATCTGACCATCAGTCTTGAAATCACTGGAAATCTTTTTAGTCCTTCACGGGCCCCAAACTCTTTGGTTATAAAACAGCTCCAGAACATGCATCCAAGCTTTCTGTCCTGTTTCCACGCCAGGGTGTTTTGTTGGGACACAGTTTAAATTCCTTTGAACTCAAATTCTCCTTGACTACAAGAAACATTGCCTGGGATCCTGCCTTTAAAAACAGCAAAGTGAAGGAGCCTCTGTGCTCGGTCACAACTGGTCAGGCTTTTGTGATCTGAGCTGCTTTTCCCACAAACATCTTCAGTGTGAAAAGGAGGCCACCCTGTCAAAGCTCTGCCCCTGAGATGGAGGGATAAATCCTGTCAGAGGCCACAGCCATGGCACATGGATGTCACAATCTTCTCTGAATCAGGGAAATGAAGAATTCAGCCATGGCTTCTGCATTCCTTCTGGGATCACATTGCCCAGAGAGGCTGTGGATCCTCCATCCCTGGAAGTGCTCAAGGCCAGGTTAGGTGGGACTTGGAACAACCTGGGAGAGTGGAAGGTGTCCCTGCCTGTGGCAAGGGTGGAGCAAGATGGTCTTAAGGTCCCTTCCAACCCAAACCATTCTGTGATTCTTTTCTATGATTCTATGCCTAAAATATTCCAAACCCTGGCCTTCTGACTGGTTTGGATATCATGCTGAAAAGACCTGATGTCATCCCAAGGCAGATTGGGATCATAGTGTAAATCTCCAGTTTTTTTAGGCTGGGGTGAGTTTCTGCCTTCAAATAATGAGCTGCTTTTACTGAAACAACCAACCAGGAATGTGCTCCTGCCAATTTAAGTTATTTTCCTTTGCACCTAAAGGTTGAGACTGGAAAAGTCAGGGGTTTTTTTATGTTGTACTTTGATCATACTGTTTCTCTGCCCAGTATCTTATAAATTCCTTATCCCTTGAATTTATCCCAAAGTGGACTTCACTTTGGGGCCATACTGGCTCCTGGGATCAGGACCCTGTTGTTGAAGGGAATTTGGAAAAGGGATTGCAAAACACAGGGTATGAGCACACACAATAAATGTGCAGTGAAGAGCTTTTAGCTTGTGTCTTTCCATCAGTAGAGCCTGTCTAGTAATGGCCAATAATTCTGACACAGCTGAAAAGAGGATGATGGGGGAGACAAAAAGAAGAGTTGATGTTGATTCCCAACTCATTAGCAGCCCTTTTAAAGGAGGGAAACACACTAAAAATTCCTTATCCAAGCTCCCTGGTGTGTCTTATTTTTTACATTACTTCTAGAATGCAGATGCCTTCTGGACAAGGGCCACCTATGTTATGCATTAGTATGGTTTTCTGATTCACATTCATCATCAGGAAGCTTATCCAAGCCTTTTCAGGAATATCCATTTGGATTGAGAGCTGCATGACCTGTAACTCCATCTTTTCCTGACAATGAGCATCATAAAAGTAAATGACCTGAGTACATTTGTGGCAGTGTTTGCAGAAACAAATCCAACAGATCCTTCTGGGGTTCTTCGTCACCTCTCAGATGCTGAATACTAAGTCTTTGGGAGTGAGTAAATGATCCTTTTTTTGGGGGGTTTCAATGAAATATGACTTCACTGGCAGTGACAGGGAAGCCTCTGTATGCAAATCAACTTGTGCAGATGAGATATTGTTTTACTTTTTAATGAGAGGAGAAAGGCTGACTGAAGTACAGCGGTGCTTGTACATCAAAAAGGAGCAGTGTATTTGTTAGCCAAATTTAACACCTTGTAAGGAGAACATGGAGAGACAGAAATATTCCTTGCAAGCACAGCCTGGTGGGAAAATGCTGAGGTGCTCTGGCTCTCAGTCAGCACAGTCCTGCTTTACACAGGTATGTGCACTTCCAGGATGGGCTGGTTGCTCTCCAAACAGCTCAGGTGTGGTTCCAGTGTTCAATTTGTGTTGCATTTATCCATTACAGCCTATGGGTGGCACTGGCATGTGAACCTCTCAGCAAATGCAGAGGTTGTAGCCAGGTGGGGTTGGTCTCTTCTCCCAGGTAACAAGAGACAGTCTGAGAGTAAATGGCCTCAAGTTACACCAGGGGAAGGTTTAGATTGGATATTATGGAAAATTTCCTAGTGGAAAAGCTCTTCAAGCCTTGGAACAGGCTGCCCAGGGCAGTGGTGGAGTCACCATCCCTGGAAGTGTTCAAAAGAATGTAGCACTTATGGACAAGGTTTTGTGGTGAACGTGATGGTGGTGCTGGGATGACATTGGACTTGATAATCTTAAATGTTTTGCCAACTTCAGTGATCCTGTGATTCTGTGATTTTGTGATCCCTGGTCACTTACAGAAGAAACTTCTCCAACCCACCTGGTGTTTCTCTCCGACACAGGTTTTTACCCAGAAATTCTGTTTTCTGCTATTCAGGCACCCAAACCGGGAGCCAGTTTGAGATTAGTCCTTCCTCTCCTTTCTTCTCTCCTTGTTCAATCACGTTTAACTAGGCATTTTTTTAAAAAATTCTTGTTCTATTTGCACTCTACAATTCCCAACAGCTCCAGCACATGTCAGGAACGTGATCCTGAGGGTCACGCAGGGGGAACTCGGAGAATTCTGGTTTGGGTGGGTGTTCAGACAACGACATTTCGGACCTTAGTGCAGGCCCAGAGACCCGGTGTGTTGTTCCTGTGGGGTACAGGAGGATGGCAGACGTCCTTCTGTCACGAAATCCGCATCCCAGAGGCGCTGGAAAGGCGGGACCGGGCGCTTTCCCGGGATCCGGTGCCGTTCCAGGGTCCGGCCGCCAGGTGGCACCAGGTCACCGATGCTGGGCGATATCCCGGGAATTCCCGCATCGTCTCCCGGACATTCCCGCATCTCCCGCATCATCTCCCGGACATTCCCGCATCTCCCGCATCATCGCCTGGTCCAGGCAGACCGGGGAGAGTCGGGTCTGTCTCGGAGAGGGAATGCTGGGCTGAGCAAGGTGAGCTTTGAGCTTCGGCTCCGCCTTCGCCTCCTTTTTGTCTGACAAAACCAAGTCCTGGGAAAGTAAAACCACTTTTGGTTTAGGTTTCAGACTCCATAAAATGTAAATTTCTCCAGAAGGTGACTGCGGAGGTTGGGCTCCAAATATTCAAACCTCTTCAAGGAAAAAAAAAGAATAATTGTGGTTACAGAGTTCTCTACACCAGCAGGTTTTTTTTCATGGGGATCCAAGGAAGTGTTGACTCCTGGTCTGAAGGATCTTTGTGAGAGGATCTTTTTGAGAGGATCTTTCAAACCATCTACCATTCATGCTCCAGGACAACTTTGTGGAAAGCCATTTGTTCTCATCCCCCCAACTCTGGGTTTCCTCTTGTTTCCTTCAGATCTGCAGCTGAACAGATTGAACTGGGTGGATTTCATCAGCCCTGTAGCAGCTACATGCTACTGTTGGTTGTTTTGTTCCTCTCTCCTTACTCCTGCTGTGCCTGTGCAGTTCCAGGTGTTTGGGGAACATTTGTCAGCTCTTGGGAAAGGATCAGCCAGATGCTGTAATACAATCATAGACTCACAGAGAGGTTTAGGTTGGAAGGGACCTTAAAGACCATCTTGTTCCACCCCTGCCAAGGGCAGGGACATCTTCCACTATCCCAGTTGCTCCAAGCCCTGTTCAACCTGGCCTTGGACACTTCCAGGGATGGGGCAGCCACAGCTTCTCTGGGCAAGCTGTGCCAGGGCCTCACCACTCTCTGAATAAAGGATTTCTTTTTAAGTTAGTCCTCCTATTCTGCACTGCTCTGATCTGCTTCAAACAGCCTCAGGAAAAGTTCTGGTTTAAAGAGCACCCTCGGTTTCTGAGTGAGCTGGTTGGTGGGTTTGGAGGTGAATTCATCACTGTAACGACACAAAGGCACTGCCTCAGAGTGGGAACCTTTGGTACACGTGTAAATAAAGAGGGTTTTTTGTTTACTGTGATCTTTTCATCATTTGCATTGGGCAGCACCTGGCATTGCACAGGGTAGCCTGACTGAAGAGGTTGGTTACTTGGAGCAGCAGCATTTCCTCCTCCACAAAGCAGTGAATTGACACTGTATTGATACTCGTCTTCCACTCTTCTACTCTCTTCACTTGACAGTAACCCTGTTCAAGGAAAATAAAAGCTAGTTTTATTTCAGAGGGTTTTTTTTATTTATTTAACAGTTTTATTTCAGAGACAAAAAAGAAATGGGAAAAAGGAAATAGAAAAAAAATCCTTTCCTAGATAGTGGCAATTTCTGCACAGAGATCAAAGATGTTCTCATTATATCACTAAACAAGAAACTATAACTGTATGTTCATGTTCACCTAAAATTCCCATCAGCTTGCACTTTCATGGGTTAGTTTTATGCCTTCTACTATCTTGAAAAAACCCAAAACATTATGCTGTACCAGACTTGTGTCTTGGGAACTGGACCAGGCTGTCAGATAACCATGCTCTGAGCATCCTATCTGCATCTGCTTGACCTTGGACATGCTACCTACAGCCTCTGTCTCCCTGTGAATTTGGGATGTCCATTTGCTTCTTCCCATGTGTTGTTTACTTAAACTATAAAATTTCAACCTCTCGCTGTATATTTTTTCACAACTGATTTTGTCTCAGTGGACACCCTTAGATGTTGATACAATGGAAGAATATTTGCTGTGATTTTTTTATTGATTCCCCCCCCCCTTTCTGTTTGAAAAGTGCTGATAATATTCAGAAAAACTTTCCCAGAACTTTAAGGCAGCCTTTGCCAGAGGTTTGTAAATTGTTTTGAGATCTGCAGGAGGAACATTCTGGAGTGCCAAGTGAGATGATAATAGTGTCTGTTTATACAGTCCATAGACTTTCAGTGCAGACAAGTAATAAAGTGCTTGTACCCAGCTGAAACTGGGGGCTTACAAAACATTTTAATTCCCTTCTTCCCCCCACTCCAGGTCTTGTCCTGCTTTTCCTTGACCTGCTGTTCTCGGTGTGCTGGGGAGTTGCTTATTTCCAGTGCAAATTTGATGCACACAGCCCAAAGTCTGCCCTGGAAGTGAAGCACTTTGGTTTCTGTTGTCTCATTATTTTCCTTCGTGACACGAGGGGGGTTTTGCAAAGCTTTATTGAAACCAACAGGAACTGTCTCACAGTCAGAAATACCTACTAGGTATTGAGTTTGTATACTTGGGCTTGGACACCAACATTTATGGCAAATTGGTTTAAAACTTACTGTAACAGAGTTGCTGTGGCCCCACAGGATTATTTATATCTCAGCATTTTCAGCCCTTAAAGTTCAGGGTTTATTTCAGAAATGAAAAATGCATCTGTTCATCTCTGCTAAATGGATTTTATTTTGCTCCTGTGCAGACCCATCACTGGGAACTGCTCAAACTGGAGGCCTCAGTCAGGCCCCTGAAAAGGAGAGGGAAGTGGAAATCTGTGTACATGGGGGCTCACCAGGCAGCTCCAAATGGGGCCTTTGGTCACTCATTTTTCTCAGGAAAAGCTTTTATAGGAGTTGTTTGTGGAGGAAAAAAAATCCCAGTAATCTTGAAAGCGTTGGAAACATGTTTTTCCCTTCAGCG
This sequence comes from Myiozetetes cayanensis, assembly GCF_022539395.1. NCBI lineage: Eukaryota > Metazoa > Chordata > Aves > Passeriformes > Tyrannidae > Myiozetetes > Myiozetetes cayanensis. Next base: position 20,224,296 of record NW_026086937.1, on the reverse strand, counting down.
GACATCTGCTGTGCTAAAGACAAAGCAGGGTTGGAGAATAACGATGATTTCTGTAGCTCCAGATGATCTGCTCTGCTTGTCCATCCCCAGAACAAACCTCATTTGTCAAAAGTTTCGCTGAGGATTGGTGAGGGTCGATGTGAGCACGGCGTGCTGAAGTGTGCCTGGAGAAATCCCATCCTCATCATAACTCACGGAAACGCGGAGCCAAAGGCAGAGCATCCCCAGCAGTCTGGAGCTCACAGCATCAGTGACCATAAAAAGTCCTCTTGGGTTTGCACTGAAGGGGAGGAGAAGATGGTGGGAAGTTTTTTTGGATACCCACTTTTTGGTAAGTTGTAAACATACCAGGAAAGCTCTTTGCAGCGTGAGAATTTCCTCTGGAGTCCAGGAGTTGAAAACTGGATGGACTAAGTAGTGACAAGTCCTTCTTGCAGCTTCAGCACTAGCTGGATATAGGCCCTTTCTCTGGGAGAAGATAAGATTATGGGTATTTTGTTTGTTAGAAGAAGATTCACTGAGTGAGAGTAATTCATGTTTCCTAAGCATGCCACACTTCCTTAATGTGCCTTTTCTACAAGCGAAATGTGCCTGTGTCCTGTCCATCATCTGTCCTAGGAATGGGGAAATGAGTGACAGAAACTATTTGTTAAAAATTGTTAAAATTGTTTCACAAATGCTGCAGGAAAGATACATCCTTTATGTAGTTGCGCTGTGATATATCCTTAAAGTGAAATATATTGGGGAAAAAACATGGTCAGTGGGGTGTGTTAAAGGATTTTTATTTGCATGGGTGATTCGCTTTGCCAGCTCTGACTTATCAATCTGTGGATTCTGACTAAATATCAGTTTGATATTTGTCCCTTTTAACCACATACTGGAGCTGGAGTTTGCTCAGCAAAACTGTCACCCCCCCAGCTGATCCAAAGATCAGCTCTTTTCTTATCATCCTGATCTGTCTGAGCCTTAATAGGAAGACATTTGTTTTGCATATCTAAGGGCAATAAAACAAAACCATTGCAGAAGGGAACAGGTGGAAACATTCATGTTCTCTGATGTTTAGACTTGTATATCACAACAGATCCTGATTTCCAGAGACTGATGGTTTATTATTAGTTTATTTCTCATAATTAGGCTGTCTGTGTGCTCACATGGACTTCGTGAGTCACATCTCAGCACATTATCTTGGGAAACAGACCTATTATTTTTGAAAGCCATCCAGCAATAAATTAGCTTGGAAGAAATGATAGTCCAAACCACCTTTTGAATAGATTGCTGTCATGCTTGGTTCCTATCAAAGGGAAGCCTGGATTTTTTGTCATGACATATGGATTAGCTGAGCCTCTCCTGCTGCGAGAAAACAAAAGACAATTGGTGATGCATGGGGAAAAAAGATCTTAAAACAGAGACATCAACAAAGAAACACGACAGCATGAAAAGACAGAGTACAGTCTGCTGTCCACATTTACAAAGTCATCCTGCCTGCAACTCCAACATACAGATATTGCCTATTTTTCTCCTCAAAGTCAGTGACAGCGTTCCTTAACTACAGCATCTCCAAAGCCCTGCACCTCAGGCAGGAGGAGGGAGATGTTAACCATGTTTGGTTTGATCTCGATCCTGCTTTCCTGCTTGCTGTGGAGCCACAATAAGCTCACCCATTGTCCACAAGGAATAATTCTCCAAGCCCAGTTCCTTCCTTTGCTCTGGCTTTCATTTGCTCTTCCACCCCAGTGGGACCAGGTGGATATTTCGATGGGATGCAACAGAACAAGCTGATCTCTGCATTTCCCCCTCGTTATTTATGCATGAATATGGCTTTTACCTGACATAATTGTATGGTTTTTTCTGGTGTTATGTGCACTTCTGAGGCATTCCCATAGCTCACTACACGCTGTTTAATGTGACTTTGCATTTTCCAATCATGTCTTGATGCTGCACCCAGACAAATATGGAAGTTTAATGCAGCTGGGTCTCGTGTGTCAGCTCCATGCCAGATCCTGAGGCTCTGAGGTTTATTTTACTGTGGATGAGGGGAAGGCCCTGGCTGCCAGCAGAGGTCACACAGCCATGGTGCCTCTCTTCTAGGAGTGCAGCTTCATGAATTTTGAACTTCCTGATGTGACTTCTAGAACTGAACCAAGTGAATCTTGATCATTATCTCATTTTCTTGTTCAGGTGGCCTGAACCAGTATTTTGGCTTTTACCCCTTGAGCACTTTTTGTTTCAGTGTCTTCAGTAATAAATGCTGAGCATTTTCTCAGTTTTTAGAGAACCAGGCATTTTATTTCCTATCTCTTTAAAAGTATGTCTCTTCTCTGAAATTCAGGCTATTTGTGTGAAAAATTATTCATCTATTGTGCAGTTGCTGTCATACTGACTATTGCTTTTAAGTGTGATTGATTCTTAAAGAACAGCTAATAGAGCTCTTTGCCCACTATCCTCTTGTCATTGCTGTAGATAGAAAAAAAAACCCTTTCAGCAAGAGAAACTATTGATTTTATTACACCTTGTACAGACTGCCATCAAAATAGAACCAGAGAGCTTGATCCTTCCCTTACTAATCCCTGTTTTACATTGGTAATTCCTCTGGCTTATTGCTGTGAGCAATGAGAGGGGCTCACACAGCCCTCTGCAGATGGAAGGATTGGAACTGTCATCCCTTAAGACACTGTCCCTTGAAATTATTCATAAGAAAAGCACATGGACCGGGGGACTTGCCCAGAAACCCCGAGAAGGCAGAAGAAAATGGTCACATCTTACTTTACCCACAGAGCCTTTAATTATTGATGAGCTCTACCTGCTTACATAACCCCCCTAATGTAAATATACCTGCACATCACAGGCATTAATGGATTTGTCCTTAGGCCACCTTGGCAAGGCAGGGAGGACTTAAAGGGAAATTTGAAATTAAAGCACAACCCCCCGGTGCCTTAAGACATCGAGGTGAAATACGAGTGCTTTAATCCTGGCAGAGCAGTGAGAATTGCAAGCCTAAAGCTCGTAATGGCCGTGGTTTTGATAGTGATGCTTCCCTAATGCTTAACAATCTGTTTCAGCTCGTGGCCAGAGCTGTGCCTGTCCTAGCTGGGTTCAGCAGCTCTGCCTGCCCCGTGCTGACACCCCTCTGTGCAGGCTGCTGCCTGAGATAACCCCTCCAGAAGTCATGAAAACAGGATTTATCCTCACTAGGAATGACTCTGAAGGACACAGGTCTCTCTATTCTTGCACAACAGTTCAAAAGGAAAGATTTTCCTCCTGTGCTCCATGTGCTTCTGCCAGCCTTCCTCTGTGGAAGCACCTGACAAAGGAGGGATAAGGATGAGAAACTGGGGATTTCTGGAGAAACACTGAGAGAAAGAGGAATCCAAGGCAAGGATGCAGATGGATGGAGGAGCTCTGAGCAGGCTGTGGCCCCTCAGTGTGGTGCAGGAGCAGAAGGAGGCACTGAGCTGAGAGAGAGGTGACTTGGCCTTGATCCCTCTCCTAAAGATTGCCAATTTATCAGTGATCACTGGACAACAAAAATCAGGATAATCCCAGACTGCAGATTCCAAACTGACATAGTTATTTTTTCACAGGGCAGTATTTATGCCCAGAGGAAGGTGGGATTTAGGACGTGTCTTTGCCTTTGTATTTTTCTATAGGATAATTTCTAGGCTTCCTCGTGGTGATGCTGTGGATTCATTTCTCCTCTGCTATGAGATTAGGTGCTGCAACTCTACTTTAGGAGCTAAATAGCCCGAAGTTATCTCTTTTACAACTTTACAGCGCTTCTCGTGGCTTCTTTCAGGTCACCTACGAGCTCTGGGAGCAAGAAAATAAACTCAGTGGCCTATAAACTTTTAATTCCTAAGCCATTAAATTCTGGTTCCCTGTGCTGCATTTACTGACTTTTAAGTAAGTGAAAACAAGCCTTAAGATGGACAGGATGTTTTATCAGTAAAAAAATGCATATCTGAATGACATCACTGCTGTTCTCAACACTTAAAGAGAGCAAATACAAAAAAAAAACCCATAAATTTGAAGATTCCAGCTGAGTAACGTTGCAACAGCCAAAATATAACACAGCAGTTCAGGAAGCAAATCCCATTTTCACTGAAAATTGCAGTGTAATGTATACAAAGAGCAACTGCTTTTCAAAGCAGGTTTTAGTACATCAGTGTGATCTCTAATGACAGGAGCAGATGTCCTGGGGAGCTGATACCTAGTGCAACACCCACAGAGTTCAGTGACAGGGGAGGAGCACCACAGCTGCAGAGGCATCCCCCTGCATCCATATGGCATCCCCTTTACCCATATCAGGTCCCCACCGAGCTCTGAATGCCAATTGCACGTTGCCCTGGCCCAAATTATCAGCTATAATGCAGCTAATTGGTGTTAAGTGGATGTTGTCTACCATATCAATTTAATGAAATTAAATGTTTCTGTTGAATTTTTGCCTCCCGTGAGTTCAGCAGGAAAGTGGGGGAAATGCTGTTGCACAGGATGCTCTGCAGTTGTTTAGACCCCCCCAAAATCAACTTTGTAAGTGCTGGTCAATGGATGGTCTTTTTCCTCTGTGTGTCATTGTTGGAGATAAAGGTCCTTTAAAGAAAATTTAGGAGGGAACTTGCTGATGGTGTACAAAGATGTGATGGAAACTCTAATTCCTCTGTTAGCCCTGCAGTGCTGACCTTGGCTGAGCTGGCTGATTAGTAAATATTTAGCTGCAAAGGACGGTGCTGTTGCATTGAAAAGAAAGTTGACATGTATTATTTTCTAATTCTAACTAAATTATATTAAAAAAAATATCATTCCCATTGCTAATAACATTGCAAATAAACTCAGACAGCAGGTCTGGACTGCCTTGGCACCACTGGTGTTGTTACCCTTGCTATCAAGACATCGGTGCAAGCAAATATGCCTTTTGAAACTGCAGCTGGTCTTTGCTTTTCTTAGCCTCTGGGTGTTTTTCTGTGACCTAAAAGACAAAAATATTTCTTTGCTAAGAGAAAACATCGTAGCATGCCCTAATATCAGGGTTAGTTTGCCGTTTTTTTTTTTTGGTTATTATTTAGATTAGCACAGGGCTAAAGATCCCCAGGATTCTCTTGCACACAAATCAGAAAGATTATTCCCACTTCAAGGAGCAAAAGGCTGTTGGAAGTCACTGAAAGTCAGTTAAACTGGCAATCTCCAAAGCTGTTTCAGGCAGTTACTTCAGGTATAGCACTGCTTTGAGCAGGGAAATTACTAGAAGGAGATCAGTGTGTTGTTCTTGTACCTGAGGCTGCAGCACACTCTGGCTGGAGGGATACAATTCATAACTGGAAGGCTGAAACCCAGCAAGGAATGTGGGATGGAAAGGCACTGCCTGGTGCCCAAGTCCAGTCCCCTGTTACCACAGAAAAGCACATTTTGGAGTTCTTTTAGTGAATTTATAAATTTCCACCACACAGATAGCTTGCGTTAGGAGGCTATTTCAGACACTCTCTGCTCAAACCTATGTGTGGCTGGTTTGGACTGGCCTGTTCCCATGCCAGGCTTGTCTTTTCCTGTGCCAACATCCTCGTGTGGCCCTGATATTTATCCTGTCCCACCCCCCTTTTCACAGTGTGCTTTAAGAGAGCACTCAAATAACAACCTCTCTTTGTGCCACCTTGACCTTCATTTTACTACTTTAAACAAGCCTTATTGCTCGTCTAAACAGATCAAATCCCTTCTCTTTTCCTGGCTGCCTCTTTTGTTCATCCTCACAGACCCTCTCCATGTCTGCATCATTCTGAATTCTCTTCTCCATGTTCCTGAAGAGTTCAAACTCTATGTGGTATCTCAGAAGACCCCTTAGTAGGAGCAATTATTATTAGTCCCCAAGTGTTCCTTTTAGCTTCTCGTGGCTTTAGATTTCATCCACCTTGTCCACAGACTTCAGCCTCAAAATAACCTTGTTTTTCCAGCATGAGATTCTCATCCTCTCCAACCTTTTCCCCAGCAAGCTCCATGAGGTTATGCCTGTCATTTGTGCTATATTTTTTTCCCTGAGACTCATCACTGAGGCTTCATTAACGAGCTTCCCATAACTAAACAATTCCCTTTTGGACACAGCTGATCATTTCATCCTCCTTAGCTTTTCTTGAGGCTGAACAAGTTACTTTGCACATCTAATGTGCAAATGCTTCACTGAAATCTTTCTAGGATGGAGTTTGCACCTAAAGGGTCAATAATAAAACAAAACTGTTGAGTTAGCTGGACAAGGTTTAGCTTCATAAACTTTTTACAACTTTTTGCCATTTCCATTAATCTTTCATTACAGTAAACTTCAGAAAAACTTTTGATTTTTGCCCTAATTTGGAGGTCAAGTCTGAAATGGCTGCTTAACTGCTGACATTGCCTTTCTCCTCTGTATACTTAGGTGCTTAATTTCTTATTGTTTTGCTATTTGAATTAATAAAACATGCTTGATTTGCAGCACTTAACCCCCTCAGTGCTGATCTCCTTGGGAGCAAAGACAGCTTTTTGCCTGCTGTGTGTATTCTTAGCCGCTTTTTGTGTAACTCTTTGTGGCAATCCGGGTTTCTCTGCCACTTTTCTTGCAACCCTCAACGTGGGTTTCTCCCCAGGTTAATGACAGGCACAGAATTATTAGCTGGGGATTCCATTCCAACGCCAGGTTTGTTGCTGTTGGATATAATGGTGGCACAACCCTTTAAAGCCTCAGATAAACAGCCATGCAGGCACGTGTGGAAATATTTAATTGCCACTTTCCTGCTGCAGTTCCTGGGCTCGCTGGCTCCTGGAGCGCGGTCAGCGCAATTCCCGCCCTCCGAAGGGTTTTATTTGCGTTTAGCAACAAATACTGCTGATGCCAAAATCTGCCTCCCCCAAGGATTCAAAAAAGAAAAGCTTATTAAACCATTTTCAGCTCCTCAGCTCCCTGTGGACAGCAGTGTTTAAATCCTGCTGTATAATATATAAATACCTGTCCGTGTGTGCGTGGCAGGGTGAGGTTGACTCTGGGCATTAACAGAGCTGGTCCAGGATGTGTAGGATTCCCTGAGAATAAAGGAAATTAAATACCTTTCTGCATATCACTGGTTATTACAGTGACAAGAATCCTCTTTGCTCCTCATCACCCATGATGAGGAAAGCAGGATCTGTGTACTGTTAACTCTTTAACAGTTCATTTGTTTCTTCTAAGAGAACTCAGTTATGAACATTTGAATATTTATTTATTTATTTATTTTAAATCATGGCCAAAGAGTACTTTTGGAACATATGTTTTAGCAAGAGGCATTCTCGTCTATGGGGAAGGGACCCAGCAGGAGAGAAGGAGAGAAAAAACCCCTTTTTTTTCTATCAAAACATGACAAAGTTATCTTAATTTTAAAACATCTGTTTTAGTTCTAAAACCATCTGAAAATCTGGGTCAGGTCTTGCAGTTGCTACTCGTTCCAAAGACATACTGCAGTCCAGGAGTGTTAATAGGGGACAAACAAATGCAAAATCTTAGATTTTTTTTTCTCTTAGATTTCAGTATTATCAATCCCATTTAATTCTCCTGGCCTCTGTTAATAGTTGGTAAATAGATTTATAGTGGAGGAACTGTCAGGAGGAAAAAGCACAGACAAATTCTCCTCTATGCTATGGATAAAGCACCTTTCAAAAGCAATAAAAACATGAAGAATATGGAAAAAAAAATCCCTTTTTTCATTTCATCCTTCCCTCCAAGCCACTACATTAATTAGCTCTCTGACTGATTACTCAGTCAAGGACTTAAAAGATCAATGGTGACAGTAGCCAGGCAGGTAATTTAGAGGGAAAAACAGGAAAGTCTAATGTCTTTGGGAGAATGAAATGTGGTCTAGTTGTGTCAGCAGAACAGACAGAGAGGAAAGTTATACACAGAAACACACTATTGAGTTCCAGTTCTTCTGTGACAAATTACCTGCAAGTGTATTCCTGGGATTTCATTAGCTCCTAATTGGGAGCAAACAAACAAAGCATTTCTTCCTTTGAATTTTAGTATTTTAAGTGCCAGTGATGTGCTCAGCACTGTGTTAGACAAAGGAGAACACACGGGCTCACAGGGCAGCTCACATCTGCCATCCATGAGCAATTCCAAAGGGACTGGCAAACCCCGAGGAGAATTCGACTTCTGAGCACTTTTTTTTTTTTCTTTGATATATTTTGCCACTGCGTTTTCAGTGATGTAGATGAGAGTTACTGGTTTTAACATCTAAAAACCCAAATTTTGAGGGGGCTGCCTACCCCCGGAGGATAAATTAGAATGATTGAAGTATCAGGGCTGGTTTAAGCTGCAGTTTTACACCAGTGTTGTTGTGGCCAGCTTTGTGTGATTGAGTTCATCCCTTTAGTGCTGCCCTGGCACTCTCTGAACTGTGCTGTGAACTAACTAAAAAATTCATCAGGAGAAGAAGACCTCTTTTATCACATATTTCAATATTTTTTGCATTTATTTGTTCGAATTTTCTGAGAGAGTAACAGCTCTTTGAAATTTCCTGTCCTCTGGATAGATCAAGAATATTTGATAATCAGATTGTGTTGTCTCCCTCTGGTTGTCTGTCCAAGTCTCAAAGGGCTCTTTGTATCTCCTCACTTGATGAGCCTTGAAACCCTCCGAGCACGAACACCCCAAATTTGATTTCTCTCAACACGTGAGCAAACAGGTACTCTGCTAAATTTTTGAAAGAGCTGCTTGTTCAGCTGTTTGCAGGTTTTTCAGGTGGGTGAGAGCAGGGCCAAAAGAAGATCACTGAGAAAATAAAATGTTAAAAACCAAACAAAATGTTTCCTCCTAGAAAATATCTTGTAATACATGCACTGCTCTACCAAATAATGGATTGCTCTGAAGTTTCTAGACCTTAATTCTTCTCTTTGTGTTGAGATGAGGCTGGAACAGCTCCATTAAATTTAGAGTTACATCTGGCTCTCACCTGTGTAGGTCAGAGAAGACGTGAGTCACCCCCAAAAGTGTGATTTCAATTTGAATGTACACAAGCACACCAGATTAGCCACTCACTGGAGTGTCATTATCCCAAATCCAGAAATAGATAAAAGTACTCCCAGTTGCTATTGCCTGCCAACATAAAACTTATTTTAGGATTATATTGTCAAGAGCGTGTTTTTACCAGGGTTTTGGTTAACTAATGCTAAAGAGGAAAGCTCAGGAATGAGATCAGTGTTCTTTACAGAAGTAATTGTGAATGTGGGTAACATTTTATTTTCCCAATCAGATGTAATAGCTCCCTACAGAAATATCCTCCTGACTTGAATATCAATGGCTTTCTGCTAATTCTGACAAAAAGAAACACTTTGTTTGAGCATTTTGTTTCCTTTTTGGAGGGACTGAGGGCACTGAGGGGAGACCTTATTGTTCTCTAGAATTACCAAAAGGAGGTTGTAGAGAGAGGGGGGTCAGTCCCTTTTCCCAGGTGAGTCCCAGTGACAGGACAAGAGGAAATATTCTCAAGTTGTGCCCTCCTTCTTGTTTTGATAAAGGGGAGGTTTAAATTTGATATCAGGGAAAATTTCTCCATGGAAACATTGGAATAGGCTGCCCAGGGCACTGGTGGGGCCACCATTCCTGGAAGTGTTCAAGAAACATGTGGATGTTTCTTGATGTCACTTGAGGACATGGTTTAGTGGTGAACATGATGGTGGTGGCTGACAGCTGGACTTGATGATCTTAAAGGTCTTTTCCAACCTTAACAATTCTGTGATTCTACTGCTATGGGGGCAGATTTTTCAGACTGTTCAGTCTCCAGTTTGCTCGAGCACAGCGAGTTTGTCGTTGCTCTCCATGCAGGGGGGTGGCTCTTGGTGGCAGGCAGTGTGTGTGGATGGCTCTGTGGCTCCCAAGTAATGGAAGGGAGGGTCAGAGGGCAGGAATGCTCAGAAAGACAGAAATGAGGCAGGAATTTCAATCCAACGCTAATAGATGGGGTTCGGAGGGTGCTATTAGCAGAAATTATCACTGTGTTAATGTATTTCAGGCAGCGTTTTTTACAGTTAAATGGTGTTATTTTCCTAGTTATCCATTCCCTGACAAGTGGTTATAATCAAAGCTGTCTGTGAGCACTATTATCAGAAACTTACTATTATGTGCTGGAGGAAAAAATATCGGGGGATGCTGCAGTGCCAGAAACCTATTATATGTTTTAAAGATCTACTGCAACACCAAGTATTTATTTATGTACTACTTTTACCTCCTGTGGAAGAAAATAATTTTAACTTAATTTTCTTGTCTTCCCCAACTGCTTTGGAAAATGCACCTCCCAAAATAAGCCCATAATTATGATTAACAACGAGGGCTGGATCCTCACTCGCTGTAAATTAGTGTTCCCCTATTCCTTGCAATGGAGCAAGGCCAATTCCCTGCAACAGAGAAAGCTCCCAGTGCCCTTGGAATGCTACTTTACATCTTTAAGGGTATTAACAAACATTCTTTAATGTAGCATTGTACAGAACTTGCTCTGGCCAGAACTTAAAACCCAGGATAAATCAGGCGTCGTGGTCCTAAAAGTCTTAGAAATTATCTTGTAAGCAAAATGAATCCCTCCAATATATCCCGTGGATGAATTAAATCTACAAAACTGCTATTGCTCTGTCATGTGGCCTGGCTTTGGAGCACAGCTTTATTTTCTTCTTAATTTTCAGGTTAGCCCTATACTTAAAAATATTACTGTAATTCTGGCATAGCTCTGTGAAGGAGGGAACTCCAAAGAGACAACATAGAAAGGAGGTAATTGCCAAAAAATGTTTATATGTATATAGTTGACTACAAAACATGAAGGAAAAAAAATTCAAGTACCATAGGGATTTTGAGGTCAAGGATATGAACAGGCAATAATAGATTCTTCACTTTTCATTTAATATATCCTTAATAACAATCAGATTAATTGGAGCATCAGAGTAATCAATACATTTTTGAACACATCCTCTTTTAGGCTGCTCTGCCGTGCTCTCCATTCAGTGGGTGCAGCTGAAAATGATGGGCCAAGACTAAGAGTAATGAAGAAAAATTCAGAATTCCTGAGGATCCACGGACAGACACTTTGCATCTGAAACAGGTACAATCCCTGCAACTTGTACTTCCCAGACCTCCACTTCTCAGCATCCCCTCCTTTTCATCTTACACCTGGGAACTGAACAAACAGAACCCAAAATCAGGATTTGGAACAATCCTAAATCAGGGATACTGTGAAGACAAATGGTAAATGTCTGTTGCCCCAGCTGCTAAGTTAATTACTGTAATGGGAAACATCTTGACAGAAGCATTGCATATGGTTATTAGCAATTAACCCACCACTCCAAAAATCACAATTCCTGCTAATAACAGAACAGAGCTCAGCCTTCCTAATTACAATCTCTGCACGAAAATTTCTTTGTATCAGAAGGGAATGTGAAATCCTGTAACTAGCTAAGATTTAAAAAGGCTGGAAATGGAGATGCTGAGAATTAGACAGAAAAATGAAAATAGAACAGGATGGTGTGTTACTGACTCAAAGTTGTGGGCAACACTCACTCATGCTTGGGGATACACAGCAACTGTCACAGCATCTTTGTAGGAAGACAAAATTATAAATCAAAATTGAAATGCTAATGAAGAGGGAAATACGCTTTTAAGTGGAGAGGATAGGATGGAATGTCGTGAGAGATACCAGCCCTTCTACAGAATTCATGATCTGGACAGTGCTGTAAACAATGTGCTGAATTTGGATCGCACTGGAATCTGACAGGACAATTTTCGGATCAACAAGAGAGGAGAATCACGTAATTTCCATCCCACAGAAAGTCCTTCAGTGATATATGGAGGGTGTGAGCTGCTTTTTCCCTAAGCACTTGCATTCCAGGCAATTGGAGCCCATTATAACTCACCTGCACAAAGCCACCAGCGGGGGAACTGGTGCTCAGTTCAAAAGCTGGTTTAGCTGAGCAAGATGCAATTTAATTCCCCAACAGGGAAGGGAACTCTTGTCAACATGTTTAGTGACTTTTTTGGTGGTGACCACGATGTGATTTGGAGATGTCCAGCTCAAAGATGGACAATTTGTAGCAAATTAATTTCCTGAGAGTAGGCACGTGCCCAGCTGGCCATGGCAGGGATGTGGAGTACAAAGAAGTCACCAGTTCTGTATCCAGTGCCCTTTTGTCCTGACACAGCCCACTGTTACAACAGTAAAAATTGGAATACAGGAGTCAGCTTCTACCTCTGTCAGCTCTGAAGGTTTAACTGACTTGGGGCACAGCAGATCAAATATCCCAGCAGGCTTTGAAACTTCCATCAGTGCTGCAGCTCCACTCACGGGAATGATGCCATTTAAGTCAACAGCTTTGCAGAATATTCTCAATGGAAACATATTCTGAGGAGAAAGCACTAGATAACATTTATAACATTGCACAGGTTGGGTTTCTGCTGGAGTTCAGGACAATGCCAGTGTCACAGCAGACAAAGCCAGGCCTGCAAAGCTTTCTGCCCAGGTTGCAGGAGATTTTACCCAGCTCCATCTCCAGATTTTGGCTGCAGCTGTGTTTTGCTGCATGGCCCCCCCAGGCAAAGGTCTCATCTATTAAGTGGCCTTCACTCTGCATTTCAGTACCTCCCAATTTGCACGTTGCTGTTCCATTATTCTTAACAACTGAGTGTAATAAATGTTGTGTGTAATTTGTAATGATCACACACAGCTTTGAAAAATAATGTTGAACTGTTTATTTTTGAGTTCCTTAAGATGGAAAAAATTATTTTTTCAAGGCTAATTTACCTCTCCTGGAAAAAAAAACCCAAACAGCTGAGCAATAAGATCCTTTGCTATTTTGCCATGATGTGATCCTGAATATAAGCCAGGTTGGGATGACATCACAGGACATAATGAACACTCAGCCTTGACATAATGAAGGTCTATTATTTTATGAAGAAAGATTTTCTGGGGTTTAAGAAATAAAATGATTAGAAAACTATGTGCTCTGCAGGAGGTAATGAGATTAGCTCAACACATGGTCCTGCAGAGCTAAAACTACTCCAGACACAAGAAAGACTCAGCCATTCAGTGGAAATTTCAGGGTACAATTAATCTGCTCTAAGGTCAGATAAGGGCTGTGTCTTTTCCTCACCATGAAAAAGAAATCAGTTGATAAAATCTCGAGGGATCATGTCAATGCAAGCTTCAAAGCAAGGAACAATATAAACCCAGTTTTCTTGTTATGAATGGTAAATGTTTACCTACTTTAGCAAAGACCTTGGAAAATAAAAGCCATACAGGAAACTGCTTGTAAAGTGCGTGTAAAAGGAACAGCCGGTGGATCTTGTTACAGGACTGAAAGGAAGATAAATTAATGCACTGTAAAAAGGAGGCTGAGTCCTGACCTGTGAGGATGCTGGTGTATCCATCCAGTTCTCTCTGTCACAAATCTGTACAGGAGCTGGTTTGGAGCAACCTGATTCCAAGCCCATTCCACTGGAGTGGAAAGAAATCGCAGTTTTTAGCATGGGTTGGCTCAGGGCCCATCTGCTTGTTCACAGCCCAGTGCCTGGTTAGTCACAGGTCTCTTGAGAGAGGAAAACTGTGGTGTAATGGACCCTGAGACCTACATTAGATCATAAAATGCTTAAGGTGTGTTTTTCTCATTTTTTATTGCTACTATGTGCAGTTCCCTTTCCAGGTCAGTTGGTCTCCCGTCTCTCACCAGTAAAGGAGAAAGAGTTGCCTTCTGACAGCAGTAAAGGTCTGTGGAGAACATAAAGATGAGAGGATGGATGGTCTAGAGGATGGCAGGCAGCTCTGGGATTTAAAACCCACTCCTCAGCCCCCGTTTTTATGTTCTTGCTGTGACTAACTCTCAGCTGCAGCAGTTCATCCCTCCCTGAAGATGTTAAATGCATTTATTTTCATGGTTACCTCTTTGAAGTGCTCAGATGTGATTGCAAAGGGCATCACACACAGAACAAAGGACCAGAGGAAAAAGGAGAAGCCAAGATACGTCTCTGGCAGAGGGACAGAACCAGAGCTGAAGGCAGAGCTGGGGGTGTCCAGATCTCGCATAGAATATCCTGAGCTGGAAGGGACCCACAAGGATCATCGAAGTCCAACTCCCATCCATAACCAAGGACTACAGCAAGAATCACACCAGGTGCCCGACAGCATTGTCTGAACACTTACTGAGCTCTGCCCTGGGGAGCCTGTTCCAGTGCCCGATCACGCTCTCTGTGAAGAACCTTTTCCCAACACCCACCCTGACCCTCCCCTGACACAGCTTCACGCCGCTGCCTCCCACGGTCCTCCCCGGGAACTGGCGACGGTGCAGGAGCGTGAATTTGCACGTCCCTTCGTGTCCTACTCGGTGAGAACAATCCCCTCCTCTGCGAGAACAATCCCCTCCTCTGCGCTGCGCCCGGCAGGGATGTGGAGCAGGAGGGAGCTCCCTTTACAGCAGGGGGATGAGGGCACATCGCAGCGGGGGGCTGTGAGGACACGGGCAGGGCAGAGCAGAGCCATCTCCCACCCCCTCGGAGCTCGGGGCGGTGCGGGAGCCCCGGGACAGCCCCGGTGGGGGCGGGTCGGGGGCGGGCCGGGACCGCCCCATCAGTGGCGCGTCTCGCCGCCGCTTTAAATGATTTGGGGGCCGGGGGCGGCGGGGCTGCTGCTGCTGCGGGTGCTGCCGGAGCTGCCGCGGCCGCTCCATCCTCTTTTCCTCCCCCGGCAGCGCGATGGGAGCGGGGCCGGCGCTGCTGTGCCCGTTCCTGCCCCTGTGCTGGGCTCTGGCGAGCGCGGCCGCGGAGCCGCCGCTGCAGCGGGGCATGTGAGTGTGCCGGGGGTCTGGGGGCTCGGGGGAGGGGGCAGCACCACCGGGACACGCCGCCTTTGTCCCCGCGGGCGGGTCCTGCGACCCCCGGGGCAACCTCACCCCAAAGAAAGTTTGGGTGGGAGCGCCCCAACTCAGCGCAGGGCGCGGACCCGCGGGGGTGCTTTGGGTGGGCACTCGAGAGGCTCCCCGGGCGGGCTCGCCTCCGATGTGGCATCTGAAGGGAGCTCCGTGGAGCGCATCGGCATCCCCGGGTCTGCTCCTGCCCTCCCGTTCAACGAGCCAGAGCAGAGCCGAGCCCTGCGAGGGGCACGCTGAGCTCTGCCCGGGGGGAGAGCAGCTGGAGGGGGATCAGAGTGACGGACGTGAATCCGGGAGGGGGATCAGAGTGACGGACGTGAATCCGGGAGGGAAGAAGCGAGGCGGGGAGCGGGCGAGGTGGGAGCGCGGGGAGCATCCTCCCGCAGCGGTGAGCGCACACAAAGGAGCCGGGGCCGCACGTGTGCGGGTGCGGGGGGAAGTTTCTGCGAGGTGTTTCTCTCTGCACGGCGTGAGCAACAAACGGCCTTTTGTTGTAAGTGCGGCGTGACATTTGTGCCTAGATGTAGTTTTCTGGTCAAATTCTGAACCAGGGGCGCCAGCCGGCAGCGTGCGCAGGATCTGTGGTTAAAGTTTGTGCTCGTCGGAATGGAACGTTTCTGGAAACTGTTTCCTGCTTTGTGTATCTTTTCCCTGCAAGGCTCTTCTTGTGTTTTTAAGGAATGTGGTGTCCCCTGCTTCCCCCTCAAAGCCACCTGACAACAGCCTTCTCAGGTGTCTGTGTATACCCTAATTTCTAATCTCTTATCTTCCTGTTTTTTGGGGTTTTTTTTGTTTTGTTTTTTTTTTTTACTTCATCAACTTCATCCTACCCTTTCATAATAATGACTTGTATTTACTTTCAACGTAGCTATTTCTTCTGTCAGAAAGTCGAGATTTCCAAGCCTATTGCTCATTAGTTTTCTATGCAATACTATGTAAATAAGCATTCAGCAGAAGTGCTTTTAAGGTGGTTTATATTACTCCATTTTGCTGGAGAACAAAGTATCCATCCCAGTGTTTAGAGAAGTTAAGTTCATTCTGTGGTAAAGCATTTTCCTTTGTTAAAAGTGCTCTGTGTTCCTTTCAGATGTACCTCTTGCTCTCTTTCAGAGCAATTACTCTATTAGGAGGAGGAATAGCATTGGCCTACATTAATCTTTTTGCATTTGACATCAGTAATAACTATGATTCTGCACTTTTGAAGCTGGAGGTGCTGTTAACCGTGTGTTGCCTCCAAACAATTCTTGTTTGCTTTCACCTTTCTCAAGGTAGTGTCACTGAAAGAATGCAGGAAACATTCCCTTCTGGAAATGATGCTGTGTGAGGATGGGCTGAAGTCACTGGGAGCAGCAGTTGCACTGTTTGCCAGCAGCAATCACAAACACCCACCCAGACCCACAGACCCGTGGCAGAGCCCTGAGTGCTTCTCCCAAGAGGCATATTCCTGAAATTGCTGCACTTCTTACTGCTTTTCCTGAGCTGTGGCAAGAATAAGTATTACTCCAAACTTATTTTATGCTGTGTAGGGACTTTACCTTTGGTGTAAACAGAAATGCTCAGTCATGACTCCTTAGCCTGCCAGCTTTCATCAAGAACAAGTGGAATGTCCCAGAGGATTCTTTCCATGAATCACCTTTTTCTAGTCATTCTGGCTTGTTCTTTTGACATTGGTCATCTGCAGTCAATGGAATAAGAACAACAAATGTATCCCTTGGAACACAGCATGCTGGGTACGTTCTTTGCTGTTGTTGTGATTGAGATCTTATGTGGCTGAGGCTATACAGGATATTCTTCATAATTGTTTTTGTTCTGCTGCTAACTCGAGTGCTCGCTCCTCGCTAGGATCTGTGTGGATGTTGGTGTTCTGCTCCCAAGCCCCCTGAGGAGATTTAATGTAGAACAGATAACAGGATGACTAGCTATTTCCATCAGCTGCATTTCCAGACAATTAGCCCTTGATGATCTTGTATTAGAACTTTGGAGAACACTGGAAGGACCAGAGAACAAATATGCCATTTTCGTTGGAAAGCATATTTGAGCCTCAAAATGAAGAATTAACCGTCTCTTATCATAAAAAGCACATTTTTAACAGTGTGCTCTGTAGTTCAAAACTGGGGTATGTAATGAAGTGTAGATGTCATGAATGGTTATCCAGCACTGGGTTCACTTTCAGCATCGTGCTTCATGGAATTCCAGGGTGGCTGTGGGACAGTTCAGAAATAAGAATTGAGAGTAGAGGGCTTGAGTTGCAGGAATAGGAGCTAAGAGGAGAGGGCTTGAGCTGCTGTCAGAAGTGGTAAATCCTCTCTTAGAGAAATATTCCACTAGGAGTTTGAGCAGTACAGATGTCTGCTCGTGGTTGGTGATATAGGACAGAGCAAGAGGCTGGAGTGGTTATGAGGTGCGTGCAAGGAACCTCCTTTGTGCAATAAATATGACCTTCCAGGGTTAAGACTGGGCTCAAGAATGGATTCCTCTGTTCCCAGGTGACATGAGTGAGGACTTCTTTGAAGAAGCCATGAGATAAGCTTTGTTCCTGGCTTTTCCATGCCCCTTGACTCGCTCTGCAGTTTTGCAGGTCCAGGGTGACACCTGAAGGATCTGCTTTGGTCTTAGAGGACTCAGTCACAGTCCTGCAATAAAACTGTTTTGTTTAGGGTTTCCCTTTACTGCTCACATGTTGCAGCTGCATATTTTCACTTTGTCCATAAACAAGTAAATCTGGTCGCATTCCAAGGAACACCTGGATGCGGAGCCAGATTCCTGGCTGAGTAACTGTTTTCCAGCTCCTTGAATTCTATTGGACACTGTAGGGTTTCTTGTGCTCCTCCAGATAAATCATGTTCCCAAAAGCAAAGTCGTTCACTTAGATGTTTATCTGCATTTGCAGCACTCCAGGAAACTTGGCCCTTCAGCTGTACCAGTTGTTGGGCTGGAATGATACGGGACTCTTCTTGCTCCAGGTCTCAGTGCACACAGATGTGGCTGTGGCCACTACTTCCAAGTGACATAAATAAAGATTTCTTTTAAGGAATAATTAAGAGAGGTAATTAAGAAAGGTGAAGTTCACTTTTTTTTTTTTTTCTTTCTGAGGGCTGGAACGTGTTTCAGGTTGAGCTGCTGCTGTTGTACAAAGCATTTCCATATGAAGAGATGGCTCTGGGTTTTGATTGCTGCAGTGAAACAAATTGCAAGTCAATTGGAATGTGTTGGAATGCAATGCAGAAAACAAAGTAACACAAGAAATGCTTCTATGAAGTATATGGTGATACAGCTTGAACTTGGAGCCTGGAGTTGTGTCATAATACTGTCTAAATGATGTGAAAAGTAAGGTTGTGTAGTAATTTCTTGGTGAGAAATTATCTCAGTGTATTGGCTGTTTAGCCAATACACTGTATTTTCACCTGTGGTGATGCCAATTTGCAGGTGTCAGGAAAGTTTGTATTCCCAGCATTAAATAGGGGCTTTAAGTATTTCTAGGGGTTTTTTTGAACTGAAATGAGTAATGCAGTAGAATCTGCGTCCATTTCTTTCAATGGGTTGTCTTCTGTTCAGAGATTTGTCACTTTAAAGAAAAAAATTAAAAAGTGAAAATAAGCACCTGATTATAAAAATAAGCCCCTAGTTTATTTATGTTTGCATCTTACATTAAGACCAAGTCTTTCTCATCAGTTCCTTTAAAGGGATGCTGACAGCCCAGAGCCACTGCCAGTTGTTTTCAGCTGAATCCTCAAGCACTTCTTCCCATTTCTGCCTCCCCAGAACCTTTAAGGCTGCAATAAACCCTCACTTCTCTCGAGTAGCAGCCACTGCAGCCTTTGAAGTTTGGGTAATGTGATTCTGGCAACACAGCTGAAATGCCTTGGCATCAAAGTTTATGGTGGTTTCATCCCCTCAATCCCACATCCCTTCCCCCCCTACCCAGTCTTTTAATATGCAGTTGAAGTCTGAGGTGTTTCTCATCTTTGTGACTGTGAACATCCCCCTGAACAAAAATTAGTCTGTTTAGCCTGTGCACTACAGAGTGTTGCCACCAGATAGAGCTCATGCTGGTCAGCATTAGAGCACACAATCCCATTTTTCAAGACTTTGCACTTAAAGCTTCTGTTTCGCAGTTCCTAAAGGAAAATTAATTTTCGATTTAGTCTTTTAACAGATGGTAAAAAGGCTCTTTTTTTCCCCCTCTTTTTTTTTTCCCCTGGTATATTCACTGTCAGGAGACTTAAAGATAATGAATGAGTGTCATCTTGCTATAGTACTTTTCCTGATTTATGACATTTTCCTGCTCTTCTGGAGAAAAATGAGATCGAGGCTTTCTCCTCAAGTCTGAAATAGCTGTAAGACAGGATCATAAAATGTGATTGCCTGAAGTTGCTGTATTTATCAAAGTTCTCAATTTGGCTGTAAATATTTTCCAGTTTTATAAATATTTGTTTTTGTACCAGATACGTCACAAAATATATTTACAAGAGGCTCAGAAATTTGCTACCCATAATCACAGCAGCTTATATATACACTGCATGATTCTTAAATCTGCATGTTTAAAGTAGGTGCTTTTCATTTTTAATGGGATTTGGCTTCTCAAGTTACTCTTTGAAAATGTCCAAGAGGGGAGAACTTGTCAGGTTTCTTGAGGTTTAATTGTTCAGCATTATGAAATGTTGATATAGTTTAGTTATTTATGCAATGCTTTGATGTTCATATACTGTGTGTTTGCAGTATTTCTGATTTCTAGGAAAATTGCCTGTTTTTTTGCTTGGACTTCCTTCTTCTGCATTGTTTTTATCCAGTACTGTTTCTTTATCCTAGTTCTAGGCATGCCATGATCTAGATATGACAGAGAACATGGAGTACTTTTTAATAAATTTGAAGAAACCTCCTGGTGAGGAGGGGTGAGATCATCTGTAATGTAAAAACTTCATCTTTGGATGACTTGTCAGTTGTGATGGAAGCGATGCTTTGGCTCCCAGAGAGTTAACAGCCCATGTTGCAGACTTGTGTTATTCACCAATTAAATACCTTCTCTTTGAACACAGTTAATAGATTTCCTTCCTCTGAAATTCAAGCCTGTTATTGCTTATGTTCTCTCTCGAATCCATTGCTTTTAATTTATTTCTGAGGAGAAAGAAATTTCCTTTCATTACTGCGAAATCAAAGCGTTTTAAAATTACGGACTGAACATATGCGGTCTTGGGTCCATGCTTTGGATTCCAGGCCGGTCTTGGTTTAAAACTAATCATTAATTGTTCCTGAGGTGAACTTGAGATTTCTGCCTTTGGTGTAGGATGATGTGTGCTTTAATGTGTACACAAGCCGAGCCCACACTGAGCTGTATTTCAGTGCCTTTGACCTGTGGATGAATATTTGATCTCCTGAGTGTGAAAAGGGGAATGTTATTTAAGTCAGAGTGCTGATGCTCTTTTTTTTGTGTTCTTTCGCAGGAACACCTTGCTTTCCCCTTAAGTCAGAGCAGAATGTGGCACAAAATGTTGTTGAGTGGGGAATACCATGCCCAGATTGTATTTTTGTGTACCCAAATCATAATATCTTGGGCTGTGCCTGGAGAGGAGTTATAAGGTGCTTTGTATTGTTTTGTAACGAAAGAATCCACTCAAAATATGAAACACTTGGGTGTTTTGGACCTGGTCTTTTCAGGTTAGAATATTCTCGTATAGGAAATGAGTTTTCATACATTTTATCCCTCAGAAGACTCTTCAGTGGTTACCCTTGTGTTTGTAATTGCTGGGGCTCTCCCTGCCTGACAGGTGCATCACCAGTGGTGAAAAATACAGTTGCATAAAGTTATCTCTAGTAATTGTACTGTTCATGAGGCAAGACCTGTCCTTCTCTTTGTCTGTAGAATAATACCAGGAATCTGTGGGTTATTTAGAACCTCTGTAAGTTTCTAATACAAAAGATCAAAATGTTTGAGGGTTCTTTTTTTTCTCCCCCCTTTTACCACCCTTGAACAGTAATCCACTAATGCACACTTGTTAGTTGCCATATTTATGTGGCTTAACTTCATGAAATATTGAGCTCTATGGAAATTGCTTAATGTTTAAGAAACAACAAGCAAACAAACATAAATCCAAACCAAACAAAAACCCCCATCAAATGGGTATTTGCGTCAGTGGTACCAAGGTTTATAGAGGGATAAAAGGCAAGGAATATTTTAACACTTAAAACGCTGGCAGGTAGGGATTTTTCTGACATATATTAGATGTTAATTCAAAAGTGAGCTTTCAAAATAGAGTTTTGGGCCTGAAACTGTTAAAATTCGGCAACCACCAGAAAAGCAGTGAGAAGTTCTTAGATACTGGTTGCCAAAATGAAACTGAGGATTTTGCGACCTTCTAACTAATTTAATTGTCAGACAACATGGCACTTTCTGTGCACCAAAATGAGCTTTGTCTCCCTGTGACAAAGTGGCGTGACCTTTTCAGTGATTTTATTTTAATATTTTAGTATCAGGTCCTATTGTGCCTTCTTGCCAAAAGAAGCTCAGGTGTTTGTACCTGGCAGATTTGCTGGGGTGACTTGTATTGCACCCCCCCTGCAGTGGAATGAGAATGGGGATGGTGTAGTCAAGGTGAAATGTCAGCTAGAGATGGATGTTTAGCTACTCAATGCTTTCCTCCATAATGTTGAAATGCTTAGTTTTGTCTGTATCCTGGAAATTTATTTGCTTTGTCTTAACAATGAGAACATGCAAGCTATTTCTTAGCATAGTATGTGATGTCCCTGGTGGTTTTCTAATTGTATTAGAGATGGATCCTTGGGACAAGGGTTCTTAATTTGTCTGTAAAGCTCTATGTTGGTGCTGCTTGAGGCTTTGCAGGCCTGGTCACCTGCAGGGATGCTGACACTCTCCTGGATGAAGTAGAAGAAACTGTAAAAATGGATGTTGCAAGGGACTGAGACTACATGACACTATTAAAAAAAAAAAAAAAAAAAAAAAGAAAAGTGACTTGGCAAATCATAGTAGAATGAGCTGGATGTGCATGTTTATCTTCTGCTTTTCCTGCTAACCCAAATAGATTATTCTGTCCTGGGGGAGGGCTGAGGATGGTTAAACAGGAGCTGAACGACAGGCACTGCACTATGAGAGCGGTAAGGACTAAAAATCTTATTGTTGTTGTAATAGCTGAGTGTGTAATTAATCATCTCCTATTGATCTGCTCTTCATCTGGCTGCAGTGCACAAAGGCTGAGGGACTCTCCTGTCCTTTGGCTGCTCCCTCCAATCAAGGGGGATGTGAGAAAGACCCAGCAGTGCATCAGTCACCTGTGGGCTGAGTCTTCTGTGGTGGACCTTCCTCCACAGAGCCAGAGAACAGCAGTGATAATGAGACCTAATCTAAATGAGCTTGGTGCTTACAATCCACGTCCCAGAGGGCGTATAAACATCACAAATATTGATACAGGATCAGGAGAGAGCAGGGATTGATTAGTGGTCAAGGGAGAGGGATGTCCTAATTGTCTCTGGCGGTGCTGATTCGTTTTCTGAGGGAAATGTGGGGACAGGAGCCTTAAAATAGATTAAGGGCAGAAAGTTCGTCAGTTTAAAAGAGAAAATCTGTTTCTGTCATTCCAGACTTTCTGAATTAATATTACTATTAAGCAATAAATATCTAGAGACAAAATTAATCTATATAAATAAATATATGTAACTTGTTCTTTGGACCTTTTGTTTCCTGTGACCTTTTTTCCTAATTTGACTTTCCTTTTTGTGTTCAAATAAAATTTGTTGTTTTTTTCTCCTTTCCAATGGAGATTATATTTATATAGAAAACTTTTAATTGACATCTTGTTTGCACACATCATGTTGCTGGCTGTTTCTCCTCTACAGTGCCACATGTTTGTTCATGGTGCCACCCTGCCTTTCTAGAGATCTGGGGATGTTTTGCTCGTGTGGTTGGAGGTGTGAGGGCATCCAGACAATTTTCTGGCCTGAGAAGTTTGTGACCAAAGCCACTGTAGCAACATACACTGATGTTGACCAGAAAACAGTTGTATCTCTCGAGCAAAACCACTTGTCATCACATCAGTGGAGAATTTAGCCCTGACTGTAATCTCGGTTTCCTTAAGCAGAGTTCTTATTTGATGTTGTCAAACTGAACCTGGAAAAGCAGGCTACGCTTTTCTAAACTTTTAATAGCGGGCATAAAGGCATGAAAGCACTGACCAATTAGTGTTTTGAGAATACAGGATTCCAGCAAGTTGCTTCTCATGACAGGTTTCATCTATTGACTGTTCTATGGGAAGATCAATGGTGTTCAGGCTGCAAATCCGTCAGCTGAGGCAGTATAGGCTACAACAGCTCACTTTTAGGAAGATGTTAGCAGCCATCTGACTTAGTGTAGAAGGTGGTGTCATTCACACAGTCTCTGTGGAAAGACCTAAAATCAGACAGACAAATCAGTCTTTGCTTCTTATTCATTAAGGTTTTGATTTAAAGTTTGCACTGTAGAAAGGAGCCTTTAGGGATATGTTGATGTGTGTTTGCTCTCTCACTCCCGTTAAATCTGCCTAACTTGAGCTTCTTGTATTGAGCTGGAAGAAAAGTGGGTTGGGAGAATGAGAGATTTAATTTAATTGTCATTCCAAGAGCCAGGTGTCAGGCTCGTGTTAGGCAGAAAATGAAAATATCCCTGTCACAGAGATATGATGTATGTTTGTAACCAAGAAACAAGAAAAGGGAGCGCCCAAGGCCAGGCTGGGCAGGGCTTGGAGCAGCCTGGTCTAGTGGAAGGTGTCCCTGCCCATGGCAAGGGAGTTGGAACTAGGTGATCTTTAAGGTCCCTTCTAATTCCAATCATTCTATGATTCTGTGGTACAGCTATTCCCTTTCTTTTTAAAATTCTAACCACAGGAATGACTTATATCCCGCCTGGAGAAGCTTTTAATTGTCCCTGAACTTTCCTGTTGTGCAGTGGTTCACAGGCACCACAGCCATACGATTAGCCCAGGCTGCTCTTGCTTCATGTTGGCCTAATTATCTGTTCATTAGAATCTCAAGTCTCGAGCTGGAAGTGTGGAGGGTGTCTTTGTTTAAAGGGCAGTCTCCTAATGCAAATATTAAGAGAGCTTTCTGCCTCGCCTGAGTCAGAGTGACAAGCTAATAATAGCCTTCGTGTTAGCCTTGGCTAACAGAGAGCATCAGGATAAAAAGGTTTTAAGGGACTGGTGTATCAATCAAATCACAGGCCATAATATGCATTTGAGTGTTTTGCTTGTTTTAACACTTAAACTCCCATTAAGAAGTGTTTTCTGAACGCAGAGGGCATGGGAGTAAAAATGGAGCCGTTCTCCTCTAAATACGCCCTTACATCCACTTGAGGCTTCAGGTTAGCCTTGGGTGGCCTCTATTAGCAGAATCCCATAGTACAAAAGCTTTGAATAGCTTTCCATAGCTGGGGTTTTGTTCAAGTCACTGTCCTTAAGTTAATAGGTAAGGTATCAAACAAGTCAGATGGCTTAAAAACCGTTATGTTGACTCTGGGGGGGGAACTGTGAAGATGGTGAGTTGCTGGAGAGGGCATGTTTGATTCCCAGCTTTGCCAGCAGAGGATTACATGTTATGCAATTGCTGCAATTTAATTATAGTGTTTCAGTGGTTTTGATATCTGCCTTTAAATTATCCCAAGGGCATCTAGGAGGAATGGCTTACTTTGAATAAATCTTAATAAATATATGGCTCTGCTGCTGGCTTGTTTTGCTCTGTGAGTGCCATTTGTTCCTATTAACTGTATCCTGGAAGTCAATACAGCTATTCCTGGAAACATGGCAATATCACATGGGCAGGAACTTATGGGATGGGCTCAATATGTCATTACAACCATTGTCAGCTTCTCCCTTTTATTTATGGAAGGGCGATGCATATGAATGTACCTTTATCTGGGAAGTTTTAGGCAATTCTAAT
This sequence comes from Myiozetetes cayanensis, assembly GCF_022539395.1. Lineage (NCBI taxonomy): Eukaryota > Metazoa > Chordata > Aves > Passeriformes > Tyrannidae > Myiozetetes > Myiozetetes cayanensis. The sequence continues at coordinate 20,199,492 of NW_026086937.1, read as the reverse complement.
AAAAGGAGATATGCATGAATTATCAGAACATGATGTTCTATTCACTGGAGGGAGAGTCATTTTAAAAAGCCTGCTAAGTGAGATGTGGTTGCTAAGTAAGGAGAGGGTTTTATTAGACCAACTGACGTAATAGAACAAAAAAAAAAAAAAGTCAGGCAAGATTTTGGGTACACAAAGATCTTCTTCAGATGGGAAACAAATGGCAGACTTTGGGCTGAGAATGGCTTGGGAACAATGGCTCTGAATTTAAGCTGGATCTGTTAAATGGGGAGGTAATTCTAGAGGGAAGGGGTAGATGGAACACATGGGAAGGATTGCTAAGTGATGGAAGTGGCACGGGAATGTGGAGGAAGGCTGGTTTCTGGAGGAATTTACAGCAATCTGAAACTGGGCTGTGACTGTCTTCTATCTTCCTTCAAGGTGTTGGCAGCTGCAGGCAGGGGAGGAATGGGAAATGCAGAGCAATATAGAAATTAGACTCTGCATTGGAGAAGGAAGAACACGGGGGACGTCCACTGGCAGTGTTGTTTAATACGATGGAGATGAGCAGTTTCTCTAAAGCCTAAAGCAAAAAACATTCTAATTCAGGAAAGTAACTTCTGTCAAACAAGGTTTTCCGGTACAAATGGACTCTACTGTTTTTCCATGGTGAGATAGGACAACTGGAGCATACAGTTGTGGACTTTTTTCTGATGTCCTTAACATTGGCTACCTGAATTCCTGAGGGGGTGGTTGGCTTCAAAATCTGTTCTTAAATCTCATTTGTCTCTCTCCTGAAGTGTCCTTGTTGGGCAGAGGACTTCTTTCCCCAGAGGTAATATACCAGGCATTCCCTGGGAGCTGTGGTACCTTTGGGAGACCTGGTTGGATTTCCCATCCTCTGGGCTTGGCAGGACCACCAGCTTGTGTGAAATACAGGGAATATTGTGGAGTGGGTTTGATCTAGGCAGGGTTTCTTCCATGTATTCAGCTCAGCAGTAAAATTCATCATGGTTATAGTATTTTCCTGTTCTGCACAGGCTTAATCTAATGATATTTGTAAACTACTTGAAGACCTGTGGATGAAAGATGTGCTCTATTATTAGCAAGGCTACTTTGTGTGGTGTTCAGACATAATAGGGAGCCTCAGAGATAAAAAGCACCATAAATCTTGAATGAGATATTAACAATATCCAGTGTAGCTGATGAGAACTAACTGCCAGGCAGCTGTTGGGCTGGAACTGTTCTCTCTTATTAGAGCAACCCCCCCTGGTTTTGTAGCTCAGGCTCGTGTTTGTACCTGTGTCAACTGACAGGAAAGAAGGGTGACAGTGTGTGTGGTATTTGATCACTCTTTTAGCTTGAAGTGAGGTCTCAGGCTGAAATTTGGGGAAAGACTTGTCTGCTGATTGTTGTTGTTGCCAGAGTGGGTAAACAGGGTCCCTGTTCCCCTCTGTGCTTTAGTTATTGAGGCTTAAGTTTGGAAAGCCTCACCAGGCTGTCTTGGGGAATTGGTAATTAAATTATTGCATTAACAATCTGTAAACTACTCGAAGAAATGGCTGAATTAATTTCACTTTGTTACAGCAGGCTCCTGCCTCAAAAGACGACAAACTCCCTCCCTTTTTTGTGGTTTTAGTTAGACCCTGAAAGTTTGATGCCGTTGTTTTCTGTCATATAGAATTTCCTCATTTACACCAGGACAAAGAAATTGGGATAAGGCTGACAGTCTCTGCAAAACCATTGACATGTAACCTTTTCTTTGGCCCTCCATAGCTCCTGCAATCCTGCTATTTTTGAACTCTGGCTAGGTAGCAGGATGAAGATTACATATCATCCTCCAAAGCAGCGCTTTTGTTTTGGTCTTGTTATTTTAGGAATAATCAGCAGAGAACAAGGATGCTTCCCCTTTACGAATTTCATGTGGTTCCCTCAGGGGACTGATAGCAAGGGAGGGCTCTTGTAGAATACACAATTTCCCCAGAAGCAGTTTAGATAAATCTTATCTGCCCTTGAATCTGTGGTAAATCTTTCACTGACTCGTGTGGAGTCTGAATTTCAGTGTGTGTTTATGTCCTGCTTCCTAAGACACAGAGCTGCAGTGTTTTTAAACAGCTGTGTAAATGCTGTTTCAAACTGTTATTAACTGTTCTACATAGAATAATTTTATGCGTATTTCTCTAAATGTCTGAATTTTATGCTGGAAACAATAAAATATGTCTTTTTTTTCCCTCAAGGCCGAATGTGTGCCCGGTGTTCGAGTTGGCCCTGGTGGGACACCAAGAGCCCTGCGTTCAAGCCTTCAGTCGGATGGTCAAGATGTGGAAACAAGGGTGTACAAAGAGGAGGTGGTGTGTGAGCTACGAGAGAAGGTAATGTATTATCTATATCATCACAAATGGATTTCACCACTAAACTTTGTGCAAGTTCTTTTACTTTGTCAGAAAGTTGTGAACTTACTTTGTCAGAAATGTGTGTGACTTGGTTATGGACAAAGTGCCCTGCTGAGACTTTACTTAAAATCTCTTCTTACTGAGTAGAAAATGGGACTTTTTTAGTGTGTTTTGGGTTGGTCATGAACTTCTTGACTGGCTTTAGATCACAATTTTACATTATCAGAAAATGCTCCTGTCTCATTCGTGTCCAGGTGAAGTCCAGCTGTCAAGTCATTGACTTTGAAAAATTAAACTTCTTTCTGTTTCTGTCATATGCTTGGAACTGATGGGAGATCTGACTCTCCCAACAGCTAAACCCAAAACTGATTGCAAAACAAAATTACTCACCTTTGACTAGCCTGAACACAAATTCTTCCAAAAAAATACGTGGACATAAGAACATGTAAGAGCTATTGGATGTTATCAGGATGCAGTTTGCTGTATTTGCTTCATTTTTAACGAGAGCTTCTGATAGAGGCTGGAAAGAAAAAGTCTGGTAAATATGACAGATGAGTAGAGTTAGTTACTGATGAGATGTGAATGGGTGGAACAGAAGTTGTGACTGTTCTCTGAAACTTTCTCTCCTCCAAGGTCCGGGTACTACACAGTTTACAAGCAGGTGTACAGGATGGAGCACCAGACTGTCTACAAGTGCTGCCCTGGGTGGGCCCAGCGTGACAACGAACCTGGCTGTTTGCACTGTAAGTTGGTGGCAAAACTGTGACAAACCAAGGGAGATGGCATCCCTAGCCCTTCAACCTACTTCCAGAAAGATGGATTTTGTGCCTTGCTGGTTATAGCGGGGATTTCCAGTTCTAAGGAGGTGATCTGGTGACGGGGAAAGGAAACACCCTTTTAAAAATACTAAAGCAGTCATGTAAAAGTACCAGATAGCTCTAATTTTAATCTGACAGCATAGATTAACAGTCTAAACTCTGATTATAGTTGTTGCAGCATTTTTGTGCCAGTCTGGCTTTGACAGGCCAGCCAAATTTATTGCTGTTACCCAAATTATGCAAAGAAATCTGCTGTAAGGCACTTGTTTCTTGGACGTGGCACTCACTGCAGAGCCTGCCTGAGTTTGGCTTTTTCATTGCTGTTGTTGCCATCGGAGCAATTGTGGTTTTGCCCTGTGGTTCTCCATCTGATGAGAACCTGTTTCTATCTAATCATGATTGGATGTTTTCCTAAAAGATAGAATTTAATTTAAATGATGAGGAAGCACTTCAGCCACTGTTAACAAGATGTCAGTGGAAGATGGCAACCTACTCAGTGTTTAGTTTTGTTACTGTTTTGTCAGTAATTGTATTTTCTGTATGAGAGTTAGCATCTGTTCTTACATATTTTTTTAATCTTCAAACCAACTTGAGGGCTGTGTTCAGACATCTTGCTTTTATGATTGTCTTTGTAGTTAAAAAATAAAAACAAGCCTGAGAGGGGTTCCTGTTAGCTTTAGCCTGAATCTACATATTTAGTGTGCACCTGTTTAGTTGTAAGAAGTCAAAGATATGTTTACAATCTGTATTTTAATCTCTGGTGTAAGGGAATTTAATGTATGTGAGCACCAGTGGCAATATGAAATTATTTTCTTCCTGAAAGAGCAGTGCAAGACTTGCTTTGAATTCTTTAAGGCACCAAAGTGGTTGAATTACTCTTTGATACTCTTTGCAACTTTGGCTCAAGTCTGTGGAACTCAAGTTGTTGTAAATAAAAACTGTTCTGGGTTGGAGGAAGGGAAGAATTGTCATTCCCTTGCACATATAGAACATTTTTTAGTACCAGTGGTTCTTTGTTGTGGAGCAGTTCCTCTGCTCCTTTGTTCTGGATTCAGGCAGTGTTTTGAGTCCTTAGAAACTGTTTTCTGCCTCTGAAGCATCTTTAAGAAAATGCAGTTTAACTTGGTCTTATTTTTATTAAACTTCTTTGTATCAGCATGGTAGTCATACCCATGACAGCAAGTTCTACTGAAGCCCAACCTTTTCCACATAAACAAAAAGCTGGGTTCCTTCATATTTGGAAGGTGTTGTTACAACAGGGCTATGACTTTGGCAGTTCTGGAGGATCCTTGGCACAAAACCAACTCAAATCCCCTGTTTCATTCTGTTTGTGTGCACCAGTGCTCTGCACAGCTGGCACTTGCTTCAACGGAGGGAAATGTTCTGAAGAAGGATCCCAGGTGTGCCAGTGTCCTGCAGGATTTCAGGGGCCTCGCTGCCAGTATGGTGAGTCAAATGTAAATTGTTTCAAACGCATGTGGTGTTTGGGGAAAATGCACGTTCAACAGCAATTGGTGAAACGTGAGTATTTTTTTAACGTTGACTCAAAATTAAAAATGCCTTTGCTGCACTTCTGAGTGTTTATTTGGTAATTTTCTTGTTTTCCAAAATTGTATTTTTTTTGGCACTGGATTATAACAAAGCAAGATGAAAACTTAAGTTGATTGATGTCAGAAGCGAGTGAGCATCTGTAAAGGATAATATCACTGAATATTGGTAATGGGGTCCAGTGGAATACCTTTCAACTGCTTCTCAACCTCCACATCCTTGTGGTGCTCTTACTAAATTTCTCAGCATTGCTTTTACACTTGTGAAAGTAAATTCTGAGTCAGAACAGGTGGGCAGTGGCTAAAGAATGTAGCAAGTGAACCAAAGGTGCTTGTTTATGGGGCTTTTTTTGGTGCCTCTGAAAGTAGGAAGGCTGGTTTTACAGATCACTACCAAGTATTTCCTAGTATTCTTGGAGTAATTTATTCACTAATCTTCCATTTCACTGTGTTCTAGCATATGATAGACTAAATTCTGTACGACTTAGACTATCACCCACTCTCAGTGAGGATCCTTTGTCTCACACACTGGCTCACAATCTATAAACCCACAATGGCTTGTCTTGTAATTTAACATACTGTGTGAAGCTCTCCAAAATTACAGAGCTGCATCCATTTGGCTTCTTAAGGGAAGGAAGAAAGTCATTCCTTCAGAGTAGGCTGTGATTGGGACAAAGGATTTCTTTTGTATCAGGCAAATGATAATTTCCTTTTCAACTGAAGCACGCTATGTTTTGTTCAAAGAAAGGCAGATTTTTAAGTGCTTCAGGTCTTCCCTTTTGCATTCTAATATGTTCACGTCCTCACCTGGCTTGTCTGTCGTGAAATATAAGTGAGAAGGAATGTAACAATAAATAAAGTGCTGCTTCCAGTGAATGTTCTGCTGACATGAGACTGCACTGTGCCAGCAGCTGCCTTCAGACAGAGTTAGTTCAGGTAAGCTGTGATTGTGTATTTCTTTACTGCCCAGAGAAACAACCAGTTTATATAGATAAGTTGACATGAACCAGAGTGACACCAATGCAGGTTGTTTTGTTCTCAGCTTACAGAAGAGCTGCTGTTTCAAGGTAAGAAAGATGAGGCTCTCTGAGCAGCTTTTACCAAATGCAGTGTAAGTTTTAGCAAAATATGAACTGTTCTTGCTTGTCTTTTGAGTCTCCTTTTGCTTGGAAATACCTACAGCACTAAGGCATTCCCAACAGGCAGATTGTGTGGGTGCAGCCTGTGGACAGCACAGGTCAGATTTCCAGACCGGACTGAGATTGTTCAGTCTCTATTTCACAGGCTGGTGACTGCAGACACTGTAAAACAATGAGAGGTGTCCTGCAGCTCTTGCCCTTTGCAGTTGGGTGGAACTTTTTTATCTTGGTCGTTTGTCTGCTCTCTATTGATTCCCGAGGTCTGAATGGAATTCCAGTCGTCATCATTTTCAGGTTTATACAGCAGCTGCTATCGCAGCCTGGCAGGAGTAAGTTTATAAATTAAATTCTGAAGGAAAAAAAAAACCCTCCTTTCAGGAAGAATGTTATGGACCATTCACCTGCCTAACAAAAGCAAGGTAATTTAGAGTGTAAGGCCTCTTAACCATTGCAGGCATCTCCAGTCTGGTGCTCGTGGGGTTTGTACCGTATTTGTGCAAGCAAAACTGGATAAGAAATGTAGTGTGGGACTAGCAGCTACAGCCTCTAGTTTTCTTGGCTGATGTTGGAATACTGCTCTGAAAGTAGCTTGGATTTAATGCAGCTGCATTACTTAATGGTAATGCACTGTGGGTTTAAATGATCATTAAGTCTAGACCCTGCCTTGCCTACTTTCCTGTGCAGCCTTACTGTAAAATCGACTGTTTTCCTTCCAGCAATTGAACTAAAGGAAAAGGAATCTCTCCTACCAGCATCTTTTGCTTTGAGGATTCTGTGGAATAGGCGAGTTCCAGGAAAACCACAGACTCTTTTTGGAACACGTGCTATAAAATGGCAGTGGAAAAGCTGGTCCTGTGAGATGTGAGGCTGCCACCGGGGCTGTTGTTGGTGCTGAGGCCCCTGACCTTGTACCTCGAGACCCTGTCCCTCAGCTGCCCCTTTGGCAGGAGTGTTCAGGAAGCTGTTTCAAGGGCTTTTACACAGGGAAAGGGAGGCTCTAACTGGATATCAGACCATAAACTGCTGGCAGAAATCTGCCCCTCGGACGTTCTTGGTTGTAATCTTGGTTTCTGTCACTTTTGGTTTTGTGGCCTCCTGTCTGTCTCCTGACAGAGGAGGAATCGTGGGCATTTCATAGCTGCACCTGCACTCACTGGAGCTAAATTGCTGTGTGTATCCCACTTTATATCTCCCACTCTACAACCCTTTTGCTTATCTTCTTTCTTTTTCTGTCATCAGTGTTGACAGTTAATTCTGAAGTTCCACTCTTGCAGTGACTCCCATGATCTCCTTGCTGGGCACTATGATCTGCAGACAGTAGGCCAGGAATTATTATAAAAATATTATTAAATTCAGTTACTGTAAAAAGTAAATGGGAACATTCATCTCAAGAACCTTCTAATCTTGGTTTTCCTACTGGTGGGATTTGCTTGCCATTAAGTTGGGAAGTAGATCAGCATCCTGGAAATGAAGATTTGTCCTGGTCTGTCCTACAGAAAGTTTGTGAGGGATCATCTGGAATGACTCAGGACAGCCCAGTGGCTCACTGCAATCTGAGCAGAGATGATTATTCACAATTGACATGATCTCAGCTAATGACTTTTCAAAGATATCCTGTGGTGTTTTTGCAGCCTGGAGCACGACACATTCCTGATTAGACGCTGAAAGGGTCAGAGGTCCGGTTACAAACTTACTGTAATTGTGTTTAGAAATGTGTTACTGCATCTCTTGTACACGTCACTCCTCAGTTTTATTATTTCATGCACACAAGCAGCAAATAAAAACTCAGAAGAAAGATTTATGGGTGAGATGGTCGAGTTCTTCATCCAGCCATTACAGGGATTCGGTAACAGATTGAGCTGTCTCTGGCATTGTCTGCTGCAATTCATCTTGTAATAATAGACTTATATCAATTACAATGTGAACTTGCAAGCTGGATTTCTTCCTAGTTTCTTTTTGGTTTTTTTCTTTTAACTTGTTTGGACATTGTGATCCCCACTTCTCCCAGGGAAAATAAGAGAAGATTTGTAACAAAATGAGAAGGTAAAACCCAGTGCTGAGAATCAAGTCTGCTGCAGTGCTGGTGTCATTGTTATTCACTACTTGTCCTGGTAATCTTGTTCAAGGCCTGCTGGCCACCTGAGCTGGACATGAAAGTAAATTAATTTCATTTAGCTTGTTTAATTCAGCCCTGGGACTTGCACTTGGACACGCAGCCAGTGAAAACATCCCAAATTCTACAAACAAGTATTATTTACTCTTCGTGTACATAAAATTGCTCAGTGCAAAATGAGGGGTTAGCTTTGGCTCTTAAACGTTTTGTCATCGAACCTCAAGTTGTTGCTGGTTTTACCAAGTGTCTCCTGATGGTTTTAATAGTTAAAGACAGAGTGATAACTGAAAAAAATTACAGGTTTTGTAATTTTGTGACTGCAGCAAAGTCTCAGCATTACTAAGGTTTTGCAAGAGGCTCCCATAATTAGGAAAGAATAACTACAACTCTCTGAGATGATGGATGTTATCAGAAGATGTTTAAAAATAGGTGAGGAATGTCCGGGGCAGACTTGTCAGGAAAGTCATCTTATGGTGACATGTTTGTCATCTCAGCTTAATCATTTGGAGAAAGCTGCACACAATATTCCAGTGTTTAACAGATCAAGTGTCTATAGATTTAAATTTTACGCTGTAATGTTTGCTGTAACACGGGTGGAATTTTAAATGCTTTTACAGTGCCTGATGTAGATTACAGGGGATTGTAGGGAAAGCTTCCCAAGCCCACATCTCAAGTGCAGTGTGGTCTGCTGAGTGCAGTGCTTGCCTGATGAGAGCTTTCTTTTTCACCTGCCACTGACCTTGGATATTAGTACAGTAACTTTTAGCAAATTATCCCACTATGCCTGGATTCCTTTGTCCATGAAGTGTTGATAATGACAGCGTGTTCCTTTGTAAAGCGCTTTGAGACCCAAGTAATTAAGTGTCAGATAATGGCACTGGAATGTGTATATAAAGGCAAAATGCACACTGCATGGGTAGCTAAATGAAATGCTTATGAGATAGATATTCATCAGTTCATTGACTGGCTGTCAATCTCTTCCCTAGCTCTGGTCACACGCTATTAAGATATTGAACTATATAAAGATTCTGGGAAACAAAAGTGTCAGCACCTCCTAGTCCAGGTAGTTCAGAGTTTACACTACAGAACTACTTAAAACAAAAGTGCCTTTTTTTTCTTTCAAACCATCGATTAAAATGGCAGGAATTTTGGTGTTGCTTCTCACAAATAAAAATATTTGCTCATTCACTGTCAAAAAGAATTTTCTTCAGTTTTCTTCTGTCTTCCTGCAATGACTTATTTGATAAAACTTCTGATTAATGCACTGTCTGCCATCCTGGTGTCTTGCAGAGATGTAGATCTTCTTCTTAGAGACTGAAGACCTACGCCAACCTTATAGGGCAGTGTATACCTATGAGCCAGTGTTACAAATTCTCCTCCTCTGGAGGTCCTTTAAAATAGAGAGTGGGAAAGTGAGAGCTCAGGGAGATGTCTTCTGTTTTCATGGATCTCTGTTTCCCAGTGAAATGAGATAATGTTTGAGTATTTCTGAGGGTAGATTAGTTCTAAAAGTGCTTATGCAGGGCTGCTGATATCAGAACCTTCACTGTTCCAGGTGTTCTGGCCTTTTTTCCCCCCCCATGTTTTGGTTATGAGACCTGTGCAGTTTTAACAAAGGTAACATTTTTAACATGAAAATTCTCCACTAGCCCATAGGGAGAGTGGAGAGGAGGGTGCAAAGATAATTTATGCTCAGATTGCTCTAGTTTAGTGCATAAAATATCTTGAAGATATGAGGTTTGGGTTTTTTCCTGTGCTAGCACAGTCATTCTGCTCCAAATGACTCAGTCTCATTAGTGAAATTCCAGCGAGCCTCTCATGGCAAGGGAAGCAGAGATGACTGATTAGGCTGCCCAGGATTGCAAAGTACCTGTCCTCTGGTAGGAAGAAACCTTGTGATCATCCTCTACTCCTAGTGGGACCTGCTCTCCTGTTCTTCCTCTGCTCCTTTTCAACTCCCAGGAAAACTGATCCATCCCTCCTGTACCCAATTTTTGGCCGCCGTTCTCTTCTGGTGATTGAGAAGCGCTGGCGGACAGCAAGTACAAAGGTGTAGGTGCTTCTGGTGCTTCCCATGGCAGTGAAGGAGCCCCAGTGAGTAATGGCTTGATGTTGTGTTAAAGAAGGAGACACTCTCATCTCAGCCAGTTCTAAAGCAAATGGTTTTAATTCCAGGCAGTCCAGGTTTTAAATCTCAGTATAAATTTGTTGCATTGCAAAAGCAGAAGCCCTTGATTTAGATGAACTGATCTGAGAACCCAGTAAATATTTAGCTCTTTGCTGGGATTCTTTTCCACACTGAAGATTTCACAGACACTTAAAACTGCTTCCAAGGCTGTTTCAGGTGATTTTTATTCAGTGTTAAGTGTTCTGCTGCTCAACATGCATTCGAAAAATATCCCTTATTTAACTTCTTTTTGGTGGTTTTGGATTTAAAGTCCTGCTTCAGTTGGCTTGAAAATTTTGCCCTTGCTAAAGTAAGGGTGACCCTTTCAAATTTCCCCTCTCATTGTCAGCATCTTATTTGATACTGCTGTTTTTAGTGCATTAGTCCTGCTAATGGTGCTATTGGTGTCCTGCTGTCACCACTGCCTTCATTTGGATGCTCCTCATGCAATCTGCCTCTTGGTGACCTTGCAAGTTGCCTTGGGTGGGGCTGTGAAGCATCACAAGGTCTACAAATCTAGGTTTGGCCCTTCCAGAAGCAAGGGGAAAATGGAAAAAAAAAAACCCTTATGTCTTTGTCTTTGAGTGTGTAATTAGTTTACCAACTTTATTGAAATTTTAACCAGAGTAAAGTACTCTTCTATAACCTTTTAGATAGCTGGAGACCTTCATCACTTCAGTGACCAAATTACCTCAAAAATCTGAAAAACAAAAATGCGCTGCTTGATTTTTTCTAAATTTTTTTTATTCTTTGTTACCCCTAAACCTTGATGAAGCCTATAAATTTTGCATTGGATTTTACAATGTTTTGAAAAAGAGACTATTTTAAGTCTGTAGAAAGATTTTTTTTTTTTACAGTGTCACCCCCTATGGATCTGTCAGAAGTGACCTGCTGTCAGGGTTTGGTCTCATGGTGACACACCTCTCTCTAGTCTATCTCCTGCACTCTGCACTTTGATGGCAGCTGATAGGTGTCCTGAAGCTTCAAACATATTATGATTTGAATATATTAAATTTTAGACATCATATATTTGTATTAGTTTGTGACTAGAGATCACTGGACCTAAATATGAAGTGTTACAGGCCTGGAGCTGATTAGAAACCCATGAGAAAGAGGAGCTGGATGTTCTTTGGTGCAGAGGCAAATGTAGTGCACAGAACACTGCAGAAGGCACAGGCTATCTGCAATCTCTCCAGAAAAAAGGTTATGATTAAGATAAAATGATGTTATCTAAGTGGCAGATAACAGCTGATTCAGAGGTTGATTCCACTTATGAGCAAGATCCTAGGAAGGATTCACAAACCCTGGAAGCTGGGCTTCCTCCAACCTTCCCGTTTGTTTTTCTTTGCCTTCCCCCTGCCTTTGCTTCCCTCTTCACACCCACCTGCTCTTTGCCAGTGCTGTCTGTAGCAACACCTTTCAGTGCTGGTAAGATATGAACCTCTCCAGATAAAAAGCCCTTGGAAGTAGCCACTAAAAAGCCAGGAGGAATAAAAGCCCGGCCGTTCTAAAACGAGAGTGGTAAAACACTGATTGGAAAATCGTGACTGGCTCTCTCCTGGATATGACAGGAGATAATAATCAGCCCATCTTGCTGAAAGGCTCTTGAGTGCCTGGGCTTCACAGCCCTCAGGATGGAGGGACAGGCAGACAGAGGCAGTGGGGAAACAGCAAACAAAGATGTCAGAAGTAAATGAACCTCAGAATAACCACCCAAGAGCGAATTCACCTTTATTGTCTTTGCTACAAAGAGCTGTTTGCCTTTTGCAGCAAGCACTAAGTGAAAAATAATAGGGGAAAAGTTGCTTTCTGGCTGCTGGCATTTATTCTGTGGTTGGTTCAGGAAATGTGCTGAATGTTGTGTGCAGAGACGGTTGCAGATGAATTCTTACCCTCCATCCCCAAAAGGTGAGCGAGTGGACCTTGAGCCTCCAGGAACATCTGGCTTCTATTTCATGACTCCTGCTGGTCTCTGTGACCGTGGGCACATTTATTTGGGTTTGCAGCTTGCTTCAGTGCAGTGCAGAGGGGTTTGAGCTGGATCACAATCCGGTGATGGGGATGAGTTTAGCCTGTGGTACCGTGGCTGGGCTGTGACAACACCCAGTTCGTGACGTGTTTATGTAGCTCTGAATGCAACCCCTGTATTACAGAATCATCTAGATAATGTGGGGCTTTAATGATTTGGCAGAATATCCAGCAGGTCATTATGCGTTTAAAAATCATTTTGGCAATGAATTTTGGGAGTTTTTCAGAGTGAATTTGGAGGTGGTCACTATGCATCTCATTCCTCTCTCAATAAATAGCTCTCTGGTTTTTTTAGCCTACCTGTGCTTGGAGTGAGAGGTCAACCACTTCTGTCTTCTGCTGTGCTTTGTCACCCATCCTCAAAAATGTTTGGACTGATGAAGGTTTCCAAAGAGGTACAAACAAAGCTGAGTTCGCTGTGGCTTTCTACTTCAGTGGAATTAGTCTTGCTTGTCATTGCTGATTGCTGTTACTGCCATGAAGTGTTCTTGGGGATTGTCATTGCAATATTTCTTATAAAAGGTAGGAAATGGAGTTGCCTTGAGCAGCACCTCAAGAATTGTGACTGACAAAGTCAAATTTAGGCAGCTGATTATTTTTGCTGACTTAAACACTTAGACACATGAATGTGAACAGATTTTGACTGTAAAAGAAAAAAAGGATACCTCTAGAAATGTGTGTGTACAGCTGTTCAGGATTGCATTATAGAACCATAGAATGGTTTAGGTCTTTACAGACATTAAAGATCATCTTGTTCTACCTCCCTGCCATGGGCAGGGACAACTTCCAGTAGACCAGGTTGCTCCAAGCCCTGTCTGATTTGGCCTTGGACACTTCCAGGGATGGGGCAGCCACAGCTTCTCTGGTCTGGTATCTCTAAGTCTGACTCAAGGCATGGACAGTGGTCTTTAAGAAATTATTTTAGCATCAAAGGAAGGTCTGTGGTGCCTGGCCTGGTTCCTCTCCTTGCATTTTGTTCGAGCTGGATCTTGATATGTGCTTTATGCCAGAGCCTTAAGAGTAGATCTTTAAATGTGTATCCTCTCCTACTCTGTTTCTACAGGAAACTCCTTTCATCCTGTGCCTTGTGTCTCCTTGGGTGTCCTCTCAGTGCTTTTAAGGGAACAGCCATTTGCTGTCAGCCATCATCCCCCTAGAAATTTGTTTTCCCAGGTCTGAGGACCGCAACAGAATCCTTCTATATAAATACGATTTTACAGTCATTTAACAGCATTTTCAGTGCTGATGTTTATTTCATCTAAAAGGGGCAAAAGAGTTAATTGCATTGTCTAGGAAGAGAGACAGAATCTTGCCAGCAACCACGAGGCATTGCTGCTCACTTGGATATAACTGAGCTCACAGTAGTGGCAGCTGGATTTAATTATAAGTTTGCAACCCTGTGGTTTCAGCAGCAGCTGCTGAAGAATGGATAATGCAAGTAGCCTTCGAAGCCATTCACATTAGAGATAAAACCTTGTCATTCACAGAGACAGCTGACTGAACAAGTATTAAAATGAATAAAGATTTCCCCAGGGAGGTTGCAGGATGAGGTTTGTTTTTTGTCTCTCTGGATCTTGCTCAGATATGTCAGGCATGTGGTGTTTTATTCTGTTTCCACCCAAAAATATGAGACTATTGACAAATAAAAGCCTTAGAGTATCTAATCCGAGCATTGGTTGTGTGATTAACCTAAACAAGTTAGAAAGGAAATAATACTTACTGGATTATTTTGTGTTTCAGTAGTAGTGTGAAATAAACACTATCCCAGCCTGGAATAGGGGGGAGGATGGGGGGAGGCTTAAGCATGTGCTAAAGGCATCTTAAAGTTTCACTTTGTTATTTTGTACAATGCTGTGTCACTAAAAGGCCACCACAATTGGCATACTCTGTGGCTAGAGAAATGATGTTTTCATTTTTATGGCTGATGTATTTCAGTTTTTTCTAGAATGTAGAATTTAAAATTCTAAAGCGAATTTGAGTTTTGTACAGCTTAAACTAGAAGCTACAGCCTCCACAGGGAAATTCAAATATTCTCCAAGTCAGATTGGAGCAAGACCTTGGTCTAAATGATGCTGAAATTCAATGTTTGATGCAGATGTAGGACTAGTTTCAAACTCGGCTGTAGTGGTGCCATTCATCATAACATCCTAATACACCTGAAAAAGTGTTTGCTGCTCTGCTTTCTCCAGGGAGATAAATCTGCACCATTTCGTGTGTGGATACAGAGCCTGTGGTGTCATGTGCAACACAAGGATGTGTCCTAACAAGTTTATTTACCCTTGCTTAATTTTCTCTGCTCAGAAAGGCTTTCCAGCATCTCTCAAATGACAGTAACTACAGTGCAAACCTCGACAGTTACTCTGGAAACATGGAGAAGGTTTTCATCCCTACTCAGTTAATTTTCCAGCTGTCATTTGCCAGCATCGTTGGTCACAGCCGCTTCCTAAAATGAATTCACTTGCTCTTAAATTTTGAGGTGAGTAATGATTTGCAGTCCTGGAAAACCTTTTCTGTTTTCCCTGCCATGAGACTTGCTGTTCTCTGAAAACAGGCCCTGTTTAAGTTAAGTTTAGGTGGGCACATAAAAGCCCTGGAAAGTTGGGCAAATTCTGGACTTGACTGTCTCAAAGCTGAGCCTTTTTTCCCCAATAATAATGAAGCACTGAATTACTCTGCTTAAAGGAAGTGCAGCTTTTATTTGCCTAAGCAGATATCTCATTTCTGCTTTGTCACATCCCCTGTGGAGGAAGAGGCAGCTGTGGCTGAGGTGGTCCCTGGAGGTGCTGGCCCTTGTCAGTCTTTGAAATTATTTTGTTTTTATTGAGTGTCTTCATCATTCCTGCTTCTTTTCCCTCTTTATTTTTTTTCCCTGTCCTCACTACTTCTCAAACCTGAAGATTCGACTTAAACTTGAGATCCAGTTACTTCAAAATTGTTTTCTTCTTCTTCAGGTGCTTTGTAATAACCTTTTCTAAGTACACCAAAAGTTGAAAAGGCCAAATCTATTTCGTGGCCACCTGGAATAAAAGTGGCTACTCCTGCTTTTCAGATGTTTGAGAGATTCTGATGGTGGTACTGAAGCGAGGGAAATGGTGTCTGTGCTATCCTTTTAAAGAAAACTTATTTCTAGCTGTTTCTTTTTTTTTGTAAAATCTAATTGCTTTTGCTTCACCAAGAATTCACAGGCAATTGCTTTTCTCACTATTACCCACACTGCAAGGACAGCTTTTGTGTTCAGGGTTGCTGACCTGAATCTGTTTTCTCTCCCTGTAATCTCATCCTGTTTTGGAGCTCAGAAAGCTGACAGGAGTTCGGGGAGGCAGTGGGACCTCTTGGATGTCTTACATCGCTTCCTTCACATGTGAATACCAGAAATCCTGTTAGTATATAATATAAAGGCTAAATGAGGAAGGAAATAGCTCATTTTTAGGGCTAGATTTTCGACTTTTCCATCCATCTCCTCTTCCTACCTCTACTCCAATCCAAAATGCATCTGCAGTGTGACTTTTTTCTCCCCCCCTGACCCTTTGCAACTCTGACTGTGGCCTCTGGATCCCTGTGCTTTGTTTATGCTGTAAATAATGTAAAAACTGTAAATGGAGCTTATTTGGGGTGGTGGGAAAAAAGTCAAAATCCAAATGATGTTAAACCTCCTGAATGTCTTTCTCATCTCGGATCTTTGTACCCTATGGAACATAGTTTTGAGAGTGTGTGTAGTGCTTGTTTAGCTGAATAACCCTGTCTGCTTCTTGTGCTACTGCTACAAATAGGAGCTATTTATGTGAGTGATATTTTCCAAGCTGGAATCTGCAGTCTGTCCCTTCTCAATCCTTGTACAGTCAAAGAAGTTGAGGGTTCAGTTAAACCCTTTCTTCCCCGTTTTCTTTACTTTGTGGTTAAAATTTGCTTTCATCAGCTGGAAGGTGGTACTGTTTGGAAAGATCCGAGAACTGAATTTGTTTATGTGGTGTGCAAAAATAATTTCCAATCTCCACTTGCAATAATCTTCCTTTAGTTTTACATGGTGTGGGAAGCAACAGGAGGGAGAATGTGCTAACAGAGTAGATAAGATAGATGTTCATCAGAGGGCAAACCTAATAACTGTGAAATAAGTGAATATATTACAGTGCTTGCTGAATTCTTTGCATGGAGAGCAAATCCATCTGTAGCATGACTGTGCAGTTATCCATTGATTGCAGCAGAGTTGTACTTTGCATCTCTAGAGAATTTAGCCACAATTTGTTTCGTGTTCCACCTTTGTTCCAGCCAAGTAAACCTGAGACAGAAGAAAATTGCACAATACATGGGGAAAAATGGGAAAAGAATAAAACTGTAGGTGTAGCTTGGAGTGTTGCTCTCGTCATCATCTTTGTGTTTCCGAGAGCTTTGTGTGACGATCCATTTCTCCTGGCAGTTGTTCATTATCCTGCCAGCACTTGGCATTATCATTCATTCTGACAAGCACATAATAAAGCTGAGAGTTTTAGAGCTGATGAACTACTGTATCTGGGAATAAATAGTCCAGGATCTTCGGGTTGTGCAACTAATTCAGGTTCGCTGAAAACATTTGCTTTTGGTTTCGTGTCTAATTTTGTGTGAAAATGGGATGGCAAATAGAAGAATCCCCTAAAAACTGAACTGCCATCACTCCTATCGTGGATTATGACCAGCTTATTGCAGGTGAAGGATAAAGCTAATCAGCAGTTTAGACAAGTGAATGAAGGGTAACATAACTTACTAAAGTCTCAGAGAAAATTATAGTTATCCATCCAGAACAGTTCCAAGTGAGGTTTGGTCAGCACCTGACTCATTTTCTCAAAATCCTTGTGTACTCTGAGATAAGCATTTGTAATGTAAGGTTGCTGTCCTTATTGAAAATGAAAAAGGTGACACATTACAAGAATTTTTTTTTCCTGTAAAAGTCTAACTGGGCACTTGGTGAGCTCAAGCACTTCATCCAGTCCAGTTATTCCATCCTAGGAATGCTTCTTTCCACGTGCTTTAGCCTTAAAAATAAATAAGATTATCCAAAGAAGAAAGCTTGAACTACCACAGAATATCCAGACCCCCATATTTGTGATGTACCCACGTTTTCAGATGTACCTAAAAATCCAGAAAAGCAAGATGCACAGGTTGCAGTGGGGGAGAACTCGTGGGAGAAGAACTGAGTGAGGTTAAATCTGCTCTGACTTGTTCTTGATTACCAAGAATTTCTTGAAACAGGGCTATTCTATCAGTGCAAGTTTTCCTTATTAATAGATATATTACTCTCGAGGCCTCTTTATAAATGTTCATTTACATAAGCTTTCAAAAATGCAAATTCAATGCCAGTATCTTTCTTTTCTTTTTAACAGACATAACAATGTATCAAGTGGAAAGCCTGTATAGCAACAGCACATTCTAATTTATAAATAGGAAAGTATACTCCAAATATGCTGGGACTCAGAAGTTGAATATGCTTGAAGTATAGTTCATCATAGTGTAAATTATAGCCTGGTTACCTTGCACAAACACCTCTGACTGGCCTGCAGTGCAGTTCATTCCCTCTGTACAACTCACTGGATAGAATGCCTTGAGTTTTGTTTGCCCTTTATCTTGACACAGGTACTTAGTAACTATCACCTGATTTATTTCATTGGGCTTGTTCCCTTCCAGTATCAAATTTCCTGACTTGGTAGTTTTAAAAAGGTCATATTTTTTGCTCTGTTGGGAGGCCCATATTTCTGTCACCATTTCAAAGGTTTCCTGTGTGGTCATTATTAAGCTTGTTCAGTGCTAACAGGGAACCTGTGAGGTTTTTAACTAGTGATGGTGAAGAACTCTTGCCCATATAAAATCCAGCATGACAAAGGTGCCAGCCTCTTCCTGATGGCACTCTCGTGTCTGTGGGCTAAATTAGTTGATGACTTGCACAGCTTTGCTGCACTGAAGCACCAGGCCAAAGGATGGGTGGTTGTATTCACCCAGAAACCACATCAGCATGGTTCATATCTTATATTGCACACCAGCTTGGGGAAAAGAAAATAAATATGGTCTCGTGTGTGAGAACACAGAGTGACTGGAGGTTGCTCTCCAATGGTTCTGTGTCATCATCCCAGCTGAGGGACTGAGCATTTCTCCTTTATCCAGCACTTTCAGCAGAAAGAATCCAGCCCCTTTCTGAAGTCCCTTTGCCAGTGGGATCCAGGGTCATCTTTCAGTGCCTTCCCTTGCTTTCCTTCTGTGTTTGGTCTTGCACAGTGTCAGCATGAGCTGTGAGGCTCAGTGTTAGGTGGCTTTATTTGGTGGTCCCTGGACACGAGCCAGAGCACACTGAAATCTGTGGAACACATCTTGTGTTTTGTTGCACTGAAGTACGAGAGAAGTCCATTCAGGAATTCTGGACAGCACGTGTGAAGTATCTTTCCCAGGCCAAGAAGAATTTGTTGCTGTTCCAGCAACAGCAATCCACAAAGGAAATGTTAAATGGCACAGTGTCCTCTGGCCTGTTCCTCCCTCAGTCTTTCCTCCACTGTAAGGGATTGTCCTGTTCCTGTCACTCACTCTTTGGGATGAATACGTGTGTGTTTCCCTGGAAGGACTGAGTGCTCTTCAGTCCAGGCCTTAAAGAATCACCAGGCCTTATGAAGGAAGTGGTGGCTTTTGGGTGTTCCCACCAACAGAACAACAGATGTTCTTCAGGAGCACCATCCCCATCCCTGCTCTTGCCCAGTTCAGCAGGAGGTGTTGCCATTGTTTCTGGCCTCTCACACCCCTTTTGTTGTGCTGGGTGTTTTGCCATGTTTAAACTCTACATCAGGTTTATTTTACTTTGCTAGAGAAAACAAACATTTAACCTTACCTTCTTGGGTCTGTCCTTGGCTCACCTGATGTCTGGGACAAGCAACACCCAGACTTTTCCTCATCTTACCCATCTATGAAGTACATGTAAGTGTGGCTTTGGTGTTTTTCCTTAATAATTGCAAAGCCTTTTGGAAGCCCTTGTAAAGAATTTCATCTCTATGGAGAAACACTCATTAAAAACCCTTTCTGTTCACAATGAAGGAAGTAAGATTCTGTGGTTTAAAAAACCCCACTCATTTCAAAATCCTCCAAGTATTGCAGCAACTACATTAAAATTGAGGAGAGCTATTGATTTAATGCACACAATATGATATTGTGCTATGTTAGGCTTTTCTTTTGCTAGAAATGTATTATTGATTGTTTTCACTTTGACCAGATAGTAATGACTAGTGAAGTAAGTCTTTACAAGTTGCCAATATCAAGAAATGCTTGAAAACTTTCTTGCCATTTTTGACTGTAGCGTACTTGTAATGATCTCACTCTTTTTCATGCTTAAGTAAATCATTGTCTTAATTTTCTTGAGAATAGATGTAAGCTGAAAGTACAAGTTTATATAAATGGCAGTACTTTGTGACTTGCTGCTTCAATTTAAAGGTAGGAAAATGTGAATGTTGCAAATACTTGAAGGGACTTTGGCTGGAATTACCCTGACTTAGGCTCTTTTCAGCCCTGCTGACTTTGAGGGGAGGGATATGAGGCAGCAGAAGACTTGATGCACCATTAACCTCGCTAAAATAGAGGACTTTTTCGATTCTTAGATACTTGCAGCTCTTACTGAAACTGCTGGTAAGTTTAAATGAGACAATGCAACTTCAGGTTAAAATGTGTGACCTTGAAACAAACAGTCCCAGCAGAATTGGGGAGAGCAGGAGCAAAGTGGTAAAATCCCATGTTGTGTAATGGTGGCTGTCTCTGGCAGGGTCCCTCCTGACTGCACACACCCCTCAGCATGTTTGGAAGCTTCAGTATCATTTTGGTAAGTGCTGGGCTGTCCCCCTGGAGTAAATGAGAAATGATCACCTTCCACTACAAGTGCTGGGAGACTTCACACACGTGGGGCACGACTGAATCTTTCTGTCCAGTGTCTCCAAGCTGGTGCCCAGAGAGTGTGGCAGAATAAAAGGCCAGGCTGGTTCAGGTGGAGAGGATAAAAAGTAGTCAGAAGGGAGAAGAGGAGTTTTGACTTCGACAGATAAGAGTGTGAAGTGATTTGGAGTGGCAGTTGTGCAATTACGTGGATCTGGGACTATGTGGGCAGAGGGAATAGTCCTGGAGCCAGAGGAGAAAATTAGGAATAGGAGCCAGGAGAGCGGATGATTGTTTCATTTTTATTCTTATTATTTATAACATTAATTTTTTATAGATTTTTTGTTCTTCCTGACTGACGCCAGAAAGTTCGTGGTTAGTGCTGCAAACTGAGGTTCTGGTCTTGGCAGTGAAATGCAGCTCCAGGATTTTGGCCGGTCGGCTTGTTTAACTCTGCCCATCTGTCATCAGCATCCTTTATTCCATGGCAGAGAGAAACAGGGAGTTTGACTTCAGAGATGCTTGTTATGCCTGGCATGTCACTGCTCGTGACAGATCTGATGTACTCGTGTAGCAATTAATGGTGGTGCAGATTTTCTTTTGGCACCATCGTGTTTCATGAGTTTTCATCATCCTGCACTTGGTTTGAAGTGAACAAAATGCTGAATATTAGAGACAGAGGAGGCTGAGGCTGCAGTGCTTTTGTAAGTAGCATGAGAGAAGATGTGCCATAGTGTAGGGCTGGCTGGGCAACAAGATCTGTTCTGAGATTCTTTTCAACATGAGAGAGATGTTTTGTCTTGATCTTGCTCTGATTTAGAACAGAGCAGCAAAATTCAAGTGTTTATGGACCTGAAGATCTGCCTTATGTTGCTTCAGATAGAGAACATCTATAACTTTAGAAGACACCTGATCTTGCAGGTGCTGAATAAACCTGAAATGATCATTGTGACCTCTGTTAGACTCATCAATAAAATGAAGAGATGCAACGTGACGTGCCCCTGGTTCTGTGCAAGCCTTGCAGCCTGGCTGTTTCCAGAACATCCCATTGTGTTACTCAAGGAAACCCTGTGGTTTGTGGTCCATAACCCCTCCAGATGAGCTCTTAGGGTTGTTGCAGACCAGGGATCTGCAGCTGCCACCTGCAGGAGCTGCTGAGCAGCTTTGCTCTGCACGAGCATGTCTCACCAGAACTGCATTTCAGCTCATGTGTTTTCTGTAAGATACTTCTTTTATTGAAGGATCTAAAATCTAAACAAGCTTGTTTTTCTTGGAAAGTTCTCAATAGCTCTTATTGTATATTAAATTCTGCTGGTGTTTCTGGAAGATCTGATTGGCACCAGTCACTGCAGTGGGCCTCTTCTCATTGATGGTCACCAGAATGGGTTTAGTACAGCACTAAAATCTCCTCTGCTGAGAATGTAACTACTTTGTTTTTAACGTAAAACTAGTGAAATAACACATGAAGTCTAACTACTTTGCCTCAGAATGAAATTCAATGTAAATATTTAGGCTAAAATATGAAATATTTTAAAGCAAGATACAGTATTCAGCATCTAATCGTGTAAAATAAGGTAACAAAACAAAGATAATCTTTCTCTTCCCCAAATTAAAAAACCCACAGTGCTGATCTCACTTAAGCCTGTATAAATAATTACTCTGAATTAATTTTGAGTTTCTGTTTATTCTGCAACGTGCTTGTCTGACAGCTGTTTGTGTGCAGTTGTGGCTTTATAGCCCAATTCTGCTGCTGCTGATGTGAATGTCAAACTCAGCTTCCTTCAGTGGAAGGAGAATTGGACCCATCTGAAGAGTAATACTGCAAGTTCTTACTTTATAAGAATAAATTGCTACAGAAAACCTTGCTGTCTGGGTTTTCAGTGCCTAGAATGTGTTTTCCACATTCGAACTGTAACCAGCAACAAGTCGAAACTTGCATTATCTTTGCTGGTTTTACTGGCTATTACAACATATTTCCAAACTGTTTTACAGGCATAATATTTCAGGCTTTTGCTCATTGTAGTCTTTAAGCTGAAAAATGGCCTTCTAGAGCGGAGCTGTCCAAGTCCAGTTTGGCAGCTGCTCCTCTGCAGACTCGTGTGCGCCTCCCTTTAAACCCCGTCGATCGAGTTATTCCATACTGCATTACAGATTTCTTATATAAATAACTTCAAATCTCCCAGGGGCTGAAACAACAGTCCTGGCCTGTGACTTTTGTGATCTTTTCTGCCTTTGCTGGCAGTGATGTGTGTGTGGGTCCTGACTCAGCTACTGCACTCTTCTGCCTGCTTTATTTTTCCCTCCCTTCTTTTCCATTATTAATATCGAAGGATCACTTTGTTGCCTCAGCCTAAGTCTGCACACCCCATTTGCTGGTCAGTTTTGGTCTTCCAGCCTGGAAGGTCTGGATCATCTAAGCTTTAGAAAAGCCTTAAAGTAAGTCTTTAATATAGGAAAAGATTCCTCAGAGCTCGGACTTCATTCTGTTTGCCAGTGCTATGGGTGACAACTAAAATATCCAGTGATACCATTTTCAAACCAGCACTGTTTAGGTCCTTTTTCCCAAATGCTGCTTCATTCCTCCTCTGTTTCCCTGCTGTTGATAGGGATGGAAGGGACAGGTGTTTAATGTGGTTTAGTCACTTCACCATTTGCATAACAACCAAAAGCATCCACTAAAAATCCCTTTCTGCCTTACAATAACATAGTATGCAAAAATGAACAAATATATTTGAAATGTCCATGCCTTTTAATTAGCACTGCCAGTATTCCTGTAATGAACATATCCCCTGGAAGAGTTATTATTTTAATGCCTTCTTTTGGGGTGTGGGGGAGTGGATCTGAAGATATACTTTAGCAAAAACCCTTTTTTTTGAGAGAGAGTAAACATATATCTCTGCAGAGCAGCTGTGATGGGTGTCACTGAACTGAGTGATTGATTGGTGTCTGTGTGACTTTCAAAATAAGTTAGAGAATATTTTTTTTATTAAATGTGTCTTTCTGGTTTCAATAAAGAAGGAACAAGCTGGTTTTAGATGCTGTGAGAAATTCCTAACAGTTTCTTGAGTTTCTTTTTCCCAGCCACCTGTGTTAGAAGGTGGGAATTCTGTTTTATTCCAGTTTTTAGGGTTGCCTAGGGCACTTAGTAAAGTCAGTATTGTTTGTTTGTGACTCTGCTATGTACAGAGATTGTCTCTTAATGAATATGTAATTTGTGTATGTACACAAATATTATCAGAGGGTAAGAAAAAAGGTTAATTCTGTAAATCTGCAGAGTTTTTAGTGGAACTTTAAAGGTAAGTAAATGGTGCTTCTCTACTTTCCTTGTTTACAGAGTAACTCTAAGTCCAAGTTCACTGTTGCCAGATATTCCCTGTGCATTCTGAATACAAACAAAGAAATTCTTTAAAGGTGGCTCTTCCCAGCTGACCTCTTGACAAATGCTTACAGAGAGAGCAGGACCTTTCCAAGACAAGCTTTTTTTTCAGAGGATCTGTTTCTCAGCTGAGAGTCCTTTAGGACTGATGCTTCAGCACTCGCCTGGATATTGAAATCTGGGCACCATTAACTGGAGTGTCCCAATTACTTTAATTGACACCGACATATTTGAGGAGAGAGGCTGTTTCCAAGGTTACCAGGATTTGAATTACAGCATCACTTTTTAAAAAGAAGAAGAAGAAGAAAAAAAAAGGATAGAAAAAGCCACCCTCCCTCTAAACTCCAGTCCTATTAAAAGTCAAAGAAATCATAGTAAGAGTGGAGTAGGCTCTTCCCAGTGCTAGTAAATACAGTCTAAGCAAAATTATCCAATGTCTTATCTAATGCTGTGGCCACTTTGATTTGATTTATTTGCAAAGTACCAGTGTTATGACTAAATGCTCTTAAAGGATCGGTTTCTGGATTATAGCTGCAGCCACTGGGGAATATTGTGAAACACTTTCCTCAGTGTCAGATCCATGTGCATGTCTGGCACTGAAAGAAAACACATCTCCTCTCATCACCCGTTTTCAGGAGAAATGTGTGTTGCAGTCGATAGAAATGAGAGTTGAGGCTTCAGCTCTGTTCTATATTAATGTTAAAATGTTCATCTTATTACAAGTTGGCCTAATTCTAGAAGTATAGTGTCTTCCAAGCACTTTTAAATAATTCTTCAAAATAATTTCTGTGCCGTGATGCAACTCTCATTTCCACTGCTGCATCCCAACATCTGTTTCACTTTAGTGGGAATTTCAAACACTTATCCTCGATGTGCTGTGTGAAATTTTTAGACTATAATTTTATCCAGTTTTCCAGGGCCAGTTTTAGGCTGTTGTGGATTACAAGAGGGAGGTACAAGGAAAGTTAATGCTTAAAGGTTCTCAGTTTTCCTTCTGCCCCACTGCTGCCACTTTATTGTGAGTACTGCACTGTAACACAAAGAACAGGAGTTTGCTGTGACATCTGGAGCTCCTTGTCTGGTTGGTGGCTTTCTTTCCTCCATAATGTGGTTCCACATTCGAACTCACCCTCCCCTCTGCCCTGCAGACTCTCTTCTCATCCTCAGGCTCTCCAGCAGCCATGGAAATGTTAAGGACCTGCCAGTGGTGACTGTAAAGGAAGAGAGAATGTTGGAAGGATGGGGAGAGAATGCAGCAGGGGAGCATCTATAAAATACATGTTAATCTCTGTCCTCTGGCAGTCAGCTTTGCATTTAGTTTGGGGGATGAACATTGTGGGAATTGACTCAGCCAGTGCTGGAGCTGAACATTTGCTGTTTTCTCCCCTTCTGTTGTCTTGTAGACTAAGTGGTGCTTCAAAGTTCAGAGGATCATTTTGTTCTTAATTCTGTGCTTTCTGTAATGGTCTAATGGAGAAAGTCTCTCTGCCTGCAAGTTCAGCCAATTCACTTTCTGTGAACTCTCCTGCGAAATTTTCCTCTGTCTCCATCGTTGTAAATCAGGAGCAGCTTTGCTGGCCCCAGTCTGAAAACACTTCGTGTAATTGAAACTGGAGAGCTTGAAAAATAGTTTGCAAAAGGTTTTGTGGCAGGAGTTGCCTTAAGAGAAGAAGCTTTTAGTCCTCCTGTGACAGTGCTGTGTCAGGTACATTGCCTGTATGTTGTGGAACAGGGATGGGTCCCCAGTTAATTTATACCTCAGTATCTCCTGTAGATGTGATATCTCCCACTGGCTCAGCTTTCTGGTTGAACAGGTCCAGTGCCATGTTGCCTAATACTCTGGCAGGCCTGCATTCCCAAAATCCCTCACTTTCTGGAGCATAAAGCAGCAAAAAGGCACTGAAAGCCTCGATGCTGGTTCAAAGCTATTGATAAATGTCTGGACGTGGAAGGAGAGAAATTCTGTGAGATCTCCAGAGCAATTATGTAGCTGTGATGAGTTTAAATAAAGTTCAGGAAGACACACTGGACTCTCAGATCATCAGTCATCTGTGTGGATGAGACTGTAATTGTTGCAGGCACGCTGTCCAGCTCTGGAAGGCTCTGGTAAGGAATTGTTTTCAAGACAAGTTCATCATCAATATTGTTATGTAAGAGTGAAACCAATTTTTTTCTTATTGGACAAAGCTGAAATATCCATGGATCTTATCCAGGGGATATCTTCTTTTAAAGCCATTCTGGGTTATAACAGCTTTACTGAACTATAACCAGTAAGGAAATTAAAAGGCTGTTCTTGGAGCCCTAGATGTGGAGAATGCCACAGTAGGTGGGAAGGGCTTGTGAGAAGTTTTTTTTCTAGCCCACGGGTCAGGTGTTTATGTTAACAAGTGGAAGTTATTTATGAGATTAACCTAAACTTCAGACTGTGTTTGGCCGGGAGAGGGGAAGAGGCAGCAACACCCTCTGAACAGCACAATAAAAACAAGGCATTTAATTTTTTAACATCTTCATTAAGTGAAGCCTGACAGTTCTAGGCATGTGTGCCATTCCTGTTTTAATCATATAAATGATGCATACACAGAAATGATACACAACTCATTTATTTGGAATTATTTAGTGTTCTTTGTGCTGCTTCTGTGAAAAATAGCCTTTTCTTACAATCTTTTAGAGCTCTGACTAGAGAATTGCATTCCTTAGTGTTGAACTGGAGTTTTTAGGCACTGTGACGTGTAGCAGGAGGTTTGTGTGTTAAGGACTGGATAAATGCTGGGCAAAAAGTCTGTAGAGAGAAGGCTGACAAAGGAAAGGCTCATTTTCTTTGCTAAACCAAATCTACCAAGAACACCTTCTACTGAACGTTATTTTTCTTAATTTTAAAATTCAGTCACCTCTTTCATTCTGTACAGAATCGAGCACTCAGGGTAAATGAATTGTAAATAAGACCAATCCCTTTGACTGCAGAGGTGCGCAGTGTTCTTCCAGTGCTTTTATACTGGGACCAGTATAAATGCTGAGCTGAGACCCAGTGCAAGCTGTAGCAGCAAGGAAGTGTTTCTGAATGTGTCTGAAAGGGTGTTGGATGGAAAATGACTGTGGCAGTGCAGCCCTGCTGTCTGTGCTTGCCTGAAATAAAAGGTCAGGAAGGTGCAGAAACACTTTGTGGTCTTGTAAAAGGCTGGCCCAGATCCCATCTCTGGAACTATCCCATATAGAACACAGGGAATCAAGAATTAAACTGTGAAGAGACCAAAGGAGAAAAGCACAGAGTGCAGTTGCAGCTATTTTTTTTTTTATTTTTTATTTAAGAATGCCAGTTAGAGATCTCATTGCAAGAACTTAAAAAATTATAAATTCTGAATGTTTTGAAACAAATTTGTAAAACTATTGTCTCTTTTTAGCAAATATGGTTGTGTACCCTTCACGGATATGTTGTAGGAGTTGCTTATTAAATCCACTGAGGCTGTTTGTCACCTGGTGAGACACGTCCTGATACCCAGCCATGATTTCCTAGTTCCAGTTTCACAAAAAATCATGCTGGGGATGTGGAGTGAAATTGCAAACTTTTATTTTGCTCCAACCCATTGAAGAATTGCTTTAACACACTTCATCATTTATCTCCTCATTTGTATTCAACTGCTGTTCTGGGATTTGCCAGACTCGAAGGTTTTTCGTTTTACTATTTCTCTCTTTGTTAAAAAAAAAGAAAAAGAGGAAAGAAAGAAAAAGAAAAAAAAGATGTAGTAGCTGGTTGCACTTCATAACCGTCTGGGGCTGAAGTCATGGCTCCCTTAGAATTGATGGAAAAGCACTCCTTGACTGTAATGAAACTGAGTTTTCCTTTTGAGATCTGTTTATAATTATGAAAACAAACCTTTCCTTTTTTTTTCCTCTTTGCCTTCTCCTCCATCCTTCCTTGACTTTTCAGCCCCGCTCGCTTGCATCACATTCAAATGCAATTTGTAGTAACAACAACAAACTTCATTTCTTTTGTATGACCAACTTAAGGGACCCCCAAGGTCCAACTCCTTGCCCTCCACAGGACCATTCCCAACAATCCCTCTCTGTCCCTGAGAGTCTTGTCCAAACCCTCCTGGAGCTCTGGCAGCCTTGGGGCTGTGACCGCTGTCCTGGGGAGCCTGTTTAGTACCCAACAACCCTCTGGAGGAAGAACCTTTTCCCAGTACCCAGCCTAAACCTCCCCTGACACAGCTCCAGCCGTTCCCTGGGGTCCTGTAACTGGTCACCAAAGAGGAGAGATCAGTACCTGCCTTTCCTCTTCCCCTCATGAGGAAGTTTTTTAGGCTGCTGTGGGGTTTCCCCTCCGTCTCCTCCAGGCTGAACAGTCCAAGTGCCCTCAGCTGCTCCTCATTTGGCTTCCCCTCAGGGCCCCTTCACCATCTTCATAGCCCTTCATGGTCAACTTTCCTCACAAATTCTGGTGC
This sequence comes from Myiozetetes cayanensis, assembly GCF_022539395.1. NCBI lineage: Eukaryota > Metazoa > Chordata > Aves > Passeriformes > Tyrannidae > Myiozetetes > Myiozetetes cayanensis. The sequence goes on along the minus strand of NW_026086937.1, from coordinate 20,171,621 downwards.
CTTTTGAAGAGGAGAAATAGCCCAATAGGTTTTGATGCTGACAGGAAGCAGAACATGCTTGACAAGGCTGAAAAAACACACTTAGGTTATCTGTTCATCCCTGGAGTTGTTGCAGAAAGGATCTGCAGCCCTGACTGAAGGTATTAGAGTGTATGTAAGTCTCTAAGATCTCACCCTGAATGTCTCACTGAGCACTCGACTGTCCTACTGAAAGCACAAATGAATTAGGACATGCTGCAGGCTCAGAAGCAGTTGGTAGAGTTGCAGCCTGTTTTACAACTACAGCGTTCCGCTCCCCCAGCCAAAACTTTCTGATGTCTTCTTAGAAAAACTGATTCTGGATACAGTGGCCAACAGGTGTTTGAAGGAGGCAGATAACAGTGTTTTCTAAATTTGTCCACTGTAAATAAAGCCCAGTGGTTGCTTTAGCCAGCGTTGTTGTGTGGAAAGCCCTGGGTTTGCGGTGCCTTTGTGAAGAGGGAATTGGATGTACAAGTTCCTCCATTGTTAGGTAACCTCAGCAACCAGCTCCTCTGAAAGTGAACATGAAAGGGGCTCGTGTCTCCAGACATTGCCTGGCTGCAATTGCGTTTCTATAACAACTTGAGGGATCATTAATAAATTTGAAACACAGCTTCTCCCCCTAAGCGTTTCTTGCAGCAGAACGGGGGCTTGGACTGGATTTCAAAGAGAACATCATGTCTACAATTTATTTTCTGAGTAAAATACATTTCTTTCTGAATCAGAATTGAGCTGATACACTGTAATAAAAAACCCCTGATGGCTTTAAAATTTGTCCAGTGGGTAGCTTGCTCAAACAAGTAATTATCTCTAACATTCTGTAAATTATTAACTCCTTAAGATATAAAAACATTTGTCTGTCTAACTGCTTTTGCAATGTTTTCTTTTCCTATGTTATTTTTCCTCTTCTCTTGTATCTGGAGATTCAAAAATAACTAAAGATCTTGCAGGTTTTATGCCCACTTATTTTTATTTTTAGGTTTTTTTATATTGCTCACCTCTTAGGATGAATTTTCAAAGGTTGCTTCTGAGAAAATTCATTAATGATGCTTTTTTGAGATATGTATTTCATGGGATTATAAAAAGCAGCTTCTGATCCCATTTTTACTACCAATTTGTTCTTGGGGTTGTCAGTTAATTTGTCTGTTCCTCAGTTTCTGAAATAAAACTGAGCTTATCTTGTAATGAGGTGTTTGACAACTGTTACATAGCTAACAAGAATGAGGAAGGGTAGTCACAGAAAGAGTTTCAGAAACTCTTGTAACCTTGTGCATATATAATGATACTATGGTTTTTCAAAGGTTTTACCTTCTGTGACTGCCATACTTTTAAAAAGGGGAAAAAACCCAACATGCAGAAAGCCGTTTTCTAGATTTTGTCTCATCTGTAAGTTGCCCAAAACTTTAGGAAAAATAAATGTCATCAAGGTACATGCTGAAAGAATTTATGCAGATTGCAGCATCTTCCTGTTTGTGCTTTGACTTGGTAATTCTACATCTGTTCACTGGTCATCATTTGCAGAAGGAAATGATTTAGGGCTGTAATTAATATTGGCCAGTGCTCATACTAACCTGACTTTCAGTTGAAATTATTCTTCCAATTTAATTTTAGAGGCAGTAGATCTCACTGCAGGTACACAGTCTTCCCCAGGAATGGCAAGATTTCCTTGGTGCAAATGGAACATTTTGAAGAGTCTGTAATTATGACAGAGGCTTGATCAATATTTATTTTCCTTTCTAGATATACTATGGCTTTCTGGGTGGAGAGCTGGTGAAGTGATTTACCTCCTGTAAGCACTGCTGTGCTGAAATGCACCGAGCACAGCGTCATAAAACCAGATAAGACAGTTAATCTAAAAGTCCATTGTAGAATAAGAAATGTTATTATTATGGCCTATGTAGAACGGTCCAGCGTGTTCCTAGAGAGCAGCTCGGATGATTCACACAGTCCTTGTTTCCATTACAGCTGTCCCCAGTGAGTAATGGGGTGCTGTCCAGAAAACAGGATTTTTACAGCTCCTCCTCTTTGTGAAAATCTGTTGTTCTGCACCGGCTCTGTCTGCTGTTACTTCCATGTCTCAAACATATCCTTTCAGAGGACAAAAATACACAGGCATTGCTGAGTGAAGCTGAGAGGAGCTCTGCTAATTCTACTCTTGCATTCACTCAGATTACTGAGCTCATCTTGGGATGCAGAGCCCAAGTCACTCCATTGCATCTCTGTTGCTGTCGAATATAAAACACCAACGTGGAGCTGTCTCTTGTTTGCCCTATAATTTTCAGCCATTGACTCTGTTCTATGATGCCCTCAGGAGGTTATTAAGAAAGTAACTCATTATGGGAATCCAAAGTGCAGTGATAATCGTTTGCCATAAACTGCGTAATGGAAGAATTTTGTAGATTGTTAAAGCTCATTTTAACATTCTTTATTTCATGTTCTGCTTTGGATTAATGCAGAGGCATTGCAGACAAAGAATGGATGGTTGCTGCTGGATTCGTGAACTTTGGATCAGGGTGGATAGGAGTCAATGAATAGAAGCAGATGGTTCCTATTGGGCAAACAGGGTCTGGGAAATCAAATTGGTGTGTATTTTTACTCTTTTTTTTTTTTTTTTTTTTTTTTGCAAATAGTAAGAACACCAGTCATGATTTCGAGGTCTCTAGTGTGGTTTTACCAGATGCTTCCAGTGCAAAACTCTTACTCTTTCTGGCAGTAAGATTAATGCACTCTGCCTGCCCAGCATACTCTGTTCTCCACAGTTAGTAACATTAGAGGACTAGAAAATATAGTAATAAAACCCTTTTAGCATAAGCAAGTGCATTGTCCCTCAGTGTGATATTGAAAGGGGTTGAGATGGTTCACTGGAAAATACTTGATACATCAACATACAGAACTGCCAAATCACAGAAGTTGGGTGGAGGCCAGAGGGAGAAAGAGGAGCATGTTCCTGGTGATTTGGGGGAAAAAGGGGGGACAAAAATGCAGGGCTTATCAGCTTCTGTTGAAAGATGTAAAGCAGTAGATCTATTTCTTGTTTAACTCATGTATGGTATTTCACTTAAACATCATTACTGTGGAGTCCAGTTATGGATGAGGTTCTCAGGGTGGTGAAAATACGAAGGGATTTTGCTTATCTCTGCTCAGAATTGCACCTTAAATGTAAAAGGAAGGTAGAAAACCAATGAGAATTTAAACTACTTACTGGTTCTGTGACATAATTGTTGAGTTTCTTAGTAACAAAAAGTTGCTCCAGAGATTTTTGAAGGTGGGCAGTGATTTAGTTTTGTTCAGGGAGAGTTGTGTCCCTGCCTGGTCCCACAAGGTGAGAGACAATGTAAGACAATATGCAAGGAGAGATGTTTGCTTTTATTTTTATCATGTGGGTAATCAAGTCTGACATCTTGATTGACGGGACAGAGCTGTTGGGGACCTTGGAAGTGAGGTAAGGCAGGAAAATGTATGCTTGATGTCTCAGAGAGGAAGGAGCCAGTAGAAGAAAGAGAACCAAGATCTGGCTGCAGATCCCACTTACCCAGGCTGGGGGTTTCACAAGTCTGTATGGACATGAACAAGGGAAGTTGCAACACTTGGACTCTAAATAAAATGAAAAAAATGATGTGCAGGTTAGCAGATAACCTCAGAGGATGGTGATGTACCTGGCAGGCAAAAGAAGATAGAACAGTTTTTTTCACTCCAATTAATACCCAGACAGAAAACATGGCAACCTCGTTCTCCCCACTGCAATTAGTCCTCAAAGGAGCTGGAGATCCCTTTAAAACATCTAACCAATTTGTTAATTAGCTTGTCCATTCAAAGGTACATATGTAAGAGCTCAAGGAAATAATTGGAATACCTGGAATTCCAGTTTCTGTGGGAAAACAGAATTATAATTTTAACTCCATGTAAAAGCAAACAGGAAGCTAGCTCCTGTTTTGAGCAAAACCATATGAGCATTAGGAAAAAGGCAGATGAAGATGATAAACCAAGCAATTAATTTTGGAAAAGCTACCCCAGAGACTGGATGGATCTTAATCTAGAGTTTTCCTCACTGTCAAGTGTTTGCTCCCATTTGTTACCTGCAGCAGGCTCTGTCCTCGCATTTTATTTCTCCTTTTGATATTTTATTGTTGCTACCAATTGTTTTGATCTTCACTTTTCCCACCTTACCAGTTTGAAAAAATTCATCAAATGCCTGACCATGACCAGAACTATTAATCTTTTGTGCTTCATTGTTGCATATTTTTTGTATCTTATTTTCTAAAGCTAAGACATATTTAGCATCAGACCTTTGTGGCTGACACATTCCCCTTTTGTAAGGAGTCTTTATTTTGGAAGTCCACTGAGACTTGCAAATAAATTGAGTTGACCTGTGCAGCTCTCTGTGTGTTTGTCTCCTGCCTGACCCTCCCCTCACACTGCCAGCAGACAGATTTGAGGGAATATGATTATATGAGAAAGCAAATCCTCTGTTTGTAATTGCTTTTAATTGCTGTTGCTTGGCACTAAAACCTGCTAGTGCTCCTTTCCCCCGAAATATTTTTTTCTCTACAGGAACTTTTGTTTAAAATTATGATCTCAGCTGTTGAGTGACTATGCCATGACTAGTTCCTAGCTACTATAATTAGCAGCTAATTAGAAGCATTGATTGCACGTCTAACACTGCGTCTATTCAGGAGCAAATGTACCTTTTCTGTGGCTCAGGTGAAATGAGCTCAGTGGTTTGTTATTCTGCCCTCTGATCATCCCCCCTGCACCGGGAGCTTTCCCTTTCATGTGCTATCTGTAGGAAATTTGTCTCTGTCAGCAGCGTTCCCTTGCTCTGCACACCCGAGGATGTGGCTCTGTTTTAGGAGAATTAGTCTGTGTTGGGGGGGAAAGTCTCAGAGGGGGAATTTGTCCAGCCATTTGGGTCAGGAATCTCATCCCTGTGCAGGATTTTCAATCCAGCTATTGCAGTATTATGCAAAGACTTGCAAACTGGAAGATGAAGCGAGCTGTAGACGAGGGGGATGTTTGTTAATATACTTTGCCTGTGCAAGCTGCAGATAACAAACAACAATAGTGATGCAGGGTCTGATACACAGCTGCCAGTAAACTGGGCTTTTTGTTAAAAAAGGTGATCTAGATAACATCTCACAAAAGATAAGGGCAAGGATTTTCATTTGAAAATGTATGTATAGTCTACCTTCCTTGGATTTGAATCTCTAGTTAAATCCCTATAATTTTTGTTTGTTTGTTTGTTCTGTGTCAGTCCTGATAGTGGTACTTTCAGGATAGGTTTTGTATATGAAACTTAGGAAACAGTCATTTTAATGACAAATTCTTTGCTGTATTAAGATACAGTCTTGTTTTTTCTCTGTGTAGACAATGCTGAATTATTTTCCCTTTCAAGCAGCCTACTGGGAAGTGAAAGAAAATGTTAAGTACTTCAGATAGCAAGAGCAAAGCTAAAGGTTGAATGGAAATCTCTGCCTTGCTGCTGCTGACAGTGGTTCTGATATTTCTCTGGCACTTTGTTTACCGGATGGAAATATTTCATCACTGATAACTTTTTCTGTTTGTCACAAAACCCAGAACTGGACTTCATCTCTTTAAGCCCTGGGTAGTAGAATTAATACAGGGAGAGTCACAGAGTGGTGCTGAGAAGGCTGGAAAAGTTAGCACTTATTTTTTTAAAGAAAAATGAAATTACATATGTGAAAATGAAACTTTTTTTTCTCACCTTATCTTACTGTTTCATCACAGACCTTGCAACTCACATTCTCTCTGTCGGATGCTTAAGGTTTTGATGTGATAACTCAAACTGTTCTGCAAACTTGAAAGCTCAAGGAAATGCCTGTAAGCACATATTAATGATACAGTTTTTCTGGATTAAATTCACTTATATCATTCCTGAAAGAGGAGATAAGTTTGAATTCCTAAATCTGCCCAATTACTCTCTGGTGCAATATCTTCTTTATGCTTTGATAAAGGGAAAGTGGGAGATGTGGCTTTATTTAAAACAAAATGAATATTTAGGAAAACAGAAGTATGAGAGTTTTCATGTGTCCTGTAGGAGCAGAGCAGACTATTTTGCTGAAATACCTTATCTGTTAAATGTTGCAAAATTTGAAGTCTTACCTAGTAGGATGCCAAATGTACAATGTTAATTTTGTCTGTGTATGTTCTGAGTGTTGGCTTGAAGGTTTTTTAAGCATTTGAGCCAGGAAAGTGCCCGTAAGGATCTTACTACCCTTGCTAAGACTCCATCCCTCTAATTACCAACCAAAATACCCTATCAGCAATGTGCACAATGGTCACAGAAGAAATCCCAAATATATTTAAAGCCCTAACTCCACACAGCCTACATTTTATTTAATATTCTTTGTAAGCATGATTCTCGTGAAAAGAGAAACAGGACCACGTGAAACATCAGCTCTGGATCCTTCCACCTGCCCCAGAATGGGAGTAGGGACACTGCCTTCCAAATTGCTGGACCACCAACATGCCTCAAGCATGCTGTCCCTGGTGGAAACCCTTCCTTTCAAGCAGAGAGTGCCTTTGTTCCCACTTCAGGCTTCCAGTAAGGCAATTTGTGAAAATTGGGGTTATTTTCAGCGTGGGGAGGTATTAGCTGTAATCTGGGTTAAAGCCATTTAACTTTGGAACTCATATTGGGAGCACAGAATTTATTTGACTGGGAGCCATAGTTATTTCCAGCACTTTTAGAAGAAAGTCAACCTAGCAAATGCTGGTTATCTTTATTTCTTACCACTGTGTTCCAAACAGTGGTGCTCTCAGCACTCTACATATTTGAAAGTTCAAAGGCTGTTTCACATTAAGCAGCTTTATTCCCTGAAAGTGTATTCTTGTACCATTACTGGAATCTCAGACCTCCCTGCTTGGTCATAAGTCCCTCTTAAGCTTCCATCACCTCTTTGCAATGATGCTTTTAATGAGACTCTGCAGTTCACATCTGGCTTTTACTACTGTGGATGTGTGACAGAACACAAAGGGTTCCTTGTTTAAAAACGAAGTCCTGAGGTTTGTAAGAAAGCAGTTGGAGTTGAAAGTGGCTCTAAACAAAATCCATTTAAAGTGGATTCAATTCTACGAGAGTGTTTCTTGGATATCAAAGGCCTTCATTTCTTGTTTATGATAGGTAAAAACTGTATAGATCATTGCTTGGTATTGTTTTGCTCTTATTTCACTACATCAATGCCTGCTTACTTTAGGATAGCATCTATATTCAGTAAACCTATTTATCCATAAAGAGCCAGTGAGTCTACATTCTCTGTGCAGCAAAGTATCTCAATGTTTACACAGCACCAGCCACTGTTGGCCTTTGGTGACAGGTAGTGAATAATATTTGCAGTGGGAACAGAACAACCTTCTGTCTCTCTCGTGGCCAGACCCCTCAGGAAAGGGTTGTGTTTGCACTGGGAAGCTCCCAGGCACCACCAGTCAGGAGGCAGAGAGGGGCAGCTCCGGGAGGGGTTTACTGGCTGATGGATCCAAGATCTGCAAGATTTGCTAATCCAAAACCTCTCGTGTTTTGGAAAGGGGAAGAGGGCGGGCATTTGGGAGAGCACTTTCTCCTCTGAGCGCGACATCCGCGGAACGACTGGAATGGCAGGCGGGAGCTGGGAAGAGTGTTACGGTCCCCTGTGCTGTGCAACAGAAGGTGCTTGCACAGAGGCCCTCTTGCAAAGTGCAGAAATACGCTCAAGCACCGTGGTTTTTGTAACTCACTGGTAATCTTGCAGAATTTCACCACATGTTATGGGATGACATGCAGGGAAGAGCTGGGGGAGCGGAGAGGCCTGGCCGGGGTTGGCGGGGCTGTGGGATTGCTTTGCGTGGGCTGAGTTGGTGGGTTCTTTCTGCTTTGCTGTGTTGTTGTTTTTCACCTCCCACCACCTCTTTCTGGTTTGTTTGAACTGATTCAGAATGGGGACAGTTTCACTCTGCTGTGTGCTCTCAGCTGGGTTAGTTTGGAATTTCCTCCACACTACCTGTTGCTAATTTTTAGCTGATTTAGACCCACTGCATCTGGGAGCTGAGCTAACGGGACACAAATCTTGTAGGAAGTGATGGAAATGGCAATTTGCTGTGCCATGTTGGCACCTTGCTTGCTTTTGTACAGGTTCCTGCAGCTGAGGCCTCTGAGTGATCCCATATTTGTGCTGATTTCAGACAGGCTGACAGGTTGTGTCTTTTCGTACTGCCCTTTGGTCCTCTAATTTTACTTGCTTCTCAACATTGCTTATGTCATGCAAAGAAGTAATAAACAACAAAAAAAAAAAGATGATTCAGATTAATGGCATGTGGGAAGACAGGAGATAGGGTATTGAACAAATGATAATTCTGGAGAAATAAAAAATTTGTGATTGTGCAGTTACATATGATCCTCCTTAGTGTATACAGAGAAGTGCAAATGATAGAGCTAATCCCGGGATCCCAGCACAGTGTTTGAATAAAATAATTTTTGTCAAGTTATTTCAAGGAATGCTGACGTTAACCTCCTTAATAAGGATTGAATAAAAAAGTTGATCTCTGGAGATAAGAAGTATATTCAGTGCTATCTCTGTGAGATTCAGCGATATGGAATAAAAACAGTTCTTGGATCGCATACATGCAGTAATTTTACTTGGGATGATTTTTGAAGTTGGAAACCAAAACCAGTGAAACGAAAAGAAATGCAGTGAAAAAATACAAGCCTTCATAGATGTTTTTAAGTTAAAAGGTAGCCTACAGAGCTTTTCTGTCACTGTTGTGGGTGCCAAGAATCCTGGGGCTCTCTTGGCTCGCTCTGCTCATCTGAAGCCTTTGTTGGGTTTGCTGTGTGGGGTTGGTGAGGGCCCTGGTTGCTGTTGGTGTTCAGAGGAACATCTGTGAGGGAGCTGGTGGGATTTAAGGGGCAGGTGAGGTGCACTGCACCTGTACAGTCTTTAGAAATTCGTCTAAAGCACAATAAGCGGCGGTAGCCCGTGATTGAGACGAGGAAACAATCTGTGGACAAACCTGAACAAAGCCTGAGCAAGTCAAAGCCAGTGCAGAATTTCTGTGATCCTGTTTTTCACCTGCAAAACACTGATGGGCACAATTTGTAGGTCAGGGTGTGAGATTTGTTTGGCAGCCCGTTTGTGGCACGCTTGGCTGGACTGTGGTCGCGTTGTCACCGGGACTGCTGCCAGCCTGACCTTGTCGGGGCTGGCAGTCTCCAGCTCAGCCCCATCTGTGAGATGGACAGGTTTGTGAGTCTCCCTGTGCCCATGGATGCTCAACTCTGCTCATCTTCACTTTTCTGATACGTGACAGATGATTTCCTGCAATTTTGTTTTCTTGGACATGACATTGTATTTACTTTCTTCCCCCTTAGAGGTTGATTTACTTTTTGTAATTCCTGCCAGGAACGTAAATTTAGAAGGCTTGGTTCTCTAGAGCCAAAGCAATCCCTGTGGTTTGGCATCTGAATGTATTCCAAAGCAAGAAAAGTCTACCCTCCCCTTTGTGTTTAGTCATAATATTGCTTTCAGTCCAGGCAGAAAGAAATATTGTAAAAATATTTAATTCAAGCAGAATTTCACAAATGCAGCTTGCCCTACTCTTCTGGTGCAGGTATGGATATTATTATGTAAATTTCCTTAGGTAATAAGTATCAAAGACTTCCAGTATCGGTTAAATTTTGTACTGTGTTGGTGTATTTATCGGCCAGCACGAGGTGCCAAGAAAACATTTTGGTTCTTTGTGATACCTCTGCTCCTGTTGTGCTGTGTTCTGTAGCACTGGTGTTCTCAGGGACTTCAGTGCTGCAAACACTTTGTATGAAATACTCTCCACTGTGAGTGAGGTTACCGTAATCTGTCCTTAAAATTCAAGATAAGGAGTTTCTGCACCTCCAAGTCCTGAATAGTTGCTTTTGTAACACACAGCACGGTGAGAAATAGAGCCGAGCAATTGAATGCAGGAAAGATCACCAAGGTCTAAGGGAAACAAATACAAAAAAAAAGAATACTGTGCTGAACAAGCAGAAGCCTTTGCATTGAACAGGCACCAGAAACTTTATCTTCTGGGGGCAGATTGTGTGATCTTTGCCTGGTTATCTGCTCCAGAAGCAGAAAGCACTTTGGCCAGGAAGGTTTCTCTTCCCTTCTTTCACTCTCTCATTATGTGGCCTGATTTTTTGCCTGTTTAACCTTTCGTGCTCACACAAGGTTAGAGCTTAGAGGATATTTTTTGCTGTTCCCACTAAAAGCTGCAGTGTGAGGAAAGTACAGAATGCAGCTTCATCTGCTGCAGCTCCTCAGTTAATCCAAAGTGCTGCAGAGGCACCGAAATTGCAGGGCCAGGTGCCAAATTGGTTTTGTCTGCCTCTTCTTTCTCAGGGCTGAGTTAAAGGCATCAATGCATTCATGTTTTGTTAGATGACACCCTTATCACCTCATCTCTGATCACATGGGAGTTCTATCACATAAACTTTGTGATGTAGGAGAGAAACTGAGGCACGTTGTTCAATGTTTGCGGACATATGACTTGGTGAAAACAGCAATAATTATGCCAGATTTCCCTATCTGGAGTTATTTTTGTAACTCCTATGTGCCAGTTTATGTGGGGTTTAGCTCTTTCCATCAAGGGGTGTCTGTTTTGCTGGTAATTTGTTCATTACCTGAAGGACAGGTAGCTCCTGGAGCTTGAATTTTCAGAAATACTGGCTACCTAAATAATCTGAGAAATATAGGGTATGTGAGCTTGACAACTGAGAAAAGACTTTTGGGCTATAAAGTGCTGGTCACAGCCTTCCAAAGCTGAGTCACAGAACCGCAGGATGGGTCAGGTTGGAAGTGACCACATCTGGTCCAACCTCCCTTCTCCAGCAGGGTCATCCCAGAGCGCAAGGCACAGGACTGCATCCAAACGGTTCTGGAATATCTCCACTGAGGGAGACTCCACAACTCCTCTGGGCAAACTGTTTTTCTCAATTCCAGAAAAATAGTTTCTTTTACTGGTGCATGACAGTGGTAAATACTTGGGTGTTTGGTCCAAGTGCTTTGGTTTGACTAAAGCTCAGTGGGGCATAAATGAGACCTTAAACCAGCCCTGTCCAAAGGTAAAACACAGTTCCTCCCCCTTCAGGTTGTTGGCACCATAAATTGAAACAAATCTGCACTGTGTGTCCAGGTCAGGCTTTCTCTACTCCTCCTGTCTTCAGTTTGATCCAACTACTCTCAAGTCTCTCCACTGCTACTTTGGGAATAGATCAGGCACTAATTGTCCCTTTAGTGAGAAAGTTGACCTCTTGTCTGATTATTTTTCTTTTACTGAATTAATTTCTTCTTGTATTTGAAAAGAGACTTCGGATGCCACTGAAGTGGACTCTGTTATACAAAGGAAACTGAGATTTCAAAGAAATAATAATGATGACACTTCTCTTGTACTTCCTTCTGATGTGCCCTATAGGAACATCCTGACACCATCATGAGTGGAAGTCAGTAGAGGCTTCCCATTAACCCCTAACCAAGTTCATACAAAAATAAATGGAATTTTTCATGATACTTTATAAGGACGAGTTATACCTTCAGATACTTCTCTTTATTCTATAGCAGCTTGATAAACCAGTTGGCTGTAAAGAAAGTAAATATATCTTTGTGTATTGCAGCCAACTCTTTTCAAAACTGAAGCATCCTAGGTTGGATTTTTTTTGTTGTTGTTGTTGAACCCTGACGGCACGAAAAGCTTTTGTGTTAATGCATGTATAGTTTTTATAAGTGAATGAAATTCTGAGTCATTATAAATTAGCATTAGAAGAACACTTGAGATTAAATGTTTTGTGAATAACACACCTCTATTGTGACTGTGTGACATCTTAATACTTCGGGTAATATTGTTTTAATTGAGAATTCCAGGAAGCTGCGACCCATATGTATCTTTTTTGAATTTTTATATCCAGAAAGTATTTAGAGGTCACCCACTTCCTTGAAATGTCTTCTCTTTAGCTAAATCACAAGCGTTGTTCTTTGAAAAGAGCAAGAGCAGTAATGAGATGCTGCCTTCCTCCCAAAGAAATCTGGAGCCTGGGAAGAAACTCTGTGGGGAAACCAAACGTAACCATCTAATATTTTCTGAAGAATGATTTCTCCTCCAGGGTTGCTATTTCATGTTTTTATTCTAATAGATCTTGTTAAACAATGAGGCAGGTAACTCTGCCCTTACTTTTAATGACTGCTTTCAAAAAAGTGCAGCTGTTCATCAAGTTAACTGCTTAATTATGGTTCCCTAGGCCATTTACAAATGTGCCCCGAAACAGTCTATCAGAGTAAAGATTAATTGAAGTCTTTTTGTTGTCTGAGGAAAATTTGAAGTAATTTTGTTGTCTGGAGAGAATTTCAGAAACTTTTGTTGCTGTTCCCCAGTTTTCTGGGTGAGCTCACAGGTGAGGTGTCAGGGACTTGTGTTGGGGTTGTCATGTGTGACAACCTTTTTATTTTCAGCTCTAGACAGCGTGTCACTGTTTCTAAAACTGTACCTCTGTTTAGAAGCTGATCCCAGGTCTATATCTCAGACTTTCAATCAGCTCGTGGCTGTGTGTTGGCTTCCTGCTGTGACTCAGAGGACCAAAAGAGCTTCCACTTCAGTGATCAGCAGGCTCTGATAATGAGAGGGAATGTAGAGATGGTGATTTTTCTTTGAACAACCAGTAAAAGTTACTTCATTAACCCAACATGGGTACAAAAAATATCTGTCCAAATAGGCAGTGCCTACCTGCTAAGAGATTGCCACCCCGAATAATGTTTGATATTTGATGTATATTCTGCTTTTCATCAGTGCCTGTGGGCTTTATGAAGTGTTTATGAACTTTTTTGCTTCTCTCCTTATGAAAGTGCATTAACCTCCAGGCTGGAGTTCCTCAGTCATTGCATCACATGCCAGTAGCATGAGGGAAAAATGAAAGAGAACTTTAAAAATTTTGTTCTCCTCTCTCGGTAGTGTAGGAAGGTCCTGATCGTTCTTGGGCCCCTGTTTTGCTGAGCAACGTAAAGCTACATAACAGGAAGATAATTTATTTCCCAGGTATTGTAATAAGATAAATATAAACTTAACAATAACAGGTGGAGGTAACAGATTGAGAGAGCACAAGTTAATGATGATGTGGCTATAATTAAAGTATTAGCACTGGTTATTTTACAACAGCTGCTTTGTTGTCTGGAACAACCTATCCAGCCAAAGTAACAATGATATAGGTGAGAATGCAGCTTCTAAAAAAAAACCCTCAAGAAGGCATTGCCTTCTTGTCACTAATGCAAACTCATCTTACTGTTGCTCTGCACTCATCAGTGATTTTGAACAATTACTGCACCTTTTCACAATCTGGTCCACAAGATGGATCTTAGGAGAGTCTCAATCTAATGCTGTAGTGAGATGGGGGTTTACTCCTTAACCGTGTTATTTTGGACATGTTTGTTTTTAAAAATTACTTTTTTTTTTTTTTTAAAAATTAAATACTTGTTCTTTGAAATTTTATTAAGGCTTAAATAATGAATTTTTAAAGAATTGTCCATTCTCAGCCACATTCTTGAAGTCTATAATTCTGAAAATTGATGGAGACAAAAGGAGTTCCCATATCTGTGGAACTCTCACAAACAGCAAGCACAAGGTGATGCTGAAAGACAAACATCCATTTCACTTTTTGAAAAACTTGGAGAATTGGGGCCTGGTGGGGAAGAAAACCAAGCCCTATAATAGAGAGACAAATACCCCTACAAGTATATTGAAGCATCTCAAGTTTGACCAGAATTCTGTTACTTAAGAGGGGTTGTTTTACACTGAAGTAATAGTATCAGTCAGAGGAAGAAAGTTGGGGTGCTGTGACGATAAGAAATAGGAGCAGATTCAAGAGGAATTCCCTCTTTGTCAGAGACTGCCATTAACTGGATTTTCTTTCTAGTCTTGAAAAGCCACAGGAATATTGTTTTAGTTTAGGTTTCCAAAGATAATAATTAGATGTAGGCAGGAACACATGGCATAAGGTGGGTGAGGTCCATGGTGCTCTTTCACTGCTGTGGTTCTCTCAGAAAAAATCTGGCATAAAGTTACAACATATAAGATGTTTATTATTTTAGTGCTTGCTCTCGTTAAGATCTGCCTGTGTAGCTGATGTCTTGTTTCTAAAAGTACTTTAAAAACCAAATAAATACTTTTTCTTTGGAGGGAAATTTTATTGAGGGCTAAATAATGAATTTTTGAAGGATTGTCCATTCTCAGCCTTGGAGTCTATAATTTTAAAAATTCTGGGAGTCTATATCATTTTGAAAATTGATGGAGACAAAGAGAAGACAAGCGATTTTTCAGTGCATTAAGAAGACAATGGATTTTTCAGTGCTTGTGAAAAGCACAGAATCTTATAAAATCTGGGGGTCTGTCCCCACCAGGAGGTGACTTTAGTCCTCAACCTGCTAATTCCCATGTAATAAGTGATTGGAACAAACATACCGCTAGTAACTGAAATATTTATCATGGCTCTTCCAAAGGCAGTGACAACCTGGGCCGGTGGAAGGTGGTTGGAACGAGATGAGCTTTAAGGTTCCCTTCCAACCCAAACCATTGTGTGATTCCATGGCAATCCCTGGAGCGGTGCAGGGGAGCTGGAGGTGTGACACACACACACTCCTCAGCTTTTGCTCTGCCTCAAAGCAGTGCTGCCATCCTCATCCTCTGAAGGGGAGCTGGAGAAGCTCCGGGCGTCAGTCCGAGCCGGCAGAGTCAGCGAGAGCCCATTAATCATCGTGACCTGCTCAGTCCCTGCAACCCTTCCGTGGTTCTCGGTGCTCTGAGCTGCACCTTGCCCCTCTGCAAATGGAATTAAAGAAGCAGCTGTTCTGCAGAGAATGATTTCCTGGGAAAAGAAATCGCTTAAGTTTTGAAATATTTTTTTTTTTTTTAGAAGCAGAGGAGTTAAAAAATGCCGTATTCAGGTCAACAATTCGTTAGGAGACGTTCCTTGAAAAGGCAGTCTCCTTGGTTTTGAGTGATGCCGCTTTGCAACATCCCATTTTGCAGTGTAAGCTCGCAAGACCTCAAATGTTGTTGCCTTTGCTCAGCACATCACATGTATTAATAATTAAAGTTGGATTCCAAGGGACAACTGGGCTTTGATATGCAACTCCTCTGCCTCCTCCCTTCTCTGTTCATTAGGGACCTTTGGAGTGAGGGAGAAAAAGGGAGAGATTTTCATTCCACTTTTGCTTTGCACACTGAAAGGGCAGTTTTTTGAACTGCAGTAACAAATTTATTTTTTCATTGGGCTTGCTGATTGGATTAGCAATACTGCTGGCTTTATTACCCCTGATTAAAGTCAGGGCACTGGGGATCTGACAAATGAATTCTGTCTGTAGTTCACCCAACACACACTGTTTAATCCTGTTGATTGCAAGGCTTACCAAAATTGTTTAGTCACAAAGCTAGTTCTGTAAGTCAGCAGGGGGGAAAAAAGGTAAATAAAAGATGACTCAGGAGGAAATGAGTTTGCAAATTATGTAGACTTATGTAACCTCTACTAAAAGTCCAGAAAATCAGTGTTAGAAGTTAAGCTCTGGGGAGACCTTTCATTCCTCTGCTCTGTCCCTATATTGATGCTGGATTATTTTCTGTGCTATACATCTTTTAAACCTTGCAGAAAGGAGATGAGGCCTGAGTGTTCTGCTCATGAAAATTACTCAGTGGTGAAACAAAAATAAAAGCTGAACATATTTCACCGTTTTCTGTGTTCCTTGGACCTCAAATCTCTTAAATGTGGATGAATGATTGAATTATTTTGCTTCCATAAACATTTCCTTTCCTCCGTAAAACTGAATAGAGTAATGGCTCTTTACTAAAAGTATTAGTGGGAGAAAAATTAGTAGGCAACTATTTTTGGTTATAATTATGTATGAGGTTTGAGGTTGTCATTGTTCTCTAAATGCCTTATGTCTGCACTCCTCAATTTCTGCCACATTTTTCAGGCTGCAGCCCTGCTTGGCTCCCACCGTGTGCCCTCAAGGAATTAGGCAGACTGTGGCCAGATTTCGTGGTGATCCTTCTACACTGCCAAGGTTTTTACAGTGCAGTGTTCAGTCAGACCTGCTACCCCCTACCCCTGGCTTCTCCTGCTCTGTCACTGATCTGGTGGAGTTTTCCAGAGTTTTGGTTTGCCAGTCATTGGGAATCATGAGAAGGAAAGACAAGTCCAAGCAGGGATGGAGTGGTTGGTTGCTGAGAGTGCGAGTTACACAGCAAAGATTATGTATTGCATGACCTCCCAAGGAAAAGCCTAGTCTTAAAATATCTTGCTAAAGCCTAGAGGGATATGATGAGACTCACCTTAAAAATGGAAATCTGGAACCTCTCTCTTTCTTCAGGTGAAGGTCAGGACTGGTTGTCCCTGCATAGAACGTGTTTGTGCTCCTGGAGTGAAAACTGGAAGGTTGATGTGAGCATTTAAAGTCTTGTTTGTTGGCCCTGCTCAACAACACTGCTTTAGCATTGAGAGCTGGCCTTGACTCGTCAGTGTTGTTGCTTAATTCAGTGCAGTAACATTGGAAATCTTCTGTTAAAAACCACTGAATTAGCTTTCGACTGTAGAAGGAGGTTTTATAAATGAGACGTGATAAATCAAAGCTTTTTTTTTTTTTTTCCTTTTTTTTAGGGGTGTAATTGTACTGAGTGCTCTTGGAATGGGTTTTGTGGGTTTGGAAGCTAAATACTGCAATTTCAATGTGGCAGAAATATGTTTTGGTGAGAATTAATTCCCGAGTAACAGAATTATGTTTATGTCTACTCAGCCTCTATCCTCTCCAAGGCAGCATCTGGCTTATTCTCCTTCCCAATTTCACGTTTGGATAAAGTCCGAGTGAGAAAACTCTGGGCTGTGCTGCAGTTCTCCAAGTAACTCAGGGAACCCAGTCCTGCTGAAATCCTTTCCTAGCTCTCCCCTCAGTGCTGTAACAGGTCATGGGAAGACTCTGAGTACCCAGATAAAGGGATGATGTGTTTGTGCCTCTAATTCTCTGACTTTCTGTGAGAAAGAATTCACGGAACCGCAGAATCATTCAGATGGGAAAAGACACCCAGAATCACAGAGTCCAACCTTGTGCATTCATAATTTGCTGCATAGCTTGACCAGATTTGCAGGTGACAGGCCCAGACAGGCCCAAAAATCAAGGGGAGCTTTTAGTGCAGCAGCTTCTCCCGGTGTTTGGATCTGTGTTATGCTGTGGGAACGGGCTCTTCTGCCCCTCCCCGTGTTCTCACCAGGTGAGAGTCAAGGCAAAGTTGGTAGGAATGAGCTGCCTTGGCTTCCCTCTGTGCCTTCATCAGCAGCTACTGCATGTTTAATAATCCTGCAATAACAAAGCAGGACATCTGGGAGCATCTCTGCTCCCATTAAGGTGGGGAAGTGGTGTTTTCCCAACAAGGTTGTTTTCACCACTGCCTTGTTATCCTTTTCCATTGCTTCTCCCTGCCATGTTTGGGGTCTTGGCTTCTGTACTTTTGTTAATAAATTGAAAACACACAGTGGTACTCAAATCTTGTTAAGTGATGTTTGGGTTGCCTCATAAAACAAGATAATTGTGCAATCACAGAATGGTTTAAACATCTGATTTGGATTTGAAACAAAAATGCTGTGTAATTGCTCTCTAAAACTTGTAACTCACACGAAATGGATGTTATCAGGCAGATGTTCTTTTATTCCACCAGCACACTTGGAATCTCTGGCTCTTAAGTACCAGGGTAAGTGAAACATGCTCAATTAGCTCAATTGGCTGTGGCCAACCCTTCTGCCCAGCTTCTGGCTCCTGGGTACTTCTCTGCAATGGCTCCTGGCAATTTTCTCAAGCCCTTGATGGTGTTATACCAGTGAACTGATTCTGTGCTATGGGACACAAAATCTGTAAAAGTTTGGGGACAACAGCACTTACGGCTGCTCCCTGAAAATTGAGGATTTTGTGATAAATAGGCTTAAAATGGCACTGATGTGTAAAACAACTCGCAGCTTGCTCCAGAGTTACTTGGATGGAAACCTCTTCTTTCATCAAGATAGGAGGTTTTAAAACCTGAATTCTTTCGTTTTAAAACCTATTTTAATGTTTTGCTGACCCACTGTCATGCCTGTGTGCCCTCTCTCCTTGGTTTCACATCCATTTGTGTGTTCTGTGCAAACCAAAAGTTTACCATATAAGCTTGAAAACTCGGTGCAGACAAATAACCCAACAGTGTCCTTAGTTTCTAAAGCTTGGTTATATCAGATCTGATCAGCAGTTAAATGGGAAAGCAAAGGATGAGGCAGAAATTGCTTTTAAATGTAGTGTGGTGAGCAGAGATTGTGTCTGGTCGTGTATTGAGCAAAAGCCAAACCTTGGACATAAAAGGATAGTAGCAGGTTTTGGGCACCTTTAAACCCAAAACTTGATCCTCATTGCCCTTTGATGCTGTTTTAACCAGCTGAGATCTAAACTGGGATCTTTAATTTGTCTAGCTAAATTTCCCTTGAGGATTCAGATTAGACTCTTCTCCCAGCTCTCCATTGCTGATTGCTGGCAGGTTTTTTCTTTCTACCCTTTTTGTCACTAATGTAAGAAAAATGAATATCCTCAAACATAAACTCTTTTATTGCGTAGATGAGACCATTTCTTTCATTTTCATTGTGATGCATCAGCTCCTAAAGGCATCACACATGAGTCTAAAAGAGAGAAAGGCAGATAGATATGGTGACTGAGGTCTGCATTACTCACCATTCTGAATAAAACAGGCTCTGAGCTGGAGGTAAGAGTAGCTGGAGATGCAGTGAAGCAGCACAAAGGGGGGGCATGTAGGCATCTCTGTCTTCTGCAGGACACAGGGCTTCCAGGAACCCTCCTTCCTCCAGGAGAACTGTAAAATTCTGTGGCTGGATTAATTAATTCCTAGAAACAGAAGTTTAGGTCATAAAAGATAATTAAAATAACCACTACGCCACAAAGCACCTTCTGATTTTATGGGAAACACTGATCCTGCTTAGAAGCATTTATGGGATAATTTTTCAATTAAAATCAGGACAAACAGAGAAAAAATAATCATGTGCAAGCAAGGCCTCCAAGCTAATTTTAGGAGACAAAAACAATGAGCAGATACCAAAGTGCAACATGAGACTGTAAAGGATTGTAACTTGTGTAGTTGACAGTCTGATAATCCCTGTGCAGTCATCCTGAAATATTGCTAAATTAACTTAAAGTTGCCTCATAACAAAAATTGATTTTTTTTCCCCTCCTTATCAGACTTTTCTTTCCTTCAGGAGAAAAAAGCCAGCATCATATTTGTTGCACTTAAAGTGTGCCTGGGCGCCTTGAAATCTGGTCCGTGGATTAAAATGAATTAGGGATGAACAGAAGTTTATTTCTGATCAGAACTGAACTTGCAGCTGAAATTTCCATGGTTTTTTTGGGGTCAGCTCTGGCTGTGCTGGACAAATTTGTTGAAGACAGCTGGGGCTGTGCTGTGCAGGAATGTTGGATTCATGGTTCTCATTAACCTGTGCAGGATGTGTGACATGGGCAGTCAGGAGATCATGGAAATACGGTGCTGCCTCACGGGACCTCTTTGATAAAGAAAACAAAAATAGCCTGTGCACTTCTACTGAACTAAATGGGGGATTTCACCTTTCTAGCAAAGTCAGGTCCACCTGGCAGTGAAATTGGGCCAGCCCTTAAACCCCCCCTCTCTTTGTGCACTGTCACAGCACTGCTGTGGGTGTTGGAGGTGGGAGCTGTGGGGTGCCTGTCCTGGGCACCAGGAATGGAGCTGGTTTGCTTTAACATTCCTTACTCTCAGAACATGAATTTCTCGGATGTGAAGCTCACTGCTGGGGTCAGGCTGCAAAACAGGACGGTGGTTATGAATCCGTAACAGCTGCAGGACTAGGTAATTTTGCAGCTAATTTTTTCTGTGGTTTTTAGTGACTGAGTGATTAACTCAGAGCTTAGAATTAAAGTTAAGTTTAAGCCGCAGTGTTGCTTCCTTTAATCAAATCGTCTTCCTTTGTGGTGGGACAGGAACAAGTGGATTTGAGCACAGATCCTGGTGTCTGTATGTTGTTCACATAAGTTATTCTGAGGTTTGTGCTTGGAAATGGAATCTCTGCCACATTTAGCGTTGTTCTGATTGCACCAATTAAACCCTTACGAGGGTACCTTTGGAGAAGGGAAGGAGGTGAGGACAGAGCACTGCAACAACAAGAATTGAAAACCAAACCCCTTCACTGTGTTGGTGTTTAGTTATTTAAGACCAATTGTGCCAGTGCTGTGGTACATCCTTAATCCAACTGGTGGTGCTTGTGCCTTTAAATTGCAACTGAATAAAACTTGATTGTAGATGAGCACGAGATCATAGAATCCCAGAATGGCTTGGGTTGGAAGTGACCTTGAAACTCATCTTGTTCCACCCTCTCCATGGGCAGGGACACCTTCCACTATCCCAGGTTGCTCCAAGCCCTGTCCAACCTGTCCTTGAACACTCTCAGGGCCGGGGCAGCCACAGCTTCTCTGGGCAACCTGTGCCAGGGCCTCCCCACCCTCAGGTGAAGGGAAGAATTTATTCCTAAGGTCCAGATATTCATACAGAAAGATGATCTCATTTTAACAGCTGGGTATTTCAAGATAGTCCTTGCTGGTTTTCTTTTATTTCTATTTTTTGGGGTTGTGTTTTTTTTATGGCAATACCTTCTTTTCGATTAGCACCCCCATAAACCAGAAACAGAGCATCCTATGCTTTACAGACTTAAAAGCTTTACAGACTTGAAACCAATTTATACCGTATATTTTATATACATCTATATTCTTGGGTGGATAAAGATTTTAATTCAGCAACACTAAACTGTAAATTACATATCAGTATTTGAAACTCTTCCATTCAGAAGCTGTTTCTGACTTGTTAATAAGGGTATGAAGGATTCAGGAAATAATTGTGGTAGTCATATTGTGTGCTATGATAAGAGAGTTACACTAATGAGGGCTGACTGAGATTTACTGATCTTGGAAAAGGTGGGAGAATTGGTAATTATTTCATTGCAGAGAAGATTACACCACATAGGGGAAGGTGGTTGGTGGGGTGAGAGCAGCACTGATGGGATCATGTTATACAGGAACATAGCATCCCTCTCAGAGCTTGGAAGGGGGTTGAAAATGTGCTAACTTGGAGAAGGGAAAAACAAGCAGCTGGCATTTGCTAAAGTAAATAGTAACAGTAGAAATGAGGTTGTAGGGCCTGGGAGAACTTGAAAGGACTCCAACTGCTCATGGAGTTTCTAACACTCAGGAAGGGGACGGAGAATTCTGAATGCACACAGTATGCAGATGTCTAACAGCAGCCAGGGAAGGTGTGGAATTTGAGACTTTGCTGAAGGTGAAAGGAGTTTCAACAGGGAAACATTCAGCAGCCTGGGAAGGTCTGAACTGGGGGCACGTGAGATCGCAACGTGGAACGTTCTCACTGGGACAGCAGAGCTCTCCTTCCCCCATGAGCCCAGACAGGACCCTCAACCTTCCTGTTTCCCTGGTGAAATGGGAAGATTGGTGTTTCCCTGCCTCACTGATAGTAAATGCATTAAATACTAAAAGAGTCTCATGAAATAATATAGACCTAGGACTGGAAGAAGCTCCTGGGCCACTGACAGGATTTCCAGCTAGCATGAGCAGATGTGTCTTATTAATCCCCCTACAAACTTGTTAAGCAATTGCTTTAAAAACCTTATGTTCTAGTATTTGTATCGTTCTTTCAGATCTTACTGTCATTAAATATTTTTTTGTTGCTGTTAAACCATCTGGCAGTGGACGCAGATCTCTAGTTTTTCTAAGAGTTTCTTCAGTTTTTCCTGTTGGGTTTTGGGTTCCTCGTTTAGTACCAGACATAAATCCAACTAAATGAAGAGTTGAGGGGCATAAAAAAACCATTAATTCTTTTATTTTGTGACCCCTGTGCAGGCAATGCTTATTTGAACCGTAGACTGAACCTTCACTGTTGTGATGGAAACTTTGTGTTTTCATATGTGTTTAGTTAAAACACATTTCAGAGCACAAAATATTTATAGATCTTGGACTTGTTGTGTCAAGTCTCTGCTTACATTTTTTTTTCCCCCCCCGGGAACTCAGCATAAAAAATATGAAGAAAAAAAAAAAAAGAGGGGAAAAAGTCCAGTTCCCTTGCCTGCCCATTTTGTTCATCTTCAGGCCAACAGGGATGTTTTTGGTGAAGGAAAAGCTTCTCAGATGAGCATCTCTTAAACACGCCACACTCCACAAAGGAATTTTGTATTTCAATTAAAAATCTTAAATGAGGCTTCATGCCCAGGCAGAGCATGGCAGGACACCTGCAGGTGACTGATCAGCTTGGATGTGGCATTAGGCAGCGACTGGGGAATAAAGTCTAATAAATAAATCTGGGAAGGGCAGCAGTGGGAGGGGTGAATCATAGAATAACAGGTTGGAAAGGGACCTCAGGGATCATCTGGTCCAGCCTTTCATGGCAAAAGCAAGCAAAATGCTGTGGTGTTATTTTAGGACAAAAGCAGGTGGTTGTTAATGGGAAGATTGGATGTGAGCACAATAACATTAAACAGAAGGGAAGAAAAAGTGGTAGGGGACAGGGATAAAATTATTTTTGAAGATGGTATTTTTGGTTGCTATGACATTTCATTCAAAAATATTAGACATACTGCTGTAGATTAAGTGCAAAATGTTTTGAAAAAGCACAGAGAAGAGTCTTGGTTGCTTTTTTTTTACAGTGTGCTTGGATACAAGGTACAGCTTTTCATGGTGTGTTTTGCTGTGTTTTTAAATGCAACTAAACCACAATACGTGATTTCTAGTTTTCAGAAAGCAGATTTGTGGCATTAATGAAACACTCTTTGTGCTATATAAAATGTGCAATGGCCAAAATGCAAAAGACAGACTTTGCTGTATGTTAAAGCCAATTTTATTTGCCCAGGGAAAGATTAGCTATGGTAGAAATCATAAGTTATGATTTTTTTCCTCCCCTTTCAGGGAGGAGTGAAGTTCTTTCCTCTCCTTCCCACTTTCCGGTTCAAGAAGAAGCAGAAATGTCTGGTGGTCTCATCACATTTCTCACCTCACCTTTTAACTGGCTGTTTTATTTAGATTCACTTTTAGTGAAGGTCACGCTCCTCTCTGATGTCATTAACTGTGAGACACTTCTTACAAACCTTCATTTCTGTAATAAATCTGAGAAATGTCAGCTGGAATGCAGGGTAGAGTCCTTTCGCTGTCCTTCCCTGTTTGCATGCTGGGTTTTTGTGGACTGTAATTACACTCTCTATTTTCTTTACTTACAAGGTCAAGGTATGATCCCTATTTCCACCTTGCCATCCTGGTTGGAATTGCAGCTCCAGCAGTTACTGTCGACATTAGATATATCTGCTTCCCCTCCAACAGCTGTAAGAAAGGGAAGTCAACTGAACAGGAATATCAAGTTCTGTTGATGCCATTCTTTCCTCAGGCCAGCTTGAATCACTTTCCAGATAAACATTTCCATCCCAATTGTTTGTAAGTGGTTTCTATCAGTGTGTCAAATTTTTACTTGTATTTGTATTCCATTTTGATATATTTATTTGAGGTGGAATTGGCTCTAAATCTAACTACACACACACACACACACACACACTGAAGTATTTTTGTGCTCCAGGTTGCATCAGCTGGTTGAGCATCCTGTCTGCCACTTGGATTTTGGGTCCTGTTATCCAAACTAACTTGCAGACTGACACCAGACTTCCAAGGAAGCCTTGGGATGAGCCACGCAGCTTCCACCCCGGAGCTGTGAGCTGTGCAGCTGCGCTGATCCTCAGCATTTAGCAAAATGATCAATGTGAAAGAAGAGACATCCCTGTGGCAGCTGCTGCTGCTCTGGGTTCCTGGCCAGGATGGCAGCAGAAGTGCACATCAGCATCCTCGGTGCCATACGGCTGGAGACTGCTGTGTCGCACACCATGTGGAAGATGAGAGAGAATAATTTCAGTGGAGTATTTAGGGAAGGCTGCTGGGTGTTTTAGGTGCCTCTGTGTCCTCACATTGACCCTTTCTCTGCAGTGTATCTGCTTAGTTAAATCTTGTCAGCGTGAAGGTTTGCGACGCACACTTTTCCTTATATCGGATAAATTAGTCTGGTGAGAGTATTACTCCAGTAATAAATTTTACCTTATGCCTCCCTCTCCTCATCCCTCCTTCCTGTTGTGAGCAGGCTTTACATCCTGATATGCCCTTTAAGTATCTTTACAAATAACTGAATTAACTTTCTTTTGTGACTTTTATCCTGTGTGTTAGATGGGGCTGACGTTGTTGGTGGAGCTGCTTTTTAGGTAATGGCTGGTGTTTGATACCAAATGCCCCTTTTTAAATGCAAAGAAAACATATCCTGCCAAAATGAAAACAAAGGGTGTTAAGCAAAGACCAGGCACATAGGGCTTGCCTGATGCTCAGAAGTTGTTTTTTTTTGCTTTCTCTCTGAACTCTTGTCAAAGTCTAGAATTCATGAAAGTTAAAAAAAAAAGAGCCTTGATTCGCTTCTCGTGCCCTTGGGGAATATGGATGGCAAAAGGATTTAAAATTCTGATCCAGCGGCTTCAAAAACGTGGCATCTGAAATAAATTATTTTCGCTGCAGAGCAGCAAGTGAGCTTTTACACTCAAGTCATTCCTTTTGAACTTGTGTGGGGTGTGCACCACGGCTGGCTCGAGCCGCACGGCACCGAGAAAACACCGTCTTTGGAGCTGTCGCCTTCCTGGCTCGGCCTCGTCCCAGCAGCTGCCAGACTGCTGTCTGTCCTTTGGTATTGATCATCTGGCTGGAAAATGAGAAGATAATTAAGAGCCTGAAATCTAAGAGGGCATTGTTTGAAAAACAAGGCAAGGCCTAGATGGAAGGGATTCCTGGTGGAAATCACCTGGAGATTGGAGTGTTCCACTTAGCTGCGGATTTGCCTCATAAATCTTAGCAGTTCTGTTCCATGTTGAATGAATTTAGTGTCAGCAAATTCTAAAACTCTGTCTAAAGTGTCTAATGAATTTATAAGCCACTAGAGAAGATAGGATGCTTTGCTTGCAGCGTGGAGCTTAATTTGATATTCAAGGTCAGCACATCAAGCTTCTTAATCAGGACCGTTATGAGGAAAACATTCCTGCTCAAGCAAAGGAGCAGCAAACTGGATCAATGCAAGAAGGAGCATTTACACAGCTGCTTAACATGTTCTTGTTTTAGTCTTCTGACCAAGTTGAACCAAAACTCTTATCTCTTCTTCTACTAAACTAGTGCATTAAAATGTAAAAAAACTTCCTTTAGTTTCCAAGGTTTTGGTAAGTGGCTGTGAAACCACCTCATCCCATTCTCTTTAGCAAGGTGACAGTGTTCTGGTGCCCTACATTTCAAATGGAGAATCTGAAGCCTTCAAGTTTTACTGCACTAAATGGTCTCTTTAATTGTGCCACAATAGAAGTGAAACACAGGGAAGGAACTTAAGGAACGCTTTGCGAAGGAGCTGGGAGCTGCATTGGGGAATTAGTGAAGGTATTCTGTTTATATTAGCAAATGAAGATAAGAACTCCTCAGCTCTTTAGCAGCAGAGTTAAAATCTCAGTCCTTAGGGCACTCTTTTCGATGGAAAAACAGTCTGATGGTTTAATAATTTTATTTGTACAGTTGATAACAGGAATCGCTTCTGTCTTCACAAACTAATGTCCAAGGGTTGAAGCAATAGTGTTCAAATACAGCTGCTTTTGTGAGTGCTTTAGGCATTTGACCTTCACTTTGCCCTTCAAATGGGTGTTTTTGGCTCTGTATCTGCAGACAACGTAAGCAGAGTGTCCAAAATTATTTCAGGCTGAGATACTGTCAATATGTCATCAACTACAGCCCTACTGGGGAGTTTTAAAATTCCTTCCAACACATAATGGATATATCTGTTTAAACAGTTCTTAAAATTCTGAGGAGACAGACAAATCCGGCAGAAAATCAATAGGGTGTTGCTAGTGGCTCTATTATTTATTAATTTCAGCACCATCCAGTACTGCTTGGTGAATACCAAGGGCCAGGGCTTTTTAAAGTACATTATAAAATAATATCTTAAGGGGAATGGGGTAATTTGAAAGTTCTTTGATCAGGTAAATATCTCCATAGGGTCCATCAACTCGATTCAGTTCCTTTTGAAGTCTGAGGTGCATTTTAGAGCCAAACCTCGGCATGTAGATTGATATTTGCATGGATTTCTGTGGAGATACTTTTCTTCATAGTGTTTTATTTTCTCTGAAATTAGAATATGTAGGCTTTGGTGTGATCCTTGTGTCCATGATGTTCTGTAATCTTTCTAAGAAATGAAGTGAAAACTGATACATAGAAATATTTCTTTCCACTTATTGGGCTATCTGGTGTGTCTTATAAATAAAGATTTAAGAAAAGCTGCTTCAGTAAGTATATTTATATTGAGAATAAATCTATTTTATCACAGTACAAGCCATTATTGCTCAGTGTGGGTGTCTGCTATAAATTGGCAATAGCTTGGGGCAGCTTCTAAATGGTAAATTGTGATTATGAAGATATTAAAGCCAGGCACTATCCTCAGAATAAGTATGTAATGATGACACCTTCTTACTTGCAGATGTACTTCCTGCATGTATTTATGGTCCAACCTGCTGATGGAAGAAACTAAAATAGAAACTAAAATGGGGCTTTTCTCAGGGCTAAGCACATCCACCCATCCTCCTTGGGAAAGCTCTGATATCAGGATCTTCATGGCCAGTAATAAATTCAGCATGAAAAATAAAAAATAAAAATTGTCAGGGTTTTTAGATTCAAAATGAAATTGCTATGCTGTCCAAAATCAATGTGAGGAAGGCAATAAACTGATCAAGATAAACCTAAAGCTCTCCTGGGAATAGGGCAATCTCCTGGGCATCTCCTAGAGCACTGTATTTATAAAGAGATGCAGCATTTCAGCACTCACAAAAGTACTGGCAGGAGGGAAGCATACTTTTTTTCTGAAAAAATTTACATTTGTAGTGAAAAATGTGGCAGTTCTTGTGTTTTCCATTTGAAAAAAGAGAAATTAAACTGCAAATCTGATTGGCAGGGAATTTTGTGTGGAGCCTGGTCAGCAGTAGAGAAGGCTAGAAAGGAAAAACTAAACATCTGTCAAAAATCTAACTAAACTAAACCAAATTTTGAACTAAAAACTGGTTCTTTTGATGTATTCCTAGAACTGTGCAAGTGTGCTGGGATAGGACAGAATGGGACCTTTTAGGGCCGTGAGGAATTACCTGTTTTGGGGGAATTTAGGGCAACTGGATCGATCTGGGTAACCAGATCAAATCTGCTGCAGCTGTAGGCCAGCCATGTCACATAAGCCACATATTTTTGTTTTCAGACTACCGTTGTATTTTTCATTTCATTCGCTTCCCTTTCCTGTTCTATAAGTGAGTGACCAGGGGTACAGGACACACTCTGAGTCCTCCTGCCTGGCCACCACGCTGCTCCCTTCTCTAACCTTCAGGAGCTTACTGAGAAGCCTCCCAACTACTGAGTGTGTTTCTCATTTGCTGTAGAACAGACTGAATCATGAAGCTGATGCCCCAGACAATGCAAAACTTCCATCTCCCTGTTTAAGTTAACCCAGTAATGCAGCCCAGATGGCTGCAATCAGCTCCAGGTGCATGGCCGTGGCTCATGGCTGCTCTTACCCTCCTGATTTAACATGAGTTGCTGGTAGGTGCCTATTGGTGTTCATAAAAGGGTGATTAGTTATTTATATTACATTTTTAAAATGTTTCTTTGTTGTTCTCTGAGGACTTTACAGAGGGAAGAGGGCAAAGAATCAGCTTTCACAGCAAGTTTCACATCCCTGCACTGTTTGGGATTTGAGCCTTGTGGTTCACTCTCACCTTGTGTTAGGGAAAAGCTATTTGTCACAGGTACAGAAGTGGAAACTTTCTCTTTAGCAGTAATAAGATTGTTAAGTTATTGTTTTTAAGGAAATTAAACAGTGGAATTATCCTGCTAGAGCCATCTTGGAACCTTTGTCTTACACTGTCATTTTCCCTCCATGAATTGAGAATGAAAACAACTTTTTAAAAAGTTTTTCTATCATCATAATAGACTGAAGCATTTTATAATTAAACCTAGCACAGGTTTTTAAGACTGCAGTTTAGAAGGAACTGCTCATGAGGTTTTTTTATATTGTATTATTTCAATATTATTTCAGTTGTGTTGTTGGGAAAGGGCCATTCTCATTTTGGCTTCCATGCTTGGTGTGTTATTTATGTAATGGGGGTATAAATTCTGTTTGGATGGTTTTATGGACACCGTAGGTTCTGTGACCTAAGATATAGAAGGAGTTTAAACCATTTAAAAGCAGTTGAATCTGATCCTAAACTGGGGAGACAGTGTCAACTGCCAGCACAGTGAAAGTGGCTTTATTCTCATTTGAAATAAAAATATAAAAAGCACATGTGATAGTTGCTTTTAGAACCACCTTTGGAGTTTGAATCTCAAGAGCTGTTTTCTAGGATAATGATTCTAAATATTATATCTTTATTATCTATTAATGTGTTTTTATACATAAAATCACCTTAAAATCATGCATGAATTAGGTCAAGTTCACTCTAGGAAGAGTCTGGGCCAAACACAGTAAAGTGTGAAGCTACACATGAAAAATAAGCTCTAATCCACTTAGTAGCTTCTCTGTACAAAAGCTGTGACCGTTTGAACTGAGCAGTGGGGTGTGGATGTAGGACTCCTAGAGGAAAATTATGAGGGGGTATTTGGGAGAAGGTATGACCTACAAAGGCAAGAAATCTCATTCTAGTATTCCTTTTGTTCCTTAAACAGTAATATGCACATACTTGGGGTTTTTGTTTTTTATTAAATTTATAGGTTAATTTTCTTTGCCAGCTGGACTGTGTAGCTGTATAAGTCTAGTGCAGCTTATTGTTTCATTTGGAATTCCAATTTAGAACAGGAAGTCGTTTCTTAATGTCAGATTTGAATTAACATATTTTTCTGCAATATATTTGAGCATGCAAATATTGTATTCTAGTTTATGGTATCAGAATACCTGTTAAATACACTTTTATCTTCCCCTTCACTCGAAAAGTCATTGTTGCCTGAGATATACTACTTTTGTCGAAGGCAGATATTTTTCATTTTCAATAATTTATTACATATAAATCTTTGCTTATAACTTCACGAAGCCTTCAGGCTGGAGGCATTGTTGAAGAAGAGTTATAGAAGGCAATCATTTTTTATATGTTCCTAATAAATGGAACTAGGCCAGGTAAGGGTATAAAAAAGTCAATCCGTGAGAAGCGAAGACGTGAAGCCAGTGGATTGCATTTGTGTTCTCATCTGAATAAGAAACAGTGCAAACACTACAGAGAGATCAAGTGAGGTTTGTTGTGCATCTGGGCACAAAAAAACAACTCAGGGAAAGGAAAATTCCTGTTCTGGGAGACTTATTTTCTTCCTTCTGAGGATCTCAAGTAGGGGAGGTGTGTGTGTGTGTCAAGTGGTTACATCCCAATGCATTTGGTTACCTTGGGTTTCAGATACAGAACCACCTTTTGATCTGAGTTTCCTGCAAACTCGGTTCAATGGGCAGCTGAATTGTGGATGTAATTTTTCACCAAATACACTTGAAATTATATTGACTGTATGAAGCTGTTTTTCCTCACACAAACCAGTGCACAGGGACAGTTTCCGTGTTCAGCCTTGCTGTGTCAGGCCACGTGATGCCAGTGCCACCATAAAACCTGAACAGTTCCTGCTGAGTGGCAGGTGACAGAGCAGCCAGGATTATAGAGCTGTGGGGCTATAAAATAAGAATCAGATTCCATGTCCATGTAGTTGTATATTAAAAAACCTACAGAGAACAACAAAAACTCCCCCTGAGACTTGCCCCCCTTGCAGCATGCACACCTTCCTGGCTTGGCTGCTTCTCCCATCGCTTATTATCCTACTAAAGTTATAGATGTATTCTGACACCAGCTTGGTGCTGTAAGAGCAGCAGTCAAGAGACTTCAGTGCCTGTGCAGGTGTGTCAGGTGTAAAATCAGAGTCTCAGGGAGCACACAAATTCACCTGAACTGCGGCGCGGGAGAGCAGAAGGCAACGCCGTGTCCTGGTCCGTCACATTCCTGTGTAACACGGGCAGGAAATTCAGCTCCTATAAATCCTCCTGGCTGCACTTGTTAGGGTTCACTTAGTGCTGTTTACAGCACTTGAGGACGTGTCCCTGTTGCACCCACTGCTGACACCGTGTCAGCGTGACTGTCCCATTTGTGCATTCTCTGGTTCAACGGCAGCTTCTGCTTGACACCTGCACGGCAACAGAAATCCTGGTTTGTTTCTAGTGGGAACGAAAGGAGTTGAAAAATTCACAATTCTCAGAATTCTTACAAGTGGAAACCATGGTTTTCAGGATGTTGGATACCCTGAGAAAAACGTTTTTGTGTTTGTGCTGAAGAGACTGAGCTTCAGGGTCAGCCTTGGCACAAACATGATTAGCAGCTGTGGGAGAGTTCAAGGCTCATGGTGTTCAGGTACGGAAACAATAGAGAAAAAAATGAAAATAAACTTCTATCTGAATTCCTTTTTAGGAAAAGAACATAAAAATAACTGTACTAAGTCTAACAAGTCTTAAAAACAAGGCAAGTAGGAGTTTCTGTGACCTTCCCCAGTGTGGGAATGTCTCACCCGCCTGTGTCTCCCCAAGCCAGGGCTTTGCTGTTGGGAGTGATGCTCAGTCTGAGACACTACCTGAAGAGAAAGATTAATGTGTCAGCGCTGGCTTAAATTGTCAAGCAGGTAATATTTCTTTTTTTTCTACAAAAGTAATTACTAGTGAAGTAAAGGATGGGTTTAGGCATCCAGAGGTTTAAACTGACATGAAGTATTTGGTGCGACTGTTCTACGAAGTGATTTATCCAGGTGGATCCAGAGGGTTGGTGCAATGAAAATATTTCTGGTTACTCTTACTGCTTACCATGCATAAAATCCCTGAAAGAGAAATATCTGAACCGTCCTGAAGAGTAATACTGGAAAGAAACCCAGGATGTGTGGTTCCTTGCAGTTCGTATTCATCATCCCATTCGCATTGCTTTCTTTATGTTTCCCGGAAAATTCCAGTAAACCACGAATACTATTTACTGCTAAAACACCCCAACACTTCCACTGTGTTACTAGAACTGCAAACTGCAGATCTTTAAATGACATGAAAGCAAGATCATTTGGCTGATTACCCATTTTCGCAATGATAGGTTTCCTTGTTGTGCGCGGAAAGTAAATGATAACGTTTAAGTCACATGGAATCTGGATGTGCAGAGCTTTCCGGGAGGTGATACCAGAGCCTCGTAGCATAAAGCAGTAATTGATGTGACTGATCCGTGAGTGAACCCTGCGAGGTGTAAGATGAATAGCAATGACTTGCAGGAGCTGCAGTAATGAGGCAGGCTGTGCTTTGCTCTGCTCTGCCAGAGGTGTGCAGAGCTGCAGGTTGCAGGGACTAAAACTGCATGGCAAGGGCGTCCTAATATAAACCCAGAATTCTAGTTTTTCAGCTGTTTCAAGTAGACCTCCAAACTGATGGGTTTGGATCTGGAGATTTTATAGGAAGAACAAATTCTCTTGTGCGTATGTCGTGCTAAAGAGGTTTTTGTAATTTTTTTTTTTTTCCATAAATCTTCCTTCTGAGCAAAATCCCTGTGGTATTTCAAGCGTTGCTTTGGTGTTTTCATAACAAGTTACAGGATGGTTTCTTGTACGTAGCAAAACAGGCTGCTTAACTTATTCAAGCTTTTTAAAAGGAAGAGCAGTTTCCTTCTGCAAAACTGTTCTTGAATTAATGAAGGTATAACCTGTTATGCTTTGGTTTAGTAGTAACACAGTCATTTGTGAATTTGCCCATTATATTTCTTCTACCAAAAGAACCATCTGCAAAACAGCTTTCTTCTAACAAGGGCTGTAAAACATCGGACTCAGAATTTCACAGTCACTTTTTATATTCCCTAACCAGTATGTTTCAGATTTGAAATTATGCATTTGCTGACTTCTTGACACAATTGAAGAATTGAAAAGCACCTGGTGGTCACTGCTGAAGTGCTTCCAGTGTCCCTTAGGCTGAGGAGGTGCCTTCCAGCTGTTTCCACCTTGGCAGTGCTGATGTTTAGCTGATGGTTCACTGTTCCACTCTGGTAATTGTGGAGTTGTGGTGGGATAATTTAAAAAAAACACCAAGTCTCATTTGGCCACGTTGAATGGGACTTTCTCTCATGGCTTTTTCACTTCTTATCATTGAAACTGCACGTGAAAGTGTGATGTGAAAGCAGAAAGTTGAGGAGGATTAACAAAGCCAGTAGCAGTTAAACTGACTCAACCAGCTCACCTCAATGCATGTTGGGCATCACACCAGCAGTGGTTTGCTCAGAGCTCTGGCACTATGAGCAAAACGGATATTTAATCCTTAATTTCCTTTGTTTTTCCATGTCCTCTGCATTCAGGTCCAGCCTTAGCAACACTGTTGAGTTTCAATTTCTTTGTCTGTAAGAATTAAGTTGAGGGGAAGGAGAGTTTGTGTTGCTGGAGCTCAATGGCAGCACTCTCACTGACTTCTGTGGGGTGACAAAATAGCACCCAGGAACTGGGGATGGAGGAAGGAGGGATGGGCCATTACTGTTTGGATCTGAGGGGCGGTGGGAGTTAAAAGGGTCATGAAGTTTATGCATTATTGACAGAATACCCATAATGGCTCCTTAGGAGCTATTACACAGTGATATGTGAGGGCCTGAGTTGGGGATGGTTTAATTTATGAATCATTTCTGTGATGGATTGCCTGCTCTGCCAGCCTGGCTGCTGCACTAACTCGGGGTTCTTAATTCATTATGAAAGATTTTATGCAAAGTAATTGCTGTACAACACCACTCTTCAGAATGAAATAATGTGGATGTTCACCCCCCCACACACCCTTTCCTTCTAGTGAAAGCTTTTGTTCACAATCTGAGAAATGCTCCGTTTGTGAAGTATCATCTGGAAAAGCTTTGCAAGGAAGCAGCTCTGCTAAGGAGCAGAGCTTCTGAAATGGCAAATAGTTTTGCACTTTGAGGTCTAATCTTTCAGGTTTCGGGTTCACTTCTGTCTAATGAAGTCTCATGTTAATTCAGGCAGAGGGAACATATTGAAATTCTTCATTCACAAATCCTCCAGAGGCTTTCAGGAATTGGTTCTGAAATATCAGAGGTGAAATTTAAAAAGGTCTTTTTATTATTTTGGTGGTTTTCCTGTACAGTCTTGAGCGAGGCTCATAATCTCTCTCTGCCTTTCTCTTCTTATTGCAAAACAAAGCTGCCCATGTGCCTTTTTTAAAGAAAGTGAATTACTTTTTCAAGCAGCATAAAAAGAGGGAACTCAGTTTTACAGTATGTGGAACCCCAAATAAGTACAAATGAGTTCAGAAGAACTAGACAAATTTTGTACCCATCTGCAGCATTTGGATTCTGTGGCCCAGATACAGTTTTTGTCTTAGGAAATCCCAAAAGAGTGTGAACAGAGATTGAAGGGATGGAGCACCTCTCCTATGAGGAAAGACTGAGAGAATTGGGATTGTTCAGCCTGGAGAAGAGAAGCGTCAGGGTGACCTGATTGTGGCCTTCCAGTGCCTGAAGGGAACCAACAAGATGGAGAGAGATTTTATTTACAAGGGTTGGAGCAGCAGGACAAGGGGGAATGGCTTCAAACAGAGAGAGGGCAGGGTTAGATGGGATATTGGGAAGAAACTCTTCCCTGTGAGGGTGGGCAGGCCCTGGCACAGGTTGCCCAGAGAAGCTGTGGCTGCCCCATCCCTGGAAGTGTTCAAGGCCAGGTTGGACAGGGCTTGGAGCAACCTGGGATAGTGGAAGATGTCCCTGCCCATGGCAGGGGGTGGAAGGAGCTGGTCTTTAATGTCCTTTTCAACCCAGGCTATTTTCTGAGTCTTCCTTTGCTCCTGATGTGCTGATTTCCCAGCCATCAGCCAGCCAGATGCTGAACCAGGTCAGGCTGTGATCCTCAGGGACACGTCAAGGACCCTCTTTCCTCACCTGGTTTTAACTGTAAACCCTTCCCAGCAGAGACTGCCTGTCCTGCAGGGCAGGTTAGAGCCCTGTTCTTCGAGGCATGGAGGAGATCATCTTCCCCACACAGTGCAGGGGCATGCAGGGATATTGAAGTCAGCCCCAGAATAAGAAGCTTGTTAATATGGTTCACACTTAATTTATTCTGCTCCTCGGGGGGTGAGTGGCGAGTCATTATTGAGCGAGAGCACAAACACAGAAATCCAAGGCATGGGTTTGATAGTTATTTTAAAAATCTTAATTCCTTCATTCTGCTTTCTTAATTCAAAGCAGGGATGGAATTGTACTATATTCTTCTGGGAAACGCAAAAATTGATTCCTCTGGGGGGAAAAAAAATTCAAATGAGAGTTTAAAAATAGCTCAAGTGATCCTTTTTCTTTCCATTAATATGTCCTATTTTTGAAGCCTTGAGATGAAATCTTCAAGATTTTTTTTTTTTCTTTCCAATAAATGGATGAATAACTTAAAAGTGCAATCCCAGAAATCTTGTAAGAGGGTACAAGCTCTTCTGCCTTGGCTAAGATTGATGAGGTTAGCCTGACTGGCAAGTGTGCAGTTTACATGCTAATAGCAAGTAGGCTGTCTCGCAGGGAGAAAATACATTGCAGAGTAAGTGTGGAATGTTTACTAGTCCCAGTAAAGTGCAACAGAGACAGTACAAATGATGTAAGAGGAATGCTGTGCAGGAAATATAAGTCATGAGATCAGGCATATGTGTTTCTTGGCCAAAACCCCTTTGTTTTAGAACCAATCCACGAGGGCTGGGAGCAGACAGACGTCACCCTCACCACCTTCACCCCACGCTGGGTTCCACAGGGATGCAGCAGCGTTCCCAAAGCTTCCCCCACGGCTCCAGAAATCAAGGGTGGGTAAGACCTCGTAAGCAAACTCTAAGGCGACCCATACTTGGTTTCAGGGGCTGTGTGGTCCTCCTCGACTCTGGGCATCGATGTGCTTCCTACGGGCCCTGTCCTCACACAAAACTCAGCCTGGGTGGCGAGCAGAGGGCAATTCTGCTTTTCTCCTGCTTCCAGAGAAGTTTGTGACAGTGAAAAGCTGAAGGAACTGTTCCTACTAAGAGCCTTTTGTGTTGGGAGGCACAAAGCTTTGCTTTCGCTGGTGAGGAGGGAAAGAAGGGAGGGTTTAAAATCTCACCCTCCTTTTTATCGTATGAGCCGTAAATTTGGGGGAGATTTTTAAGGCTCAGCGACTGAACACAAAATGAAATTTATCCCTGATGCCTCATAGGTGGTTTGTATTTTTGTGGAAGGCATCTTGGATTCATTGGCTGGAGCTTCCTTGTAAAAATAGGACAAAAAACTTTGTTTCCTTCACAGACTTACACAGCCTAATATTTATAAATTCATCACATCTTGATTTTAGTATTACTGTAATTTTAGGAGGTGGAAGGGAAGGGTGTCACATTGTTTGTGCTGAACCTATTTTCCCCTAAATTTTCTTCTTGAAGAAGAGAAAATTCAATTAATTTTCCTTTTGAGAATGTTGTTTTTATACAAGAAGCCCATCAAGAAGTGTCCTGCTGTAATGACTGTACCTTTATTTTGGTCTTGCATCATATTTTAAGTTTTGTAGACAAATCCATATGAGTTTTCATTAAGCACAGCTAGAGACTTACTCAAATCCTCATTTACTAAAATCAAATGGAAGTTTCTAAAGAAGCAAAGGAAAAACTGGCAGGAAGCTGTACTAGGCTGTGATGCCTGTCCAGTGTTATTGAAATGTGGTTTTTTCCCCCCAATGACTGTGAATTTTCTGTTCTCTTGGTTGTGTATCTGTTCATATTTGCCTGCACAGGTGTAGCTTTCTAAATTAATTATTCCAATATTTCTTGGATTGGTACCCCTTGAAGCAGCTGACAAACGTGGTGGACCAAGGAATCAGCACTTTGCTACAGAAAATGTCTTTGGGTTTTGGTTTTGCCCCTGGGTACAGACAGAAACATATAAGTAAAAGAAGTATAGACAAATACAAGCATCTGTTATATGATCAATAACCTTAAACAAAACAAGTTACCTGCTCTAAGTAAGCTCCAAAATTCGCTGTCAGGGGCTCTCTGAACTCAAATGTTGAGAAAATTAAGAAATATGAAAAGCCTTGCAATGATACTTTACTGCAGAAACACAAAGTTCATGAACTGCGATGCTCTAGCAAGAGTTTTAAAAAATAAATAAATAAATAAAATCACATCCCTGCATGCCATTTATCCACATCCTTCCTCATTTACGTACTGGCAATCAAAATAACCCGCTCCCCCATCCTCTGATAGGCTTTTCCAGCCTCTTTCTGTTTTAATTGCTCTGTTTCCTTCTGGCACGTAGGATAGGGTCTTTATTTATTTATTTTTTTCTTACCTCATATTTGAGGGGCAATAGTTTTCAGATACATGCTTTTCTAGGAATATAATATTTTGGGTAGTATATTTTTAAAGCTGATTTACTGTTTTTCTTTTGTTAGCTTCAGGGTTAGAAGCTTTGGGCAAATTTTAAAGTCTGTGTTTGATCTTTTTTTTTTTTTCCTCTTTCCTGGAAATATGACAGTTCATGGCAATCAGTAAGCTTTATCTTTCTCAGTTTTCTGCAAAATAATTATCTCCTTATGTGAAAGGATATTTTTGCATTTTAACAGGGACCATTTCAGAAAAGGCCATACTTCCATAATTTTTGAAACAATTGCGTTTAATGATAAAAATAATCCTTAAAAAAACTAATCTAAACTTCGTTGTCTCCTTTTTTCTCCGTGCAAGTTTTGCAATCCATAAGGAGAAAGCCAGTGGAATATTAGGCATTTGTAAATCCCAACTTGAGGACAGGCACGCTGAGAAGTCAATATGACTGTTGGTTGAGAAGAGGGCCCATAAAAAATGAAAATATTCTTATTTACAGAGGTTTAATTATTCTTTTGTGTGTTGACATCCCTTTCATTTTCTGTTTAGAACATGCATCTCCTGTACAGTTCATACATGTTATCACTTTAATTTTGGATGTGCAGTGTCCTGCTCTGGGCACAGCTGCAGTAACTCCAGAGCTGTCCCCAGTCCTGGCACTGCCCATAAAATCCACAGCGGGGGGAACTGCAGGTGGCGGCATGGAAGTCCCAATCAGAACATCTGGAATCGCACTGCTTCAAATCCTGCAAGGGAAAACAACTCTCCTTTTGCTTAAAAATTAATTTTCCTCCAGTTCCCTGCCTTGCTTCAGCACCGTGTCTGCTGAGACAGCATCTAACGCTGCTGGTCCCACCAGTGTCTTGTCTTGGGCTTTCATGTTTGTTCTGCTGTAGCTGGAATATTTCTGCTGCTTAATATATTGAGCCCCTTCCCCCCCATCCCTTTTACACTTCTCCTTTATTGTTTTCTTTGTGCTCAGTCTTCCCTGAATGTTTCCATTGCCCAGGATAGAAGGACCAGAGTAGCTGTTAATTATAACAGAGAACTGCAAGGCACCACGTCACATCTTTTTGGGTGCAGATAAATTACACTGCATCAATAGCTGTTGGTATCTGTGATGTTTAAGGAACTGTGACACATCTAAAAGTGCTGGAGGTATTACCCTGTTTTAAAAGATTTTTGATTATGCTGAAGAATCATTTGTAGGAGTTAATCCCATTCTCTTTTCTCAGTGAAAAGAGGGAGAATCTCTGTCTTGCCTCTGTGGAAAGCATTTAACCATTCAATTAGCAAGTTCATCTGGAAGCATGTGAAAAAAGACACAAAAATCCTCCTGGGCATGCTGTATGAATACCAATGTATTAATTAAAATCTACCTAAATATGTCAGTATTCTGCAGTTAGATTCATATCATCTTTTATCATAAAGTTACAGTTTATATATCATTAGGTGTTTATCTTTTAAAAGGGATATGTTTTCTGGGACATATAAAATTCTGGAAGGCTCCTGGGTTTATAAAAATGTCTCATAACTGCAGAGAACCATATTGGCATTAGAGCAGGGAGATCTGCTGGGATGCCTCGTGTTGGGCCCTGGAAAGGCAAGATCTGTTTGGGTTTGTCCCTCTGGTCTCCTTTCTTTGTTTAAACTGTGAAATGCACAATGTAAACACACAGCAGAAATGGCCAAACCCAAATGTAATCTTTACATTTTGCTGCTTTTGGTTTAGGGTTTTTTTTTTTTTAAAGCTCTGAAGTGCTCAGGCTCCTTAAACTTTGTGCTGAATCAGCAAATGTGCCTCTTGGGATGATCCATTCCACCAGGTTCAGGTCTTGTTATCACCTCACCTGCTCTCACTCCACTTTCTCTGACTGTCTCCCTTACTTTGTCCCATTCTCTTCAGTTATTCTTCCTTTTACTCTAGTGCTTCCTACCCAGCTTCTCAAAATGACTATTTTGGGACCCTAAATCCACGTGAATTTACAGCAAGAACAGATGCTGGTGCTTTGGAGTCCATATTTCCTCTGACCCCCTTTACAAAAAGGACTAAAAACCAGGATTTCCCTGCTGGATTGTGGCATGAATCCAGGAGATGGGTTTTGGAGGGAAAATTAGCAGCTATTGCAAGGCTCATGCTAAATCTCAGGGGTGAGAGACCTCACATAATACCCTCAGTTGTGGCTTACTGTAAGTAGGAGGGTGTCATTCAGGGTGAACTTGGGTGCTGTGCTGGAAAATACTCAATATATGTTGGATTTGATATTAATTTTAAATTAATACGTGCTGAAAGTATTTATAAAGGAGCTGTAGACGTGGCATTTAGGGACGTGGTTTAGTGGTGGGCTTGGCAGTGCCTGTAACCAGGACCATGTCCCTTTGCTCCTTTGTCCCTTTGCTGGGCTTATCCATGTGCTACAAGAGAGAAGGAGCAGGGCACAGACACAGGTGTCCATCTGTCCACGGACTGCCCTCCCTTGGCTGTGTCCCTTTAAGCCCTTTGTGTCTCCTGTGCTGCTTTAAAAAGTTCATAAAGTTTCCCCATTCCATTTGCTGTTGCTAGGTGCTGGGTGGTGGAGGTTTTTTTTTTTTTTTTTTTTTCATTGTGCTTGTTATGAACAAGCCTTCAGCAGGCTAAGAATATTTTATAAGGTTAGAAAATGGTGTTAAATGTTAATTAGCAGTTGCATAATCCCAGGTGGCATCCTCTCACATGCACTCGTCAATTTTTAATGAGTGTCACTCGTGCACATCAAACTCAAAATTAGCTTTCTTTCCCAAGTACTCTGTTTGATTTTCACACTCACTTCCCCTCCCCTTCTCCTTTGATGTTACTGACACAATATATCATGCTGGCATTTGCTTTGGTTTCATCTCCAATGCATATTGTCATGTAGCTAGTTAGTTATCTGCAACATAGACACATCCTCCTACCCGTAGGAGCGCAGTTCAGAGAAGCACAGAATGAAGCCTGGCTTTTATTTTTTTTTTTTTCCTTCTTAGGCGTAGCCTCTCGTAACTTCAGTGAGGAAAACTTGATGCAAAGGCATTTTGGGGTTTGATCTGAGAATTCAGAGTACTAGAGCTGCACTCTGAGCTTAGCTGGAGGTGACCCTCACTGATCTGCTCCGCATCTGCTGGAGCCCTGGTGTAGTTCCTCCAAATTAAAATTTGGAGAAACGGTCTCTGTATCTCCGTTTAATTTATCACAAGTTAAAAAGGCTGACAAGGAGTGTTGTAGATCCATGCATGAGGTATCTGGTGGATGTTGCCCCGCTTTATCTGTGAATTGTGCTGGTATAAAAGCATGAGTACTCATAAGTGGAAAGGGAGATTTAGCATTCCTAGCAAGCTCAGCCCCGTATGGGATTGCCCTCTGTGGGTTGGGTTGGTTTCTGGAAGGTGTCAGGAATGAAAGTGGCCCAAGCCCAGTAATGATTTGCAGATCTGCACGTGCAGGTGAAGTAACCTGATGGTTGTAGCCCTTGTACCACATCTTTGGCTGAGTAAGATCAACTCCATCCCTGTGGAGTCTGTCTCTTGGCTTCCTCAGTTTGAGCAGAGCTGTGGACTCAAACCTGTTAAGCAAGTTGTTGATAAATCCCAGACCAGTGGAACAGAAGCTCAGATAACTGAATTTTCACTGCTGATCATTTCCATTAGTCTTCTTGCTTGTTAGAAGCCAAACTCCATCCCCCCTGCCCTTCCCTCAACATGCACAGCTTGGCCCTTAGGTTCTGATTTGATCATGGAAGTAATTTCACTTTGGTCTGCATTTTGCTTTGATTTTTGTTTGTTAAGGAAAGAGTTCTTCTAAGCATCAGGATGATTTTGTTTTGTTAAATGGAGTTGTTAGCTCACTTGGCAGGAGGCTCTGTACAGACTTTGCTTTGATTTCCCCTAAGAATACCATGTGTTTGAAAAATATTGGCTTCTTGACACTGTAGTGCCAGTGACCTCTCTTTCCAATGAACAAACTCAGCTTTAAATTATTTTTTATTAATCAAGATTTTATCTCTTACCAGAGATTGACAGCTTTCCAAAATCCTTTTGACAGCTACTGTTACATGCAAGAGGTGAACCAGAATTAACGATCAAGGGTTATGGGCCTGATTCCTGCTGTTACTTCCCCAAACTTGAATGGAGGGGGGGAAGCTCACTGATCCTCCTGCACTTACACCAGCACAAATGAGATTAGAATCCAGTCGTGTATCCAGGAAAATGAAAATGTCATGGCAATGACTTGTGTCCAACTTGTGGAATAAACAGATCAAGCAGGAGTAATTGCGTTTCTCTTTCCCCCTCCCTGCACACGGACACTTCTCACTGTCCTTTGATGATCTGCACAGAAAATATAGAGGATAATAAATATTTCCACACTCTTTGCTAGTTTGCAAGAATAATGTAGCCACTTAAAGGGAAGAAGGTGGCAAGATGATCACGAGGTGTTGAAGTGCCAAAAAACCTGTGTATTTTCTGAAAGCTTCCTACTGAAAATGTGGGGTTTGTTATTTGTTGTTTGGTTTTTTTTTAATTTACAGTAGCAAAGGTGAGGGGAGAATCTTGGGCGGGGGGGGGGTGGTGGTGTTTGTTGTTTTTGTGGTTAGTTTTTGGTTTTTGTATCCCAGCAGCACATAGAAGGCCCGGTCCTGTGCAGACACCAGTGCAGGCACTGTCCAAGGAGGCAGTAGGGGTAAATCAAATGGTGCCCCACTGCCAACTCCCTCTGCACTGCTCTCCAGTGCAAGCAAAGATACAAAATGCTCAGATGTGCCCACTGAAACATATTGTGCTTTCATTTCAGAGTTCTTACTGCATGGGAGAACTTAAAAGATAGTTTTAATATCAATTAACGTTGGTTTGATCCTTTAAGAGAAAAATTCTGATAGGAATCCAGCCCTTGCTGTTCCTGAACTTACATCTGCTCCAGACCCATCTGGAAACTCAAATGTGGTGGATGACTTTAGGAAAGAAATGATTACTGAGTGTTTATTCCAGTCTGGATCAGAAGTTGAATGTTAAAAATGCCATGAGATAACTTCATGTGCTGGGATTTGTCACCTCGACTGAGATTCTTAAAAGCTTTGAACTGTCCACAGTATTTATTAGGACTGAGTTTGGACTTGTTTTGACTCTCCCTGTCACTCTTCAGGTTTTCATGCTTTCTTTTCAAGAGCTTTGGACTGTCCATTGAAGCTTTGAGGAGATAGGTACCATTAAAGAGGATGTGTTTCTCAGACTATATTTCTTGGTAGACTATCAAGACAAATTATCAGCTGCTTCTGGGAGACCTCCAGTCATTTCAGGTGCATTTGTGATCGAGCATGTCCTGCCAGGCATTTGCCTCTTGAAAGCAGCTTATTCTCCTGTGTCTGCTAAGCCAAGTGTGTCAGCCTTAAAATGCTGCCTGAATGGTGCCTCAGCCTGGAGAAAGGAGCAGAAAGGTGCTCTCAGTGCATTGCCTCCTGTTCTATTTCCTGACTCATAATTTTCAAACACACGTGCTATAATAAGTGAAACCTATTCATTTGGAGGGCAGGATTTTTTTCTTCTTTTCCTCCCCCCTCCTTGCTTTTGAATTATGATTTACTTAATGTAAGATATTCTGCTTTCCAGGAGACAGAAAATTGGTTGCTTCTGCCAATATTTGGAGTTATAAACCATTGCTTGAACTTTATGATGGCATGGATCCCAGTGTATAGATTGTTACTGTGGTTAAGGATTGTCTTATCAGCTCTAACAGCCCTTGGTGTTGCTTCAGGCCATTAAGCAACAAATTGCCTGTAAGGAATAATTTGTTGCATTTCCTCTACCTTGTTTTATAATGGAAGGTATTATATTTAATGTTATGTGTCCTTGGGTTCAGTTGTCACCAGTTCTTCAGCCTATGTAAGTGTCCAGTTATTCCCTCTCTTGGGAATATACCTTAGAGAAGGTGAGGTGGATTTTAAAGTATTTTGAATTAACAGCAGAGTTTTACTTGTTCGAATTGTGAGTCCAGCAATCCCATGGACTCTGTGTTCTAATGCCTGGGTTTGTTTTTTAGTCCATGGCAATTTCTAGGACAGGCAAATGCAGACGTTTGATCATCCATTTGCATGTCAATATTGAGTTTAATGCATATGCTGGCTTGCAGAAAGTTGTGACAGAAGAAGGATGTCAAAAGACAGAATTACTGCAGAGATGTAATTGTGGTATAAAATTATTAAATAACATTGGAGATGTGATAAAATTAGAGTGTGGCCCTATTTTGAATTAAGACTATGTTTCATGTCATCTTCTCACATTGTGTTAAACCCTATTTATTCAAACCTTAATTGACTCTAAGCTGTGTAATGGAAACGAGAATCAGCCCATTGTTCTCAATGGGTTTTACTGTCCATGTTTACAGCTTGTTTTGCCAAAGAGAGGAGTTAAGGCTTTTTCAGCCTTCATAACTTTCATTGTCATTTGAAGGAGAAAGAAGCAAAGACACGAGTTCTCAAGACACAACAGAAATATTGACCCCCTTGGTGTTCTATCCACAGCAAAGTCCCTCCTCCATATAAACAACATCCCTGTCTCCATCCAGGCAGTGGTGGAGCAAACACACTTGTCTTTAGCCAGGCCTCACTCACTGTTCTCTTGTTTCATTCTGTTGCTTCACTGGAATTAATTTGGTTTCCCTGGAAGTGGGCTGAGAACTGTCCCTAAGGCACGTCTGAAAACAGGCTGAAGGGCTGGGAGTAATGACCAATTATACTGCATTATATCAAAAGCCAAATGATTGGGGGATCACAGGGTTGGAAAATGTTGTGACAAAAGGTAAGAAAGGTGTTTGATGGTTCTTTCCTGCTTCCTGGACCATCTTCTGTGTATGGCTCGCTTTGAAGCGAAGGCTGGATTCCAGCCATCCCCGGTGATCTGCTCCAGACAGGTGTTAGCATTT
Organism: Myiozetetes cayanensis; assembly: GCF_022539395.1. NCBI lineage: Eukaryota > Metazoa > Chordata > Aves > Passeriformes > Tyrannidae > Myiozetetes > Myiozetetes cayanensis. The sequence goes on along the minus strand of NW_026086937.1, from coordinate 20,128,123 downwards.
CACAGTTACTGATTTGGGCAGGGTGATTTAAAAACCTGTTAAATGCCTTTTCTCCTTCTGCTGTGAGACTTGAAGAGCCAACAAATCCAAGGACAGTGCTGTAGAGAGAGCTGTACGTGAGTGAACTCCATTGATTTTTGATGGAGAACTCCATCGATTTTGATGGAGCCACACTGACTGACACCACCCAAGGAATCTGCCTGAAATGAGAGGTGGATTGTGGTTTTTTTTCCCCTTATTATTGAGAGACTTAGAGGTCTTTACGTTCTAGTTAGCCTAGAAATGTGCAAATTTGTTGAAAGCTTTTGGTGACACGGGGAACAAGAAGGACGTAATTTGGCTCTGTGGAACTTTAAGCAGGAAGGTGAGAAACTGAGGAGTTTAATTTTCCTTTAAGAGGAATGTGAATCAGAAATAACTGCTGAAATCAGTGAGGTACACAAATGTAAAAATTGGAGAAAGCAAAAAGCAAATCTCTCCCATTAGCATTTTCCTTGTAAATTCAATGCATCTGATAAAGAAATCATTTAGAAATAATAAACATGCCATTTTTGCAGTCACATTTCAGAGCAGAACCACACTTCAAGGGCTGTAATTGTGACCTACATTTTGAATTATTTGATAAGGCTGACCCCCCATGATGATCTCAAATTAAAATCTTATAAATTACCACTTTCTGGCAAATAGGCTTGCTGTTATCATTTCACTCTGACATTTATTCTTTGCTATGGGTCACTGCTTTATTACTGTAAGAGCTTTTGGCCAAGTGCTGTTCCCAAAGCATAGGAGAGACGTTAAAGGTTAATTTCTTGCAAACTGTGAGAAAATGTTATGTCTCATTCATTTAGACTTGCATTACTGAATTTGCATTCTTTTTATAGTATGTGTATTAGTATGTAGCTAAAATCCCTCACAGCAAATCAACCAATAAATTGCAGTGAATTGCAGTGCAGTAATGAATTGCTTGTCATTTGGTTTCTAACAACAATAAGAAGGAGGGTTTTTTATGGTCTTGGCCAGACAATTAACATATTCTCTGGTGGTGTAACTCTGAAGTCTTTGGAGCTCTGCCTGCAGAGGACTTGGCCCAAAAGTTGCAAGTGCCATAAAAGTTGATTGTCATGTCTTCATCTGAGCATGCCTGGGGCTGTAGCCTTGCTATAAAAAATTATGATGATGAGAGCTAATGTTTGGTTCTGCCCTGCACTGGGTATTCAAATGGACAGGCAATTCCCCTGGAAATTCACAGCAGCACCTCGAATGGAAAACAATTCTTGGTTGGCCAACACAAGACCAGATGGGCTATCCCCCTCAGGAAGAGCCCTGAGAAGTGTTTGTTCTGCATGCAAACGGAATTCATCTGGGATTTGACAAGGGGACAGTGTATGGAGGACTTTTTGGGATTTGTCAGACCTGCCTTTCAGGTGGTGACAAAGCCAGAAGGCAGCAGGAGTGATGTGAATGTGCAATTGCCTTCCAAAGATATTGCATTCCATGTGAGGGTGTTTTTTTTAAGGTATTAATGTCTACCTTCCCAGTGGGAAATACTGTAGAGGAAACTGTTAATTGTCTCCATACTCAGCTGGTGTCAAGGAGAAGGAGCTGAATGACTGTGTAATACCTTCATGTTGCCTGGGCAAGCACTTCCCTGGGGGATTGAAGTTGTCCTTAGAAAGAAAAGGGGTACAGCATGGAGTTGGTAAGAGCAGACACCCCCACACACCTAGTTCTCTTTGGGGTTACTCAGAGGAGTTTGGCTATGAGGAGGAGAAGGAGGGAGGGAGGGAAACACTGACACAGCTCTTTACCAGACAGAAATGATTAAAAAATGACTCGTGGTCTACACCATGTGAGCGATCACTGGGAGCTCCCTGAAGAAATAGGTTAATAAAGTTGTGACCTAATTAAATCACAGATCTTGTTTGTCTCCTTGCCCACTGGAGACTGACATGTTCCAGACTTTGCCATGACACCAGCCCCGAGGATTACGTGCCTCGTGCAGGACAGTGTGAGCAGGTGAGAGATGTTTTACACATCGAGTCACTGAATATTCCACTTTTATGTTGGATGGGGACTCGCATTAGTTAGTTTGTTGTTTACTAGTTGGGCTTGCAGATAGTTTCTGCTTAGCATCAGGAAACATCTGTGTGATCTCTCCTGAGGCTTTTGTCATTACTACACTGTCTAGTCTTAATTCTCTCTGATTATTTTGGCCATCATGCAGTCTCCCTCTACTGCCAAGTTTCGAGGCTTCAGTAAATAGCAAATTAAATGTGTAACCTGCATGTAAAAAACTCCTATATATCATAAAGGCGCTGCTTCACTCTGCACTGCATGACTCATCTGTACAGTAAAAGGAAGATTAGCTGTGTTAGCGAGGCTTACACAAGGTTTACTTCATGCCAGCTGCTGGTTACTCACAACTGTGGGTTCTCAGGGAAGCAAATCCCGTGCCTGGTACTGGTGGATCATTGTTGCCCATCCCAGGTTTGACACTGGCAGAGGTTGGAGCTGACTCCCAGTAAGGTTTGTAGCAGTTTAGAACCAGAAATCGAATTAGTGCCTCGTTCCTGGCACTGAATGAGGTTTGTTTGGAAAGTGAGAACGGTGAAATGTTCTCTATCAGGTTGTACTGTGCAATGTCCCTATACAATAGGGAATACTTATATATATATTTGAGCTTCATATCCTACCCTTTTATGGCTTCACTGGGGTTAAGATAGGAAATGGAGCATTATGTGTGTCCCTATTTGGCCATAAATCTGACCTTTTGAGATTTTATTTTCTTCAGTGTGTGAGCATATTGTGTCTATGCTTTCATCCTGATTTGGACTTTTATTTTGAGTTAAGCTCACTGATAGTTGTCAGTGAAGGATGTAGAACTGCAGCTATGAAATTCAATAAGCCACTGATATGATTATAAAAGCCTCAACAAATAGCTGTGACATTCAGCCCTCACAGAGCTCGTTTTTTTCATTCTCATTCTTACCTAAAGAAGTGCTAATGAGAACATTTTGGAGTGACTTCTATAACTTTTCACTGCTTTCTTGTATGAGACTTGGAGGTTTTGTTTGGATTCGTAAGACAGCTTTTTTATGAGATTTTTTTTTTTCCACAGAGAAACATCAGGGACTGCAAGGAGAAAAATGACAGAAACATGTTGGAGATGAAAATAGATCAGTGTTTGGCACTTCATGCTGTTTAATTAGGAAACATTTAGTTCTCTTTAATTTAGTTATTTGTTTGAGGTAAAGAACTTCTAAGGATTTTGCCATTAAAGATCTCATTGTACATCAATATACACATTGATTTTTGGAGTAGTTTGAGATCATGCGTGTTTTCTCCAATGTATTGCTAAAGCAAATCCACAAATTGTTATTTCTGTGCCAGTCTAATTGACTGAGGGGTCAAGTGGTGGGACCTTCTGTCTCAAGGAAATCCGGCCTCTCGGATATTTCCTTAAACTGTCAGAGGACTGAACAACCTCGTAAGGAAATGCATTTGGTGAAGGGTCATCCAGTCTTAGTGCCATAATACAAACTATTTTGAAGAATATACAAAGAAAGTGCCTGGAGATTAGAATTTTATCACTTGGATGACAAACTTACCAGTGCACTTTGAGTTGCCAGTCGATGCAATGCCTTGACTAAATTTGGAACTTACTGTGTTTAAGAGTCAATAGCAACTAATCCTTTTTTTAACCATGGTGGTAATTAAATTTCTATCTGATTTAATTCTGATTGTTTTAAAGCTTTATCATCTAAGTATTAATGAAAATTAGCCAATTTGATTTTTTCATTGTTAAGAGGATACATCAGGAAGAAGTTGTTTCCTTGTTTTTCCAGAGTCCTCAGCCCAAACTTGCCTCAACAGAAAGGCTGTTTGGATTTAATTTTAAAAACAAATAATGAATGGAAAACCCTGCTTAGCTCCTTTGATAAGAAAAAATAATTCATAAAGGATACAGATTGCAAAGTAGGGGCTTTTTAAGTGCGTGATGATAAGAAATAATTTTTTTTAGGAATGAAATGAGACCCTTTCAAAATCTTGTGCCAGGAGAGGGAACGAATGTTTCTAAGTGCTGGAGAAGTCAGACTGGTGACAATTGTCATTTGAGTGGATTAGGGAGAATAATGAGTGTCTCCTCTCACACTGTTCTGCTGCCTTGCTCTCCAGCTGCTTTCAGCCCCTCGCCCTGGATGTCTATTACCTATTTCATTGATAGAGGACTGTATGAATTTGTCCTCTAGGTAAACACATTTCTATTTTAAAGGGTGCAGAAATTGTTCCAAGATACGACTAAATGATCAGAATGTGCTCTCAGCTCCAGGTGTAATTTTTGCCTTATTGATTTGTTCTGGGGCTGGCTACAGTACATTTAAAACCACTCAAGTGAGTGGAAAATGAGGGAATATCCTCCAGCAGCATGGACTGGCCAGATGATGCAACAGGTTTTTTTGTGTGTGCTGCAAGTCCTGGTATTGTACAAGTTTAAATTAAAAGGGAGATTTCAATTTTAATGTAAGCAGTGAGGGTACAATGTGCAACTTCAAAATAAAAAAGGCAGAAATACAGTATTAAATGTAAGTGTTAAGTCAGTGTTAAGGCTCCTGAGATGTGTGTCGAGGTTGTTATTCTTCCAAATTTAAATACCCAGTAGTACTTTTCGAAACCCACTTGTACAGACATGCTATTTCTCTTTGAACAATAATGATTTGCCACCTTTTGTTTTATCTTTTGAATGTCCAGGGTGGCAGCATTACCACGTCAAAACTAAATCATATTTCTTATGTCTTATTTCATTCCCTTTAGCAGCATTTGACAAGAGAGAGAAGACTGTTGTATTTTCAGCAGCAAAATACCATACATCCTTAGGAGAAATTATAAAACTTATCAGACACATTTTAATAACTTCAGTCACATGTACTGAAAGCAGGCAGAAGCAAAATATTGACTAATGAAGTATTTACACATGGAAAAATTTGGTTATTTACTGTGTTGCAAGGGCTTATGACCATTTTATGGAGATTTCTATGCTGTGAGATTTAATAATCTTTCTGATTTGTCACTCCAGTGGACTGAAGTTGCTTGTGAATTTACCCTAAATAGAATTTTCTAATCATCCTTAAGGAAAATTAGAAATATGTGGCAGATTAACAAAGCAGCCATTCATCTGCTGGGTTAAATGCACTAACATGAACTTAACAAGCGATGTCGTCTTTTAACACATGCAAAGGACCAAATTATCTGCTGAAAGACTGACATTATGTAAATGTAACATTTGCTGGACCTCTAAACCCTGTGATTAAATTACTGTCTAAATTATTCTGCAATATGAATGTCGCCTAGAAAAAGAAAAGCTGTAAAAGAGACGACTGTGACATCTTTGGGGTTTGCAGTATTTCCATAATGAGTGTTTGAAATGAAGGGTTTGTATATATAACTCAAAATCTTAATGAAATGAGAAGAAAGGAAGGGGAGGGCGTGACGTGAGGAAAACTTACTTTTGCAAAGAGGTAGATTTATCCTGGGGTTTCCACAAGGCTCTGTTAGCAGAAGAAGTATGGCTCAATTAAGAGGGGGATTTAATCCACAAATCAAAACTTGTCACCGGAGAGACGCTTCCCCCACCTTCCTCTGCGGATGTGTTGGGTAATCAGTGGCAGGTAATCTGTTTTCACTTAGTGCTCTGAGAGTGACACATCTGTAAAATAGCAGAAAAATGAAAAGGGAAGAGTGTGCTGAGACTGTGGTATTGCAAGTAATTATGGCCCTGAAAGGCTGCGTGGAAATTGTTCCCTGAGAAAAGCCATCTCCTCGTGCAGAATGGGCGATCAGTTAACTGGCTCTGTGTCATTAGCTCATGGAAATTATCTTACTTGTATTTCACTCATTCAAAAAATTAAAATCTAGCAGAACAAATGGGCTTCAGCAAATGGAGGAGTTGAATGTTTTATTAATTGGCTGCTTGGTAAGCTGTGACAACAACGGAGAGGGGCTGAACTTCGCCAGGAGGCGTCATCTGAGCCTCAGGGAACACCTGTGAGGTGAAATTACTGACTGACAGCCCTTTTTGGATTACACAGCACCAGGGTCCAGAGTGATGGAGAGTTAACACTCCCCTGAAAATCCATAAAGAGCAGGGGTTTGGTCCTTTTGTGTCTCCATGAAGCCCCAGGTGGGAATCCACCACAGATGGAAAGCAGCAAAACTCAGATGCTTGGAGAAACCCCTTGATATCCACCCTCACTGGCAGGTTAAAGATTTCTGTAAAGCTCAACTGTATTTGTTTGGTGGAGCTTTTACTTTTTGGTAGGGGCCTTTTTCTCTCTCCTCTCTGTGCCTCTTTCCTGGGGGAAGAATTTGGGGAGGACAGGGAAGTCTGTAGGAGGGGAGGGCAGCTCTGAGACCTTGGAGATGAAACACTCCTGCTTCCTGTTCACCATTTAGTAAACATGTAATAATAGATAAAAGGAGACAAATACATGTTCATTTACTGAAAGCAAGGTGTTACATTTCTGGTTTTAGAGTGGTTGATTTGAGCTCACACTAAGGAACACTGACAGAGAAGGGGGGGTGGGAGGAGAAAAGACAGAAATATTAGCAAACCAGCATCAAACAGATACTAATTTTGTGTGTTTCCAGGCTTTGCCAACCAACTGAAACATCTAGAACAGACTTGCTCCACAAAAATGTCTTGTAGTTTGTAAGACACCTTGTTTTATTTGTGCTCCTAGCTTTCCTTCCCTCCCTCGCTTCCTGAAAATAAGCACTGCAAATTTTGCTTCGCCCCATAATACTGTCCCCTTCATATGGAGATTTTTTGGACTATTTATTCACAGGTCTTTATTAGAAATAAAGACAGTCAGTATGATCAGTGCTGGTATATGTCAGTATGAACTCAGCAGACTGATTTGGGGGGGGTGGGTCCTTTTTCACATGGATCTTGCATTTCTGACCAGTTTTGCCTTCAAGGTTTGTTGCTCCCTATCTCCACCATGCCCAGTGATATTTTATAATCAGGAAGGCTGGTTCCAACACATGGTTGTCCCTCCTTGTTTTCTCAGCAGTTTGATGGCACTTCTTGGTTCTTTTTGTAAATGTTTGTGGTTATGAGGACCAGAAAATTCAGTGTGATTGTTTTAACTGCAATGTGTGCATGTTACCTTTTCTCAGGCAGCAGCAAAGTTTCCCCTCAGACAGTGATGTTTTCCTGAGAGCCTTGTTCTTGCTTGATGTGCCAGATCCTGGATGTTTTAGATAGAACCAGCTCATTCAGATTCTGGGGAAATCCAGATGTCTTTCTAGATTGATTCGTGTTTCCCCCAGCCAAGCGATCGAGGTGCTGTTTCCAGATGAAGCAAATCTCTCTTTTGATCCTACAGACCCTTAAACAACTTCACCTCTTCTCCCTTTCCCCCCCTCCTTGTGATTTTGTTCAGTGAGAGCAGGGCTGAAGAGGGTTTAATTCAGGTGATTTTTTAGTGATGCTGCCTGTCCCAGTGCACTGCCATCTGCCACTTCAATGGGGTGTGACGGTTTTGTTCTTTTTGTGAGGAAAAAAGCTATTTTTCATAAAACAAGCCTGCAGGTGTCCTTCTGGCTTCCCTTCATCTGAAGCCTTCCTATTGTGTGGGAAGAAAAGCAGAAAAAAACTGTGGATAGTAATGATAGTAATAATAATGAAACCCTCTAAACTGATCCCCCTCCCCAAACTATTTGCAGATTCAACCAAGATGGTATCTTAATGTTTGAAACTTGCTTTTTATTTATGGTTTGTCTTCAAGCCTTAATGATGTGCCCTGGCCCCTTCACAGCTGGGAGAAGACTCTGCAGAGTGACTTAGTGGTTTGGTGGTTTTCCTCTTTTGAGGTGAAAATACAATTTTCTGTGCAACTGTGCCAAAGTTACCTCCAGGATTGGCTTTGTTTTTGGTTTGAAAATGAAATGTTCCTGGTTTGCCTTTCTCCATTCCCTGTTCCTGTTCAGTCAGTGCCCCATAAATACACCTGAACACAACCCCTGCTCTAAGCAGTTCAGTTTGTGATTGAAAATACCAGGAAAATAGAGAAGCACAAGAATCAGTGGCAAATATACTCCCTTTGAAGTTTATTTAAATTCTGGAGGAAATTAATTGCACAGGTAATTATATGAGTTTAAATGCTTTGAGGGTGAGGGCTGGTCCTATATTTGATTATCTCTGATATATATATATACACATTGCTCTTAATTATACCATAATGCCTGGTAACTGAGAATTTTGGTCATTTCTGGCACAAAAATATGTAGTTTTTCAGTATGTTGTTCTTGAGCTTAAATTACCACAGGTTTACACCTGTGGACTATAAACTAAACTTTATCATTAATTTTTCAGCATTTAAAAAGAAAAAGTAGGCTAAACTTCAGCTGTTGTAGATGAAGTATTTAGAATAATTTCCCAAAGCCCTTCATAAATGTGACATTGATTCATTGATATACAGACCATTAGCAGTTAGTCTCCTCTGTTCATCTATCATTTCAATTATCTCTAGACTTCCCCAGGGTCTTTGACAAATGGGAGACAATTTGCATTTTGTACATTAATGACCTTGGTGGAATTTGTAATTTTATCCCCCCATCTTATAATTATACTTTAGCGTTGGAGGGGAAAACCCCCCAAAAACTGCACTTGGCCAGTTTTTAATTTAATCGGAAGTGTGTGGGAATTGAGGTGTGGGAAAAGGAAGAAATAAGGGAAAAAGGAACAATTAAGGAATAAAATGCTTAAAAATATTTTTCACCTCGTGAAGAACCTCTACCTGAGGTCTGTTTTACAAGGGAATGGGTCTCAGGCTTAGGGAAGTCTGACAATGCACAAGAGGAATTTCAAGAAATGGTCCCTAAAAAGACAAAAAAAAAAAGGAGAGGGAAAAGAGCCATGTTTTAAAACATGAATTCTGGAGGTGAATGGCACAGGTGGATGTCCAAGCATCTAACATGGACCACAACATCCCTCGCTGCTTTGCACCATCAGACAGCTGCTCCACAGGGAGCCAGACTCGGCTGTGGAAAGTGGGAATGATTCATTCAGTGATCATAGAAATGATAAGGTTGGAAGAGATCTCTAAGGTCAAGTCCGACCATTCCCCCAGCACTGCCAAGCCCACCATTAACCACGTCCCCAAGTGCCACATGCACTCACCTTTTAAATCCCCCCAGAGATGGGGACTTCCCCACTGTCCTGGGCAGCTGTGCCAGGGCTCAACAACCCTTTTGGGGAAGAAACTTTACCCAGTATCCATCCAAACCTCCCCAGCACAATTTGAGGGCATTTCCTCTTGTCCTGTTGAGTATTATCTGGGAAAAGAGATCAACTCCCACCTTGCTATGACCTCCCTTCAACTGCACGTAGCCTGCTGGACCTGGCAGAGGTTTATGTTGAAGCTCTCCAGACTTCAGGAGTTGTCTCCACAGAATATCTCACTAAAACTCCTGCAATGTGCAGCAGGAAGGTGAACTGTGGGCTAGAGTAGCACCAAGGTTGGCTCTAGGTAAAAATGTCAGGTGTTAAAACAATTTCCATTAATGATTTTGGGTTGTCTGATACTCACAAATAATCCTTCTTGGCTTTATGTTTTATAGAACATAAGGTAAACTATTAACTTCCTACTCTCCCATGTTTGAACCTCTGGTGTTTTGCTCCAGTGGTGAAACAACCAGGTTTTAGAGTTACCTGTATTGGCCACTGTTCACAGATTTCCTTTGTTTAAAAGAATAAATGCAGAGAAGTATCCCCATGTTGTCAGTTCTTTTCGCTGTTTGTTAATGGTCATAGTGTGGGAGATATGAGATATAAGTATTTAGTAAAATGAAAAAGTAAAAGTATTTAGTAAAAGTAGGAGTTGTAAGTATCCGGGAAAATTAAGCCTTGAAAGCTTCTAGGTGGGTCAAAGAGGTGGTGCAGTGCAGACAGAAAAAGTAAAATTAATAACTAAAGTATCCTGTAATTGAAGAACAAGTTGCAGTCTCGCTCCATTCGTTCCTTCAGCAGAAAACTTCACAGCCAACTTTCAGGATTTTGGGGTAATGTGTTGTTTTTTCGAGTAACACAGGGAGACGTACGCAGTGACTGCATCCATCGTGGGGAAGGAATATTCTCCAGGAATATTCTCCAGTTGTTAAAAATTCCCCGTTGCCATCAGTAACGGCAGCGTGGTATCTGAGACACCAGAGGCTTTGCCTTTCCCTTTGAACACGAAATCACTGCAGTCTCTCAGACAACATTAGGTGGTAACTGTTGGCAACAGAGACGATGTTGGGAGCGACGTATTTTTCTGGCTGGATTTCCAGAACCATCCATAACATTGCACTACACGTCCTCTGCTCGTAGATCACACTTCCCTTTTGTGCGTCAGAACGACTTTGGCTGTCTCTGCCACGCAAAAATTAAAAAAAAAAAGGTAATTAGCCTGGGTTGGATGTGAGGAATTTCTTTTCTGATTGGAACTGAAAGGGTGAAATTCCAAACGTGGAAACCCGAGCTGTGAACTGGCACCGACCGACCTGCGGCCGCGGCGATCCCACCTGGATGCTCACGCTTAGGGGGGGTTTATGCACATAGGAAGAAAAATCTTGGTATGAAATCGTGCTCAACCCAGTCTGGGATGTGTTCAGGCCAGGCTGTTCAGCCTTGGATCCCTCTGACGTGCGTTGCACAACTGTTTTTCCAAAAGCTGAAGAGCCGGCAGCGCGTGGTTTGAAGAGGTTTGGTTAAATGAGATGCTCTGAGTGGTCCATAAGAGTGAGCTAAAGATCAAGGTAAACATATTTATGGATTTATTTCCTCACTCTTCTGAAAGCAGGACTCAGACTCCAAACAATCCACATATCTGTGGATATACTTGTCTTTTACCTGTGCTCGTGTGCACGCAAGTGTCAGCTGGATACAGATTTATTTTCACACAATCTCACAACCTTGCTTAGATTTTTCTACCCCGATAGTGTCTGCCTTTTGCTGTCTGTTTTTTAATTTTTTGAACATCTACAGTAGATCTTTAAAACTTTGAGCTTATTTCTAATACATGTTCTGTTTAACAGTATTGAGTTTAGTACTTGGACCTTACTGCTGCTCAGAAAATAGAGCTGGTTATCCTCAATCCAACAATCTTACAGGAGTGTGGTGTTATTTAAGATTTTACTATGGTACACAGTTTGTTAATAGTGAGGAACATAAAATATTTCATCTGTTTGCAGGGAGAGAAGTAGAGGAACACATGTTTGAAGGTGTAAAATGGTCATGTATAAAAAGACCAACTCATGTAGCAACTTTGAAGTTTTAAACTATTTACACTGAGACAGTGATGTCTTGCTGAAAACACAAATGCAAATTTCTCTTTGGTTATACCCCTTGCAAAAACTGGTGATGGATCTCCATCAAAACCAGATGCCTGAGATCCAGAGAGATTTGAAAGGCAAATTTAGTTTGTGTTGGGAACCAGAGTGTAAAGTTTGGGTTACATAAAACCGGCTCGTTCTGGCTCTGGTACGAACCAATTTTAGCAATGCAGGATTAACAATTTCAGCCCTCCAACTTCTGCCTGCGATCACCTTTGACACTGGTTGGTTTATAAACCTTGAGATCACGTATTTTTATAAGCTGGACTCCCAGGCTGTAAAGCTGAGCCTGCTGCCTGTGCTCAGGCCAGGAGCTACAGGTGGGGAGCACATGTGTGTGCAGGAGCTGGGCAGCTCCTGGGTTCAAATGCCGGTGTCAGGTGGAGGGAACTTGCTGCCAAACTGTTCTTTCTGCAGAGTGTCTGCCTTACCCCATCGTGCTGAGCCTGATTTATTTGTTTTAAAGGAGACCTCTGTGCTGTTCTGCTAGGAAAGGCCCCGAGGAATCACAGCTGTGCTCTGCTGCTCATTGTTAATTTAACTGGAAAAAGAAAATCCTGTTCCTTCAGCTCTTTGCTTCGAGCTTGTCACTGGTAAAATCTTCATGCAAGTTAATGGTTTGTACATCCCTCCTTTTCTCAGGCTTCATCTAACTCTGTATCCAAGTTTAAGTGTCCTGCTTAGTGGGAATTCCCTTTCAGTTAAAGGATGCTCACCTCACTGCCGTTTCTGATGAGGGGGATTCAGACCTCTCTGAAATATTTAGCTCCTCTTCAGCACTAAATGCCATCTCTGCCTTTCCAAAGCACCCAGGGACTCCCTCACACCGGGGACATTAAGCAATAGTTAACAAGCACCCATTGGTGTCAGATAAGTTAGAAGAATTCATAAAACAAATTAGGTAATGGAATCTCTGGGAATAATGACTTCCCTTGGGCTGCTTTACAAATTAAACTGATGAAGATTTAATCTTTTTTTTTTTTTTTTCCCCTCATGGGTTTTTTTGCCCTTGACACACAAGATCAGTTACTAGAACACACAATGACTGTGTCTTAAACATCTATCTGTGTAAACCAAATAATAGGTTCTCGTCTATGTCTCTGGTAAAAGAGTGACCTGGTTGTGTGGTTGTGTTTCAGCCACGCAGGGAAATGATTACAGAAATGTTGTTTTCTGTAGTAGAAAGTGAGGTGGCTTTACAACTCTAGTTAGAGCAGGATTTTTGTCAGGGCAGTGAGTAATTCTGCCCACAGAACTGTTAGAAAGATCCTCTAGAAATGGGGGAAAAAAGATAGGAGGGAATATTCATGAGGACATAGGAAAGAAGAAATATTTAACCTGTTTCAGTTTGTAGCAGAGGCTTTTTGATTTGAGGCTAGATCTGAGGATGAGTAAAGTTTTTGACTGACTAACAAGGACAACTATTAAGAAAAATAAGAAAAGAAAACAGGAGCTTCCATTTAAATTCTCCATAATGAATTCCTGTTCTAAACTAGAAGCTGGGCACACATCATCCTTTCTCTGCTAAGAAATTTCTTACATTCATTTCTGTTCGTAATGGTTTGGGAAAAGAAAAAAAGGAAAAAAAGGTTTTCATTATTCATGTGAAAAATGAACTAATTTGCTCACATGCTTAGTCCTGGGGTTAATTATATTATGAAAAAGAATATTTTGTAAGGAAATGGCTTATTACAATAGGAGTGCCTTGGAATTTAAGCTGCCCAATTTGTCAGCTTGCTCAAACCGTACAATTGCAATAATCACCCTGTTTGTAGGTTAAGCAGCAACTTCTGGACTTGGGGCTTTGGTCCTGTGGTGGGGACTGTGGGCAGGAGAGGGTTTGATGTGCTCTCTACCCTGCAGCAGCACCTGTCACTTGGCACCCACGTCCTGCCAGGACATCAGGCAGTGTTTTGTACCAGGTGAGAGCCTGCCCTGGTGTGAATTGAATTATCAGAATTGGCTGTGGAGTGCTTCAGGTGTCCCTTTTCCATAGTGTTGCAGTGGAGGAAAGGACTCTCCTGGATTCGAGGCGTTTATTTCACAGGTGTAGATAAAAAGAGCCGTTCACTTTCTCAGACCGATCAGTTCTGCTCCTGAGCACAAAGGCAGAAAAAGCCGGAATAAACACTTACTTTATTCTGCACTTACAATAGGGCTTTTCTTTTGTTGTCTTTTGTGCAGCTCGGAGCTAAAGCTGTGATTTGAGTGTCCTTTACGTGAAAGTTTGGGAGCTGATTTCCAGACAAGCCGTTCCGGTAGCGCTCGGTTCCCCGTTCCTGCACCCTGCTGGCTGGAGCTCCTCGTCCTCCTCGCACTCCTGCTGTCACAAACTCCAGTGGCTGCTATATTTAGCAATAACACAGCAGAGCTTTTGAGCATCCCACGTTGCACATGGAATGCCAGCACAGAATTGGTAGAATCTGACCCATCCTTACAGGTTTTACCTGGAACAAGCATTTATTTCTGTTTGAAATGGCTCATTCACCTTCTCTCCTGGGGAGTCTGAAAGGCATCAGCAATGGACACCTCTATCTTTTTCTCTGGTTTTGTTGTTTGTGTGTTGGACTATTGCAGTGGTCCTCAGAGGACATAGCATCTTAAATCTCTTAAAAATTCAGGTTGATCAGAACACATGAGCAGCTGCCTTTTCTTCCTTGCTATTCTTTTTTAATGCCAGTGCTGTGGTATCTGATCTTGTGTTTGGTCCTGAAGATGTTGGCACTACCTAACCCATGGGTACCTTCAGGTTATTTACACTTATACATGTCACAAGCTGACACTCTCCAGCTGTCTTGGCCTGAAAACCTCTAAAAATTTTCATAGCCTTGATTTTTGTTTTTATATTTTTAAATGTGAGAGCAATTAGTTCTTATGGACCTCTGTAAAACTAAATGACTGTAAATCCTAAGCTTTTAGAAATCACCCAGAATATTTTTTTCTCTATCCATTTTAAATTCAATTCTGATGATAGCCTAATTTTTAGACCTTTAATGGAACCTGAAGGAAAGACAGAAGTTCTTGAGATACAGGAGCAAGAGAGGAAAGTTGAACATCTTGTTGGGAATAATAGAAAATACTAGGAAAGAGCAGCCTTAGTTCATGATCAGGTGGCTGATACCTTCTACTGACTTCCTCAGCCAGGAAAGCAGAAGGATGTCTGGGGTTCAAGGTGCACTTTGTGATCTCCTTTGGGCACCAGGATTTAGCTCAGCTGGACTCAACCACTGGACTTGTTTTGGGATTCAAAACATAAAAGAAATCCAGTTGCTGAGTCTTGAAGTCTCACTAATAATGACTGCTTTGGAAATGATGTCTGAAGAATGTTTACCTGCCTGCAAAGATATGTAAGGGCTTATACTGTGGAATCAAACTTTCAAAGTCTTTCCTTGTTTGTGTGTGCATAACCAACACTTGTCGGTGCTGCAAAAAGTTAGACATACCACAAAGAGATTGCATTTTTAGGGCAAAAGCACTTCTAGACCAAAGCAAGGGTTTTTAAGGATGTCACTGCAGAGTCCCAAATTCTTCCTAAGGAGGCTCCATTTTGTGGCATCGAAAGTCAAAGCAGAAAGAAACCCATCTCGGCAGAGCTCTGACGTAGGGAAGCTGCCCTACAGCCAGAGATGCTTGCTTTTATGTTTTACTCATAACCATCATAGCAGGCAAAGGCAAACACTTGTCTAATTTGATAAAATATCTTTAATTGCAGCAGCAGTACTTGAGGTTTGGGCTGGCTGCATCAGCTCTGTTTGTAATCACAGCTCCAGCCGCACTCCACAATCAGCCCCAATTGCTGCCAATTAACATCCGTTAGGCTGGTGTTGCTTTATTCAGATCTTCTGGGGTGTTCAGTTGCATTATTCATACCTTGTCTGGGAAAACATAGTTTAAAAATGAGCACTATTACAGGATTTCATTGTACTGTGATAGGTCTTTTTTCTCCACCTCTCGGTTTAGTTATTCTAGTTGGTGAAGAGAGGAAAACTTTGGGCGTGATTTAGGTCTTGCATTTCACTTTTAGGAAATAGCTGTTCCTGCTTGAAAGAGAATCTTAAAGAGGGATTAAAAGAAATCAAAGCTGGTGTTTTTTCACATACAAGTTTGGGTTTGGAAGTTGTTGTTTCAAAATGTCACCGATGTGCAGCACATTAGGAATGAAAAGAAGAACAAGAAAGAGAGAGAGTAGCCATGTGTATGGTTATGGAGAGCTGTCATAACCAGGGATAGAGATGTTAAAAGGGCTTTTAAATGCCAGGTTTCAGAACTGAGTCTACTCTGTAGTTAGCAGAGAGCAGGAGGGTGAGGGCTTGTGGTGGAAGGGGCCATCTCTGTACCCACAGCACTGGCACGAGATGAGCTATAAGTCCAGTCTAACACAGCAGCACCTTGGGCTTTAGGAGCTTATTGTTTAACTTATTTAAACTTTGAGCCTGGTTTTTTCCCCTAGAGAATTTTATTCTGACTTCAAAGGAGTTGTTCTTAACGTGAGCAAGTGCAAATGGTTGCTTAATGTGTTTGGTTTTATTTTTTCTTCAGATGATGATTTTAATAAGGAAATACGAATTCTAGCTAAGTATGTCTAACAAGGAGCTTTGTTTGCTTTTGGTTTTGCATCTAAGATTCATTAAATGGAAGTTCTTAGTGCCCCAATAAAAAAAGAAACCAAACCATGGCAGAGACCCACATCCCTGGGGAACACGGGCCATGCACACAATCGTTAGGTGACTGATGTTCTCTGCACGTAGGAATGTGACACGGGGATAAAGAGGAATGAGTGCAGCAGTAATTTCTTTAATTAAAAAAAAAGCCAAAAAAAAAATGAAAAAGGGGAGGTGATAAGCTGTGAGAGCACAGGTGCCACAGCTGCTGATGGAGACAGTGGAAGTGATGGGTGTTTTCCGGGAGGTGACGCTCAGGGAGCCTGTGCCAAACCCTCAGATAAGTTTGCTCCACTAATCAGGTGCTTGTTAATAATGGCTCAGATTTACGATACTTCATAACGGCCCAAGAAGAAATATTCATCCTGTTATTGACTTTGGGGAGGAAGAAAACCTAATAAAGCATTGAGAGTGCTTAATCAATACCCGGGCAGGGCTGCGCTGACTATCAGAATGAGCAGCTTTGTTTGCTATTCAGGCGGGTAATTTATGGTTAGTGCTGGAAGTGATGTATGTAATTTATGTTTTAGAGACAATTACTGCTCAAAGACAACTGCTGCAAAGCTTTTGCAGCAGACCAAGGGAAAGACAAATGCAGTCTTTGGGGTGTGAGTGTTGTGTCTGACAGCCTGTCCAGTATGTTTGCTCATTAGATTATATTTATGTATAACGTTGCTGTGATCTACGTGTGTGTGTGCTTGTGTGAACCACATTTTCTCGTAGCAGTGAGTGGCCTTTAAAGTTCAAATCAACTGTTTCAGGTTTCTGGATTTTTTTTTTTTTTAGACCTATGGTTTTGGTTGCGGACCATCTAAGCTGTAATTTAAAAAAAAACCCCACTGTGTAAAGCCTAAGTTAATAAAGCACCTATTCGCTGGATCTTTAGCACTTAAAAAGAATCAAATCAGATTATTTAGATCTGTAAATAAATAATTGTCAAATATGCATTGTCTTAGCAGACACTTGCCTATACCATCTCCTTATAGAAGCAAATTGTAAAATAGTTGCAGATATACATCTTTGTGTACGAGGCACTCAGATATATTAAGGTGCACATAGCAGGGCATTTAAGTTGCATGTGATAAACTATATTCAGGTTTTGATCCTAACCATTATGAGGGTTCTTTTACCTGACAGCTTTTGAGTTACGTTTTCTGAGTTAGGAATTTACATCTCTAAATTGCTATAAAAGTCAATATAAGCTGCCAGTGCCTCTTAGAGAGAGTAATCAAACTGCTCTCTTAAAGATATTTAACATTTAGATTCCTGAAATCAGACCACCTTCATCACAGTCTTCAGAAGAAAGTCCCAAGTGTTATTACTGTTATTAGTGAAATGCTGTCTTCCCACTAAATAATGAGTTCTGGTTACTTTGACCCCTAATTGAAGCTCGGTGTTTTAGCCTAATGCTTTTAAACTAATCAAAATCACCTTCCCTCTCCACGCTGGTGGGCTTTGTTCATGCGGGCTTGCCATAACAATGTGAATGATTTTGCAGATTTTATTCCACTCCAGTGATTTATTGCAAGTCCAGGGAGCTCTGGAGTCGGCGGCTCACGGGTCAGAGCGTGGGCGAGCCCCAGAGCTGGGCACCAAAAAGGCAAGTTTGCCTGTGGTTGTGCTAAATAAATAAAAGTTGTTGCTCATATGCAGCCGATAAATATAGAAACTGTGGAAAATGGGTTTGAAATACCGGGCTGCAGCTCTGAGATTCCTTTTGCTGCCTTAAAAATTAGTCTTTGTGTTAATGCATGTTGCGTAAAGTTGTTGTATGGGTAAAGTAGGAGCGCTTTAAATTCTAGGCAGGGCGTTAACTGGTGTGTTCCACAGATCCAAACATACAAACCGTTGCCAAAATTTTGTTGTTGTTTCATTCCATGGTTTTCATGCTGCAGATTTGAGCTCCTGCTCGGTGCAGGGGCTTTCTCCTTCCCCAGGTCTGGCCAGTCCTCTGGTCAGAGCAGGCTTAATCCCCCACTGGTTTTTAAAGATGCTGAATTCAGCTGCATGTGGAGACCCTGCAGAGCTGCAGCCCTCACCTATAGCTCAGTGTAGAGGACACTTCTGCCCCAATGCCAATATATATTTCTGCTTTCTAGACTGATTGTTTTGTTCATCTGCTTTCTACATCTGAGAGCTAGTGACAGTGCAGGTCACTGCTGCTAGCTTTCAAATTGGAATTGCCAGTGAAAAACACTTTGTCCAGTGTCTGCTTTTATGTGAAGTTTTCATTTATTTGTGGGAAATCTGAAATCATCTAGATTTTCATAGAAGACTTGGTGAAGGGTTGTTTTCCCCAGGGCTGAGGATGTGTGATATTTTCAGACAGGGAGTGAGAAGCATTAAACAAGTATAGAGAAGTAAGGGGTTGGGATCAGTCCTTCTCCATTTAGCACGTAGCTCCTAGGCATGGTTAATTGGGCAAAGATGGTCCATTTCATTAAAAAAAAAAAAAAAAAGGCATATTACCTTACATATCAAGTATTTGATGAGATTTTTGGAGCAAGGACATCTTTTTACGTAGTGTGGGACATGGACACATGTCAACAATCCACATTTCAACGTACTAGTGGATTTAAAATACATTGTAGACTTTTTCCCCACAGTTTGTAGACAGGTCATTAATAAAATTAATATCTAGTTAATCTAGATGAAAGGAGTTTTCAGTTATTTTTCCCTATGACTTCCCATGGCAGGATTGAAGGCTCACATCCAGTGTGTCCCATGGATAATGTTTTTGTGTTGCAACATTGGCTCTATAAATAAATGGGAAACACTGCAGTAGCAAACATCACATTTATTTCTTGTTTTGAAGTGCCTACAGCGTGTCATTACAGATGGATTGATAGGCTTGATAACATTGAACTTTTGTCAGACCTAACATGGCAGACTTGTTACATGTCAGAAATTTTCTGTCATTTTTCTCACTATTCAGAAGACAAAATATATTTGCAACCTTGAATGACATTGGATATGGAAAGCAGACAGAAATTATTTATCATTTGACAGAATTGTTTTTGTTGGGTTTATTTTTTGGTGTTTGTTTTTTGGTTTGTTGTTGTTGTTTTGGTTTTTGGTGTGTTTTTTTTTCCCCAGTGGCAAAGCTGTGATCAGATTTAAAAATCCTGACTTACTCTGTTTAAGGAATATGGAACAGCTGACTGTGGCTTGTAAGAGCTGCATGAACCATCCTCTTACAAATGTAAAACACATTCTTTATTACTTCACATTCAGCTCATTTATTTTTGTGCTTCTTGGACTGAGGCAACATCTGACCTTTTATTATGGAGTTGAAGAAAACAACTTGGTAGGGTGCAGACAATGGAGAAGGTCTTGTACAGGAGGCAGGACAGTGAAGGATGTGGGTGCTTAGAGAGCGAATCTTCATGGAATTTAACCATAAACTAGTGTAATTTATACCTATTGAGTGTATTCCTTCAAATATAAGTGCTCTGTAATAGGGATAAAGCTTTATCAAAAAGCTTATTTTGGTGTCTTAACTCAGAAATTAAAGTATAGTTTATATTACGATGATCAGCTTTAAATAAGGTATTTGTTTTAAAGAGACATGAGGATGAAAAATCAAGTTTTGTGTGTAAAACAGAAAAAACAATGGGTGCCTGGTGTAAAAAAAAAACAAAAACAAACAACAAAGAAATGGATAAAAACATTTCATCAGAGGATGAAAACAAGCATTAAGGTAGAGACAAGAAAATCCTGGATGGAGCATTAAGAAGATAGAGTTGGAAGAAGTAGAAAATGAGTTCTCAGTCATACAGCACCAATACTTTCATAGCTGGACCAGGGCATTTCATGTTGAAAAAGAAAGGAAAAGATTTCTGATTCCTAATAGACCTGCAGTCAAAGGAGAAACATTCTATATATTAGTATGCAACAGCACTGTACACTTCCAAATGGATTATAGCCTAGTGAAATCAAGAGGATAATGATTAGCTCCTCAGCTAGAAAGGTTTCCTTCCAATATTTTGGTTCAAAATATAGACACTGGTGTTAATAAATTGGGCTGTGTATCGTAGGCCACCTCATTTAGTCAATATTTTATGCCGGGAGATCAGGTGGGTTTGTGGGTGCTAAACACGGTGTGGAAGAACAAAGCAGCTCTTCCCTTTATTTTGATTAAAAAAAAAAAAAAAAAAAAAAAAGAAAAAAGAGCAAGAGACTTTATTAGTTTTCAATACTGTCGGTATAAACAGAAGTCGAAGCTGTGGAGCAGGGTTATTATGTGGCTCATTACTGTTTATTACCACGAGGCACATCAAGATGTCTGCGAGTGAGGGTGGTTGGGGGGTGAGGCGGGGGGAGTAAATCACTTGGAACGTGCCTGTTTGCCGCTCTCCTGCGCGGTGCTGGGAGCATCCTGCCTCCTTCCAGTGCTTTGAGGAATATGTCCAAAATCTGTCGCTTGTCATATGTTCTCCCCGTCTCTTGCCGAGGAGAAGCGAACAGACGCACGTCTTATTTTGGTACCATTTGTTTTTGCGTTTCGGAGTGGAGTGGAGTGGGGAGGGGGGAGTGTTTTTCTCCTGTCGGAAAAGTTTCCGTCTAATTTGCGTCCCCGTGAAATGGAGAAGGGCCTTGTTGACTTCACGCGAGTTAGGGCTGGGTTTGTTGTGTAGCTCTGAGATAAGTGAATTGTAAGTGAGTTTTACTTTATTTTCTGTGTGGCCTGTCCATGTTTTTCGGCATCACTGAGAACAAAGAAGTTTTCCTTGTGTTGGTCATTGCACAGATTCTGGAGCCGGAGAGAAGAGAGATGGTTTTAGTGAGTTCGTGCCTCTTCAGCTGCACTTTCACAAATATTTGTGTTTCACCACACACTTTTCTTTAAGCTTTTTAATTTGTGTTTCACCACAAGCTTTTTAATAGTCTGAAACCTCTTCAAAAATTTTCTTTTAGCCTGTGGCTTTTAGCCAGTATCAGAAATGAGCCAGTAAAGTGAAGCTCGAGCTCATCAAAGAACTAACAAACCTTGGTAAATCTTAGTCTTTAACATCGAAGGTTTGCAGCTGAAAGGCTTTCACCTCTCTTGCATGAATGTGAAATTCTTTTTTTTTTTGATTTGTCTTCCCAAACTAATTAAATGGGTTTTTTTAAAGCCTCCTTTCCCCATTGGGAACGTGGAGTGCTGCTAATATGAAGTAACTGCCTGTGGTTTTTACAGTCATGGTGATGCTTATCTTCTCTTGCTTAATCTTCCTCCTCCTGATTTTCATTCTCTCTAGCCCAAATGCAATGTGTGATCCCAACCAGTGCCAAAGGCCTTGTGGATGAGAGATCTGGCACCTTCAACCTCATCCTGGGCCTGATGATTTCTTTGGAATTCCATACATAGGGTACATAAGTACAGGGTTAAAAAGCATATGTCTTTGCTATTGATTTTTCACTGCCACAGGCTGCTTATTTACTTATTTCTTTTTTCCATGCTGTTCTTTAATGTTCTTCATTTATAATGGGTAAGGTTCTATTTTGCATGCAGGCAAACAGTAACTTATCAAGTGAATAAGGTGTATAGATACCAGTGCCTGACAGAAAGCAGGTTAGACAGAAAGCTTAATTGATTTAAAAGACTACACTCTTTCAGAGGTTTCTCATCTCTGCCACAGCTGCTGGAAGCAACATAATACACAAGTGAGGCTGCTGGAAGTGACTGTATAAAGGTTGTTCCTGATGTTGCTGCACAGGGGTGGAATTTGGCCAGTTGGGTAGAACCTGCAGCCAGAGCTGGCTGGACTCTGCACTCAACCTGCGCAGAAGAGGGGGAGGAAAATCCCACCCTTGCAACTCTTAGAATCATAGAATTGTTTAGGTTTAAAAGACCATTAAGACCATCAAGTCCAACCATTCCCCCAGCACTGCCAAGCCCATCACTGAAATGTGTCCCCAAGTGCCCCATCTACTAATGGTTGGGATCGATGGTCGTAGAGGTGTTTTCCAATTGTAAGGATTCCATGATACTTGTCTTTTAGATCCCGACAGGGATGATGACTCCACTACTTCACTGGGCAGCCTGAGAGCTTGGCAACCCTTACCATGAAGAGATGTTTCCTAATATCCAGTCCAAACTTCACCCTGGTGCAACTTGGTTGGTCTGGGGGGGTGGGGCACTCAGCAAGATATCCAGGAGTTGCTGCTCCTGGCGTTGCTTCACTCCTTATCTGTACATCCCAGTAACTGTCTCATTTTGTCACTTTGGAATTACACACAACTGTCCTCAAATCCCCAGGAAAAATGGCCAGTGCCCACTCCTTACTGACTGCTGTGCCCTTTCCTCTGGCAGATGTCAACGAGTGCACCGTGGAGAACGGGGGCTGTCAGGACCAGTGCTGCAACACCGTCGGCAGCTACCACTGCAAGTGTCCAGCTGGCCAGAAACTGCAGGAAGATGGAAAATCGTGTGGAGGTAATTTTTTGTGCTGTGTCTCCCTGCTGTTAAGGAATCAGAGGAGAGACACTGGAAAGGAGAAGGAAATGCTGGCTTTTATGTGGTGCCAGCTGAGGAGCGTGTGCTCCGAGTTGTGGAGAGTGCGGATCTTCTCATGCCTGGATTATGAAGATGTAACTGTAAGAACACTTCAAAGGGTTGGGGGGTTGTTTTATTTTGTTGAAAAAATGTTATCACTTAACCTGGATTGGCCGTGCCATGTTCTGATTATGGGATTTCCATCATCAATTTAAAAACTTGAGGAAAGTGTATACGTTTGATAATATTTCATCTGCCTCTAAAGCAAAATGGTTCTTATCAGAAAATACACATACATTTCACATTTCAATCACAATTCCACAGCTAGAGATTAACCGAATAAAAAAGGATTTAAAACCACATGCTATGTAAACCCATTTGTCTTTTTCCTAAGGGAAATATAAGTCTAGTTAGTGCATTATAGGGTAAAATTCGTTCTTATGCAAAAGCTTGACGTTGTGCAGAAGGAAAACATCAGAGAAGCTTGTGTTAGAACACATATTGAATTATGGTCAGACTTCTGACTGGTAAACAGAGTGGGTGTAAACAAGCCCAGCTGATGTGTTGACCTACAGTCACTACATTCTGTGCATCATCAGATGCTGCAAAAGGCAGAGGAGGTCAGGTGTAAGGTACCCAGGGTGTAATGGATTGCAGGCCAGAGCAGTTCCTTCCTCCTGAGCTCTCCCCTCACACAGGTCATGAGTGTGTGCTGCCATATGATCTTGAGAGCTCTGCTATGTGCCTGGATTCCACCCTCCACTGCATTTCATTGCTGCAGTAACTGCACCATTGGTGGTTTTTTGTATTATCTCAGGGTAGGTTTTCATGAATTGTATTATCATCTTTTCACAAGAAACTCTCTTCTCTGGCTTTTCCTGTTGCACAGTGCCAGACAAATTCCTTTCTCCCAGGATTTCCTTTTACCATTGTCCAACTCCTTTTTAAGATTTGTACAAAGCACTGTGTTTCTTGCTTGTCACGTGCTTTATCCTAACTTTATAATCGATTTGGCTGTGCTCCTTTTTTCACTAAAAGATGATAGAACTATTTTCTACGGCAACCTATCACTTGAGATCCACCTTGAGAGCGTAAACAAGCTGTAGATGATTATTTTATTTTGATTGAAGCATTTGTTATGATCCTCCATGCTTTCAGTTTGTCCTTTTGAGAGCTCAGCCCAGGAACACCATGCCTGATTCACAGATTCCTGCTACTTCACCTCAGACTGCTCCTACCTCTTTTGGGCACTGAATGGTAATGTTCCCATGAACCAGTGGACAGGTCTGTATTTTGGTGACTAGTTACTGCTTTCAAGTCTGCATAAAAGTTGTCCAAACCCCAAGTTTTTGAAAGCAGGGGTCCTACTCATTGTAATCCTAATTTTCATGGCATGCAAGAGTCCTTTTTTCTTTAAAATAGTTAATTAAATTAAAGTTCCTTCTGCACAATTCATCTATTCTTAAAATATACTTTAAATTCTAGCATTTTGACATCCTTTAAAAACTCAAACAGAGCTTAAGATACTTGATTCTTGTGCTATATTTTATCTGACCAAAAATTGCAAGAGAATATATAATTAGCTGTTTTGAAGCCACTTTTTGAAATGTTTAGGCTAAAATGGAAACACACAAACTGGAAGGGCTCAAGTCACAGGACAAAGTGAAGTAGTGGTGACACTAAATACGCCTGACCTTTTGCAGAGGTGATAATACAAGGAGCACATGGCTCTACTGACCTGCAAAAAGGCCAGCTTTGGCCAACTTCTGGCCATCAGATGTTACAGTGTGAGTAACTTAGTGGTTGATTATGACATGAGGGGAAAGCGAGCTTCCAGACAAAACTGCCTGTGCTGCTGGAAGGTCTTTCAGGACGTGCCACTGAATTGGTGTTTCATTGATGCCTCTGCGTTGCCCAGTGGAGTCATTTTGCAGATGGGAGTAAAACAGCTTCCCGTTCAGTTTAACCAGAGTTTTTGCAGGAATAAGGCTTATCGTCGTTCTGGGTTGTTCCATTCTTTCTGCCTTTACAGCATCACTGTTCTTTGTGTTGCCCCTCAGTCTACACTCCAGTGTTAAATAGATGTGCACTATTGTTCTGCTCCCATTACTCGTCTCATGGTTGGTTTTATTTCACCGGTGACTGAAATGATCGATCGGTGTACAGGGTTTTTTATAAACCAAGGTACAAATAAGGTGCATTGTTAGAAAAGCAGCATGGAAGTAGCACAGATTTTATTCAGCAAGTCATTATTAGTAGAAAGATTGATTGTGTTTTTTCAGAAACAAAATAGAGCATCCTTCTGACAAAAGGGAAAGGTGTTGTCAGAAAATAACTGTTGGGTTTTTTAAAATATTTTTTAGCCATTTATAGCTGTTTAATGCTAAGGAAGGGAATCCAACAACATAAAGAAGTATACTACTGGTTTGATCAATCATTGCTAGGGGGGATGGATGGGGGGATGGGGTTGTGAGCAATTTTTTTTGGAGACCCAAAAGCCTGATTTTGGGTCTAGAATGAGCTGAGGATGCTCAGCATCTCCAGCTTCTAGTGTGTCAGAGGTGTGTGCAAGACACAAGGCTCCATGAATATGCACAAGACAACAGAATATAATAGGTGAGATAATCTTAAAATAGTTATTGCTCTCAGCTTTGACTAAACCTTCCCTTCCTCAGGTGGTTCTGTGGCTGCTTGGAACCACGTGGGGAGGGGGATTGAGCACCACAGCCTGGGACACCCCACACTTTGGGGTCCATGCTCCTGCTGAGGGGTCTTTCCTAAATAACTGGGGGCTCTTACAGCAGGATATAACATTCAGAGTTGTGTGGTATGTAAAGCCTTACTTCAGTGAGGGATGCTTGCACCGAGAGGCAAGTTGTGGTGAGGTGAAGGCACGTGCATCTCTAGAGAAATGCCAGCCAGAGCTGTGACCTGATTAGCCTTTCAAAACTAATTATCTCCATGTTGTACTGCAGCTTTCACTCTCCAGCCTTCATGCTCAGAACTTCAGTTTGCTTCTCTGACAGAGAAATATTTTCTGGCAGTTACTGGCACAGGCATTACAGATTGTGACAGAAAGCTCCTGCTTCCCTCCCGCTCTTCATGTGTCTGATGGAAATGAGTGATGAGAAGGGATTTGGATTTAAATCACTGCACAAATAATATGACAAATTAGGATTTGACATTTACTAGTGTATGACTGTTGGCCTGACGCTGTGCCCTGTGGATCTGGACTGGTGTGTGGTGTTTCAGGGACGTTTCTGGTCAGGGTCTGTGGGTGGATTTGCTCAGAAAGGTGTCTGTAACGTGGTCTGAGGAAGGCAGTGGAAATATATGCATGTGCAATACCTCCTTGTTTGCTGAGCAGAGGTACCACTGACAACCCATGGCAGTGAGATATGCTGTGAAATGTATAGACATTTAATATTTTATTCCAATGCAAAGCAGTTCTGCTCAAGCTTTGCAAAAGGCAGAACTGGTATTTTCTGAACATAAATACCATTTTAAATGGTAATTTTAAAGCTCAGTTGTTGGCACAGGTCCAGATCTGTAAGGGATGCTGAGGTTACAGCTACAAAAGCGTGTTTTCACACATGAATAAGCTGCAGAAGTCAACTAGAAAAAAAGGTCGTGACCTTATGTTAACCTTCTTTGGCAAATTGTCATTTCTTATTTATATTATTGTGCTCTCATCTGTCAAGGCAACTGAAGGAACTTAGAGGCAAGTGAAGTTCTGTGATTAACTGTTGATGAGAAGAAGCTTCTATTTTACTGATTAGAGTGATATTGCAATCACAGCAAGCCCGTCCCAGGAGGTTTCGGTCGAACCTCGGAGCCCTGGCTGGTTCCCTGACCTTTGCCAGAGGGACTTTGGGAGCAGCTGCTTCCAGAGCCAGTGTGTGACTTTGCAGGATCACTGCTGGTTACCCCAGTAATGGGAGAGTCACCGCTGTCACTGCTGGAGCCTGATCCCAGGAGGGATGGGAACTCTCCGAACACTGTTGCCTCAGAAGAGTTAATAGCTGGGCTAAAAGGAATACTGAGAGCAAGAAAGTGTTTACTGAAGTGACCCCAGGGTTTTTAAGTTGGTAAGGTTTGAGATGTAACTTATTCTTGTCAAATTCTGGTTCTATCAAAGAGAACAAATGTTAATTCTGCATTTGTTTTCCCTGCCCAACAAATCAGTGTACAGGCTTCTGCCATGTCCTGTGGTAAAACCTGAAGGTCATAATACCATGCAGCTCTAGGGAAATGCCAATTCATTCATTTAATATTTATTAGAACAGGAGAAATTAGTCCACTGGAGGGATTCAGGAGGATTTTGCATCGTTTTATCTCTGAAAGTTGCGTTTGACTCAACAGGTAGTGTCAGCATGCTGTGACACAGAGGTAGTTGGTTCCAGGATCACTTCAACCGAAGGAGAACCAGGGAAATACATTTTACAAAAGGAAAAAATGCAACAGCTCTTGTTACAGCTGCAACAAGTAGCAAGCTGTATGAACTCAGCTCTTAGGGCAGTCAAGTGAAGGTACTTCTCCAGTAGGTGTAGCCACCCCGACTTCTTTGTCTTTCATTATTTCAAGACCTTGTCTTGAGAAAAGGAAATAAATCCAGTTGCAGGAATTTTATCACAATTACCTAATTATTTGTAACTGAATTACTGTGCCCCCCTAATGTCCTCCTCAGAGAGTTAGGGCAACAGGCAACTCCATCTCATGACCTTAACAGACCCTGCATGAACAATCTTGATAACGAAGGTGTTTCAGTATATTGGAATTTTACAGCAATTCCAAAAGGAAAAGAATGGGCAAAAGAAAAAGACTTTTGAGAGGAAAGAAGGTAAAACCTATTTCTCATTTTTTCCGGTGCTGTGCTTAGTTGCTCTCAGGTATCCTGGGAATCCAGCTTTTGGGGCTAAGTCAGAAAATTCCAAATATTTAAGTTTCAAAACATAAAAAAACTCTGTGCAGCACTGCCATCGGGTTAGGAATAAACATTTTCTTCTCCATTTGTTTGCACATCCAGAATACTGGTAGGTGTCTGATATTTTAAATGAATTCAACAAGAAGCAATATCTGTTTTTACATTTAAATATTGTTTATTTATAGTTGCTCCTACCTGTCAAATCAGTATTTTTAGTCACAAGCAAGAAGCATAATTACTGCTTTTAATTTCAGATCCCAGTTGATAATAATAATAATAATAAAAAAAGGTTCCCCTACTTCTCTTATAAAGGCAACTATATTAACTTAAACTAAGGATTAATTGTGCATTATAAGCACCATTGTGCACTCAGGCTTCTGTGGTTTCCTGGAGACTATTTGATTTAGGCAGGAGAACTGAGGGGTGTTTGTGCTCGGCCGTGGAAAAGCTCCAGGCAGAAACTACTGGAGACATTCACAGCTACGTTTACAAACTATTGGGAATATAAGTTTATTTCTACTCCTGAGTAAGATTCTTACAGAATTCGCTTTTTTTAAGCGTTTGTCTCTGGCTTTTGAGAAGAAATGAAGGCTTGAGGTGGTTCCTCTCACCTCACTTACAGTCTCCTATGCCATGTTGGAGCTGGCTGGGATCAGGCTGGGATCAATAGCTGTGTGAGGCTGTTACACTCTCCTAGGCAAATAGTGTCATCTATCTGCATTTGTCTGTTCCTGGTAGTTCTACAGCAAAAAATGTGCTCAAAATAAGTAGTAAAAATGACAGCAGATTCGTGGTAAAGGTAACACTGACTGCAGGTTTTTGGACTTTTTAAATGGATTAGCTTAGTCCTGATTCACGGCAAGCCCGAGCAGGCAGGAACCCGAGCTGGATTCCAGGGGCTCATTCCAGGATGGCAGTGGCTGTCAGCACAGCAAATGCCTTGGCTTGCTCTGTTCAGCCCCCTTTGCTTTTTGTGAGCCCTTCCCAGCCTCATCCACTCAGTTACACACTGGGGACACACAAACCCTTTCAATCTTATTAGAATATATCATATCAGCAAATCCCAGTATTTTATGTCTGAGCTGTTTCTCCTTATTCAGGAGAAGGACACATCACTTAGGCCAGAAGAGACACTTCCAACCTGGTTTAGAGCATTTGTGTCGGTCTTGGCCGAGAAGAGCATCCAATGCTATGATAACTGATTTACTGTTGAATTTTAATTACCCTTGTTCAGTTTTTTTCCTGATTCCTGCTCGACTGTTGCTAAAGTCTCCCCACTCCCCTCTCACGCACCGAACAAAGGCGGCTGTGAGCTGAACCACCCAGTTTCTCACATCTGCTATCCCTCAGGGTAGACAAGCTAACAGTTATGACAGCTCCCTCCAAAGTGAGTATTGCCATTGAAGGCTGAGCTCGTTTATCCTGGATACATGTTTTTATCGATTGGAGCTGAGAACAGGCACAGTCAGTTTGCAGTCACTTTTTAAGTAGAAGTTTTGTGCACACCAGTTGGGTGTAGACAGCATTATCCTAATCCAAGGCTCCAAAGCAACAGCTGAAGGAGTCCTACCTGTATTTACAGCCTTGACTCTTGGGGCAGTCTGGGACCACCTATATTTCAATGGTTATTTCGAGATAATTCTGGTAAATCTCTTTTTTTTTCCTTGGAGGAAAAAAAATCTCCTTTTTCCATGGATCTTGTTTTTTGGTGCCTAGATTTTTCTCTTTGAATGCCTAATTCAACTGCAACGTTTTAATAACAGCCTTTTGCATAAACAAACCATGGAACTGGCAGTTTAATGTTCAGGTTATGTCAGGATTACACAGGGCTGGGTGTAGTGCAGCTTGTCACCATGTCATACGTTTCCTGCAGCACATCCTCTGCTGTGTTCCGAGGCGCCGTGCCTTTTAAAAAGCACAGTATTATTCATACCCCACAGAAAACTGGCACGCTTTTCCTGCATCTCACTTATCAGATGAATTATTGATCACCAATCTGACACGGACTGAAAGGGAAAACTTGTTTCTGGATGTCACAGGTAGCAACAAACGCAGAGTCCCATCTCCAGAGCATCTGCTGGCCCCGTCCATATGGCGCTCGAAGCTCCCCGTGCGTCACAGCTGATTATAGACTCGGCACACGGGCTGCTTCCCAAGGCTCCCAGCTCCCTCTTGTCTTCCTCTGGGAGCTGAAGAGCCTCACATGGGCTCTACCAGCTGGAAGGAAGCACAAAGTGGGAACCATAGCTTGCCATTATCTCTGGAAAGGAGCGGCTGTGGGAAGTGCAGGGACGGTGACAGTCACCCCCTCTGTGGTGTTTCTGCGTGCGGCTCCAGGTCTTGCAGTTGTGAGTTTGTGCAGAAAGCTGGGCGTGAGCTAAAACAATACAAAAAATAGCCTGAAAAGTTTTCTTTGTGCAAACAACTCCATGAATAAGGCTGTATTGATCAGCTTTTGACAATGAAGACAATTAGGGTTCAGAAATATTGTAGTATTTGCTACACTACTCAAGGATTTAATGCTTTTAATTAACGCAGGAGCTTTGAATAGTTACATGAAAAGCATTATACAGCTATATGAAAAGACTGTTATTGTCCAGGCAAAATAAAATATTTAGAAATAATACGACAAAAATGATAGACTGCAGTGCAAATATGTTTTGAGATATTTCTAGGGCTCTGATTAGTTTATATTAGCTAGTTTCTAGCATTTATGACTACCTCTGAAAGGCAGGTTATGGAGAATGTTAACATTCCACTGGGCTGATTGACGATAATTAGTTTATTTTAAAGGAAAGGAGAGAAGCACGGTATTGTTGGAGCTGACTAATGTGAATTAAAAGCCAGGTAATCTTTTCTGCAATTACAGAGATACAATGATTGCCGTTGTCAGAGAAGAAAATCCACTCGTACTTTTAAGAATCATTATGTAGGAAGAGTTTTGCAAGCCTGAAATTGAAGCTCTGGTCATGGTCTCCAAAATTACGGTTAGTAGTAATTTTATGCAGAAGCAAGACTTTCGAATACTTAAATTACAGCTTGTTTGTAGCAAGGTATTTACCAGCAAATATAAGCATCTTATAAACATCACATGAGTCATCTTGGTGTTCATTTTGAGCACATCAAAAATGTAAATTGCAGCCAAATTATTCTTGTGTGGAGAGGCGAGGCTCAGAAACCTTAAATTTGTGCTTTAAATGGAAATTATGAGAGGAAAAATGTGCACATTTGCCTTTCAGTGGAGAGTATTGTGTGGGGTAACTACAGCTTTCTCTATGGCTTTGCCTGCAGGCTTCACAAACAAGGACTAAGACAGGAAGGAACACGGCTCCTGAGTGGTGTTTATGTTCCTCTTTAGCAGCATTTAATCCTGATCTTCACCAGGACAGCTAATAGAACTTGTTTTTTGGGGGCTTTTTAATTGAAATGCCTGTGGATTTCACGAGCCATCTGATATATCTTTAAAAAGCCTTAAAACAATTTGTGATAAAATCTAAAGCAAACAGAAATCTGTCAGCCTCTCTGTTCAAAGCCTTGGCCCAAAGGAAGCGATCCAGACATGGCTGTCAGCGAGATAGCAACTGCTGGGAGAGCTCCACTGCGTTATTAAAAGATCAGTAGTTTGATCAGCATCATATTGGATTACTCAAACTTCAATTACAGGAGTACCTGAGGGCTTTAGCTGGGATATATTAGAAGACCAACTTGAAGCAAACCTGCTGTTGTTGCATACCGGGTCTGTGAAAGACCCACCTGAGAACCTTTTAACAGTTTCCTGTGCCAAAAGAGACTCAGTGTCAGCCAAGGAGTTCAAAAACAAGTAATGAAAATGGAGCAATTGGCTGATTAATTTGATGTGATTTTTTTTAATCTCAGGAAGAGGAAAAAAAAAACAGGTAAAAAAATTTCTTCTGTGGCAGGTGTCATTGTTCCTACAAAGGCAGGCTGAGAGGGTTGGGGTGGTTCAGCTCGGAGAAGAGAAGACTCTGGGGGGATCTTACCTTTCAGGGGCTACAAGAGCTGGAGAGAGAATTTGGACAAGGGCATGGAGGGTTGAGACAAAGGGGAATGGCTTCCCACTGCCAGAGGGCAGGTTTAGATTAGGTATGGGGAAGAAATTCTTCCCTGTGAGGGTGGTGAGGCCCTGGCACAGGTTGCCCAGACAAGCTGTGGATACCCTATCCCTGGAAGTGTTCAAGGACAGGTTGGACAGGGTTCTGAGCAACCTGGTCTAGTGGAAGGTGTCCCTGCCCATGGTAGGGGGATTAAACTGGGCTATCTTCAAGCTCCCTTCCAACCCAAACCATTCTGTCATTCTGTGGTTAGGATCCAGCTCTGGAAGTTGGCATTGGCATGTTTTGGATGTGTTAATGCCAATTCTCTCTCCTTGTGGTTGAATCTCTGCAGAGGCTCATGTGATGTGTGTCACGAGGAAGCAGAGCAGGAAAATCTCTGTAAAATGCTGGCATTTGCTCACTGGCAATTCGTGTTACAGATTGTCCTGGAGCTGGGATGGCTCCAGTGGAGGATCAACGCTCGTGGTGGTATCTGAAGAGGCACCCCATGAACAAATGGCTGTAGAGCAGTGCCAGGAGCCAGCTCTCACAGAGATGGGGGAGGCTGTGCTGTGGGCTCTAGTTTAGAAGGGCAGAGATGGATCTTGGTGGCTGAATGGTGTGTGTGCCCTCCCTGTTCTCCTAGTCCTGCACAGCCTCGTCACAAATGACATCCATGTTTCCAGCCAGCACAGCACGTGTAGTGTAAGGTGGAAACATCAGATTACAAAGGTGTTTGCATGATCATAATTTCCTTGTGCATTTTTTACCTACTGTGAGTGGAAAACGCATTTCTCCGCATTCTGTTGTAGCAAAGACACTCACGGAGCTCAGCGAGTGTTCATTAATATTGCTGCTAGCAAAAACCAGGTGTTCTCATCAGATCAGGCATTCCTCTGGTTTTATTCCATAACTGCTCTTCCAAACAGCCACGTCCTGCTGAGAAAAGATGCTGATGGCCCAACACGTAAACCTCCTTAATGCGGCTCAGATCTGAGTCCACACAAGGAGTCTGGGCTGTATCACGCTGTCACTTATTAAGTACATCTCCTCCTAGAGATCCTTTCCTCCTTTGCCACCCTCCTGCCTCCCAGCATGGCCCAACTGGATTGTGCTGAGGAGCTGTATTTAAAAATTGATGGCCCCATAACTAATTTTCCCTCTCCTCTTCTGGCCCACGTCACAGAATCTTGCAGGAGCGTTGCAGTAGCTGCTGATGGAGATGATGGAGATCTCAAAGCCTTTCTCCTAAGCAGAAATTACATAAAATTTTGATTGTTGTCTTTCAATACAGGCAAAACATTCCCTTCTTACTTCCCTGTTTACAGCTGGTACATTCATTTCTTTTCTACAGGAAACAGCGAAATTAATGAAGCTGTTTTTTCCAGTATATAAACATTTTACAAGAGCCTAAGTTACGCATTTATCTGGATTGTTGTTCTTCAGCTTTTGCTCCCGTGTTATTTCATGTGGTCATTCACTTATCCTGGCACCAGTTCTCCACTGAGAGTTTGTGTCCATCTGTGTGGGTTTCATATTGATGGGAGCTGGAGTCGTCAAGGGTGTGCAGTTGCCAAAATATCTATTAGTGTAACCCCACTGTGGAGGCTGGTAACCCTACCGCTCTTCCTTTTTTGGCTTTTCTTTGCTGAGATCCCAAAATGGATCATTCTTTTTTGCTTTAAAGACTAAGAGTGGAGAAAAATGTACAGATCTGCTTTGTGAAAAGGTGGAAAATATGTATTTCTTCACAGCTGTGTGAAAGCATCACGGTGTTGTCAGAGGTCTGTCGGTGAAATTATCACATTCCTTACTTTAATTCTATACCCTGATTTCCTTGCAAATTATCTGGTCTAAATAATTGCTTAAAACTTATATATATATATGTCTGTGTGTGTATATTTAATGAAGAATGCCTTGAAACTCTAATTAGAGCTGCTTGACTCCAAAGCAGTTTACATATCACAGGCTTACACAGCTATCAAACAGATGCTTCTCCTTTTTTTCATTCAGCTGACATTTTCATTTTCTCTGCATATTTTGAGGACTGAGCAGTGATGTGTTTTGACTCCTGAGGCTACAGATGATATCAAAATGAGGATTAGAAATGAAGCTTTACCTGTCAATTAAGTTGTTAAGCTTGTCCTCCATGGTGTGTACACTTTGAAATGGCCTGTTTATTGAATTTGAAATAGTTTTCATTCTTGACTTTGTTTAAATTGAATGGACAGTTCTAATTATAATCTTCAGGGTTTTCAACTGCAACATATGGTTTGCATATAGAGTTGTGGATGAGGAGCTCTTGGATGTTTATTGAGCTAAACCACTGTTAAATATCTCAGGAGACAGTGGCATGTCAGGCATTGAGAGTGAGCAGAAATGGGCAGTACAAATATTGGCCAATTTTCTCCTTTCACTTCACTCTGTCCAGGAGATCTCCTGGGGGACATCTGAGAAATGAACTGTGGTGGAAGGATCCAGGCATTGGTGAGGAACAAGTCACCTCTTTCAGTGGTTGCCTTGTGCCCATCTTCACATGAAAGCAATATTTATTAAAAAAACCACAAAACAAACAAAAAGAAAACAACAACAACAACAAAAACCCACAAACCAACAAAACCAACCAAACAAAAAAAATTCATCTTTTCCCCTCATATATTCCTCCCCCACCCCAACAGTGAATTCAAATTACCAGGATCTTTGGCAAGTCAGTGTTGTTCTTTCCAATCACCTGTGGGCTCACTAACAGGATTGTGTGACATCTCACAGCAGTTTATTCTCCAATACAGCCTAGATCAAGAAATGGAATCCAGTTTTTTTAGACTTGATGGAGTGAATTGTCCCTTTCAGTGTCTGTAGAAGTCTTCTCCCCAAAAGCAGGTTGTGGGCAGCTCTCAGCAGGTTGTGTGCTGTGAGCAGCTCTTGCTGTTTCTCCACAGCTGCTCCGTGGATCTGCCAAAAAATGCCAGGGCTCAGAGATGCCTCTGTCCTCTTCCCTCCTTGAAAATAAGCATCAGATGTGTCTCCTTTCAAATCTGGACATAAGTATTTACTAAGGCAAACGTGGTCCTATCCATGTTCAGCATCTCACAGCACCGTGGTCTCTGTCCTTTGGTGTTCTCTGTACAAAGAGAGAGAAACCAGAGGTAAGAGAAAGGAAACCCAATCTAGACACAGCTAGAAATCCTTGAAACTACCTAGAAAAGCACCTGAAGTGTAGGGCAAGGTACCAACTACTGTGATGTGACCGAATCTCCAAGGGAGATCTGAAGGGAGGTGACAGACTGAAAGACAGTGAATCCAGTACAAAAAGCTTTGGTTGTTTAATTTGGTTGATTAATGCCATTATTTACCTTTCCCATTTTCAGGGGAAGGTAAATAATCAGGTAAGTTGGAAAGCCTATTTCTGTGCATGGCTATTTGAACAGTCCTGCCAAATGGGTGCTGGTAAAAACTGCTTTGTCCTTAATCCCGGGTGAAGAAATGTAGAAATCTGACTGCACTAACAGGGGTGCTCCTTCACTGTGGAGGCTAAAGGGGTAAGGAATCATTAACCAGGCCTTTTAACCAGCATCTTACCAGATCTGATGTGTTGTCCCTTTTGGTAGCTTGCTGAAACCATTCCATTAATTAATTCTGCTGTAGCAGCCTTGCCTTGGACACCTGTGACTTACAGGAATGTGAGTGAGCTGCAGTGATCGGGGTAACCTGGCTGGCTTGGAACCAGAGCAGACAAGGGATGCTCATTTAATCCATCAGAGGGGCCAGGAAAGGGCAGAGCAAATAGCTGAGGAGCAAAAATAAAAGCCTGGGAGCACTAACAGTTCAAAATGACCCAGCTGGCTCTGCAGGAGCACATTTATCTATGCTGAAAGCTGTTTCATGAAGGTGTTTTAACACCAGGTTCTAGCAGACCACTCAAAAGAGCTTGTGGCATATTTGTGGGGTTTTATGAAGCATAAAAGAGCCCTAGACCAGGGGGTTTGCAATTTAAAATCTCCCAGCCATCCAAAACTGCTCTTCTCAGTATTTGCTGCTCGCTTTGGTTCAATGAAAAAGAAATATGTTTTCTATTAATATGAACATATTTTTTTTTCTTTTTAATTTTAGGCTTTATTTTTGACCGGACTTTAAACTTGTATTTTCCTTCCTAAAGTCAGTGCCAAAGTCAAACTTCCTTCATGGTGGAAAAGATGGACAAATATTTGTCGAGCAACAGGAGTTTCAAACCTCATCCAATCTAAGTTTCAAACCCTGAAAACCACTTTAGTGTTAGTAAAGCAGGAGATCCTTTAAAAAACTTCTGCCGCAAGAGCAAATTATGCCCTGCTTAGTAGTGAGTGCATTTGTGAGGGGATTCACACTGGTTGTCAAATTATGGACATTCTTAAGCTCGAGACTCGAGGGACTGTGATTTAAAGGAAGTTGTGAGTTGAATCTGTTATAAATGTACCTACTTATAGCAATAACAAGGTCTTATTTTCAGTTTTACTTTTATAGAATAATTTCTGACTTTTGTGATCAACTTAAGAATGGCTGGGAAGCATAAATTATTTAATTTAGAGACACACTAAATTAATGTGTAAAATGCACCATGTAAATTAGTGGGGAAAGACCATATGATATTTTCACTTCATAACTTGTGTGAGGTTTAAACATCATTTGGAATATATAGAAGAGAGTAGTCACAGTGTAGTTACAAATAACAGAAGGGAAAAGCACTGTCATGCATCTTTGTTGATTTTAAATATCATGTTAAATAGCAAACAAGCAGAGTTTTCATGTCAGATGTACTAAAAGATCTGCAGCTGAAGAGATGGGGGAGCTGGTCAGGGCAAGGGAGGGATAAGACAGATTGTTGGAACTTATTTCCAAATGAATGTTCAAGTTGAACAGTTTATGCACTTGTGGCAATTTTAAATAGAGACATTTAAGATTCCTCATTGTGGTTCTTAAGATCCAATCTTCCCTCTTTCTCTATCACCGTTATAACTGGCTGATCCTCACAAGATCATGTGGGGACCAACAACTCCCTGGGCAAAGAGGAGCCAAAACCTGATTTTACTGAATTTTGAGGTAATCCTACAAAGATTAGGCCTTGCTTCCTCTTTTCGGTCATGATTTTTTAAAAATAAATAATTACTATAATTATTTTTTATTATAATCTGACTTTAAAACCACCAGCATAAACTGTCCTCTAAGTAAAATACAAGCAGGGGTTTGTGTATCTCTGCTTTTGCTGGTCACATCCTTCCTGCAGCGAGCTGGGGAATTGTGGTGGCTGGGAAATGGAAACGTGTGTGTGTCATTCATTCCAGTATTATGTAGTATTTCTCAGGATTTCTGCTAAAAAGGGTGTAGTTATGCTTCTGTGAAAGTCATTTTGGCCAGATCCACAGATGGTGCTGTGGTGGTTTGGGTCCCTGGGTGCAGGTGGCTGTGCCAGCAGGAACCCAGAAAGGGTTCTTACATCAGCTCCCAGCTGGACAGAAATATTGTCACCCATAGGAAGTCTCTGTGAGGTGGGTGATGCTCAGAACTCCTTGGTTCCTGCCTCTCCTTGGTGTTCTTTGCTTGCTAAAGAGTTTTTGACAAAACCCAGTAAATAAATAAATAAATAAATAGCCCCAAAATCATAGAATTGTTAAGGTTGGAAAAGACCTTTAAGACCATCCAGTCCAGCTGTCAGCCCAACATCACCACCATATTCACCACTAAACCATATCCTCAAGTGTGAAATCCACGCTTCCAGGATGGTGACTCCACCCCTGCCACAGGCAGCCTGTTCCAATTCTTTACAACTCTTTTTTTTATCCTTATATCTAATCCAATATTTTTCCTTATATCTCATCTAAATTATCAGGTTGGTACAGTCCAGTTCTGGTTTCTTTCTCCATCAGTGCCTGGGCACTGAGAAGAGGAAATTTCATCTCTGTTTATCTGTCAGAAAGTACTGGCTTTGAACAGTTCTCCATCTGTGCATGTTTTTATATCCAAGAGAGAAATCCTGTTCATTTGTCACCCTGAAGAAATGCCACTGGCTTGGTAAAGCTTCCTGAGAGGTAAACTTTGCTTTGTCTTCAGTGTGAATGCCATCCCTGGGCACATCTTTTTCCACTCAGGATTCTCAAAATGGGATCCTTCAGGTTTTTATTTGCACTTTTAAGGATGTACCTGGTTTGTAGTTGGCAACGTCAGCTCTGGTTGCAGCTCTTGACCTGCAAGTGCTGCTGGGCTATTCCAAGGGGAGAACTTAAAAACTGGGAGCCAAAAAGTAGTCCACCCACTCACAACCCTGTCTTGCTCAGTATGGTCAGAAAAGAGGGGAAATATCATAAAAATTGAGAGGATAATGCAAAAACTCAGTTCTGCTGCCATCAGAACAGTCTTTTTCCTTCTTTTGGGATTTAGTTCTGTATGTTGTTTACATTTCTTAGTGGCTTATAAAAGCAAAGCTATTTGTTAGTTAGGGAATTGATCTGGCAGCATCTTGCCTTTTTTTTTTTTTTTTCCTTTGTACAAAAGATGATTTCAGGTTTAGCATTTATCAGTGTTTAACACCACTGTTGGTGTATTCTTTAGGAACTGATTGGTCGTATCTGTTCCTAATATTTTAGTAATGATAAGAAAAAAGCCACTGATGTGATGACCCTGAATTCCAAACAAGCAGTCGCACAGCTCTGTATTGGGCAGAGAAAACAGACTGTTGCCAATGTGGCTCCTCAAATCATTTAGGGACAAACCTCCTTCAAGATTAGCAGGTCCCTAAATCAAGGGTGTGGAAGATTCACAATCTGTAACTTCTTCAGCAGGACCCGCCCTTGGAAAGGGCACAGCGCTGACAGCAGATACATTTGTACACTGCATCCTCTTCTCCTGTGTTTGGAACTTGGGATGTACCTTGTGATGGGATGGAGGAAAGGTCAGTCCAAGTGCACAGACCCCAGAAGGGTGAAGAGCTCTGAAAGATGCATGTCATGGTGGCTGAAATACTTTTTACATCTTGGAAACACACAGACTATTGGCTTGTATTGAGCAGCAGATTATCCCTGCCAGGTTGTTCCCGATGAAAAGTGGGTAAACAGGAACACAGGGAGATTCCTTCAAT
Organism: Myiozetetes cayanensis; assembly: GCF_022539395.1. Taxonomy (NCBI): domain Eukaryota; kingdom Metazoa; phylum Chordata; class Aves; order Passeriformes; family Tyrannidae; genus Myiozetetes; species Myiozetetes cayanensis. The sequence goes on along the minus strand of NW_026086937.1, from coordinate 20,089,521 downwards.
GGGGAATCCAACTGTAAGGCATGTCTGTTGAAATCTTCTGATAATGAGAAGGAGAATGTCCACAGTGCCACCTCTGCTTTGGTTACCCAGCAGTATAATCCCCTTGGCAAGGCAGCCCAGGGACAGCACACAGTTTTCACTCCCCCTCTTGTCTCTGTGGATTGCTCTCCCTCTGTTTTGTGGGAATTCAGTTGCTTTCATTATAGTCTGACTTGTGATAAGCAAACCATAAGTGGCTTGATGTTCAGGTTATTCAGATAAGCATCCTAAGTTGTAACTATAGAAAGTTGAGCACGTAGGTGTTTCAGCTTGATCTGCAGTGAAAACTAATCCAAATTTAGTCGTAGATACAATCTTCCATAATCCTATAATATTCTAGAATTGTAATAGAACGACTTTATATTTCTGGAATACTTTAAAAGTCATTCATATGTCTAAAATTCTTTCATCTTTCTATAGCTATTCTCATGTAGAGAAATAAATGGTCATTGTGTGCCTACAGCAGCATAGGCTGTTGTTTTCTCGCCGTGTGTGTCCTTTACTACCACAGCAGTTTGAACATAAAAGTCCAGATAGTTTGGAATTTTAAAACTTTCAAGTTGCAGTTCAAGCACTTAGATCAGTGTCTGCTTTCCAGACTGCTCCCCCAGACAAAATAATTAAGGAATTTTTCTGCTGTAACTGTGGGCGAAGCTGTTTCCTGGCCTGGAGATGGAGGAGACACGGAAAGGCGACTGAGCCTTGCATTCTTCTTGATTTTATCTGTGGGATGTGAAGGAATCTTTCAACGTGTAATCCTTAAAATATTGATCCTGCAGAGGAAGGCTGAGGCTGGAAGGGATCGTCTGTCATCAGGTTTGCTGTTCGTGTGGGTTTGAGGGTCTGGCCTCTGGTTTCCTCCCACTTGCTACAGGGAGTCTCAGGGTGGGGGTAGGTCCAGCTCAACTATGCAAGTATTGTAGGATCTTTTATTTTTCATGGAATTATGTTGCCTTTTAGCCATATCGTTGGTTTATGGCCCTCTGGGATGTGCCAGTATGAGGGAAATACCATTGAAGGAAGAGCTGCTGGACTCAGAGCTCCCTTTAAACCAAGACCCTTCTTTTAAATCTTCAGATCGAGACTAATAAATAGCACTAACTCCAAGCTCGTTTTTATTATCTGGATGATTTTTTCTCCTTTGTAAGTGCCAATATCCTAACTTAAAACTGCGTTTGGTGTATGAGAGAAAATCTGCAGCTGATTGTAGCCCATAAAATTAATATATTGAAGCTCCCTGTGTTCAAGTTTATTGAGGTATAAATAGTAGAATGTGGCATGCTATGTAGTTCAGCTGATTCCTTGTTCTATTTTTCTGAGTCTTTTTTCTAATTTTATTTCTCAGATACTCAACACAAATAGTTTCCTGGGTTTGATTTTGCCCTGGCATTTTTCAGGCTGGTTCTTAACAATGGGGAGTTCAACAGGGTGGATAACATTTTCTGCTTAGTGTTTACATTTTAAAAAGCAAAGTTTCTGTTTTAAAAAAAGGGAAATTCCAGATGTCTGCAGGCAGTAGGAAATGTATGAAGTATACAGTTTAATAAAATGGCAAATATAGCAGAAAGATAAAAAAGTGGTTCATGTTAGCAAATGGTCTGAATTTAAACACCAGTCAACACGAGGACTTCATTTTAGGTGAGGGAAATTCACATGTGAAGCATTATAATGTAGCTTTATAAATACATTTCCTCAGGACAGGGATGTTGTGCATTTTCAAATCATCTTTAAAACTTCCCTTTTCATTTAATTTTGATTAGATTTTCTAAAACGGAATAAACATAAAGGCATTAAAAATATGTAAACCATGAAAGCCAAATGCAAAGCAGATACATCCACAGCAAAGACATGAAAGTCAGACCCCTTGTTCCTCAAGAGCAATGGGGGAGGGGGGAGAAACCCCTTCATTGCCAGCTCATTTTCCCACAGGAGCATTCATGGACTTGCCCCTCATTAAATGATTTCAGAACATGATGTAAAGAGCAACTAAACAAGAGGCTTTAGTGTTGAAAGGGGGGTTCTTTTGGGGTGTCTGTTGCAGGAAGGAGGTTTGGTTTTGGGAGCAGGATGCCTTTGGTGTTTGGGATAATTCGGTAGCAGGATTGCCCCTGGTTGAGATGGTGGGAGGTGGAGTTGCCATCCCTGGGGACTGCTGAGGAAAGGGCAGACAAATTCTAGGCCAAGACTTGCCAGGTGAATTTTTTTCAGGGAATGGACTAATTGACCCTTATTGTCAGTGACCTCTGTGTTGATTTTTAAGGTAAGGGTGTCAACATGCCCATCAAATGTTATTTACAGTACCTCAGCATTGCTGAAAGGGTGTAGAAACTGCTTATGTGGTACTTTTGGAAATTCAGTTTATGGATCTATTTCAGACCTTCACCTGTTTACTTAAACTGTTTTTGATCTTTGTCCATCATTGTCCATCATTTTCAGAGGAAACATTACTTCAGTGTTCTCAAGTTGGTTTAATGTTCATTTCCCTCTTTATTTGAATGTAATCCCCTAAAATGTGAAATTATGGAATGATACCTGCTTAGCTTCACAAAAGGTGTCAACAGGAATTCACATCATTTTTTTTGGAGGTCATCTGAGAAGATGCTGTGAAAAGTTCAGGTGAACACAGCTAAGATCAAGGGACAATGTTGTCCCCCATCCTGACAGTGTTCAAGGCCAGGCTTGATGGAGCTTGGAGAAACCTGGTCTGGTGGAAGGGTGTTGGAATGAGATGAGCTTTTGAGGTCCCTTCCAACCCAAACCCTTCTATGATTCTATGACAAGAGTCACAGAAAATGTGACACAAACCCCTCATTCTTTTGAAATTTGCTTGTTGAGCTCTCTGTGCATTCCATGGTTGAAAGTGTAATGGTGATGGAGAGCGTGGCTCTTTTCCATTTATGTCAGTTGTGTGTGGCTGTACCCTCAGGAGCTAATAGGATTAAAGGCTTGATGCAAAAGGAAATCCTCATACAGCAAATTATTACTGAAGCCACGTGTTTGACCAGTGGTACCTGCAAGCTCAGATGTTATCTAACCCTAACTCATTCCCTGTATTTTTCTCTTGGCCCCAAGGAAGCAGCCATGTCACAAATCACCCTACTTAACAAGGCCTTCAGAAGTAGGGGGCTACAGAGGCTGTGCCTGCGGGAACTTGGAAAAAATACCATAAAATTCTGATTTTCTTTGCTCTGTTTACGAGGCCGAAGCGAAGTAAACAACAGCCTAGGCCGAGTGCAGGGGCTGCATTATGTATGAGCCACGTGCTGCCCAGGAGAACGGGGTTGTGTCTGTGCTGGGGCTCCCTTGTAAGCACTCCTCACCATCTCCCTTCCTTCTCCAGACGTGGATGAGTGTGCTGTGGTGAACGGTGGCTGCCAGCAAGGCTGTGTCAACACTCCTGGCTCCTTCCACTGCCAGTGCCGGCCGGGATTCCGGCTCCACGCCGACGGCCGCACCTGCATCGGTAAGGAGGCATTAACAAGCACCTCACACACTTCCGAGGTGTTGTTTTCCTTGGCTAAACCTGTCTTGGTCTAAGTGCAAAGGTTTGTGGACTTGCTCTGGTCTTAGTTTTTATTTATTCACAAAGGATGTCATTATCCATCCCATGCCAAGCAGCTCGCGAGAATTCAGGTATTGCCAAATTTACTCCTTTTTGAGTTGGTTTTTGTGAGCAAATGAAGTGATGGTGTCCCACTTTTGTGAAAATTCCTTCTGTTTTGCATTTGCAAAATACGGTGTTTTCCTGACTTTTTTGAATCCTGAGCATTTTTTTTTCTCTGTGGCACATCTCCCTGCATGTTCCAGCACTGTCCCGGGACTCAAGGATTTTAAAGGTCTTTTCCAGCCTAAGTGATTCTGTGATTTACAGTGTGGAGTTACCTGTGTGTGTGCTCATGTCAGTGACAGCACCACTGACACTCAGCAGTTCAGCCCATGACATGCTGCCCATTTAAGTGGAGAGGATTAGCAGCTCTGCCCATTAGAAATAAACCCTGTGTTTCTTAGGCTGGACTCTGAGCCCTGAAACAAGACATAACAAAGCAAATTCTGCATATTGCTAAAAATAATAATGTAAAATATACAGTCCTTGTATTGCATTTAAATCACTACTGTGATTTAAAGTTGTTGAATTCTGCAAAAAAAGATTAATATGTTCTTTCGTCTGGGAAGAGGAAAAGGGCATCATTTGTTTAAATTTTTAAGCCTGATTTGAGGTAATATGAGAAGAACAGTCAAGTGTGGTCAGACCACATCTGCAGAATAAGCTCACTCACACTTTGGTCATTGTCTCAGTTCTTGCTCAAAGTCCCTTGGTTGTGCTTAACATCAGCCAAGGGTGTCATCACTCATGCCTGGTATTATCACAGCAGTACATCCACTGATGCAACTAGAACACAAGAGGTACCTGTGCTCAAGCTGTGGGAATAACCATTTGTTTTGGTTTGTTTTTATTTAAAAATATACTCTTTTGCTGGGTTTATCACATAGAGAGATTTTCAGTGATTTGGCAATTAACTGCAATTAAAAATATGGTAAAGTCTCAACCTTTTCTTGTTAGTGAAGGAATGGGTAGGAAACACTATTGTTAGAGAAAAAATAATGTGAAAGTGGAGTTGTTCATATTTAACTAGAAGCAATAGTGTTTTTCTCTGAGTTAAAAGAGAAATTTTTTCTCTCTCTGATGAGATCTGACCAGGAAGACCCAGAAGTGAAGAATGTGAGGTTTGAGTTACATGACTTTCTCTGAATAGTCTCATTTTCAGCTGTGGTGGAGAGGGAATTTTATACAAAAAATGGACTAAAGTGACTTTGGGCAAAAGGAGCAGGAGAACTGAATGACAAATGCAAAAAGTAGATATTATTGCAATTGAATGAATTTGCCTTTGCAATATGTAAAACTTTCTGTGGAGACATAGATTAGCAAAGTTTTCTCAAGCTCCAGATAATCCAGAAGCTCCCTTTGGAGCTGTCAGAGCTAGGAACAGTTTCAAAGTTTTCATTTCACAAATGTGTAAGTATTCTCAAGAAGTTATTAAAAATACTTCATGCAGTGATCAGTTTTGTTTTCAATATCTCAGAAATTATCAAGGAGACACAGAAATAAATCCTAAGATGAGAGTCAGGAGTGAGTTTCGGAGAGAGCTGCTATCATGATAATGGATATTCACAATACTGACAAGAGGATATTGAGTTCTGTTGCAGCTGCTTAGGCAAGACACCAAAATAAATGGATATAATAAGCTCTAATGCAATGGAGCACAAGACAGATGCTAGTTGATGAGAAGCATTTCCCATAAACCAGTAATCCAGGAGTGCCTAGAACTGGGATCTGGGCAGAGGTGCTTCTTGGGGATGGAGAGTTTGTCTCTTCTGCTGCCCCAGGTTATACATTCAGCTTTCACCACTCATCTGACGGAGGAGTAAACCCAACAAATGCCCCTCTCTTTTGACCTCGTGCCGCTAAAGAGAATATGTAGCATTTCAAATAGGGCTTGGATTAACAATAGGACTTCTTGCATGGATGCTTTAGAGGATGTAACGATCTCTCCCACATGCTGAGAACAAAAAGAGACCACATTCCAGCACTGTGCTGTTTATGGAAGGTGATTATCTTAGCTGCAGAAATAAGAAACAATCATCCCTTTAGACAGGCTTTTCAGATGAGCCCAGCCCAGATTGCTGTTGCGTTCATTCTTTCCACGTCTTCTTTTTCTTTTTTGGCAACCTTGTGTTTTCTGAGAGCAAAAGTGCCAAAATCATTTGAGGGGAAGCAGATTTTGCAGCCTGGATGTCTTGGATGTCTCCCATACATAAGGAAGTGGATCTATCATCTTATAAGATATTCATCCTACATCTGAAGACTCAAAAACTTGGGATAAGCTACTTTCTCATGTGATTCATGGAATATTAATGAACTTCTGTCACAAGCTCTTTCCAGCGAGCCTGGTCCTCCTGCCATGTCATCACAGTGTGTTTGGGATCCTGACCAGTTGCTGGTGCTCCATCCCTCCACTGCCAGTATGATCCTCAAAGTACATGGATTGAGGAAATCTATTTCTTGTTCCTCCTCCTTCTGCCTGTACTTTTAAGGCAAAGAACCTCCAAAATGGGTTCCATTGTTCAGTGAAAAACAGTTTGTGAAGGTGAAATACTTCATTCTTGGATCCTTGATAATACCTAATACTTCGTGCCACGCCAGAATCCCATCTTTTCCAATGATCCTTTTCTTTCTTTAGCTCTTTTTGGTCCCACAAATTTTGCTCAATATTGAATCCAGTTTTGGATATATGTGCCAGACCAAATATTCACTACAAATTAGGTAATTAGAATAAACAGAGGTAACACTGTCCAATTTTCTGTTTGTTTTGTTCGTAATGCCTTGATTATGTTATTGAGATGAATTTGACTTCACTGGAGTTTAACTAACTGCTCTCTGGAAAGCTTGAAGCTCAGAAAGGACATGTTTATTGTAGTATCAGGCTGTGGTTTTGGATTGTTGTAGAGTCATTGTCTTCACTGGAATTCATTCCTCTTTGAACTCCTAGAAGTGAAAGCAAAGCACGGCCGTTAGACCCCGATTCATCTCTGGTGCCAGCTCTTATCTTTGATGTCTGCTTTATCTTGAGGTGCAGGTTTTTATGGAGATTTTAGCACACTAAGGCTCTTAATAGAGGAAGTTACAAAGAAAATATCTCTACAACTCTATAATCTACGTTTCCCCACATAAATAAAAGCGCTGTCTGAAGTTACAGTTCTTACATTGCTAAGGTTGGATTTAAGGTGATGGAAAACATAGTCTTGAAGAGATTTCATGTTCTAACCCCTTGGTTGCTTTACATGCATCTAACCATGGCTTCAGACTCAGCTCCTTGTCAAAATATGACCATTATAAAAAACTAATGGGTTGAGAAATGTATATTTCCCAACTATCAGGAGATCAGACCTATGAGAGAACTGGAGAGGGACTTTTTATGAGGACATGTAGTGACAGGACAAGGGGAATGGGCTTCAAACTGACAGAGGGCAGGGTTACATTAGATATTAGGAAGAAATTCTTGCCTGTGAGGGTGGTGAGGCCCTAGCACAGGTTGCCCAGAGAAGCTGTGGCTGCCCCATCCCTGGAAGTGTTCAGGACTAGTTTGGACAGGGCTTGGAGCAACCTGGGGTAGTGGAAGGTGTTCCTGCCCTTGTCAGAGAGTTGGAGCAAGATGATCATTAAGATCCCTTCCAACCCAAACCATTCCATGATTCTCTGATCCTATGATTCTTGTCTTTCTTGCACGCTGCCTCCCACCTCTGTCCCCCTTCCAGCAACGTTGCCTCTCTCTTGGCATTTCCAGACACCCTGAAGAGCCATGGCCACGCCTGTGCCAACATTCCTGTTGGGATTTCACAGAGGGGCTGGTTTTCCACCAAGCTTCAGGAGTAATTCCTTAAAAGCAGAGGGCATTCCTTATTTCTTCCCAGACCCTGTGGAGGTGCTCAGACCTCCAGGCACAAGCCCCTTTATGACAGGTGGAATTAGACTCATGTCGTGCCAAGTCTCTCCCTCTTTCTGATCAGACAGCGCCTGGCAGCACGAGCACAATCCATCCTGTTCTGTCCCCAGAGGCACTTCTGCTTCAGTCTGGCACCTCCTCTCATGTATCCAGCACGATGCCTCAGCAGCAGCCGTGGATAAACCTGCCCTGGCTGCTCTGGAGGAACCTCTGGCTCCCCGGCCGCTGGCAGAGCCCACCCCGGACTGGGATGAACGGCCTCGCCAGCACGAGCTCTTGGCACAGGACTCCACACCTGTCCCCTTCCTCCTTCGAAGCCTCCAAAATTCTCATCGTGACAGGTTGCTGCTCATCTCCTCTTGCATCCAGATTGGCTCGTGCCCAGGGAAGGAGGGAGGAAAATGGCACTTTTAAAAACCGAGATGTATATTCTGTCACTTGGTTTTAAGATGCTTTTCATCCTCTGAAATATTTTCATCTTATTTGAATATTCTTGCTGAAAAACAGGTCTTTGGATACAAATGTGCAGGAAGCTGGAAGCTCAGAGTGTATGGGGTCTGCTGCCTCCTGTGCAGACACAGAGCTGCTTTCAAGTTCCATCGCTAACAGGGTAGGAGGTTCATGGGCACAGATGGAGATCAGAAGCTGGGGTCAGGTCCTTGTGCAGCGAGGTGCCTCCTGCCCCCTGCTGAGTGTGCATCCAGGAGAATGTAAAAATTTGCTTTTCTTTTTGCCTTTTATCACATACTTCACTGCACAAACTCAGTATTTGCTAATTGGTGGCATAGGGTGAAACGAATCCTGCAGCAGGCTTGGTCTCTAAGGTTTGCTAATGTCTATTACAGATAAATGAGTCCAGATAAATGAATTACAGATTCATATGAATATTCCTAAAACAAATATCAAAGCTCTTTGATGATTTCATTGGGTTCAAAGTTTGGTGCCTTCCGTGAACAACCAAATAGTCTTTTCATCTGCTCATGGAGAACGTGGAATTGTAGAGAACATAGAATCACAAAGTGGTTTGGATTGGAAGGGACCTTAAAGATCATCTCATTACACCCCCCCCTGCCATGGGCAGGGACACCTTGTGCTAGGTCAGGTTGCTCCAAGCCCTATCCAATCCAGCCTTAAACACTTTCAGGGATGAGGCATCCACAGCCTCTCTGGGTAACCTGTGTCAGCACCTCACCACCCTCAGGGTCAAGAATTCCTTTCTAATATCTGACCTAAATCTCTACATTCTACATCCCTGCTGTTAAAATATATGTAAATGCAGCCATGCACACAGTCACACTTCCATCCATACAGCACAATAGCAGCTTCAAACCATCGCTCTTATTTTTACATGCAGCGTGTGAATAGGTGTGGGTGTGCTGTGAACATATTTTGGCAGAAGGAGAAATGTTTTTCCAGAGGCCAGGGATATGTGTTGAACAAAAAAGAATATTAATTTGCTTGGGTGAAAGAAGCAGCGTCTTTTGAGATGTACTGAAGACCCTCTGTTCCTGTGGTTTGCTTTGTAAATCTGTGCTGTGGAGCTTTTGGCTCCTGTCATTTGCATTTTCCTATGCACAAGGCTGAGGAAATCAGCCTGAAAGACAATTATTATTATTATTATTATTATTTTTAATCAATGAAAGCCAGGAGAGAAAAAAGCAACCACTGGGCAAGTGCCAGCAGGGCTGCTCTTTTTCCCCCCTCCTTACCTCAGTGGATTCTCAGTGCTTTGGTGCTGTCAGATCAAAGGGTGCTGTGCTTCAGTCAGCATTCCAACCCTTAGATCTCACCTGCCTCTCACTGGAATTAGACTTCCACCAGTGTGGTACAAGCTCCGTGAACACAAGGGAGGGTAATCACTCAGGGGATGGGACAGGTGCATTCATGAAAGCAGTTTGGAGAGATTTGCCTACTTTTACTGTCATTTGTGTATTTAAAATAGGGAATAAGTTTCCCAGGTTGCTGACATGCATTCCTTCCCTGCTTCCTTGGCTCCAGCCCTCCATTCCTGCAGCGTTAACAACGGGGGCTGTGAGCACGAGTGTGTTCAGCTCGAAGATCACTACAAGTGCCAGTGCCAGCCAGGCTACCAGCTGAGGAGGGATGCCAAATCCTGTGAAGGTAAGTCCTGTTCTACCTGCTCAGAGACACATAGTAGAGGCAATTTAAAAGACTCCAGGCTGGTGTTTTGGGTCACTGCATTCACTCCTGTTTCCCACTGCTCTCCATAAGCAGCTTTAGGAATCACTTCGTTACAGGGTTTTAAAATGACATGTGTTTAAGGTGTGAAGTTCACATTGAATCACAACTTCAAACAAGACTTTGGCCTTGTAGACCCCTGGCTGCTCCTTGCTCACTGACAATGATGACATAGGTTAGGAACTTAATCGTGTTTTAACTCTAACATTTTATTACTCATCAAGTTGTATATAGAGTTGGCCTGTATAACATGTTTTATTCTACATGAAGTGTTTTCTTTATCTGCTTTTGGCTTATCACAGTCTGATTCATTCATCCCCCCCTTCAGGTTTCTAAGCACTCTCGCAAGCAGAACAGCAGTGCTACCTTTGGGTTTGATTGTTGCTTTTCTTTCCTCATATGCCTTAAAATATTCATCAGTTTTTAAGGCAGCCCCCCCACTCCCCAACACAAGCTCACACACTCATACCCTTGAATATGCCAGAGAAAGACAGGGCCAAATTTATGGATTTATTGCACTAAAATCCCTGTCACAAAACCGTTTCCATATGGCTCCTCTTCTGCTGGGAGATTTTATATGCTGTGTATGAAGTGTAAGTAAATCCTGCTGTTCAGCCTGATTCCAGCTCCCGCTGACTGCAGCGAGCACTCTCCCTTCGCTTTTGGCCCCCCCAAATCCTGCCCTCTGCAGAGGCTGTGCCTCAGTGAGCACCCACAGCAGCCTGGCCTCTCTGTCTCTCACGGGGTGGCCACATTTTGTCCCTGGGATTATCAGAAAAAGTCGGAAAAGGGGGGCCTTTAGTGCAGAGAGAGCATCAGAGACCTTGCTCCGCTGTGCCCCATCCTGTTTCCAAACCTCTCGTGTCTCCTCCGCTGCCCCTGGCACTCCAGGTGTCCTTTGCCAAGCCATGTGCAGACAGCTGCGTGGAACTTTTTGGTGGTTTTTATGGTGTCGTGGTGGGACAGTGGTTGGATCAGTGGGGTCTAATTGTGGCAATGCCTGGGGGGGGTGGAAGTTGTCCCTGGGTGGTCATGGAGCAGCTCAAACCTCCATGTGACACCTCATGCTCCATCCCAGCTGCCAGCAACTGGTTCTGCTCAGCAGCCAAACCAGCAGGCTGGGACCCCTGAGAGGGGAGGTTTTGCCACTGCTGCTCCCTCCCTCACATCGTGGGGCTGATGAGGGTCAGCCCCTCAGCAAAGGCAGTGTTTTGTCACCAGCCAGTCATTACTGAACAGTGGAGAAGGGGCAGGGTCAGCTCTGCAGGTGAGACCTTGCCTGGAGCTGGCCTGGGTGCCTGCTTACCTGTGTTCAGGGCGTGTAAATCAAAATAAATCAGTGCAGCATCCCCTCCCAGGAGGGCAGCTGTTCTCAGAGGAAGGAGAATCTGTAAGCAGAGCTCAGCTTGCAAAATTAATACCAAGTAGGATGTTCTTCCCCCATAAATAACTTAGTAAATGAATGCCTGAGAGAGAAAAGTGCTAGTTGAACCAATGGACAAGATTTTTAAAGGAACAAATGAGGCTGAAGTGGCCATGAATGCATTTGGGTTGGCAATCAGAGGTGTTTTAAGTAGAAAAGGTGGGAGGAGGTGAGCCTGGCTGCTTTTAATTTCCAGCCACAAAGCATGGCTGCTGTAGGCATGGTTTGGATGGGGAAAGCTCAGCATCATGAGGGTATTTACCACAGCAGTTGTAGCTGCTCTGCAGGTGTGAATTCATGCCTGCAGACTCCTTGGGAGCTAATGCTGCACCCCATAGCCCCAAAAAGCCATGGAGAAACACCTAGCAATTTTAATCTTAACCACTTCAAATTTTCTCCAGTGTAGAGTCATGATTGCTGTGAACAAGGAAGTTAATTTGATAAGGCCCAATTCTCTTTCTTTGTGTGCTGTAGAGGTCATGGCAGGTAGGACTGCACCAAGAGCATTTGCTGCTGTCCCAAATCAGTGCAATCACCGTGGCTTTCTCACATGAGGTTCCTGGCCATCTGGGAAACCTCTTCTCTGGTGACAGGTTGCCCAGGGAAATTGTGGGTGCCCCATCCCTGGAAGTGTTCAAGGCCAGGTTGGATGGGGCACTGAGCAACCTGGTCTAGCAAAAGGTGTCCCTGCCAGTGCCAGGGGGGTGGAATGAGATGATCTTAAAAGTCCCTTCCAATCCAGAATGTTTTGTGCTTCTCAGTCCTGGGACATCTGGGAAATCAAATCATTCCAGTAAATTTTTTGTCGTAGTGTTTGACAGCTTGGATTAGATCTTTGTAGGATGGAGTCTGTTATCCACTGAAGTTATTGAGTGAAACAAAAAGAGCCAAATGTGTAGGAAAAAGAACACTAATGAATCATTTTTAGCTTCTCCTGAAACCTGCCTATAACAGGAACAAATATGTCACTGAAAACCAAGTCAAACAGTGATCACATTATGTCCTGAAGATCTTTCCTTTACAAACTTTTATCTCATCTAAGGACTTCCAAGGCTGCTATCTTTATTCAAATTACTATATTTTACTACCATCTACCATATAATTTGTAGTTTGCCTGTTGTCATGTCACAGAGCATTACAAGTTTCACTCTCTGCTGTAATCATTCCCAAATTAAAGCTCTAGCTGCTCGGAAAACCTCTGTAATGTGCAGGTTTAACAGATGCTGTTTGATAGTGATTTCATTTAATTTACCCAAATAGAAAAAGAATCAGCAAATAACTCAGTATTTCATATCAGCAAGGAGTGAGCTCTTGCTTGAAGCTAAATCCTTTGTAGAGTGCAAATTGTCGAGCTGCAGAGCCAAGTTGTCAGCCTTGAAAGTGTCACGTGCGATGAAGTGCTGCTGTTCCCTGCAAACCTGTTTGCAACCTATCGTGTCAGAAGTTCAATTTCAGTTCTACATCCCTAACTGGGGCTTTATTTTTTTCATTATTATTTAATTTATTATTTTTTTAAAATACTGTCAAGTCAAACTCAGCCTTGCAGACTGGAATGGTTGTGTTCTTGAGATGGTGACGTGAGGGACTTTGAGGGTGTTCTGGGGCAACATCCCCCTTTGCCAAACAGTGGCACCAAATGCTGCTTGGCTGTACAGAAGAGTGAAAATTGGAGGAAATTAAAAAACCCTACCCCATGTTTAAATGTGTTATAGAAAGCAGAGGTCTTTCTCTCCTATTCCCTGCTCTTACATGGCTACATATATATGGATGGCCACTGGAAGAGCAAAGCAGCAAGGTCTGGATCAAAACTCCTTCATCCCAGGGTTCCTCAGACTCTGACTCCACTGCCAGTGCTGTGGAACTGATGTTGATTTTCTCCCTGGGGCTCTGATAGAAGGTGGATTTTACAGAGCTTGGGAAGGAGATGCTGGAGGTGAGTGAGGAATACTGGTCAAATGTCTCAAATGAGACAGTAACAAGTAAAATGTGAATTAGAGCTTGAATTGTAAGGAAATAAGCATAACTTTTAAAAAGCTTCAGTTGAAACTAAGCAGAACTCTAGAGGACACATTTTAAAGGTGTCCTCCAAATTTACCTACAGAATGTTATTCACCAGTATGTTGGTGTGACGAGTGCTCCAACCCAAAACCTCAGCCTGGTGCAGAATATCAGATCTTAACCCAAGTCAGGCCTGTCTAATCAGTCCTAGAAGGTCTGTTTTGGTGTGTGTCAGGTCTTTATTTGGGCAGATACCTCAGTATGCTTCCAGCAGGTATATGTTGCAGAAATAAACCCATAAAACACAGCAAAATCTTTGAGCTGGAGACTTCTGTAGGCACTTTTTATAGAGTGTTTCTAAGCACTCGCCCCTTAGAGTGGCTTATCCTTGAAAAAGTATGTTATTGTTCAAGAAAAGGGAAAAAACCTTGATGTACAACATGAATGGCATATGTTTATAGACTGAGGGATGTCTTTGGGGGCTCTTCAGTGTTTATTTCCTCTAGAGCCTTTTAAATATTCATTGTCTCATGGTGAACTGCACCATTGTGTGTGTTTATGGGTTCACACATATTGGAGTGCTAATTGCTGTTGTTTAGAGAACTCTTGAAATCTGTTCAGGTACAACAAAATAAGAATAAAATGTACTCTTTTTTTTTTTTGTCCTACTTCCAGTGTGTAATACAAGCTCAGTTTCCTGCTGTTTAAAGCATTGTTGCTGCTCTGTGAAAAATATTGTCCAGCAACAGAGGAAATAAAACCCAGAAAAACAACGGCTTTACTACACACCAAAGTCTGTCAATTTTTTTTTTCCCCAGTCTAATCTCTTACAGCTACTTCATTGTAACGATGGCAGGTAAGACCATTTTCAGGCAAAAAAGTGACCTTTCAGTTGACAGTGTGCTCTAATTGGTTTCAGCAATAGACCCCTGCACAAGTGGGAATGGAGGATGCTCACAAATCTGTCAAAATGCGAGAGGAATTGCAAAATGCGAGTGTCATCCAGGGCATTACCTTTCTGCAGACAAAAAGTCCTGTTTAGGTAAGAAACTATGGACTATTTATCGTGAAGAAAGTTACGAATCAGAGCTCACTGAGCTCTGGGTGGAGAGGAATATGTTATACAAATATATGTGTGCATTTTGAAGCAGCGTCTCTCTCTCTCTCTGTGTGATATTCACATCAGCCCCCAGTCTTGAAGGACCATTCTAGTAATGAAAACTCCTCTGTGATCTCCAAAGTCATGCTTTCTAGCAACTGGATTTGTAGATGCTGGAGTGTTATTGTTGTAGTGTTCCCTTTAAAACAATGTCCCAGATACAACTCCTGGAAAATTGGTTCAAGTAACACTCTGAACCAGGTCACTGAGAGCCTATTTAGAATTCAAAGGGCTTTTTAGCTGGAGAACTGTTTCCATATTAATGGAGAAACTACTGTGAAGGAAGAAATCCTGATGTGTAAGATTTCCAAAGAGAATGGCTTAAAGTTGAATTCCAAAGTCCTGTATTTAGTCTCAGGTTTTCAAAAGGATCTGTAGCATCTCTGACCTAAAGTGTGGTGGAACTAGAGATCAAAATACCTGCTTTTCTCTTCCAATATGATGATTGGAAGCTCATTTAGCAGTTTTATGAAGTAAAAAGCATTTTAACAGCCAAGTCAGGATGAACATACATATTCAGACACTAATTTTAAACTCCTCCTTTTAAGAATTTAGTCAGTGCTTTGCCAATATTTAAATTATTATCTTGTATAAAGGGTGCTGAGTTGCCTTGCAAAACACTTGCTTCCTACCCTGAGTATTTTTTATTGCCTGGAAGCCCTTCTGTGAGTAGCATGGGACACCTCAGCAATTCCCCTCTTACTGGGGTTGCTCGTGAGGAAGTTACTGAAAAAGAAAAAGTATTTTCGAGTAGTTAAGACACTTCACTGGTGATTATTAGATGGAAATAGCAGTTGATTTAACAGTAGGGTCATCATGTCACTTGTTTTATCTCAGATACACATTGACAATTCCTTTAATTTATGTATAAACTAAAGCAGTGAGTTAACTTGCAGTGTTGTATATTGGAACAACTTTTCTCCCCAGCCTCATGGCAACAATCTTTTGAATCATTAAGCAGCATGTCTTGCCATGGATATACAATTACTGGTTTTTCCTCCTAGAAGTTATTCAATGTCTTTTGCAAAATTCAAGCTGGTATTTGACCCTCAGGAAGCTGAGCTGGAAGGAGACAGAGGGCAACTGAAGGCTCATATTTTGACTGCGTTTCCAAGACAGGAAGAAACATGTGCAGGATGGTGGCTCTTTAACAGGTTTTCCAACTTTTTATTATTATTTTTGAAAAGAAGAAAAGAAAAGAATATTTACAGCGCTGTCCAAGATACTCTACTTGCAGGCTGACAGTTGCAGGAAAAGGAGAAATAAGCCATTTTATTCTAAGCAGCAGCTGCTCACGGGGCTGCTTCAGAGAAGCTGTCATTTGTCCTGAAATTTTCATGAGCCCGTGTGTGGTGTTTGCACTGCCTGGGGCCTCTCTTTGCAAGGAGCCTGATTGCATTCATCAGGCTGCTTGTGTTCAACTACGAGGGGCCACGAGCACAGCGCTGCTTACGGCACACGTGCAGGAAAAGAACTGCTGGGAAGTGGTTTGCCGGGATAAAAGGTGAGGAGCTGCTGGCCAGACTGTTCCCTCCCATGTGCGAGACACTGACCCAGGGTTTGGTGCAATAAATAATCTGCATTTTGCAAGGAAAATGTCAGGGCAAGAAGGAACAGGAGGCGGGTCAGGGGTTTGCCATTTGTAATGCGAGTCTTTGCGCAGGGGTTGGTGTTCTGTGCAGTGTTTAGTGTAGGGTTTTGCTTTGCTTTTTTTTGCAGTAATTACTCCTTAAAAGTGTTTTTATGCTCCACTGAGATTTTAGGAAGATGGGCACCTTTGGTGGTGTTTAACTCCAAAACACAGACTAGTACATGTGAAGGTGAGGAACAGACTGTTTGACAGAGGACTGGGGGAAGAACAGCCTCTCCACCTACAGCTCTGCACCTTTTTCTTTTCTTACAAGTGGGATGAAGCTCCTCTGGCTGGAGCAGGTGCCTCCTGCTGTGCTGCTGTAGAAGCAGCTGCAGGATTCAGGGATGTGACAGAGGAGTTCTGTCTCTATCACCCCTGCTGAAACCCAGCCACCACTTAACCCAGATCATTTGACATTCAGAAAATAATCAGCTATTTCTTACTCCATTAATTTAAATATAATGGCATTGAGGACCTGGTGATAATTTCAGAGCAGTGAGAGTAAAGACTTTCTCCTGAGTTCTTCATGTGGCATCTTTTTCCACTGCTCTTTTTACAGGAACAATAAACAAGTTGCTTTGGATGATACTGTAAATATAATGTTTGATGTTGTAGATATTCACTCTGAGAAGTTCAAGGTCAATGGTGTTTAGAAAAATAAAAAAAAATTGTTTTGGAGAACAATGTGACTTCAGTGTTCCTGGATCCATCAGATGCTGCCCTTTGTAGACTCCCATCAGGATGCTGTTTTCAGCAGATGTCTGGACATACAGCCATGTCCGTGTAGAGCAATAGTATGTTTTATTTTAACCTCCAAGTGAATGTCTTCGCCTCTCTCCCTGCTCTGCAGACATTGACGAGTGTGCAGAAGGCAGAGCCAGGTGTGCTCATCGTTGTGTGAACACTCTGGGATCCTTCACCTGTGCCTGCAATCCCGGCTTCGAGCTGGGGGCTGATGGAAAGCAGTGCTACCGTAAGTGACACCTGCGCGCTTCGGGCTGGTTTAGCTCCAAACTGCCATGCTTTGCTTTTAATTCGGTGGGATTAGCATTCCCAGCAAAATAAATGTATGCAAAAGCCCAAGCTTAATAGTATTTGCTCTATCTTCTGCTGCTGCTGCTGGGTTCGCAGGGTGACACATTCCTAAGCCTGTGTTCACAGACCTTAATTACTGCATTTCAAAGAGCAAATAGCCCTGTTGGTTTATCTTCAGAGTCTGGTGAATTCTACTGCAGAGCTACCAGAATATTGCTGCTCTATGAAATGCTTCCTGCCCTCCTCCTCCCAATTTTCTTCTGTGCTGAACCTGATGCAAGAGAAAATTAACGTGATGTTCTGCTCTTGTCTTTATCTGCCTGGGTTTGCTTGTGTTTCTCCTGAGATTATTGACACTATTAAGAGGATGCTTTTTAAAAAGGAGAAAAAAAAAGAAGCAAGATGGGGATGAAAAAAAAAGAGTTGAACAACTGAAATTTCCTGAACTAAAGTGAGCCCTGTTGTCTTCTCTCACATACTTACCTCTTGCCAGGGGGCTTTCTTAATCAACACTGCTTTTCTGGAAAGGGGGATTGACTCCCAGCACTGTGAGTTGATAGGTGATTCCTGGGCTGTCCTTGAGGGCAAATTTAGATTAATAAAGGAGGTGATGTGGAAGAGTTGGGGTTATTATGGACCTAACATAAGCTCACTGGAATGCAGACAAAAGCATGACCTGTTTTAGCAAAGAGGTGGGCAAAGATCATTCAGTCTAATAATACTGTGCAAGAGCTTTCAGCAGTGTTTCCTTAGGAAAATACAGTGCATGCCAGAGAATGAGTGCTTTATTTAAGAATGTGTGTGTAAGAAATACTTATTAAGGATGAAATTCAGTTTCAAAGCATTAACATACATTAAAAACAAAACCCAATTATGTGAGAGACATCCTGGAGAGCTATTTCATAGGAGATGGGGAACTGTGAGTGGTACAATGGCAGAGGAAATGTGATTAATATATAGATATGAAATGCTCTGTTATAGGCATAAAAAAGAGGTTTAGACCACTTAGATTTCATTGTGGTTTTCTGATAATATATTTTCTGGATGTTCAGCAGATCTCAGGGGACGGTGATTCTCTGTGCCTCATGAACAATATTGCAGAGCAAACAATAAAAATAAAAACATTCTGCATATATTTATGATCAGGATTATCCCAGTGTTTGAGCAATTTACAATCTTTGTTTATTCTTTCATTTCCCCAGTGGCTTGGGGAAGAGCTGTTATTGCAGTTTTACTGATGAAGAACTGAGACAAAGTAAATGATGAAGATTGTGTATAAAGTCAGATTCTGCATTTAATCGCTGGGTTTCCTAAATCCCAGCTTAACGTGCTGGACAGGAGACAGGATTTCTTATCCCTGGTGCAAATAATCATCCTATGCATGAGATGTAGCCCTCAATATTTCTTCCCCTAATTTATGCCCTCTTCCAGCTAGACTTACATTTCTTGTTGGCAAGCAGGCGGCTCCCTGGGAGTGCCAAGAGGGGTAGCAGCAGATCCACAGACACAGATGTGTCTGGGGAAATTTTGAGCCAGATCTGAGCTGGGGTGTTTCTGCAACTACAGTGGCTCCTTTAGGAAGGGTGTTTCTCAGTTCCCTTGCATAGCATGAGAAATTAATTCCTCTCTAAATAAATAGCTCTGTAGCAAGACAATCCAGCTAATCCTTCAAGAGAAACTTTATAATTGGTCCCATAGTATCTTTTCATCCTGAAGAAATCATCTGGTGAAGTACCTGGGTGGGAATGAGGTGGCCAGGTGTTCCCTTTTCTCTATCAGGGTTCCCACTGCACATGGCCAGGATGTTGTGAGGATTGTCAGGCAGTGCAGGAGGGTGGAGGGCTCTGCCAGGGCAAAGGGGGCTGGCAGTGGCGTTGTACCACCAGCCTGTCTTAGCTATAGGGGACAAAGTCTCAGCAGAGGAGCTGCTCCATTCCCCTGGAAGGGACATCCAGAGTGGGCCAAAACCTGCAGATTGTTTTGTGTTGTGGTTGGGTGCCCACTTCACCAGCAGGACTCTGCTATGTAAGTTTTAATGCCTTTGTGTTTGGTGGGTGTTTCAGCATGCAAGTCTTTGCCGTTCCCATACAAATCTAGAAGCTGCTCTTTGGAAAACATAAGCAGGCTGGGTTGAGATGGACCACCTGGGCTCCTCAGATGGTTCTTTTCCTCCTTTGGGGCAAGGGTTGTGTCCAAACAAAGCATAAATCTGAGGAAACCTGTGGAGGCTCCCGTAGCAGGCAGGCTGTTGGAACGCTGAGCTGGCTTCATGTTGCTGAAGTCAAGTGAATCCACTGTTATGACACATGGAGGCAAACACCCGGAGCTCGGTGACTCCAAAGCGGGCTCCTCTGGGGCGTGTGTGGGAGCCGAGTTTATATTCCCTGCTGCATCACTCGGCTCATGGCTGCTGTTTTACAGAAGGCTGATTCTCTAGTGACTCCCCCCCACCCCAGGCCCCAGGCTTGCTTTTTAACATTCTTTTGATTTGTTTCTCTGCAAGGCATCGAAATGGAAATCGTCGATAGCTGCCAGGACGGCAACGGGGGCTGCTCACACCGCTGCTCGCACACGGCCGCGGGGCCCCGCTGCTCCTGCCACAGCGGGTATCGCCTGGGGACGGACGGACAGACCTGCTCGGGTAATCCAGGGAGGGAGGAGGAGTGGGGGGCTCTGCAAGGGGAGCTGTCGCTCAAGGAAATGCCTTCCCATCCCTTCCCCTTCTTCTGCAAGTGTTAATTAGTGCTGTCCTCCGGCGCTTGCTCGGCGCTGCTCCAGCTTGCCCTGCTCCGCTGGGATTGTTCGCTGGCGAGGGGAAGGAGTTCTGCCTCCCACATGGAAGATGACACTGGTGCATCACCAGTTGCCGTGGCCATGTGACAAGTGTGTGCAGCCCTGACTTGACTTGATTTTCCTTCCCTTCTCACCTGGTGGCTGGGAAGAGGTTGGCTGTGGCTGGGAGCAGCGACACGGCTGCTCTGAAGTGCTTCGTGCTCAAACCTCGCTTTGTGTCATGGAGGTTGTTCTGTTTCCACCAGATTTACTCAGTGATGAGATTGTGCTTCTGGCTGTGGGAAGTCTCACTTGGGAAGTGAAAGCAATGGAGTTAGATTTGGGTTTATTTCAAGAGAAGAGCTTAAGAATTCATTCACGTTTTGAGCAATTTTGCTATGTGATTTTTTTTTTTGTTTTGTTTTCTTTTTTGGGATTTGGGTTTATGGCTTTTGCAATGCAAACTTTATCTCATTCTGGTTTTAACTTGCTGTCACTAAGCCATTAAAGTTTTGAAGAATAGCCAAGAAGAGTGGGGGGGGGAAAGGAGCAGGCATCACAAAGCAGTGTAGTAAGACATGAGGAGAGGTAGAGAGTGGGAGCACTGGTGAGTGAGAGACATTACAGACAAAATGAGTCTTGCAAGGAAAAAAAGCCAAGTGCAGGAGAGAGGAGGAACAGGGGAGGAGGGAGGCAAAGGTGGGTGATGATGGAACTTCAAAAGCAAAACTTAAAAAGGTCTGGGAGGCAAATTTGGAGCCAGAGTCTCACAGGAGTGGGTGGGTTACACAGTCTTGTCTGCTTATGGCTGACAGGAGCAGAGCAGCCTCCTGCCCACATCCCAGCTCAGTGGCCTGCTGATGGGGATTTCAGAGGGAAGCTGTTACTCCTGACACAGAAAGGGAAGGGAGAGCACAAAGGAAGGGTTTGGCAAGGCTGAGGACATGGAAAGTTGCTCTTGATAGCAAAAATCTCCTTTTTGTTGGATGGATGTTTTGTATTCCTACACAAACAAGGAGCTGTTGCTGGACCCCAGAGCATCACCTGACTTACTGCAGGGGAGCTCAGCCTGTGACATTTCTGGAAAACACTGCATTCAAATAACCTGCATTAATCTCTTTCACAATGACCTCCTCACCTCAATTGATTAATTACATTTTCTTTCTCCTGTCCGTGTTTCCTCGTAAAGTTGGTGCTCCTTCCAAGGTTAATTGAGACACTGACCTTTCCCATCTGCAGCTGCTCAGCTGGGCAACCTTCAGAAGCATTTTGCGGACTCAGCATCGACAAGGTGGCCCTTGGATGGCCACTGACCTGCTCAGCAGCCTGCCCGGGCTGACAGCAGCCAGGAGCCTGCAGTGCAAAGATAACAACAGCTCAGTTCTCGTATCTAATCACCACAACAGGGGTGTCAATGATACCAGTTTCTGGGTGGACACAGAGCAGGATGAGGCAACAGACAATTAGTTATCAAAAACTGCAATTAGTTAACAAAAACACCTAACAGCTGCTGATGTCCAGTAAAATGCCTTGTTGGATCAGAGCATTGTTTCACTGTTAGTTTGCATTGAATAAGGTTAAATGTAAAAAGGTCCAAATGGTTAAATTTAGGTTACTGTTAAGTAGCAGGTATTTGAGGGCTGGTGGGTCCTAGCTGTTGTCTGTTTTCTTAGAATCATAGAGTATCCTGAGTTGGAAGGGACCCACAAGGATCAAGTCCAACTCCTGGCACCACACAGGACACCTCAAGAATCCCACTATGTGCCTGAAAGTGTTGTCCAAACACCCTTTGAGCTCTATCAGGCTTGGTGCTCTGGGGAGTCTGTTCCAGTGCCCAAACACCCTCTGGGTGAAGAACCTTCTCCTAATATCCAACCCAAACCTCTCCTGACACAGCTCCAGCTGTTCCCTTGGGTCCTGCTGCTGGTCACCAGCGAGACCAGCTGGTGTTTAGTTAACCACCTCGTGGCAGCTGAGACCTGTGGAGGAGATGCCTCTCCCTGGACATGGAGGGTGTTGGCTGCTATGAGAGAAGGTAGAAGACAGCTGCTGTCACGATTCAGGATTCAAACAATGCTTTAGGTGGGTGAAGGGAGAGGCAGACATAGAAAGGCGTGTGCTGAAGCACAATATCCGAGAGCAGAACTGTGGCAGCAGCTCAGACTGTGTCCAAGGGCTGAATGTGCTGCCCTTTCCTTGCAGAGGTGGATGAGTGTGAGACTGGAGAGTCCTGCTGCTCCCAGTTCTGCATCAACTACGCGGGGGGCTACGAGTGCGCCTGCAAAGGGGGGTTCCAGCTCAACACTGACGGCTGCGCCTGTGACGGTGAGTCACGGAATTATGGGATGGTTTGGGTTGGAAGGGACTTAAAGATCATCTCATTCCCACCCTGCTGCCATGGGCAAGGACACCTTCCACTAGAGCAGGTTGCTCCAAGCCCCGTCCAACCTGGCCTTGATGGGAGTGGCAGGGACTTCCAGGGATGGGGCAGCCACAGCTTCTCTGGGCAACCTGTACCAGGGGCCTCTCCGCCCTCAGAGGGAAGGATTTCTTCCTAATATCCAATCTAATCCTGCCCTCTGCTAATTAGAGGCCATTCTCACTTGTTCTATATCATTCCATGCCCTTGTCAAAAGTCCTTTGATACCAGAGGCTCGATCTAACCAAGCACAACCAAGGGCAGAAGAAATGCTGTCAAAGCTCATTGCAGGGCTTTGTAGGCATTGCCCTAATGAGAGAATCACTGACCCTCCGCCAGCTTTGCCGATAAGGTTTTACAAATGTGTAATTTCCTCTTTGTGAGGATGGAATACAGGAATAACCCAGCATTCAGCATGGTGAAGAGGGGATATGGGAGATGAGCCAGCAGAGAGGAACTTTTCCTCCTCTCTCCATGGACACTGTATACTGATGTGTGTTAAAGACTCCTTCTACAAAAGAAGAACCCTCAAAATAACTGAAGGATCAACTGAGCTTAACAGCTTAAAGCAGCTGTTTGCACTTGAAACAAAAACATCAAAATAATCTGTTCCGCGTTGCCCTAAAATGTTTTCATATCTCCAATACTACTGAGAAACAGAGACCCAAAGTACGAAGAAAATTGGGTTTACTTATGTGCAGTCTGTCCAGTGCAGCCGGGCACAGCATGTGCTCCCCAAGCAGAGGTACTTGCTCCTGACCATCATTTCTGTCTGGATTTTCTAGATGTGGATGAATGTCGTGTGGGTAACGGCAACTGCGACCACTTCTGTGTTAACTCCCTGGGGTCGTACGAATGTGCCTGCAAGGAGGGCTACAGGCTCGGTGATAACAGATGGGCCTGTGTCGGTGAGTTCTTTTTGTATCTTGAGGGCCATTAAGTGTTTAAAATGTTACTTTGGAACTGGGATTTTCACAGATCCTGGGATTTTGGGAGCCCAACTGGAACCACCTCTGAACGTGATCAGGGTAGAGCTACGTGCAGTGCGTGGATCCAAGTTCATCCTCCAGTAATGGGTTTTGCCAAAGATTAACGGGAGATGAACACTTAAATCCCATGGACATGCTTGAAAATCTAAAGCTCATGTTTTTGAAATAAATAGTGTTTTGACAGTTTTCTTTCACTATTTGATGAAGTTTAACATCCTGTGGAAAAGAAAAGGTAGCCAGACTCTGCTTTGATCAACCACGGCAAGTTTTCCATTAGTCAGTGCTGTGAGGCTGGATTTCTGCCAGTGTAACCAGTACAGAGTTCAGCTGAGCAACTCGATTTTATAACCAAGTTTAGCACCTGCTAAAACTTAGGCAGTTTGATACTTTAACCAACACCAAAAAGAAAGCCAGCTGATTTCCCATCATTTTAAGGCTCAGATTTTAGTGTTTCTGAAAATAAATTGCACAGCCAACCTCACTCTCTATTTGTCGTCTCCAAAACGAGCAAGAGTAATGACCTTCATTAACTAAAAATAATCTCAAACTTCAAGTGAGGAAAATTAATCTCCTCATTTAATTTTTTTTTTTTTAATTTGCCAGGACCAAAGTTTATTTTCAGAAGAAAGAAAAGGGAAAGATGGGCAGGGGGGGATTCCCTTTTTTTTTTTTTTTGATAGCAGAAACTCTGCAAGCCCAGCTGAGAAAACGACTGGGCTGTGACTGCTGGGCAAACCGAACAGGGGCGTCGCTGGAAAACCTACCAGCATCATAATAATAATAATAAAAAAAAAAGATGTAAATGAGAGGAAATTGCTGTGGAGGAAGACTGAGGTGCTGATGGTGTGTGTTTGTGTCAGCCCTAGGTGGGGAGGAGGTGGATGCAGAGGAGGCAGTGGGGTTCGCCGGGGCCCCGGGGCTGCAGTTCCGAGGTCCCCCCCAGCTCCTCCGCTACGCGCTCGGGGCCCTGTACGAGGATGAAGACCCCCGAGGAGAGCTCACCCTGGTGCACAGGGTCGGTGAGTGCCCTGAGTGCTCTGAACCACCACAGCAAACTGGGGGGAAGGGTCTTGGAAAGAGGATTTGGGGCGAGAATTGTGCCAGGCTGGCCAGGCTCGAGTGTCGGGAGGAGCAGAGGAGAGGAGCGTTAATCCTGCTTCCCGCCTGTCTCCGTGCCAGCAGGGATGAGGCTGTGTCCCATCCCAAATGGGACATGTTTGAGGAACTGGGAGGCTGCCTGGATGCAGTGGGGAGTTCAGGGGAAAAGTGAGCAGCACAGCAAGCAAGGACTGGGAGACTGCTTGGAAAACAGGGCGTCTGCACAGAACTCCAGAGGCAACAGCCAGAGGAATTTCTTCATCCCGAGGGTGAGAGGATTGTGTGGGTTACTGAGTGTACAGAATCCCTTGGGAAACACTCTGTTTCTCCTAGAGCTGGGAATGGGAGTGTGGGGGCAGCATGTGTCCCTTTTGGCAAACCCTTTCATAACAACTGGAGGGCTTTTGTTTAAGATATTTGGATCTTTGTTTGTGGAAAAAAACAACCCTCTGAGGACTCAGGTTTATCTTGATGTTTTGGGCATGTTCTCCAGGAAAAGGACAGACCCATCCACGTATTGCTCAGGCTGGCCAAGGGCTCGGCACCAGTGGTGACAATCAGCACAGGAGCACCCACTGTCACAGGAGTGGGTCCAGAGCAGCTTTGCAAACCCACATGGGTTTTGCATAACTTCAGTCCTTCCACCTTAGAGTGGAAACTTCACCACTTAAAGACAATTATGAGGTGAAACCCTGTGTTTGCTTTGTGCTGAGTGCTGGTGGGTCACCAGGGACGAGTGAGATTTCTTGTTTTTCCTCTGTGTGTCCTGTGATTTTTATATAGGCTCTAATTAGTCATCTGAGGACTGTGCCCTGCAGGCAAAAATCAGGAGCTGATCTTGACTTTGATAAAAAATTAACTTATTTTTATGAACAAAACTGTTAAGACCCCCCCCAAATCACACAGCATCCAGCCGGACTCAGCGACACCGACAACCAATTGGGAAGCTGATAAATGAGATAACCACGGGCAAAATTATCAGGCCTAGAAACCACAATCAAATATTTATTGACCATTTTTTTGCATGTTTTATTTATACTTAGCCACTGAAATTTGGGTGTTATCAGTCATAGCTGAGAAGCTGCACTTTTTCTAAGGCTGAGGCATTGCAGCACACAGTGGTTTGTAGGAAAAGGTGATGGAGAAATAGAACTTTAAATGGTTTAGTAGATTCTTTTGCCTCCCAGATAGTAATTTATTGCCTTTACTTTCAGACATATTTTTGAGCTGCCATCTATATTAGAAAAAGATCATGTTTTATCAATAAGCTGGTGTAAGTAATTAAATATTTTCTACAGATTAAATGACTTTTTAACGTGGAAGCATAATGTTTTTAATGGTGATCTGTATTCTTCTCCTGAAGTATGAATTTGTAACCCGTTCCAAGTGGGAGCACTGGGATTCTGAATGTCTCTGAAAGCTTGGGCATTTTTTCAGCTGCAGAAAAGGGAACAAACAGTTGGGTGCTCAGACCTAGAGGAAATCTGTCCTCGCATAGAAAATTGCTGGTGAAAAGCAACCAGCCTGTGTCTTACTGGAGGCTGTAATAAGCTGCCAGCTTGCTTTCAGGTGCTGTTCAAAGCCTCCTTCCAAAAAGCCTCCAGCCACAGCCACAAAGCCTCAAAGGCAATAAAGTGACCATGTGGATGGGATCTTAATGCCACTGAGGTATTTTATCAGGCAGTAACATTTATTTTCTATGTTTTTCTCAACCAACCCCACAAAGAGAACGTGAGGGTGCAAGGGAGAAAAGTAGAGTGGAGAAGGGGAGGGAGGGTTTCCATTTAAGGTTTCCTCTATAAACTAACTCCTTTTTCACATCCATGAAGAAAAAAGGAAGTGATAAATGTGTATTTTGCTTTGTTATCCTAGAATAACACTCAAACTATCCTGTTAAAAATATCAGTGATCAATATTTAAATAGCACCACATCTACTTACTGCAGTAGAACAACAGGGTTAAACTAGCAAGGAGAAAAGGAGAGTCACTCCCAGCAAATTCAATATTAAGCAGTAGGTGCAAATTCGCTTTTTGTGAAGGCAAAATATTTGCTCTTAAGAAGTAGCTTGAAGTGCTCTTCCCTGGTGAATAACAGCATTTAAGGAAGTAAATTCAGCTAAACTCCCAGCTTCCCTTTTACTCAGAGTCAAAAATTCAGAGAGGAAAATTCAGGAATCTCCATTTCGGACTGTCCTGTGCACTGAATCGGTGGCATTTGCAACCTAACGACAGGTAAGAGCTTGTGTGGGAGCATTTTGTCTGGCTGCTCGCTGAGCACTGTGTATGTTTTTCATTTCAGTTTGCCTTGATAACACTTTTGGCCACGACTGCAGCCTGAGGTGTGAGGACTGTCAGAACGGGGGCCGGTGTGACGGCAACCACAGCGGCTGCGTTTGCCCCCCTGGCTGGACTGGAGTTGTCTGCAACGAGAGTGAGTACAGAGGGTCTGAGAGGTGGGCACTTGGTCCTTGTGATGGGACCCTGCAGGTAGAAAAAAGAATAACCTGTTGTACTTCTAATGCACAAAGCTCTCTGAGGAGCACATCAAAATTTTATTGTATTGGGGCACATTAAATAGAAGTTGTAAGGGATGCTGTCAGACACCATGCAGACCCTCAAAGAGTGAGGTCCCTGACAAGAGGACAAAATCATACCCCTTCTAAATATTTGCTGTTCATTCACTGTGCTGCTGAAAACTGCCAAAGTTTACTGGCCATGCTTCATTCCACAGCTTGCCTCAGTGACTTTCAGAAGTCTGTCCCAGCAATCTGGGTGGAGATGTACACTAAACTTGAGTTTTCCATTATTGCATCTCAAGACATTGCCTTTTTTTTTTTTTTCCCCTATTTTTTCTCCTTATCATTCTTTTTATTATTAGCATCATATTCTTGGGACGACTAATTTTTCGTATTGGAAATTGTATTTTTCAGAATTCTCTTGCCAAGTCACTGCCCTTTATAATAGCTTTCTACTCTTCTTATTCCTGCTTCCTGGCAGAAGATCTTTCTGATTCAGAAGTATGTGTCAAAACCAACTGGAAAGAGAGTGGTGATTTCTTGATTCACTGTTTTTCATCTGCAGTTTGGCAAAACTTGTCTGTTGCTTGTCTGAGCAGATTTCCTGTGCTTTTGAGATGGGTCCCTTTGTTTCACGGTGTGTGATATGATGGCCCATCATACCCAGAAAGTCTGTGCTGTCACTGGCGAGACAAAGAGTCGATGAAAATTTATTACTTGACATCAGTAGACAGCAATCTTCAGGTTAATTGCCTTCAAGATTGTTTATCAGGTGTCAGCACAAGGACAGAAATACAGAAAACCCAGCAAGTGATTGAAACCAACAGTCTGCCCATGGTTATTTTGGGAGACTGATGGTGGATTTGGTTTGTAAACACTGGGAACAGCTGAGAGAATAGGAATGGAGAGGATTACAATGATAATTTCCAGTCTCTCTAAAACAGTTATCGATTACCAAATATATCAGTTTATCAAGTTAGCATATTCTTCTATTCCTGGTGTTCTGATGGTTCAGGACAGATCATAAAAATCTCAAGGTAGGATCCCAATTCTCTAGTTAATTTTATAAAGAATAACTTTTTTGGTGTATATTTACAGTCAATATCCATTGGTGGAATTCACCTCTAGAATTTAAAGAACTTTTTAATAGGGCTGTGTTATTGAGCCAA
Source organism: Myiozetetes cayanensis (assembly GCF_022539395.1). Taxonomy (NCBI): domain Eukaryota; kingdom Metazoa; phylum Chordata; class Aves; order Passeriformes; family Tyrannidae; genus Myiozetetes; species Myiozetetes cayanensis. The sequence continues at coordinate 20,061,570 of NW_026086937.1, read as the reverse complement.
ACCTGCAGTCCAGTGAAATAGGCATTGATGGTCATAATACAATATCTAATCTGTATGAATTAGCCATAAGTGACTGCTTTCACTCTTTTCTCTTACTTTTTTAATATACAGCATAGTTTGTGAGTTTGGGGTAGGCTAAAACTGTTGAGAAAACTGGAACTAAATTTCTCTAATAATGTACCAAAGAAGCTGAATGAAAATTGATGTGAAATGTCAACTTTCTTAATGTACATTGATAAAATGTCAGTTAAGTCAGATGACTCCAGCAGCTGTATTCACTCAGCCAGCTCAGGCTGCAACAGTGGAGCGAGGCTTCATCTCACAGTTTGGCTTTGCTTTTGTGGCCCCATTGCTGCCTTCATCATCTGGGCAGTTTCAGAGACTACGTTGGAAAAACAGAGTGTTATTTTCGTCATAGTATTTGGGAGAGGGGGGAAAAATGTTTAAAATTTTTATCTCCAAATATTCAAAGCTGTGCTCTGATTTTTAAGCTCTGGACTTGACAGGCAACGGTTTTTGAGTTGAGGGGAGGGGAAGGTTGGGTAAGCGATGTAGTACTTCACAAAGCTTGATTAGTTTGGGTGTCCTTTGAAATGTTCTAGTAAATATCAGGTGGGTGTCCGTTGCCTTGTATAGAAAGAATGTGACTTTGTTTAGAGCCCGCTGGACTAAAAGGGCTCTCTCCTTGCTCGGTTTTGATGACTGAAGTCTTATTTCCCTTCCTTTACAGCAAAGGGGAAGGATTTCTCGGTCTGCTCACCTTCCCTGCTCTCTCCACAGCTTGTCCCCCTGGGACCTACGGCAGAGGCTGTGCTGGTGTCTGCAAGTGCCAGAACGGAGGCTCCTGTGACCCCGGCACGGGGCAGTGCCGCTGCCCGCCCGGAGTGCACGGCCGGCTCTGCGAGGACGGTACGGCCCCCCCTGTGCCTGAGGCACCTCCACCTCTTCCCCCTTTGTTTCTTTTTATAAATAACGAGCCAAACGGTGCGTGAGAAAGAGCAAGTGGCTGGTGAGCTCCAGGTCAGCCACCAGCCGGCCTGGGCTTTCTGTAGCGCCAGCTAAAAGCAAACCGATTTGGAGCTGGGGTTTGAACCCTTGGCAGCTGATTCCTCGCTGTGTTTGTGCCCTCCAAAGGTTGCCCAAAAGGATTCTTCGGGAAGAACTGTAACAAGCCATGCAACTGTGCCAACAAGGGCCACTGCCACAGACTTTATGGAGCCTGCCTGTGTGACCCCGGGCTCTACGGGCGCTTCTGTCACCTCAGTAAGTCCCCAGCAGTTTTTGGATCTGTTTAATGCACACACCACGTGACAGTCTTGAAAGATTCCACACTGTGTAAAGGAGGCTTGCAAAAAGGGAGGAGGGTGACGTTTTACACAGGGAAGTAGTAATAGGACAAGGGGAATGGCCTTAAGTTGAAAAAGGACAAGCTTACATTAAACATTAAAAATAAATTCTTTACTACAAGGGTGGTGACTGGCACAGGTTGCCCAGAGAAGCTGTGACTGCTCCATCCCTGGAAGTGTTCAAGGCCAGGTTGGACAGGGCTTGGAGCAACCTGGGCTACTGGAAAGTGTCTCTGCCCATGACAGGCAGGTGGAACTAGATGGGCTTTATGGTCCCTCCCATCCCAAACCATTCCATGATTCTATGATAAAATGAGTGAGGCTTTGAGTTCTGCGATGGGCTGGCAGTAGCAGGAGGACAGGACTTTTGGTGTGTGTCAGGAGGCCCCAAAAACTTCGTTAATCTTTTTCTCTAGCAATTAATCTTTGCCGCAAGGACAGAGATTTACTGACACAAAGCTGAGGACTACAGGTAGGGTTGGGTTGGGATGGGTAGATTAACTTTGGGGTTACTACTGAGGTTTGGAGCTCGTTAGAGGCTGCCAATGTGGTTGGAGTGGGAGTTGAGGAGCAGAGGCAGGATGAGGGCAAAATGTTAAATGGGAAAAAAAAATTAAAAAACATTGCAAATTAGATGATCAAGTTTCTTTGTACTTACAGGTTTTGTTTGTAAAATCTATGCAAGACTGAAAATGTTCTGTTTTATTTTTGTTTGGCTTTGTTTTATTTTTTAATGAAAGCTTTTGTCTTGGAGTGCGTCCAAATAATTTTCCATTCAGAAACTTAGTTAAGTTTGCTTGGAAACATTTCTGGTTCTTGCATTCACGTGCTGCTTGACATGAAACGAATCACTTAACACAGGAGTCATGTGAAGTCTATTCTACCCACCCACGCAGGAGCAGGAATGGGGGGGATGCGTTTGCTGAGAGCGAAGCGAGCGCTTTGCTTCTTGCAGCAGTTGCATCCTGCAGCCGTGCGCAATTCCAAACAACTCCTGAGTAATTACAGAGCTAATGACTGCTTTTCATCTGGCTGCAGCCTGTCCCAGGTGGGCCTTCGGAGCGGGCTGCTCGGAGGAGTGTCAGTGCGTGAAGGAGCACACGCTGGAGTGCAGCGCCAGGAACGGCTCCTGCACCTGCAAGCCTGGTTATCACGGCAAGAGGTGTCAGAAAGGTACCCTAGAAAGCCAGATTCCCCATATCTGCTCGTTCCTTTGTCCTAGTAATTTCTCATTCTTCTGCCCATCTGTTTAATTTGGCTGCTGCTACTGATATATTCGTGTTCCACTGGTTATTTGGTGTGGGTTTTTTAGCCCTGTTAGCACAGGGTTGCAGGAACGCCAAGGGTAACGCAGCTGAAGAATGCAGGAGTTTTAGCCTGATAAAACAGCAACAGAAATCCACAACCCAAATTCTAATACAGCCCTAAATAATGAAGATTGTGAGAGTTTTCGTTTTTGTTCTTTGCTTTTTCCACACAGACAGTAAATAAGTGTCAAACCCCGTGTTTTGTGGCAGCAGCGTGATTTGTAAACAGGTTCCGTAACACTGCTTTTCCTTCAGATTTGCAGCCCTTTGAATTCAAACTTATTCTTTGTAGTTTTGGGGGGTAGTTCAAAGAGAATTGTATTCCACATTCATGTTTGCATGTCTTAGTAGCCCTTTCCAGACAGCAATAGGGATTCTTCCCTGGGCAGACAGGAACATGTCAGATTGATGACACTAGTTCTGGGGGTTTGGTAGAGAACAATAGTGACAATATTTAATATTTTTAGCATTCTTGGTGATGGACTCAGTTCTGGCAGGGAGCATCCCTTGCCCAACACCGGCTCTGCACCAAGACAGAGAGCAGCAGAATGTACAGACATGTAAGAGAACTCTGTAATGGCTGTAATTGAATAAATCCTTAAGTATTCTAATTGAATAAGTTACAAGTTAATTAAGTACTCTGCCACTCTGTTTCTGGCTTGTATATAAGCAGAAACCTCTGTGAAATGTCCACACAAATGTTTGTTAAGTACTTACACTTTGTTATCACCACCTCTTAAAACATACATTATTTTATGGTTTTAGTTCAGTTTTCTTAACTCTTCCTCTTTCTTATACATGTTCTCTGTCTCCTTCCATTTCCAGAGTGCACATCTGGCTTTTATGGGGCTGGTTGCAAGCTGAGGTGCAACTGTCCTCCTGATATTTTGTGTGATCCTGAGACAGGAGTCTGCAAACATCCATGTCCACCTGGCTTTCATGGAGAAAAATGCCATTTATGTAGGTACTCACTGCCATGTTTCCCTGGGAGATGCACTTTGGATGGGAAAGATTATTCAAGAGACTTGCGTTCAGATACAGAAGTTGCAAATATAAAAGGGCACATTTGTTGTTGATACGAGCTGGCAGGTCCCCACTGAAACCAAACTGATATTTGGAGCCTGGCAAATCCTGTCTCTCTCTGCTCACAAAGCTTGAGGGCACAAGGCTGAGGCCAGTTACTAAAACTAAAAAAGCATTTGTGCAGGTAACTGTAGTTGCTTTTAGAGCTTCAGGCACAGAATTTTCCAGAGCTCTGTCACAGTTAATCACAGATCACCAGTTGCTGAGACACTGATGCTAATATTGATCACTTTTACAAGTTCAGCTCAGTTTAAAATTGGTGGTGGTGGTGCCTCCTAATGTCTTTAAAATGCTTCCTAACCTGGTCTTTGGGCTTCTTTCATCCAGCTTGTCAGCCTGGGAGCTTTGGGGTGAGCTGCAGGCAGAGGTGCAACTGTGGAGGAGCACCATGTGATCCGAAGACAGGGAAGTGTGTTTGTCCAGCTGGCAAGACTGGTGCTACGTGTGAGCAAGGTGTGTGGGACCAGGGTGATGAGTGCCTTGCTTTGGAAGATGTGATAAGAAGTGGAATCACCCTGTCTCCCACCCAAACTGCTGCAGTGCAGTGTGCTTCCTTTGCAGAATGGGCAAAGGATCGGTCTTGGTGCAGAACAGGTGACATCCACTACGTGGGATTGCTTGGAAAAGAGGGAGTGTGGCTCACTTATCCTGCCCCATCTCTCTGCTCCAGTTAATAATGGTGATTTGTATGCTGGGTTGGGTTTGTACAAGCTGGGCAGAGGTGTTGGTAGCATTGCAGCAGCTCCGAGTCCCGGAGCAGAGCTTGGGCCTGTGCTGCCACATGCACACAGGGTGTCTCAGGAGCTGTGGAGGGGCCTTGGTCAGAAACAGCTGTTGTGGAACCAGCAAGAACCTAGAATGGAGGAAGTAATTAAAAAGGACAGTATTATTGTGGATAATTAAGCAAAGGGATGCAAAATTTCTCAGAGACCCTGAACTACTAAGGAGACATGGGATGCCCCCTGGCCACTCTCAAAGCTCTGGCTGTGACATACCTGAGGGACACCTGCTGGACCCAGGTTGTGTCTCACTGCTCCACAGAGCTCAAAGGAGGTGGAGTTGTGTAAAGACCTGGGCTCCAGCTCACATCCAGGGCTGTATGACCAGCCTGACCCTCACTCAGCCCAGCAAAAATACGACAGCAGCCCTCCTCTCCTGCAGATTACCATCCTCTGGAGATCTCCTTTGCTGAGTGCAATAATTAATTTTTCAGACGCATCCAAATATTCCTGACATTACTGTGTCAGAAACCAAACTAATAAACAGGCACACAGTGATGGAAGTTGGGAGAGAGCCTTTGGGTCTGTCTTAAGCTGAGTTCTCACGTGCTGCAGTGTTCTGTGACAGGGCTGCAGGTCTGTGGAGACAATATAACAATCCAGCTCAATTGTACTAGTATTTTTAAATTTTTCTGCGGAAATCTGTAGCTGTCCTGAAACAGTAAATGGACACCTCGTGTTTTCTTCCTTAGATTGCCCAGCTGGCTGGTGGGGACCAGACTGCCAGTCCTCCTGTGAGCCCTGTGCCAACGGGGGACAGTGCAACAGAGAAACTGGAGCCTGTGACTGTGCCCCTGGCTACACTGGGGCATCCTGCTCTGACAGTAAGTCCTTGTATCAGCCTTCCCCACGAAAAGAGAGTCAGATTGAAAATCCAGTTAATGATTTTTACCTTCTTATTGTTTTGTGAGATGCAATGTGCTGATCCAAAATAAAGTGCCCTTCAGCTTCAGGAATTCCCCGGACATTATTTATGGGAGGGAGATATTGCAGATAAATGCAGATGACCAGCTAAGCTGCATCCCAAATGGATGTTACCATTAGACCTAATTTATGGCATACTGTACTCTAGAAGTACAATGTTTAAAAGCCACAACACTTGCACTGTAAACCTGGCTGTTTGGCACCACCTTGGGTTGTTTGCAGCAGCATTCTTTGATGTATAGAATTTAGGATTAAATAATAGTGAGGGTGAAGGACTAGTATCAGTGCTATCCTTGCAAACAGAGACCATGGGAATATACTCAAGCAACAGGTTTGTGCTGCTTATCCAGCCTCTGGGTGTTAAAAGGCTGCTTGAGTAAGTATAGCTGTTGTGCTGCACAGACAGGTTATCAGGGACAGCCCTGCTTTGCGCCAGACCTCAGTGGTGGCATATTTTAATCCTTGTTAGTCACAAAGTGGATTTTAGGGAAGGTTTGCTCAGCAGTTTTTCCTCCTCTGAGCAAGACAGATACGGAGAAGTACCCAAAAGTCACTCAAGCTATTCCCACATTACAGGACTTGGCCCCAGCCAACCCAGGGTACAAATTACAGTTATTTCTTTCATCTTGCCATTTTGATTTCTGGATGCAGCTGAATCGTGTTTGAGGGGGGGTGAGACGTTGCTGTCTGTTTGGAAAGATCAGCCTGTGCCTGACCTAGGTGAAATCACAGTCTGCCCATCTGTTCTCAGCCTGCCCCGAAGGCTCCTATGGACCAAAGTGCCTGTTGCTGTGCAGCTGTGGCAGCAGTGCCCAGTGTCACCACGTCACTGGAGAGTGCTCCTGTCCCCCGGGCTGGACTGGCCACGGCTGCAAACACCGTAAGTCAGGGCACCCGGTACCTCCCAGGGACTCAACTGCACGTGGGAGAACCAGCTCTGTTTGTTCTTAGTCTGTTACAGGTTTTTTCAATATAGTTTTGTTAATCTTGCCGCCTCTGAAATTGTGTGTTTATGGGTTTGCACAGCCTGGGTGGTTATAATCCTTAATTATCCAGGTTCAAAGCATTGAAATAGATGGCTGATGAAGCGCAAAGTATTGATATAAGCTCTTATTTCAACACTATGGATCCCTTTGCCCAATACCATCTGTCCCGTCAGCTTTTTGACTGACAGACAGTTTTGTTTTTCCTTTTCAGCGCAGATTAGATTTGAGATTAATTCTCCCATTTTTCATTTTGTTTGGGGGAGATTTATTCAACAAGTGAGTGGCACGTAGAGTCGTGTGTCTAAAGGTCACTTTTTAACTTGGGAATATAAATGCTGTGAAAAATTCTGTTCTCTGGAAGAGCAGAGCATCCTTCTGTTGACTTTAGCATCACTCACCATATTGGTGGCTGTGTAAGGGAGTAGATTTGCCCTTTTTGGATGGCACCATATAAATGTGAAGCCATCCTGCTTGATTCCTTCCTTTTCCTGTGACACATCTATTCTGCTTGATTCCTTGTGATGCCTCTTGCAAAAAGCCAACAGAACACAAACCTCTCTCTAAACGTGGTCTTAAACACATAAAATCATTTAAATTAATTGCCAGTGTTGACAGCAGTAAGTTTTGGACCTGTCTTCTCAGGCTCTGCACTGAAGAAAACTCTGGGAAAATTTGAAGTTTCCACCAGTATGGGTATTCTAAAAATCAAACCAGCTGGCAGCGTGTAGAGCCGTTGAGATGGCTTTTCATGAATCCCAAGGCTGTCTAAGGAACAGAGAGACCATGGGAAAGAAAAGCTTTTATTTCTATTCAGTATAAGATCTGAGAAAAGTTGTTTTGCAGAGACGTCTCGGCAAGGCACCTCTTCCAGCAGTTGCAGACTGGAGATGAAACAGATTACCAGCTCCAAAACCTCCAAAACCAGGTTTTTGTTGCTCTAATTGACACTTTCATCTTTATACTCACTCGAAAGAGAGGAGATGCCGCAGTGCATTGTCATGATTGTGTCAGATGTGATTTTTAGAATGAAAGCAAAAAGTTTCTTTAACAAACATTGTGTGATTTCTCCATATCCTTATTGCATTTCCCAGTATTTTGAAGAAATCATGGAAGGTGCTCCCAAATCTGTCCAGTTTTACCCATTAACTCTTCTGGTTATGCAGATTTTTGCTAAGTGAGTCAACAGCTGGTATTTTATTTCCATGAAATTATGTGTTTGTGGCTGTGGATTGATTGGTACGGATTGACTACCAAGGGTTAGTTTTATGTGGATGGGATGTGCCTACTTTCAGCTGAGATAGTTCAGCAGAAGTTGTCTTTGTTTCCACTGATTTGTGCCCGTACTACATCTGAGAGCTCACTCCAGAGCTGCCGCAGCGTGCCGAGTATTTTCTGCTCTCTCATTTAGAGGTAAAATAATCCACGAGGCGGGTTTGAAGGTGGTTCCCAGTGTAAATCCCACTTTCCCTTGCAGCCTGCGGCAGCGGCCGCTGGGGCCCGCGCTGTGAGAACTCCTGTGCCTGCAGCAACGGCGACGGCAGCTGCGACCCCGTCAGCGGCTCCTGCCTCTGCGAGCCGGGATTCACCGGGACACGCTGCGAGCACAGTAAGTGCCCGCTCCGTCAACACACGGAATCTGCAAACCTGAGCGGCGGAAACTGTGTTTTCCTGCGCTAATTCCCTGCAGGAAGCAACTCCGGGGGCTGTGCCGCCCCCGGTCTGCCCAGCGCGTCGCTGCGCTCTCGGGTTTCGTCGGGGTTAGATCCCTTCCTTAATCTGAATTCCAGAAAAGGTATTTTCAGACTTGTTTCGGGCTCAGCAGCTATTTTTAATGTTAAGACCTCGTGTGAGGGATAGGACTGATGCATGTTTGCTTTGTGGCGTAAGGGTTTCCATGTTGGTTTTATTTATTCAGTTTTAGGGCTGCACTATTCCTCCATAAATCTCTTTTTAAGGTCAGGCATACAATGCTTCACATGTATATAACATAAGAAAAATCAGGGAGTTTTAGGGTCCTGTGGTTATTAACAACAAAAATGCTCACTGGTCTTACCAGAGGCCCATGACCTTCACCTTTACCAGAGGTCAGTATCAGAGGCCTTAAGCATATAAAAACAAGCTTATAGAGAATTCCTGATATGTCTCCCCACGTTTCTTCACTTTGTCATTCATGAGCTCCTTGAAACAGAAGCAATATCTCTATATGTAATACAACTTGATTTTTTTTTTTTCCAATTAATGTGCCTATTTTCTTTTTCATTCTGTGCAAGCGTTTGGAGTCCACTTCATCTTGTGGCAGTAAGTTGCATGGTTGAGCTGCTATTATTATTATTGATTATATTGATGTTGTTAAACAAAATAAACATTTTATCTATTAGTTTAACAATCTTACAGTAGCACAGATGTAGCTACCTGAGTCTCAGTAGCGTGGGCAGGATTAACTGCTGGTGTCGCACAGAAATGTCAAAACAATTAATCTCTAACTGTGACCTAAGACAAAAAGCCGGGAAAGTTGATCTTGCAGCCCTTGTTGCTGTTGGCACAGAGGGAGTGGAAGGGCAATGTGTTGGGAAGACCAGCTCCCAGAGAAAGAGCTGCCAACTCCACTTCTCCTTCTCTCTTGATCTCTCTCAAAATAGCAGCTTTGCAGACAGAAAGTAGCTAAATAGCTGGTTTTAATCTTGGCTGGCAAGGGAATCAGTGAAGCCATTGCCACTGATGAAACATCTGGCAGTCCCAAAAGTTCTGTCTATGGGTGTTTTTTTGTTTTATTAAGTCTGCTTTTTACCCCACTTGTGTGTGTGCAAGACTCTGAAAGCCATAATTCTTCCCTAAACATTTTATGCTGCGTTGAAGGTGAGCTCTTTATCCCTGGAGAGCTCCTCTGCTCCCAAGGCATCCCCAGCCTCTCCCTGCGGCTTGGGCTCCTTCCCTTGGCAGGAGCTGGTTCTCTGGAGAGGTGCCTGGATCTCAACATGCATCACAGCAACCTGTGCCTGCTTGGGCAGGGGCAGATTCTCTGTGATGTGGACTGTGAAATTGTTTGTGAAGTGTGCTGACCCCTTGCCATCACCTAGAAGCCTCAGCTCCGGGCTAAACACCGTCAGTTTGAAGGAGGCTCTGCTGAGAGCCCCACACCTGTGGCTGCTCTGCTGTGTGACTTCCCTTGCAGAGATCCTCTGACTGAAATTTGGAGTGAAAATGCTGAGGAAATGCACTTCAGTGTATTTATTTGTTGGACTAGCATGGGAGGCAGGCAGCATGGGGATCTGCAGCTTTGGGAGCAGGAGGGGATGGAAATGGGGGGACTGAATTTCACCTGTAAGTGCAAACAATGCATTCAAACATATCCATATTTAAATGACATCCCATTTTTTGACTATTTTAAAGCAAAGAAATACTTAATGTACCTTGCTATTCTTCTGTCTCCTGCCCCAGCTTCTCTGTAAGAGGCACAGGGGTTGGCTCCAATTAGGAGAAAGTCACAGCTGCAGGAGCACCCAAATTCACACCAACTCCCATCACTGTCCACCAAACAGGCAACACCAAACCCACCCCTTTAGAGAAGAAATGGAATTGTCTTTGAGGACCCTCATTGCTCTCTGTTCTCTGTGATTCTTTCCATATTGCCTGATAATCACTTTGTTGATGTAAACACTAAAATCATATGCTTCTAGAAGAGGTCTGGCAATAATCTACATAAGTCATTTAGAGGAATGGTCACAAGACCTTCAAAAATTAGTGGAGGCACTGTAATATTGTGTTTAACCAAGTGCATCTCTGCGTTTCAGCCTGTCCAAAATATCTAATGTGAATTAGGCAACTGGCCCTGTTCTTAATTGATTTTCCTATAATCCTGGAAGAAATTATTTTCTTTCTTAAATATTTTCTTTCTTCCAATAGTGAGTACCATGCAAATCTTTTATAACTCCTTACATTAACTGCTGTGGAAATGTAATTGTTAATCTGTCCCCCAGATGTAATGTTTTCATTTGAATTTTTCAAAGCAGAGCATGAAAGTAGAGTGTGCAGCACTCAGTTTGGAGCTTTCCAGAGGAAATCACCACATTTCATATTTTCTCCAGCTTTCTGGGGAAAGAGGATTTGCAGGAAACAGAGGAGCTTCTCCCCTCCCAGTTGATGAAGTCCCAGAGGAGATGTGCACATAAGCAACTCCAGACCAGTGGGCAAAGTGTTATCAGGCAGACCCTGTGAATTTTCAGGCTTTGCAACTAGAAGATGTTAGTTTTCTTTGCAGAATTTAGCCTTTCAACACCGTGGTGTTTTCCTTAAAATAGATCTTAAAACCAGCCCAACTTACCTAGACCCCAAGGAGAACACCTAATCTCCTCAGTTTTAAGCCCTTACCGTTACGCCTTGATTCTTCTTTTGGAAACAGTAAGATTTCCCATGTATCTAAAAACTCCTTGTTGACCCCTGATCTGCTGCAGCACTAACCCATCATGTGGCTGTGATTCCTGTGCTGCAGGGTGCCCCGAGGGAAGCTTTGGCCCGGGCTGTGAGCGCAGCTGTCAGTGCCAGAACGGAGCTGCCTGCGACCACGTCAGCGGAGCCTGCGCCTGTACAGCGGGCTGGACAGGAACCTTCTGTGAAAGAGGTACTGTTGCTCCCTCTGGTCCTGTTTGGGTTTATGCAGAGGTTTTGGTTTGGGTTCTTTTTTTTTTTTTTTTTTAATTCAGGGAGCTGATTTTAAAATTGACAGTGTCAGATTTAAATAAAGCATTGAACTTCGTTGGAAGCCAACACCAAAATGAGAGCTTCCATCCTAACTCAGCAAAGCATCTTGCTGGATGCCTGGTGTTGGGTATGTTTTAACATGGGTAAAATTAGAGATATGCTTAAGGGTCTTGCTATATCACATCTTTATGGAGACTCTTTTAAAGCAGAGTCCTACTATTTGAGCTCTGAGCAGGAAGATTCTTGTTCAGCCTTACACTTGCTTGTTTCTAGTGCCTCCCTAGAAACAATTCAGAGAAAAGCATGGATATGTGCATCATCCCAATGGAACTCTTTAGCAACAGATACACTTTTAAACTTTACAAATCCAAAAGATCACCTTCGATCACCTAGTCATTTGGTAAAGTGTTGGATTGGATTCCTTAAATACATTATTAAGTCAGTCCATGGCATCACCAAAGGAAGTGGCTGTTGAGCTGCATCATTGTGCAGATCATAAAAAATGCAACAGAAACAGTCAGGCACTCTGAAACTTATTTAAGTGTAAAGGATTGAAGATCCTATGAATTATGATCCTTAAACCACAATTGTTTTGCTTAGAAAGCAGCTTTATCAACCACTTTACAACAGCAGCGTTAGAGCCACAGTAGAAGGAAGTGGCAGCACTTGCAGGCAGCTGCTGCCCTCTCATGGGAAGGGAGATGCTCCACAGCCTGACCAGGAATATAGCAAAGCACCCACTGGCTTGTATTCACATATTGCTTGTTGTTTCCCTCTCATTCTTACCAAGGATTAATATAGAAAATAAATATTCTTCCTAAGGCTCTGCTGCAAACAGTGCCTTGTAATTTATGGTATCTCCATTATATCCCTTTTTTTAATATGATTTAGTTGAACTCTGGTTTCCTAAATCTATTATTTTTTTAATTTTTATTTTTTATTGGAAAAACAAAGCATTCATCTGTGTTGTTGTGTAAATCTGTTCATTCCAGCAGGAATCATAATGGGGACAAAGAAACTAAATATCCTTTGCCAGAGTAGGTGTGAGAAGTATGATGTCTATAGGGGGAAAAAAAAAAATACAGCTCTCACCTTCCAAATCAGTCGTGTTGGACATTTTTATCTTTTTTAATTCCTGAAAGAAGATTGTGGAGGGGAGAGTGGAATTTAGAACTTACCGTTGGTAAAACCCTGTTTTCTACGTGTTTTCTCTCAAGGAGGCAGGGTGCTTGATCCGGGCTGACCTGAGTTACCTTTTTACATAAAGCATTTCAGCCAGAACAGTTTGGCTGCTTCCGAAAGACGACGTGGGAGGAGAACGTGTGGGCGGTTTGCCCTTGGTGGAACCTTTTTTGGCACCTTTTCTCTGAGGAGCTGCCGCGCTTCTGTTTCTGGAGACTGGGAGACTGGCAGGGTTTCCTTCTGGCAGGGATGTGCTTTTTGCCGTCCTCTTGGCAATCCACCCACGCTGGCCAGGCTCTGGGCCTCCCAGGCTCAAATTTAGGGATTGAGACCCAGCACTGTGGTGTCAAACTTTTCACATCCTGCCGGTGCCTCATCCCGCGGCTGGGAAGGGCTTTTCCATCGTCACAGAAATGTCGAGACTGAGGCTTTTGCAGCCTTCGAAGTTCAAAGCCCTAGGAGAATGCAGTCCCTTATAAAATCTAATATTTACTTATATTAATAATTAGTATCACCCCTGCACAGTGAGGGTGTTTGAACCTGCAGTCATTGCTTCTGGTATTTTGCATTGTGGCAGCAACGTGGGATCGAGATTCAGGGTGAAACTGCAGAAGTCCCAAAGTTTGCCTTTGGGTTTTCCGGAATTGGTTTTCATTTCTTCAGGTGGGAGCAAAGTGCTCCTGTTCTTTCTCATTAATTTATGACCTTCAGTATGAAGTAGGGCTTCACAGGTTAGCCTGCCAGTCCCTGTTGGAAAACACCACTTCAGTGGCCGTTTCCAAGTTCTTTATTTGCCACAAATTTCCATAATCTCTTATTTATTAGAATAGTTAATGTAATTTTAGTCTTTCCTAAGTCTCAACCTACATATATCACCTGTCAGTAATGCAGATAAGAGCCAAACACCCCTCCATCATCATCATCATCGTTATTTTCCAGCACAAGACAGTTTCCCAGCTCACCCATAGCAGGAGATACCTTCGCTCCAGGCTGCTGTTTCATGAGACCTTGCTGTGAATTATCTGGGAGGTGACTGAACTTCTGTGCCCTCAGCCACAGGAAGCTGCCAAAAGACCTCACACTCTTCAAAGTACTTTTGTCTGTCCACCAGCATCTCAGTTCAGCTCTGCTCTGAGCCACCTTTGATCAGCTGCCCTTCATCTGGTGGCATTCAGTGGTACTGCTGCCCCTGCAGTGGTGCCGTGGTCACATATAATAATGATGGGTAAGAATAAAGCTACTGAGACACTTCCTGAAAGAAAATTAGGCATTGCTGAAAGTGGTACATGCCTGCTCCATCTTTCACCCCTACTCAATCCTTTGTGAAAATGAACCTGGTGAATCTTTTCAAATCTATTTCAAAGGAGTTGCAAGATGAGCAGAACTGTTTCAGTTGCAAAATAGGTAACATTTGCAAATAAGGCTGAGAACAAAATAATCTACAAAGAAATGTTTTCAGTCTGTAGGAACAATCTAGGAAAGGCTTCCTTTGAATTTTCTTGAAAGCAGTGACACAAAAAAGAACACCAATGAAATAATATATGTTTCTTCACAAGGTCTTGCATTACCAAAGGAAAATGAATCATTTTTGGTAGATGCTATTAGCAATGCCACTAGATACCTTCCTTATCTGGGTGGAGAATGCTACTTGCCTGGGGACAAGGTACCAGAGGCATACATGGAGTTCTGGCTGTTCCTGAACTGAAGTAGCAATTAATCCACGTTCATGGACTGTACACAGGCAAGGATCATGGCAAAGATGGTTTAGTAAAGTCCTTTCTCTCTCCTGTTCCACCACAGATAACGTACGTAGCAGCTTCTCCAGAAAAGGTGCTTCTGTATTCACCCACTGCTGAGGGGCTTTGGATTTAATGTAATACAGCTAAACAGGCAAGGAGAAAAAAAAATCAAAAAATCCCAACTTCAAACCCAATATTTATTGTGATAATTAGATAAAATATAAATTCTTACTTCAACTAAATGTAAACATCTGACATGCAGGAAGCCTGAGCCATGGGCTCCTGATGTCAGGCAGCCCAGCACACCCAGAGGAATCCAGGTGTGCCTGCCTTCCCCAGCCACACTCCCAGCTCTGTCAGAAATGTGCCAAGCAAGCAGAGTCACCCTGCCCTGAACCGGGGCTGCTCCTGTTTGGGGAGGCAATTGTTACAATTGTTTTAATTCTGTGAAGTGCTGAGCATCTGCTGCTCCCGCTTTGAAGGTTGGGGTTGCCTTCACTGCTCTGTAATTTCATTTAATTCCGTTCCCTGCTGCTCCCTGGTATGTGCTGTGTGACCCAAGGCTGTGTCCAGTTATGGGATCAGGCCAACACCAGAATTATCCAGTTCGCTGGTTCATCCGACCGAATATCCCCAAATGCCAGACAATTAGTTCACTAACTGGAGGCAGCAGGAGTCTTGGGCCATTCCTACAGAATATGTATTAATTGATGCATTAGTAACAGCAACATATTTTCCTTGTGGGGCACAGCACTTGGCTTTTGCATCTCAGCTGCTGATCAGAGCTGCCACAGGACGGACAGACTGGACTTCTCCCTTGAGATTTCAGCTGTTAATCATTGTCATAGGATAGCTCAGCAAGATAAAAAGGGAAAATAAATACTGTGCATGTCGAGGAACAGCTGACAAGGCTGTGTAGTCCCTCCGTTAAACAAAGAACTTTGTCAGGCTTTGAAGTCACTGAGGGTTCAGCAGGAGAAGCCTGTCCTTGTCTGCTGAAGCAGAATAAATAGGGACAGAAAGATTAAACCACACACAGGTGGCTCATCCTTACAACTTGCAAACAGCTCTCTCCCAGTGCAGTTTGAGCAGAGGCTGATGGATGCATTATGGTGTTACACTGGTATGAAGCTCTTTTCCATTTTCCTGAGGCAGCACAAACTTGGGAAGGATGGGAAACCTGAAGTCTTTCTGGACAGGGCGAAAGGAAGAGCAGCCTTTTGATTCTGAGTAGATGAAACAATAGTTTGTAGTCACAAGCTGTGCAGAAGCTCTGAGAGTAGAGGAGCCAAAGCAGATGCTCAGTGTGCTACACTGCTGCTGTCACTGGATGAAGGTCAGGTTTGCCTCTGGCTATGAGTATGGAGTTCCCCCACCTCATAGCCAAAGCAGACAGCTCACTGCTGGAGAATGGAATTTGCATCCATGGAAGAGGCAGGATGAGCAGACTGAGACAAAAAACCTGGGCATGGAGAAGACACAGGGCAAGAAAAACGACAGAAGAGTCCAACGATGAAAGATGCACATGGATAACTCCCTGGAAGTGTTCAAGGCCAGGTTGGACGGGGCTTGGAGCAACCTGGTCTAGTGGAAGGTGTCCTTGCCCATGGCAGGGAGGTTGGAATGAGATGATCTTTAAGGTCCTTTCCAACCTAAATCATTCTACAATGATGCCAGTGTTATTCTGACCTGGTTGAGGGCTGTGAAATTAGTGTGGAGGGTTGTTGGGTAGTGTGTGTGATGATAATTGTCATAAGACTCAGCTGGAAGACAGTTGTTCTGATTTCACTATAGAAGTGTGAGGATTTGGTTTTAAATATAAGCTTATATTGACAAGGATGACAAAGAGATAAGTTTTATTGAATAACTTATGCTTATCTCATGAGCAGGATAATTCCTGAGACTGATTCAGGGGTTCTGGGGAAAGAGTGACACACAATTGTGTGTCTACAGATTTATTATCACTTAGTGTGACACAAATATACATCTACTTATATAAGCTAGACATACACATATATATGCAGAGATGTTAAATAAGGTCATTTTATTTTTTTAAAAATTCTACGTAGCAGCCTTAGCATTCTTGTAGTGAAACATTTAGCTAGACTATGGCCCACAGACAAGTATCAATGCTTATTTTCACTGCTTTCAGCACTGGTAAATATATAAATTGAATCCATGGTGCTGCTCTTCCTTACATCTCCCAGATGTAGGTACGGAGCTCCTTCAGCTCCCTGGAGTTGTTTTGCTACATTTCATTCATCTTGGTTTTCTCTATTCATTCACTTTGCCAGTTTTTCATTTCAACACTGAACTGCACCACTCTGCCTTATGTTCGCTGTAAAAAATCTTCAGGAAAGTGTCAGGACAGTAAATGGGAGCAGAAGTTTTGCATTTCCAAAGGGAGGGAGATCAACAGGGATGGCCCTGGAGTCTCGCATTATGTTGAATTATTTCTTTTTTCCTCAGTTTGTTGTAGAAGCACAAGTGCCAGCTTGTGTGAACCCATCTGTTCTCTGACTTGTTTTATGGCTTTTCAATACTCTCAGCCATGTTTTACAGTGCAGAAATCCATTGCTTATGTAAAAGGGTCACATTTTTTTCCAAGATGCTTTTAGCAGAACTGTGCAGGCTTAGCCCCTTGAAGCAACTTTGGTTGTTAAGCATCTGCAAAAAGATGAGCTGGAGTTTACACAGAAAAAACAAACAGGAACTGGGCTAAAAATTAATGTTTTGCGTTTGCAGCTTGTCCAGAAGGATTCTTTGGGCTTGACTGCCACCAGGTGTGCAAGTGCCAGAATGCTGCTGGCTGTGACCACGTCCTGGGCACGTGCCGCTGCCTGCCGGGCTGGCTGGGAGAGACCTGCGAGCAGCGTAAGTACCTCCCTGCTCCCAAACTCCCCCAGCACTGGCATGGGCTTGCCCTGGGAATGCAGGATGACCTGCCAGGGTCATACAGTTTTAGATGGGTCGCATTCCTTTCCAAAGATGCCAAAAAAGGGAAGAATTTTTGGTAGCTGCGGAAATCGTCAACATAATTTATTTTTTTTTTTCGGCTGCTGTTGGCATTTGTCAAACATGATAAGCATCAGGTTTTAAATAGCAGAGCTGTCTCCTGCCATATGACAACTCCCTGCTTTTTATTTTTGTGTGACATGGAGAGATGAAATCTTGTGTATCTGTTTCTGGTGTATCCCATCTAATTATCAATTATAAAATGACAGATTACAAATGTGCAAAGTGGAAAAACCAGAGCTGGGACTGTTTTGTTGTTTGAGTGTGGCAAAATAGGTTTTTAACTAGTTATTAGAAAAGTTATTTGTTTTAAAACAAATGTCAACTTCCTAGGTGTTCACAGATATGGATTATCCCACACTCTTTAAGCTAATAAGGTGTTTGTGTGTGTGTAAATATAACATTGTCTTTTCTGAGAAATTTTTCACTACGTTTCATTTTTTTTTCTTTAGCTACATGACTTTACATATGGAAACACTGAACCTATTTGCAAAGTTTAGCAAATATCTGGGATTTTTTAAGATCAAATATGTGGGCTTTTTTAAGATTTTCAGGTTTTAGCCTCTCAGCTTCCTTGTTTCACTTTAGGATGATGTCATGGTCTAAACTTCCTTTTGAAAATACAACTGCTGTCTGCAGGACCGTGCTGTAGAGCTGGGCTCCAGAGCAGTTCCACAAGGAACCAACTCTGACTGTGAACACTTCTTTAAACCATGGGTAGTGGTTTTCTGCAATAGAGAATTGGCTTAATTTATAAAAAAAAAAGAGAGAAAAATTGCTTTTATTGAAGCAATTCTGTTCTCCAGCCCTATGCCGCCTTATCAGCAGCCCTGTTTGAGGGCAGCACTTGCTCCCCATAATATTTTTCCCTTATTTGCCCACACCATGCAACACAACCCATCTTCTCCTGCAGAATCCCTTCATGCCTCCTCGTGCCCCCTGTAGGAACACTTGGCTCTCCATCACCCACCACCCGAAGATGCTGGTGGTAACACACCCTGTGGCTGTAGTTTAATGGGCTGACCACAACATAAATACAGAGCCAGAGTCATTTAGCCATCCCACAGAGCAGAAAAGGTGCTGCTGAGCAGGTGTGATGAGCCAAGACGTTGGAATGTGTCACCTCGCCCCTTCCCTGCTCCTTATCTTGCATTAGGGACAGGAAGCTTTGTTACGTATTTAATTAAAATCAATTAAGAAGTGCAGCTCTTTGTCCATGGCCTCCTCTGCCCTCTCCCCTACTCACATTAGGAAAAAACCCCTATTTATTGTCTTGTGCCTGGGCCACTGGAACTTTGTGCTGGTCAACTCATTCCTCGCGCTGCTGAAGATGCCAAAGCCTCCGAGGTCCCTGTAAGTGAAAGAGTGAGGTCAGTGAATGGTGCAGAGTGAAACCAAACCCTTTTTCTCTTGGCTAAGTGGGGAACCTTCATTTTGATTTTACGACTGCACCTCATCCACGCTGCTCCAGAGCTGCTCAGGGTAAGGCAGCCAGGGGTGGGAGGCAGCCCACACCACTCCCCATCCTCACTGGGTGTTTAATATTCACCTTGCTGGTTCCTGGGACCAGCTCTGGCAGCTGGAAGGACAGCACTCGTGTGGAAGTAATCAGATTGCAGGCAATGTGCTGGAGGATATTGAGGAATAATTTTGGCATCATGGGATTTGAATTGATCTTAAGCCAACCATGCAGTGCATTTTATGCTCTGCTATCTAATTATGGGCAATACAGACAGTGATGCCTTTTGTTGAAGCTGCCTAACGCTTTCCATTACCAGACCGTGGTTTTCAGTTTGTTTGAAAATGAATTATGTTAAACTGGGATGAAATCTGCCAAGCAAGCTTTTTTTTTTTTTTTTTTTTTGAGTGTCCACCTAAGATATTTTAGGGTTCCAAGAAAGAGGTTTAGGGAAAAGTATGTTGCCTGTTCTTTTTTTGGTTTTTGGTGGGTTTTTTTTAATAAACTGCTTCATTGAGTGTTGTGATGCCTCAGTGATACAGAAATGAGGATCTGACATGTGGCATTTCTTTAGGACAGAGGTGTAACCTTCCTTTCTGTATACTCCATCCCTGGAAGAGTTCAAGGCCAGATTAGATGGGGTCCTGAGCAGCCTGATTTAGTGAGTGGCATCACTGTTCATGGCAGGGGAGTTGGAACTAGACGATCTTTATGGTCCCTTCCACCCCAAACCATTCTGTGATTCTATACAAACTCATTCAAAGTTTGCAGTCTTAAAAAAACCAGCCCAAACCTCCAGGAATCTCATGTTGGATATGGTATGTAGAAGCCAAACACAACTAAACATCTGAATTTTGCCTTAATTCTATCAGTACTAAAAATACCTCTTTTTTGGAGCTGTTTGGGCTCAGCAGGATCTTCACAAAAGGGGTTCTCTGTGGTAAAAAAAGAAACCACATTGGTCTGGAAAATAAACAAGTACAGAAAGATTGGTTCTGCCAGAGGCACTGATAACAGAGGTTTGACGTTTCGTGGCATGTGAACACTTGACTTTGCAAATTCCCCATTCTTTTAAATCCAGTGCTTCATTTTGTGGTGAGTGATCCACAGGAGCTGCATAGAAACAAAGCTTCTGGACATCCTGTACAACATTAGTGCCCATCATTTCCTGTGCTCCTGGACACTTTGGGTGGCTTTTTTGACTTCCAGTCTGGACGAAAATCTCCAGTTTCATATATTCCTTACTCTGCATGCAAAAATGGGATTTTAAAGGCTGCAAACAAGTAAATCCCCCCCTTATGGGGGAAAGGCACTGAGAGGGAAATTTTGAAGAAAGAAGAAAAGGCCCAGGGATATTTGTTCATTTAGTTGTGGAACTTCATGCAATAACTTCAGTATATAATTTATTTTCCTAATCTTCAGAAAAGTAATTTGATAATCAGGATTGTCCCACCAAGAAGCAAAAAGCGTTTGTATTCACCCAATAGAATAATCAAAATTTTCTTCTCCAGAAATTTTTGCTTTCTTACCAGAAGTTTCACTGGAACACTCTTTTATCTTCTCAATAAGTGTAACAAGAGCTTTGCACACATGCTCCAAAAACCTCACACAAACCACTGGTAACCAGTCAGGGGACCTGGTGATGAGCTGGTTTTTCCTTTGGCTTGGTTATGCTATAGTTCTGGTCTGTATTGTGGAAATATTTAGTTCTGCTCCCAAAATCGAGCCAGAGCTCTGTAGGATGGGCTGAACTTTTCACTTGGCAACCAAGCTTCATTTGCAGAGCAAACTTTTAGCTGTGATGGGACTGAGCTCCTTCTCTTTCTTGTGGTTTCAATGTGAATGAGGTCCAAGTGATGACAAAAATGAGCACTGTTGAAAAGAAGTCCTGGGAGAAATGGTGTCTGAGAAACAGGCTGGGAAGCTGGAAGTCTTCAGATGGGAAGAAAAGGGCTGAGAATGGATCAGATGCTGTCAACCAAGTTCACCTCTGAGACCAAGATGGTTTCACGCCTCCCATCTGTTCCCAGGCACGTGTCCTCCTGCAACACTGCATCTCATTCACTGACACCCTCAAAGGTATAAAGGTTTGGGTCTGAGCCTGGGAGATGTCACATCCAGCAAGTGCAGGACACTCTCCTGGATTAGGGATCTGGGCTTTTTTTGCTTCTCCAGTGCATACCAGAAGTGCTGCAGGGATGAGAGACTTTGGCAGCTTTGTCCAAGTGCAGGACAACCCCTGCAAGACAGGATGAAAACCACCCAAGGGGGTGATCCAGCTCCATCAACTCACTTTGTACTTTTTTGGGGTGATATCTGAAGAAAACAGGGTAGCAGTGCGGTCTGTTTTCCACCATTTAAAGCTATCCAAATCTCCAAAGCAGTGGGGACTGCAGGAATTTTATCACTGCCATTTTTCACAGGCAGCAGCACTGAAAGCAGAGCTGCGGCGAGCGTGCGCTTGCGAGATGGCTGCGTTAAAGTTTCCACCTGGGAGCCAGCTGCTTAACCAAACTCACTGAAAATATCACCCCTCTCTGACCAAAGAACGAGTGCCTGGGTGAGCGAAGGCATCCAGCTGTGAAAAATGAACACTGAAAACAATGAAGTTGTCAGGTCTCTTACCAGGATGCAAATAAATACCCGGGCTGTCAGGCGGGTGGTTCTGCTGGACCATTAGTTTAGCACAAAGACATTCCGCAGGGCAGGGACTGACAGCTGATCCATCACCCCAGCGGTCCAGCCCTCCCATAAAAACCTCTTCAGAATGTGCCATGATACATATTTTTAAGCCACATTATTGTGCTAGGCTCTCATAAGATACATTATCTCTAGACTGCAAGTGTTGCAGAGCAATTTCATTTTATGTGATCCTAATTTGCGGAATTGTTTTAAAATACCCTTTGCAGTTGTGCTGGCTGGTGCTGTGGTGGACTTGGCAGTGCTGAGTTAACAGTTGGACTTAACGATCTTAAAGGCCTTTTCAAACCTTGCTCTATCTAGTGTCAGGTTAATAAATGGTTTTATATATGTGTATATATATATATATATTTCGGGGAATGGTGGAGTCACCATCCCTTGAAGTGTTCAAAAAAATGAGTAGATGTGGCATTCTGTGATTTGGTTTAATGAACATGGTGGTATTAGGCCAAAGGCTGGACTTTATCTTGGAGTTTTTTTCCATTCTTAATGATTTTATGATTATATATGGTCTTAACACCCTTGTGATGTGAAAAGTGTGTCATCAGAAGACAATTCCAACCTGATTTCCCTGGCGCTGGGTTGTGTCTCAGGTTTGCTCTGTGCAGTGCCTCCTTTGATGCTTCCTGATGGGGTTTTGTGGAATTCTCTCATTGCAGCCTGCCAGGGGAACAGCTACGGGCCAGGCTGCAGCAACACTTGTCACTGTCACAACGGAGCACTCTGTCATCACATCACCGGGAAGTGCCTCTGTAGCCCGGGCTGGAAAGGAGACACCTGCCAAGAAGGTATAGTTGGAAATTCAACCCCCTGAAGACAGATTTTAGGAGGGAAAAAAATAAAACATCGGCTTGGGGGAAGTTCATTGGCATTTTAACTATCAGCTCATTGCCCTGTGTTGTCACTGGTTCTGCATCCGCAATGACGTGATGGGTCCATTAAATAAATCCACGGCACCATTGCAGTGGTGTAGGAGCTCAGTGTATGCACGGGGCAAAGGGGGCTGAAACAGCCATAAGCTGGAAAGGGAGATGATTTTGAGGGCTGATGAAGGGAGAAAAGCTCCATAAAACTCCGAGTTATGACACTGAAGCGAAGCTCTGTTTCTTTTCTGTGGCCTGATTTACCATCCCATGCACCCAACTGATCCTCATCGTTACCGTGCACTGTTCCAGACATGGGCTAAATCCAGGACATGTGAAAGGCATTGAGCCTGGGCAATTAGGCCCATACGTGCGACTCGAACACAAGCCCAGCTCCACAGAGCCTCAAGAAAAGAGGCTGGCAAAGAAAGGCTGCACTGCAGCTTGTGTGACCTAATCCTCTGCATCTCCCCCGCTGCAAAGTCTGTCCATCCCCATTGCAGAAGGCTCCTTGTCCTGTGTACCCTTCCCTGTACTGTCAGCAGTGCCCTGGAGCTGCGTGTGGGTGCTCCAGGGTGAGCTGGGCTTTGGTGTCAGCACCTTCACTCAGTGACCTTCAGCATACCAAGAGAGCTGTTAGGGAAAGGCAATGAAAGCTGGCAGGGGTAGAATAATATAAAAATTAAGTGTATCCCCTCTTTAAAATCTGATTTGAAGAGCTCTTTCCATGAAGGATTAAAAAATTGTGAAGGCACCAAACCATTCTTGATGACACGCCCTAAATTTTTCTGGTTTGCCTGAGAGCCTCAAATATGAAACCAATGCAAAAGTTAAAAAAGCTGTTGTCAAATATGAAACCATTGTCAAATATACCCTCTTTCTTTAAAGATATGTTTGGGGATTTCTTTTCTCTTTGGAAGTAAAAAGGTAGAAAATTGTGTGAGGCTGAGGGAGCCATCCTCCTGTGACTGTGCTTTTGCTGAGTGAGAACTCACTCCTATTGCCATCCTAGAGAGGTGTTACTCTGGCATGTGACAGAGCTTTGGGATTTTATGTGCCAAAAAGGTAGAGTCTGTCCATCTGGTTGTGATGGGAATTAATACAAACTTGCTAAATTAAAGTCAGTTAAACTGTGAAATGTTGTCAGCCAGCTGTGGGCAGCAGAATTAATTAGAGAAAGGAGATGTGATTTTAAAAGAAATTCTGAAAAGAGGGGAATCAATAACTTCCCTTCTTGGTGTTGAGAAAGCTGGTGGGAATCAGGGGGTGTTTTTTGTTGGTACAAACAGGAAATCTCAAGGTCATTTGGCGGGTCACAGCTAATTCACTTCATCCACTATGTTATTCCCAGACCAGTTTTACACTGAGCAGTTCCTTATCAATCACATCCCCATTTCTGCTTGGTTGTACCTCCCACAGCATCTTCCAGGGCAAGAAGGGGTGTGAGCTGGGAAAGGGTGGTGTTTAACCTGCATCCTTCTCCTGCACTTCCTAACGGAGGGTTTTGTGCTGCCTCCCCTTCCCAGCCTGCCCTCCCGGATGGTACGGGGCCAGCTGCCTCCAGCGCTGCGTCTGCCACGGCCAGGCCACGTGTGACAGGGTGACAGGAGAGTGCCACTGTCCCCAGGGCTGGACAGGGACAGCCTGTGAGCTGGGTGAGTCTCATCTCCATCCCTCCAGCACCTCCATTGCTCTGCTAGGAAATTCAGTTGTGGCGGCGTCTGGTTTGAGACAACATGGGGAAAAAAAAAGAGGAGGCAGAGGGATGGAAAGCACTAGGTGTGGAGAGGCTGAAAAAATTGGGGTTGTTTAGTCAGAGATGAGAAGACTGAAGGGACATGTGATTTTGGCACTTGAATGTACAATGGTGCTGGAAACTTGTTCAGCAGATGAGAAAAATAGGCTATTCCGTGTCCCCATGGTGACAGGGAAAATAGGTAATGGTCTTCATTTAAAGAAAAAAGTAGTAAACCCTCCAAGAGGAAAATTACTTATTTCTAAGGAATTTTAAGGGAAACTTCAAAATCTCTCTCCCTGAAGGCTTTTAAGACCAGTTTAGGTGGCTCACTGTCTTGCAGAGGCATGAGTTTGTTCCTCCTGGAGCTCCTCCAGCCTGGCCCTCTGTCAGTCTCCCCCATCTCGTTTCAGAGTGTGGGGATGGGCAACATGGAGAGGGCTGTGAGCGGAACTGCAGCTGCCACCACGGGGTGTGTGACCAGCCCTCGGGGAAATGCATCTGTCGTGCCGGCTGGACTGGGGACCACTGTGATGTTGGTAAGGGCAGCTCCTTCTGCACATGCTTGATTTTAACAACCAACCATTTCTGCCTCCACAGTATGAAGTTCCTTTTGTGTTTTGTATCTTAGTTTGCCAATATTCTGTAGGCCAATCAGGGTTCATGCCTGCTCACCTCGTGTCTCAGCCCCACAGGCTCCAGGGCTGTGATGACCATTCCCTCTCTACCCAACCATGCCCTTGTCCAAATCATTTTGTCTCCTATCTCTGTTCTCTGCCTGCTAAGAAAACAAAGATATTTCTCTGCTTTAGGGGTACAGGGAAGAACATACAAAAGGGAGGAAAAAAATCTGAGGACAATTTGCCAGATCAGCCACCTGCTGCTGAGTCTCTGTGGGTCGTGGAGGGGAGCTCAGCAAAATAGACTGTGATGGTTCAGATTTACAGATCTTGCATTTGACAAAGACCCAGATGCAGATTTGACAAAGCTGTTTGGCATGTTTAGAGCCACCTGAATCCCTGAAATAGGGATGAAATCTGTTGTGCAGTAGATACCAGGTGACTTGAAATGTGCTTCCAGCTTGGCCACTGAGGTGCTGTGATTTTTGCAAGACACAAGCAGTTTCCTGACATCTCCTCTAGTTCTGAGGACTCTCAAAGCCCCAGCCAACAGCATGGCCTTAAAAGCCTTCACAGTTCCCACCTTTCCTTTCTGCAGGCCTCACCTTCTCCTTGATTCTTTGCACTGGGAGGTGGAAGCAGTATGTGGACAGAGCAGGTTTTCTCTGTTCAAACAGCTTTCTTTGTGCACACTTATGTCAAACCAAATCACGTCACCATCTCTATACCTGGATTAATACTCCAGACTATGACTAAGGTTTTGTAAGCTTTCCTGTGTGGACTCGTTAACAGCCGGCACTAAATGCTTTTGATATTTTCAATATCTTCTCTTTCACTGATATTTTCTGGCCATGCCCTCTGCTAAATATACATCACCACAGGCAAGGATGATATTGGCTGATTACTACCAGTGGTGGGTGCTGTCCATGCAGCAGGTAGAGATGTTGCTCTCTCTCCTCCCCCCCAGCCTGCCCCCCGGGATTTTTTGGGAAGCGGTGCGAGGAGCGGTGTGACTGCGTGCACGGCTTGTCCTGCCACCACCAAACCGGAGCGTGCCACTGCCAGAAGGGATGGCGAGGGAGGCACTGTGACAAACGTGAGTGAAGGAAGGCAGTTCAGGTTGGTGCGCATGTTCCTCCCAAATCCGGGGCCGGTGGCGGGGTGTTCTTGCTCCCACCTTGTTCCACGGGGTCGGTCTGGAGGCGCTCGTGGGGGAGGGGGCAGCAGGTCCACTGGAGTGGGGTGGCTTTGTCCCGTGCTGCCCCATGCCCTGAGGAGGGTTGGTGTCACCCTTGCAGCGTGTTTGCCCGGCCGGTTTGGCACGGGCTGTGCCCAGCGGTGCCGCTGTCCCCCCGGCAGCCCCTGCCACCACCTGACGGGAGCCTGCGGTTGTCCCCCGGGATTCACCGGCCACGGCTGCGAGAAAAGTAAGTTGGTTCTTGTAAAAAGGCAAAGGCTTCCCGTGGAAATTAATTAAGAAATTAATTTCTCCTGATGATATAATGCCTGAAGAGGGAGGAGACAACAGCCTGACGGCAGGGAGGATGGCCAAGGGCTGCTTGTCTCTCACCTGGCTCTGAGCTCTGTGCCAGGCACAGTTTGGGCTGGTGGGGTTTGCCCTCTCTGGGTTTGCAGCTCTTGGAGCAGCTGGGGGCTAAACTGGATCCAAGTAGGCTGAGGAGGTGCTGGTGGAGCCCAGCTCCTGCCTGCAGCCATCACTGTGCTGTCAGTAAAGCAGCCGCTCAGGTTTCTGTTGTCCCCATGAGAGACTGTCTGTTCCTGCTCTCAGAGCTCATGGAAAGGGCATTATCTGGTTTTTCTTCAGCATAGAGTTTTTCCTCCAGAGCTGTCTTTGGAAGCAGGCTCCTGCTCTGACCTCAGCTGCAGCTCCCAGGCTTTGTTCCTCCTTACAAAGCTTTGCCCAAACCCTGCTTCAGCAAAAGGAAAAACAGCAATAAATAAGAAGTGAAAGAATTGACATCGGTATCCCGTATCCTCCAGTAAAGGACTCGAAATCCTGACCCATAGCCAGGGCAACTTAATGGAAGTCAGAGCTAAGAATTACATGTGGAAGGTCCAAACCTGTAGGCAATGTGGCTGTCAACAGGCAGAATGAAACCTCTGGAGATGTTGATGCCGCAGCTGCTTTGCAAGTTTAAACTCTCCGCAAAAGGTAGAATGTCTTTATCCACATGCCTGGTCCCTTGGGAATTATACTGTTATTTTAGTCAATTTTACCTGACATTTCCCTATGATTTTTTTTCTAGTGACAGGAAAATTGTATCTGGCCCTTGACAGTTGGGCACAAATTGACTGAACAAAACAAAATCAAGCAGTCAAGTAACCCCCAAGTAAATGTAATAAATCCAAAGTCCCGGAGGAGAGCGTCGTTCCATAGGCAGGGATTTTATTTAATAAATTTGAGCTCGCTCTTTGTTTGAGTGCTATATTTACCAAGACAAATTCAATTTATTGGTTTACATTTCTTCTTCCCAAAGCTTGTCCACCGGGCACGTATGGGAGGAGCTGTAACGGAGTGTGTGAGTGCTCTGCCGAGAACGAGGAATGTCACCCTGTGACTGGAGAATGCTCCTGCATCCCGGGCTACCACGGGGCCCACTGCCACCTCCGTGAGTATCTTTGGGGGCTGCTGCCTTTTGGAGAGAGGACTGAGTCATGCAGGGAGCATGTGCTGATGCTTTTGAGTTCATCTGGTCAGTACCCCCACTTTGACTGAGAGAAATAGAGGTGTTTATGTATATCTGTATGTAAAAGTAAATTTTAATGTAAGAAGTTATAGTATAAGAAGTAAGCATATTAATTTACAATAGTATAACTGCCTGTATTATTGCAAGGCATTAATTTTAAAATCTGTATTTTAAAAATTTTTAATTGAAAAATGTAATTAATTCAACATTTAGATTAACGTTTAAAACCCCCAGATATATTAGGTAAATTCTTTCCAGTTTTATGCCATGCTAAAGAATATAAACATATTGTCTGCATTTATGCACTCCCACCTTCAGCTACACCTGGATACTGAGTAGCTCTTTCATTTCCAAATACCAAGTCCAAAATACTTCCCGAAATCTCTGCGTGCTCAAGTAAGGACAAATGGTTATGAGAAAACAACAAGCTGCAATTGGCAATAAATCTGAGTGATTCATAAAGTTGTAGGGCCTTCTGAGGAACAATCAAATTAAACCAACTGTTACTCTGGATTGAAAAATGGTGACTAGTGTAGAGGACAAAATGCCAACTGGCCCAACGCTCCATCATAAAAAATATTCCCAGATCCTCGTGCCGGTATTTTAGGACATCTGTAAAGTTGTTTCTGGTGGAATGTGGTGGCTGATAAGAAACACATACCAAAGTAGCCAATAAAGGAGACAGTTAATTACCTTTTTATTTACAACTTTAATTTTGGTTTTACTCCATGGCTTGTAATTGTCTCATTTTGAGAGGAAAAAAAGAGGGGAGGAAAAAGCTGTTGTCTTTTGAGCTCAGCCTTTCTCTCTTTGGCTAATTCTGATTTTCCTTTCTTAGGAATCCAGCATGGCCCTGGTTTAATTACCTTTTTTGGGTGACAGTTTGTATACAAAAGCCAGCTGTAACATGTGCAGCTCTAGTAAGGGTTAAACTCAGAAGTAGGAAAGAGACTCATTTTAGGCATTGGCTTTTGTAGTACCATCATGTCATCACAAGTTATTCTTTAAAATATAAATTATAAATAAAATGGAAAGGATTGATTCAGTCTCCCTTTGTACATCAGTTTTTGCTGTAAGTGATATCGAAATCTGGCCTTCAGTACTGAGGCTGGAGCCATCTGGATCCATTATACATTAGATTATAATAAATGTTATAGTAGAGAAGTAGTGGAGATCAACTATTTAACAGTATTGTTTTAAAAGATTTAATCATGGTCTGCCTATTACTTTTATGTAGCAATCCCTCAGGACTCACTATCTGTTTGCATAGCAGTAAATCTAAATTATAAATTATGATAAATATCTTTGAACTTGCTTTAGTCCTTAAGATTTCATTTCAGAATTTTAAAATTAAAAACATTAAAAATGACACTGAAGTTCTGATATAAAAGATATAAAAAGATTCATTGCAAACTGAAATCTGTGTTTTGCTGCATTCAGAGGGAATTTTGCCATGGATTTCTATGTAGCTGGGATTAAACCTATTGAGTATGAGACAAGAGACTTCATGGTGTTGTGCTCTCTGAGATTCCAAAATTCCACAGTGTCTTGCACAGCAAATTCTCACTTAAATACAGGCTTGTTAAACGTTTGCTGGAGAAATAATGGAATGGTGGAGGTTCATAAAGAGAGAACCTCCTATTCTCCCCTGTACAACTCAGAGCATTGCATGGATAGACACGAAAATAGAAGGCACAACAGTTGATTGTGAGTTATTTTTAGGTGGTTGTCAGTGAAGGGAGAGATTGTGGGCCTGATTCTAAAGTGACTGACTGAAAACCAAGGATAGCTAGCGTGACTTTGGTGGGAATACTCGATGTTCCCGCTGTCCTCACTACAGGGAGAACTGGGACTGCTCCAGGATGAAGAAGCTTTCAATAGGATATTAAAACCAGCACAGGGAGCCGCTCCCAAACACGTGAAATGGGCTTCAGTCCAGTCAACATGTGGTTGGATGCTGCTGGAAACAGTTTCTGGCAACTGTTGCTATATTTATAGTACTGTGAAAAAAAGGTTGAAGAAAGTATCTATAAAAGGTGTAGTTGGCTGGGAAAGTCAAACTTCCAGGAGCCAAGAGCAACGAGGCTTTCATGTTCTCAAATTTTGGAGTGAAGAGCTGAAACAGTCTCTTGGCAGGATCCAGAGGAAGCAGACAAATTAGCAGTAAGGTTCCCATCACTTGTCCATAACTTGGTGAATGGGAAGATCTGCTTGGGTGAAATGAATAAAAAGCAGTAAGTGGTGACATTGACTGGGCTGGAGACACCCAGAGCCAGAAAGACCTCACCAGCTTCACCTCCAGGCTGTAGGTAACAGGATGGGTCAGAAGGGATTATTTGACAATGCAAAAACACTGGTCAGTTTAAAAACACTGGTCAGAAAAGCCTCAGAATGTGCAACTGGTATGAAAAGATTTGGGAGCTCTTGGTCATGGCAAACTGGCTGAAGCCAGAAGGAAAAAAATTGGGAAGCGAGGTGGAAATCTGGCTGCCACTCTTTTGTTAGCAGAAAAACATGAACCAGAAGCACAGGAAACTTAAATTTGAGAATATCTCTATGAGATAAAGATGTAAAGACACGTGGCAGTGAGAGAATAACCCTCTTTAGAAAGTCAGAGCCTGCTGAAATGGTAGAACACGGTGGAAATTGCCCCTGCTGTCTGCACTGAAATTCTTCTGCAAATTAGTAACAGATGAGGTGGCCTTGTTAATAAATATGTGCATATTGCAGTGGCTGAACTTGACCTGCTTGTGCTTCTCCTTCTTGAACTGAAATACAGATGATGCTGCAAGAATAAACAAATTGGTAAGGGTTGATAGGGGGAGGGAGAGGAATTACTGCTTCCCTTTCAGTGATGGAGCATCTATCACTGGTCTTGAGCTGAGGAGCAGCTCTGGAAGCTTTGCCAAGGAGAAGCAACATGTTTGGGAGCGTGGGAAACAGAATTAAAGAAAAAGAGGAAAGCCAAATGATGACCAAAAGGAAACAGAAAAGGAAAAGAGTAGAGTCCAATTAAATCATTGAATCTGGGTGTGCCCTTAACTTCATGTTTTGTGGGAATGAATTAGATGTTGCAGGGCTCACCTCTTGATGTCAAGGTTTGCATGTGAATTTGTGTGCTGACAGATGGAAGCACTGATGACAAAGTATTCATTGAGAAGAGTTCATGGTTGGGAAAGGCTGGGGAGAGTATCTGCATGTTGTAAAAGTGTGTATCTGTTTAGTCCTGATGATCTGCTATCCTGGTTTGAGCAGAAGCCAATGTTCAGTTTTATTTTAAGAGGCACCCCTTCAAAGCTTCCCCATAAGCTCTTCCTTGCTATTGAATAGTTCAGAAAATCCAGAGATTTCTCCAGCCAGTCAGGCCATGTTTTCATGCCTTCAGGAAAGAGAAAATACATTAAGCTATTTATGCACAGATTGCAAGGGATCTGTTGCTTGGAGACATGTGTGAATATACATTCAACCAGATTTCCAAAGCAGCCATAGACTTTCCTTTTGCCAGGGAAGAGAAGGAAGGAGCAAGAAAAAAAATGACATTTAGAGGTAGCGGCACTAGTGGAACTGTTTGATGATCATGCTGCTCTTAAAGTACCATGTACTCTCTCTTCCAACAGTCTGGAAAATTAGGAGAATAACCTGCATCTCTGGAATTCAGTGATGACATGCTGGAGGTTCAGTGGTGACAGACAGAGGCACGTGCTCAGCAGCTCTGCCCAGCACTTTCCCTCCCTTCCAACCTTCATTGCTCTAAAGAGCATCTTGAAGACATAAGCTAAGCATGGCAGATGCATTCATATCTCCCTGATCTTTTGTTCACTGCTCCTTCAATGTTAGCTGTCCAGCAAGAAACCAGAAACAGTCCCTGGAAAACCTCTTCATGGAGAGCTTGTTGCCATGTAACGCTGGCTCAGCAATCCATCCAGGTCTAATGATCCCCATGGTTCTTATGAAATACAGCTGCTTTGGTTTTTTCCTCAGGGAATTTTCTGACTTTGCATTTAAACCATCTTTCTCCTGTGTCTGTCTCCTGAGAAGGTCTCTTCTGCAATTCCATGAACAGGTTCCACCTAGAGCAGGTTGCTTAGAGCCCCATCCAACCTCTCCTTGAACACTTTCAGGGACGGAGAATCCCCAGCTTCTCTGGGCAACCACTTACAGTGCCAGCTCCATTTTGCAGGGAATCAGTAGATAATAGAGGCAACAAACTTTCTCCAACTTCCACATTTTTAAAAGATGTGACCTGCCCCAGTATCCATAAAATGGCTGCTAAAAGGCGTGGAGATGGCTCACGGCTTCTCATCGTCTCAGGCAAACCAGGCTGCTGCTGCCCAAAGGAAGAGGAAGCAGGGCCCCATCTTTCCTTCTCTGTAGGAGGGAAAGAGGGAAAACAGGTTTATTTGGAACAGAAATCCCAAGAGGAAAACCTTTCTAGAACTGGACTTGCTCATCTTTCTACAGTCACATGTAAGGAATGGAAGGAGCACAGAGCCAGGAGCAGTCAGAGCAGGCAGCACTTAGTCCAGCTCTCCAGGGGTTTGACATTCTAAGTCAGTGCTGCCCCAAGGACCATGCTGCCCAAGGCAGCCATCTGCTCACCAATGCCTGCTCCTGGTCCTCTAGAAGTGACTTGAGTTAGAAAATAAAAATCTAATTTCGGTTGAAAGCAAAAAAAGTGTCTACGTTGTGAAAAGCAACAGGCCCAGTAGCAACGTAGCCTGATTACTGGTGGGTTTTTTTGTTTGTTTGTTTTAAAACAGGGTGTCCAAAAGGTACTTACGGGTCAAACTGCCAAAATCCCTGTAAATGCATGAATGGAGGCCACTGCGACCCCGTGTCGGGAACGTGTGACTGCGCGCCCGGTTTCATTGGAGCCGACTGCAGTAAAAGTAAGCCAGCATTCATGTTCTGCCTCTGTCAAAACACAGCACAGAGAATAATTTGCATAAGAGTTTGTCAGTAGAAAAACAGACAGATCCCAGCTACCTCTTCCTTGAATTGTAAATCAGGATTCCAGCTTTGTAAAAAAATCTCTTGCAAAATATTTTCCCTCTCTTCTGTGAGTGTAGGAGCGAGGACACTCATCCCAGGATTACAACCTGCTTGCCCAAATTTATTTCTAGAGCCAGCTCAGCATGAGTTGCTCCAGTTCCTTCTTCCTGTCCAAAATTTTGGGGTTGAGAAATTATCTCAATATTTTGCTTCACTCTATGGTGCCATTAGTTTCAATAAATGGGAAAAAGATCAAGTTTTGTCATGGCAAAGACTGGTAAAGACTCCATGGCAACTTTACTGTGTACTTCTGTGTTTCAGAGCTAAATGATGTGGCTGAATTTCTGTGCTGTTTCCAAAGCTCTGATCTCTGTGAAGTCCTCTTCAGCTTATTCACAGAAAGGCAATGTTTGAATGTTTAGGAGCCTATAGCTTTTTCCTCTGGTATAGGACAGCATCAATATTAAAGAAGGAATGATGTTTTTCAGCTGGAAGGATGAGCAACTGATATTTCAGTTATACACTGACATTTTGGTAGGAAACCATCTAAATAGTCCATGTGAAACCGCAGATTGTATTTATAACCCCAGGTAAAGTCTCGGAGGATGAAGCAGTCATGTCTTTGGAGGGGTTTTGGTTTCATAGGTGTTGCTTTGAAGCGCATTAGGTGGAATAAAAATGAAGCCAACTCTACCTATAAGACCCTGCCTATGTTAAAGATGAAAACTGCTTAACAAAGGCCTGTGTTTCCTTCAGCTTGCCCTGGAAACCGATACGGGAAGGACTGCGCCCAGTTCTGTGCCTGTGGTAAAGGTCAGTGTGACCCACAGACTGGCAAGTGCTCCTGTCCCCCTGGCCAAACGGGACCTGGCTGTCAGCAAGGTAACAAAGCGGGACCCGAGGTCACCTCGTCAGTGGTGACACACTTAAAACACCCAGCAAACAAAACCCAGCACCAAACATTGTTTGTAGCTGCCTTTCCCAGTGCCTTTGCTCGATAATGTCGCCGTTGGGTGTACTCAGCTCTGTCCCTCTCTGCTCCATCACCGTGCCTTATCCTGCCCACATCTCCCCGCTTCGCTCTGCCACCCCCAGAGCCAGGGCACTGGGATCTCCACGGGAGATATGAGGAGATATGGCAAGAGAAATTGTTTGGATAAAACTGAAAAGAGTCATGGAGTGGTGTCCTGCCACCCTCGGGAGACACCACTTATTGTGTTTGTGTTGAGTCACCTTCATCCTTTTTTTTTTTTTTTTTTTTTGGATGCTAATTTATTTTTCTTTACAAACTTTGTTAATTCTCTGTAGTGTGTCCCCAGGGACAGTATGGCCCCAGCTGCCAGCTGACATGTACCTGTCAGAACGGTGGCATCTGTGACCACGTGGATGGCAACTGCACCTGCGGGCTGGGCTGGACAGGAAGATCCTGTGAGAAAGGTGATTTTCTGCTTTGATGCCAGTGGACTTGTACATTCAAGCAGAAGTTTGAAGTGTTCCCAGACAGCCACAAGAGGGGACAGACCGTTTTTGCTGAAGTAGACTGCATCAGTGCTGCATTCCCCGATGTAGCTTCTCTCATGCAGAACTACCCCTAGTTAGAGCTTCAGGTCTTTTCTCAGAGACAGTTTCCTTGTGTGTTATGCTTGTAACTCTCATAAATTCCTTTGCAGGGACTCTTATTTCTCCTGCTGTCCAACTTTTGTATTCTTTTGTTCATGGGAATGTTGTTTTGTGTCTTCTTTCCTGTGCTTCTGCTCAGTCAGCAGAAGCCTGTTTCCCTCCTCTCTTGTTGTGGTGTTCTCTTCCATTGGACACTGGACTGCAGTTGAACATCCCATGTATTGACTTCACAGATGTTCTGACAACTTCTGTCCAAAGCAGTTGAGCTTGTCCTGCCATCTCTCACCCTTGCTTCTCCATGAGAGCTCTCCCTTACACAAGGCAAAGCACACTAACAGAATAAGCTCAGTTTTCACTTTAGAAACCCTCCTGCCAGCCCAGAGTAGACTCTTCCCCCATCTGTCCTTCTGTCTGTCTCCCCAAAACATTCTGCATTTCTACCTTCCCATGTTTCTCTGTAAATGAGATACCTGTATATTTGCAGACTTAAATGTTCGGGAAACTGTGAGTTCTGAGTTCACATTCAAGAAAAATGTCATCCTCAGAACACAACTGCCATGGTTCAAGCTCCCCAACATGCTCTTAGGATCTTATTTACAGCCTTTCTGCCCCTGACACCTGTAGAATGTCCACCTCAAACTCCATAAGTGTCTTTACCAAGAACTGGTCTTTACAGGGCAGCATCCCTGTATAAAAGTATTATATAAAAATGACACTTTTTAGCAGCATTCTGAGATATAATTCTTTCACTTTGCGCTTGAGAAGACCCAGAAGCCCAATTCATGCATGTGTGTGTGCAGAGAATAAGCAGGGAGAAAAGGAAAGATGCTGCATGGAGGTACTCACAGTGAGTATTCAGTGGACAGTGAATGATCACCGTGGACAGGCACTAAAAAATTTGCAGTTAACCAATAACTGGCTGGCCTGGCATTTCACAGACCAGTTGTGCTCCTCTCTGTCTGTTCCTGTAAATCCCTGCAAGTCATCCACAGGCTGCACTGGGGGTTGCCAAGCCTCATCAGGGTGATGCAGGTGTCACCACATGGGGTCGTGGCTCGTGGGTGTACCTTACAGATAAAACATCTCTGGAGTGGAGCATGGGGGGCAGACATGCACACACTGTATAAGGGACTGTGTGTTATATCACTAGAAAGAGCTTCACTGTTTATCTTTTGACAGTGAGAGTGAAATTATTGGAAAATCGAGTCTTGATCTCCACAGCAGTGTGGGTTTGAGTGTGTTTTGACTGGAAATCAAAGACAGCTAGTCAGGCATCCTTTTAATAGTGATTAGATAGGATGTTCTTGAAAGATCTTGTCTGGCATTTGCGGAGTTCTGAATCTGATTACTTATACGGCCACGCTCGTTTAAGTTCGTCTGCCTGGATTCAAATTATCACAGCAGTGGGAAGTTAACTTATTCAGAGATGATGCTGGGGTTAATTATATTGGCACAGTCCCTTTTGCACGGCTTGGCTTTCAGTAATTTGAGACGTGTTTGGTACTGTGAAAGCAGATATCTCATTATACATGGAAAGGCTGTTGCTATGTGTGAAAAAGATTCTCCTGGTTTTATTAGAAACTGGAATAGTGTGAACTCCGACGATAACACCGAGGAGGAAAAGCTTCATGTTTTCTTTCACACTTTCTAAGTGCCTAAAAGAAAATATTGCTATAGATTAAAAAAAAAAAAGAAAAAAGAAGATAACATTTATGCTGTTCACTACACAGCTTTACAGCCCATGGTGTGGGTTCAGTATCCAGTATGTGAAGAGACGAATTAAAAGAGGCAGGCTATTAAAAGTACGAGGAAATTATTGTTCATTTATATTATATAAATGATTTTTACTCAAAGTACATAAATGCATCACAGCTGGGCAGAAGTTCTGTTTCTTCATAACATATATTCTTGTGTCTGCAAGTTATCCTCTGGGCATCACCTCTCAGCAATACGAGCTATCCCATAGGAGCATTTTTGGGGTGAGGTCAGTGATTGTTTCTTTGTGTGTTTGTCTGTTTTTCTGTCCATGTCCTGCCAGCAGAATGTCTCCCAGGGAAGTACGGCTCTGGCTGCACCTTGGACTGCTCGTGCCAGCACAATGGCACCTGTGACAGGTTCACAGGGTGCTGCCAGTGCCCCCAGGGCTACTACGGGCACTCCTGCGAGCACAGTAAGTGGGGCACTCGGGGTAGTTGTGGTGGGAGGTGGGGCTTTGGAGTAGTCAAGAAACACCCTGCTGGTTCAGTAAAAATTTTCGGGGTGTCCCAGATCACCTGGCTGCCTCCTGATCTTGCATGTCTCTGGTGCTGGGTGGCACAATCTCTAAAGCACATGGTACTATTAGAGTTGAGTTTAACTATCACTTTTGTTGGCTCCCAGGGAACGTGACTGAGAATACAAAGGATTTTAACAGGGTGTATGATTTTCTTCATGAACCTTCCTCGCTTTAATTTTTTCAGGGTGTCCCCTTGGATTTTATGGGCTGGGCTGTCTTCACACCTGTGCCTGTAAAAATGGAGCGAGCTGTGATGCAGTGACAGGACAGTGCATTTGTCCTGTGGGGTATCATGGTGTCCACTGTGAGAAAGGTACTGGTACCCCTGCAATGTGAGGAAAAAAAAACAAACAAAAAACCAAAGCCAAAACAGACCTCAAAAAGCCTCATGTAATTACTCAAATATTTGTTTGTTAAGAGCAACTTCTTCCATATTTTCTTTGTGAATATCCTGAAACACTGAAATTGGGACAGATTTCCTGTTATACAGCTGGGTGTTCTTATTCCCTTAGAAATTAACTAATCTGGTTCCGATTAATACAGTGAAAGTCCTGGTCTCCATGATGTCTTGGAGCAATGAGTTCCACATGTCATTTATTAAAAATAAGTCCCTTTTACTGATTCTAAATTTGCTTCTAAAGCTCCAAATAAGATTATTAAATAGGTGCATGTCGGACCTGCTGAGTGTTATGGAATAGTCTTCTATAGAGTCCTAATTAAAAATGAAAATAAGTGCCAGTTACATTTCTGGGACAGATTTACAGATACCTTTGATAGGTTAGGTTAGACAAACCCAGCATAAGGAGAGCTCATACAAATATTATGCTACTCCACTGCATTCAATTCTTCATTAAACTTGGCATTTACACTGGCTTCAGCAGAGAGTTTATGAGCTTTCCTCTGAGACATCCTGGGAAAACTCCTCTGGCTTTGACATACATCTTGCCATTCAAATGTGCATCTGAAACATTCTCTTGGTATCAGCCTGTGACAGGGGTTGGTTTGGTGAGAGGTGCCAGCATCGGTGTGACTGTGGAGATGCTCCCTGTGATCCAGAGACTGGGAAGTGCCTTTGCCCCCCTGGGAAGACTGGAGACAAATGTGACATTGGTAAGGGTAGTGTTTTGAAGGGCTGGACTGTGAATAGTTAAACCACTGTGACCTGTTGGTTTAAGAATAACTGTAAAAGGACATTTGCTGGTGTTCAAGGTCACATTGTTTGTAGCAAATTGCTCTTAAGGGTTATCAACACCTTTATCAGCAGGGTTGTACCTCGTGCTTTAATCAATATTTAAATTGATACACTGATAGGAAAAATGTTTATGGGTCAGCTGTAAAATGTCACTTGCCTGGGGCTTTGGAGAACATGGACTGGGGAAAAATAGACCAAGAAGTTTTGCAAATGTAGTGGGGAAGACTTACAGAGGATACAGATGGGCACCAAGGGCTCCAGTTTCTGTCTGTTTTGCCACATGAACATTTGTGACCCTTTTCAGACCAATGCAAAAGTATGACCAGCTCAGGATTTGCTTCCCCTGGAAGTAGGGCAGAATCCCAATGGATAAGGGTAGTGGTGCTGCAGCAGCTGTGCTTAGTTCAAGGCCAGGTTGGACAGGACTTGGAGCAACCTGGTTTGGTGGAAGGTGTCCCTGCCCATGGCAGGAGGCTGGAGCTGGAACCAGATGAGCTTTAAGGTCCCTTCCAACCTAAACCTTTCTGTGATTCTGTGATTACGATGGAGTAGATTTAGGATAACACTGGAGTAAAAGGAATTGCAATGGTTTAATTGAGTGTAAGAGATTTGTGATCCGGATGCTGTGGCAAACAAGATGAAAAGAGGGAACATCCATGTGCTACTGTGGAGCTTCACACCAGGAACCATAATCCTCCAGTACCCCTGAAACAGTGGGGGAATTTTATTTCTCCTCTTGTCCTAGGATAGGGCAGGAAATAGCTTTGAATAGGCAATTAATAATATAAAGTAATTGCTGAAAGCTTAAGCACTAGTGCAACCTGCAAAGATAAAGTGGAAAATTATTTGATTTGACCACTGTCCTGTGGTCAGAGAAGGAAGTCACCCAATCTGCAGTGCTGCTCCAGTGGGGAATATCAGCCACACAGCACTGGGCATCCACAGGCCTTTCCAAGGAAATTTTAGGCAGAAGTGAAACGCAAGGGGGAAGCTCAGCACCAAAAATGGGAACTGAGGTTTCGCTTCTTGCAAACTCTGTGAGTCACTTTTATTTTTCTCAAATCAGCTAGGGTAGCCCCCATCCATGAAAAGCTGTTATGGGGTAGGTTTTATTTGCATTTTTATTTTCAATTAGGCTCAGTTCATCTGTGATATAACTGTGAGCAGCTGTGACTGTGCAGCAGCCATAAAGATAAAAGGCCTGATTTTAATTTGAACTCTGGTAAAGCACCCATTAAACAGGCAAAATGTTAATTAAAAAAAAAAAAAAAAGAGAGAGAGAGAGAATATAACAGACTTTTATGGGCGTTCTTTTTCTGTAGTAAATTAACATTGCAGACTTTCAAACAGATGTCTTAAATACACATTGTTATTAACATGAAAATGTGGTATTACATAAATTAAAATCAGGTCCAGAGGTGTTTGAGGAGACCTTTTCTCATAACATTTCCTAATTGAAAAGGCCAACCTCGGAGCACACGGGGCGAGTTCTCCCACGTGCTGGGGCTGCAGCTGATGGGGGGCTCAGCAGAGCTTTATTTACCCGAGGGTGCTCGTGGGAGAAAGGAAAGGCCCTGGGTGCTCACAGGGTTTCCCAGCCAGGCAAGGGAGACAGGACTATTGTTTGCAGAGTACTTCACACCCTGCCCTGTGACCTGCTGCTCACTTTCCCTTCACGCCTGTACCTCTGATGCATAAAGAACCGTGATGAGGATTTACCAGCCTGGGTATGAAACAGATTTGTATTTGGAAGTGTGATTTTTTTTTTTTCTTTTTTGTGAGTTTGGTTTGCCAGGAGGCAGCAGAATTGTGCAACCAGAGCAAGACATAGGAGTGTATATAAAATGGATTAATTTTCAATTCCACATTCTGTGAGTGAAGGCTCTTGGCCGGCACCCACTGACAGCCAAGCCGTGCAGGAAGGAGAGGGGCAGGAGATAGTGTGGATCCAGGATGCTGACAGTAACTTTCCTGAGCAGATCCCAAGATGTTTTCTGTTGGGCTGTCAACCCCTGTTTTTACACCAGTAATGATTTCCATTCTGGGAACTTCTTCGGGACAGCTAGGCTGCAGTTTGGGCAGACCATGTGGCAGACGAAACTCGAGGGCTGCGGCGCTTTCCAAAATGTCATGTTTTAATGCTAACAGATGTAGGTGTCTAAGTAGCTTCCCGATTCCAGAGAACAGGGAGACTGCTAGGAAGTGTTCCACCTCTTCCAAACACTCCTGTCCTTCCAGGATGCAGGTCAGACCGGTATGGCCCCAACTGCTCCCTGCGGTGCCAGTGTGCCAGCAAATCCCAGTGCAATCCATACAACGGGAACTGCGCCTGCCCAGCCACCTGGATGGGGCCAACCTGCAGAGAAGGTAACACAGGCTGGCAGTGTCCAGCCTAAATCATTGGTTGCCCATGGTGGTGGTCAGTGTTTGGACAAGAGCATCAATTATTTAGATATCTGTTCTTAATGAGGTATAGCATTGAGGGGAAGCTTCTTCTCAATTCCTCCTTTCTTTAGGAAACACATTTGGAAACCTCCCATTTGAGAGGTGTTTTGCCTCTGTGAGGAGAATGATGTAACTTTCCCCTACCTGCTTTTCAAGACTACCATATATTGAATTATTTAAGTGTAAATGGTATAATCTATATACTATTTCGGCATTATGTTATATAGACCTGAAACCATGTTTCTACTTAATTCTCTAGGTGGCCCTGCAAGGCTTCCTTTTTATGAAGAACAAACTCAAGAAAAAGGGAGTATTTTTCCAAGAGCTCTACAACAGTAACATTTGGACTAATAAATGAACTGTTTTATATGCACAGACGGTATTTGAATTTGGATATGAAAACAGTTATTCAATTCAGCTTGAATTGTACTGAAGTATTCACACTTCTTATGGAAGACTACAGAGGGCATTTAGTAGCTGGATCCTTTTAAAAAGTTGAATCTGTTTCATGTACTTATTTCTAGCCTCTTGCCCCTCCATTAATCTACTCTGGACATTCTTTCTGATATTAATATAATTTATCACTTGAAAGCTCCGACATGTTTTTAATCAGACCAGCTCCAAAGAGTATCAGGATAAGCAGCGTGTGGCATATCAATGTTCAGTGAGCCACACCACGTATCAGGGACTTTCTAAACCCTCCTGACAACCAACACCACGTTTAATGAGTGTTTCACGGATTATGAAGCTGGTACAGATCCACTGCAAAATCACACTGCACAGAAACTGGTGGGATTCACCACACTGACTCCTCTTTGAATAACACTGTGTGTTCCAGAGAAACACGCAGTCTAATTTTAAGCTTGCAGCTGAAGAAGAATCCACCCCAGTCCCCAAGAAGTTCTTAATGAATTTAGGAACATCTACTGCATTTCTAGTGTGGACTGACTGACTGGAAGGTCTCCGTCTGTATCTTGCTTATGTCCGAATCCATCTTCCAAAGAGCGTGGTGTCACCTGTCAGACTCTCCTGGCTTTCTGCATTCTCACATCGTGTCAGATGAGTTTCAGTGGTTTGTCGAGTCAAACTGTGCAGCAGATCTCCTCAAACAGTACCTGCTAACGCAGAAGAGGTTTTATTTTGGATGGAGAAAGCAGACAGTAAACGAGGATAGATGTTTAAGGATAATATCTCTGTGGGTTTTATGATTTTACTGCACAATTTTGTTTTTTATTAACTCATCTTAAAACAGTCCTGATACCATTCAACAACTGCTGTTGGTGATTTCATGGAACAAAGACATTATGGTGCTATTTTGTCTCTTTAGACAGGTTGTTCTTTGACACAGGACTATGTTGTTATAAAGAATTTATGTTCTATATTTTAACATCCTGAGTTAACCAGACTAAAAGATTTCAGAGTGCCTCTTTATACCTCTTTAGGTTAGAAGTTACAAAACTATGCAGTAACCACTCAAGCCTGACCATCAAAAGTGCACTTAGGAAAGGGCATCAGGACTGTGGGCTCAGCAGACATGGAAATATGGGCAGTCCCAGGTCTTGTTTTCACACTCCATTCACCCACCATAATGAGCTGCAAGACCAGATTTTTGTCTTAGAAGAGACAAAACTACAATAATTGATGGTAATTTATGATTTTTTAAGACGTTTGTTGTTGTGCTTGCATAAGTGATGAGTTGGCGAAGTAGGATCCAGTTGTTTGGATGAATGGGTGAGGTAACAATTTTACCCCACAGTTCACCTCAGGTCTGCAATGATTAACTGTCCAGGACAAAGCGAGTGGCACTTGCTCACCTGTGATTCAATTCAAACTGTGATCTGTTGGAAGCAATACTGGTTTGGAAGGTAATTTTTCAAGCTTTACGGAAATCTTATTCTTGTTGTCCGTCACTTCATAGGTATTGAAAGTAAAGATATTTGTGAATGTGTCAAAATTAATTAACCTACTCTGCTTTCAGCTAGAAAATCAGTGTAGTTGATGCTGATCCCTTGTCATATCTACTGTAGAGCTCTGTAAACGCTGATGGAAAGTTCATTCAGTGTAAATGTGGCAAAAATCTTGTTCCAAAACTAGTCAGAAGCATATGACTTTCAGCAGGGCTGTGACATTTTAAATGTTCTTTTGGAGATGTGAAGGCCTGGGTCTGATCCTACAATTATGTGCATTTGGGGCAATTTCACTGTACTAGAACTGATAAGGTAAATGAGACAGTGAGATATAATCTTAACAACTGCTGGAGAAGAACAGTTCAGGTTGAGCAGTTGACATATTTTGATCTTAACTATGTGTTTACTGCAGAACCAAATCACAATAGTAATGCAAGTGTCTCGTTGTACTCAAGATTTTGTGTAGAATCATCAGGAGAGTAAAGTTGTAGGAGACCTCTGAAGTTCCAGGGTTCCCTTCAAAGCCTGGTCAACTTCAGAGTTAAATGGGGTTGCTCAGAGATTCACCCAGCTGAGTTCTGAATATCTCCAAGGATGGAGATCCCACCACCACTATCCTAGTGAAGATTTCATGGTTGGTTTTTTTTTATTTTTCCTGCTTTCCAAACAGAATTTCCCAAGTGTCAGCTTTGGTCCACTGCTTTCTCATCCTTTCAATGTGGATCTCTGAGAAGTGTTTGGCTTTATCTCCTCCACAGCCCCCATGGGGTAGTTGACTAAACAGTGGTGCCTTCTCTTCTGAAGGCTGAGCAGAGCCTGTTCCCCTCAACCCAACTGCACCAGCCCCTCTTCCCTCGGTGACCCTCCACTGGCCCCATTCCAGGACATCCGACATTCCTGTTCAGGGACAGATGCCCAGAGACTGATGAGGTTACTCAGCACCTAATGCATAAAATCCTGACACTGCTGTCAAACAGCAAAATGTATCAAATGTACTG
The DNA here is from genome assembly GCF_022539395.1 of Myiozetetes cayanensis. Taxonomy (NCBI): domain Eukaryota; kingdom Metazoa; phylum Chordata; class Aves; order Passeriformes; family Tyrannidae; genus Myiozetetes; species Myiozetetes cayanensis. The sequence goes on along the minus strand of NW_026086937.1, from coordinate 20,018,997 downwards.
TTTTTTCTCTTATTTTTGTGTACTGACACGTGACTTGAGCAGCTAATCCAAAGGGAAAATTTCCTCAAGCCATGTTATTTACACCTGTGCACACTTGTTTACATTTTCCACAGTACCTTGATAATAGAATTGTAAATATGTAGTATAAGGAAATAAAGGATTTTTGTATTAAGTGTTTTAAAAGAATGTCACAATTTTAGGTACATGATGAAACACATATTTTAGGAGACGGATACTGAGCCTGTGCCAATGGATTAGAGGACCAGGTAGATCTGCTCGGGAAATATTTCAGTAAACCTTTTTTTAAATCAAAACCTGCCAATTCATACAAAACCATTCATATGCAATACTCTTTTTTATTCATTCCTCCATCAAAATACTTCTTAGCTTCTTTATGATATTGCCTTAGAGAAAGAAGTTCCCCTCAGTGCCATCAAACAGATCATTCCGATCTGGGGCTCAGTGTGACTTTCTGTTCCAAAACAAAGTATAGTCATTTAAAGGTAAAAATCAGAATTAAACATTTCAAAAAAGCTAAAACATCAATTTTGATTGGGATTGTTTGGAATGTCTTGGTTCTCTATTTCCGAAGGTTTTCACTTTTTTCACAAGGGAGGGAAAATGTTTACAGAATTTTGTTTTCTAGAAGAGCCGTAACTTTACATTATTAACTATTAATTAAGGATGTTTACTTATGATGTCATTATTATGTTTTGATTCTGCTTCCTACTACAGATTAACCCATTTATCTAATTCTTTACCTACAAAGTAGACTTTATTAGACAGCATGAACTTTTTTAATTAAAAAAAATACTAAATCAGCTCATCCATAGGTTGCTTTTCTGGCAAGTGATTGTAGCTACTACTAAATTAATATAACTCTGCTTATTTGCTTCATCAGGTTCCAGTGAAAGGTGTCAGGGTGATACTGTCTTGACCATAGCGCTGGGGCTTGTGGAAAATGAAAGCGAAAACTTCAGTGAAAATGGAGTTTATAGTTAAATTGATGTCCATCTTCCACTTTGTGAAGGCCTTTCTTGGCTCCCCATTTCCCGGGAGGCTGAAGTTAATTACTCTTTCTTGAAGAGTGTGCTCTGTGAATTCCTCTGCAACACACTTGCATGTGCAGATAACTCCTTTCAGAAGGACATTGGAATTATTTCAGCCATGCAGTTTCTGTGCCAAATCCCCCTCTCTTACCTTGTGTATTCCAGATAACTTCAGCTGGAGTGGAAATAAGTGGAGTGTAACTCAGTGTGTCCAGCAGGATCTTGCTCAATGCGAATTCGTGAAACCAGAACAACATGTTTCAAGTTAGACTTCACTAACACTATTCTCATAGGAAAACAATCAGAATTTTAAAAATTCCCCGCTTCCCCTGCCAAAAATTATTATTCTGCTTTTATCCTTTTTATGTTGAAGAACCATGGCTATTAAAGTTTGCCCAGATTCCTTACCAACCATATTATTTTGATTGGCTGCAGATTTCTGTTTGTGTAAGTAATAACCAGCATAGTGTCAGGAGTTGCCAACGGGACAAACATGGAAATAATACCTTTATGTCCTTCCCAGAAAAGGCAAAGACACATTTTGGAGCCCTTATGGCTTCATACTGTAGATCAAACAGTGACTCTGTTAGAATTGAAGTTCTTATCAGAGCAAAGTAAGCTTAAGAATAATCTTTGAGAGAACTGATAGACCAAGAAACCTCCATCCTCTCATCCTTGTGTTAATTTTACTACATTTAGGCTAGAAACCTTCTCACTCCCCAGTTCCTGAAGGACTTTTCCTGCAAGTTGACCTGTGGTTGAATGAGCAACTCCATGCATGAGCTGCAACTGTGCCCAGTAATTCTTTTGCAGGGTAAAAGCTTTAAATTCTGATACTATGTAAAGCAATTTTCCAGCAGTAGACATCAAATCTCAGACTTGTAGAGCATAAATTGTTCGTTCTGTTCTTTTTATTGCTTTTAATAAGCACTTGCATAGCAATGTATTATGTCTTTGTGAATTCGTAACCCCTCTTCAAGGAATATGTGGGATGTATCTCAGATCTGTACTGTACTTTCTGTTGTAGACATATCATAGTGAAGAGATGCTGATTTTTTATATATAAACATGTCATTAAAACTTGCTCTTGTTTTTCCTTTATTGACAGTCTTGAAGCAACAGGTTTGTGTTGTGGGTGAAACTTTATTCTGTTGAGCCAATACTCTCGGGCACATGATGTGACTCCTGGTGGTCCTGTGCAGGGCCAGGAGCTGGACTCAGTGATCCTTGTGTGTCCCCTCCAGCTCAGCACATTCTGTGATTCTGTAATTTGTGTTCAGAGCAAACAGACTTGAAATCACACCTGCTTTTAGAAGTTTGTATAGAATAAAAAATGGCCTGTGCACAAATGGGTTTATGTGTGATCCCTGACCAGAGCAACCTGGCCAGTGACTGAGACTGATAAGTAGAGGTTTCTGGCACTCAGGCTCCTGAGTATCAGAAATATTCAAAACACAGCATAAATCTTGCTGGAAGAGGATGGATGTGAAGTGCAACATTTCTGCAAGACTTGGGCATGAAGCACTTTGAAGGCTTTTGAAACCACACACCTGTGGGCTTCCATCAGCCTGCTTGGACACTTCCCAGAGCCTAATACTGCTGAACAAATAGCCTGGTTCACCTTCAGGGTATTGTCTTCTCACATTGGCAGGAGCTGAAGGAGCACATGTGCCTGTTTAATGCCAAATAATGCAGTAAGTGTGTGCTGGATAATTGGAAGTAGCATGCTAAATTGAATTCAAAATGTGTAACAAAGGGGGGACGGTATATCAAGCTGTCAGAGCAAAAGTGGACAGCTATGGCTTGGTAGCTTCTGGGAGAGCAGCTCTGCAGGCTTGGAATCCTTTTTAAATTTTTGGGCAAATGTTTTAAATTGAGCCTTGTAATACTGCTGGGTTCTGTCTTACATGATTTACTTCACTTTTCCTGCAGTTTTCAACAAGGAATAGAATAATTAAGTTCATTTGGTCTGTCATCTTTTTAACATATGTTCTAAAAATAATCCTTATAAGCCTTGCAACTTATTCAGTAATTTCTTTATTAGAAGCAATACTTAAACTATTCAAAGAAGCTGTTGATGTTATTGCACTAACCTTTCAGATTGCTATTAAGAGCTGATCAAAAAAGTAGGCATGGAATATTTAACCATAATATTCTCAACATATGCAGAGTTAGCACTGGTCTGTGTCTTAAACCTTTAAAAAGCCATGCCTCTGCAGCACTTAAATGCTCACAAATCATAGATCACTGACTGATTTGGGTTGGAAAGAAACTTAAATTTATCTTGTTCCACCCCTTGCCAGGGGCAGGGACACCTTCCACTAGACCAGGTTGATCAGAGCTCCATCCAGCCTGGCCTTGGACACTTCCAGGGATGGGGCAGCCACAGCTTCTCTGGGCAACCTGGGCCAGGGCCTGCCCACCCTCACAGGGAAGAAATTTTTCCCAGCCTCTAAGATATATGGCACCAGAGTAAGAGTGACCTTGTGACTGTATCCAGGGAGCAATGCTCCATGGGATGGTCCCTCAGCATCTCCAGAAGCTGTTGTACCAATCTGCAGCCAGCAGTTCTTATCTCTTATTTTAGTCAGCACTAGAAGTTCACAGGGTGCTAATAGAATACTCTGTATGCACACAATAAAAACAACTATCCAAAGCCCATGAATGATTTAAAAATGACTTAAAAGTTCTGTATGATAAGGCACTGCTTTGTTGATTCCTTCAAGCATGGTAGTTAAAAAAAATACAACTCAGTTGTGTTGTTTTATATATGAATAAAGATGTCAGCAACTAGTCATCTAACTGTCCGTGCCATTTGGCAGTATCTAGCTTCCTTTTCAGTAATAGCCCAATAAATCTTTATCTTTTAGTAAGCTGATGACAGCAAAACATCTTGAGAAGCTGCATGTGGTGCAGATATTATAGTTAATGTATAAATGCTTCATGCCATCGTCTACTGGGTGTTTTTTTTTCCTGTCCAGATGTAGTATCTTGGTTTGAGGCATGTGCTTTCTTCTCCCTCTGGTGATTCCAAGAGCCTAACGATAATTAAGCTGGTTAATTAGTTTAAGGTCTGTGATTTCTTGGGGTAAGAGAGTGAAGAGTTAGGCTTGCTGCTCCTCAGCGGTTGAATCATGGCTAATTAATTAATATATTAAGTGAAACCTACTAACCACAGTCATAGACCAAGGTCCATCTGACCAAAGGCTGCACAAAGGTATCAGGGTGATGATCCTGCCCTAAAACCACCACACTGGTCCCCAAGAGCTGAGTTTCTGTACTTTGAATCCATGTTTTCTTTCTACCTACAAGTCCTTCTTCGTTCATCCAGAAATGGGAAAGAAACCTCTTGTGAAATCCAGGGGTTGTCTCATCTCTGTCCCCTACTTTGGAGGTGGCCATGGTGATTTTTCAGTGTGGGAGCAGCGCTGTTAACTGAGTGTATGTTGGTTGGTTAAATGGAGCCACGTTTGGGGTGGAAATGCTCCATGTTCCCATCGATTCTGTCCTGTTTTTCCAGTTCTTATTAACAAGAAACCAGCCTGTCATTTCTTTGTTATTTTATAAGTCTTGGAGTACCATAAATTGCTTACAAAGTGACTTAATGAAAATTCTCTAATTTTCGCAGCTGGAGGCTTTTTTTTAACCAGAAATGGAGTTTTAAATGATTTATTTATCCTGTAAGACCCACATTAGGATTCCTTGCTGTACGTCACAGCAAAGAGTAGGATCGGTGCAAGCAGAGGCTGTGGGGTGATTCCTGCATTTCCATTTGCTTTTTCCCTTTCTCTGGCATTTCTGCTGTGGGAGCTGTTGTGGATCTTGGCCTTGCACTACCAGGCACAGGGGAGGTTGCTCTTAATTTAGCAGTAGGGGTATATATGAAGTACAAAACAGCAAGCACAATAGCATTGCATTAAATATGGTCTGTATTCCTGGGTAATGAGGGATGGGAATGCTGCAGGAACAGCCTCACAATGACCACTCTGGCCAGGGTAATTCTCTGCTCCAGCCTCTTCTGGAACCCTTCACCCTCTCAAAAATAAGAGGTTTGAACAGACAGCTTGAAGGGTTATTAAAACTGCTCACGGTCATATTTAGCCTGTTAAAATATTTTACAAGAACTAGTGAATTTGATCAGAAAATAGTTATTTTTGGCTGCCAATGTGGCAAAACCACTTAAAATACAAACTCAAGAACGTGTTGAAAGGAGCTGGTTTGCCAGCACAGCTATTGTTGTAGCTAAGTTTCCCCTCTGATCCAACAGGAATCCTCTCCTCAAGTTTTATTACTTAAAAAGTTAAGGTGAATGTCAAGCACCTGGAAAATCTTTACATCTTTGAAAAGAGTATTGGTGGGGGTTGCTGTGTTTTGGTTCCTTGTTGCAAACCTTTTTGCTGTGGAGTGTCAGCTGGAGATTTCCTGCCCTTGGGCAGTTTTGCAGATTAATTTGGTAGTTCAGTGTCACTGGTGTGATAACTTGGGGATAGCAAGATGTGTGATTTGGTGCATCAGTACTTTGAGTCCAGTTTTTTTACGCTATACTAAGTATAGCATCATGATGAATTTGCAGTGTATTTTGTCTTATTTCTGATTTCTAGCTTTAAAAAAAAAAAAAAAACCACAAACAAAAACAAAATCAAACAAGACCAAAAAAAAGACACCTTGACTTTTTTTGGGGGGTAGCTTTTTTTTTTGTTTAAATATGTAAAAAAAACCCAGTGCTGCTCCCAGGTGTGCAGCCCAACTACCACACAGTGTCCTCTAGAGAACCAGGGCTGCCTCCCCTGAGAAAAATCCAAAAAGCTGTGTAAGGTCTTGGGACAGAATGATTTCACTGCACATGGCAGCAGTAAAAATCCATTTTTATGCATATCTCAGCAAGGGCTTGTGCAAGCAGAAAGCAGCCCCTGAACACTTGAGGAGCTGGAAAAGGGGTGGATCCGCAGCCCTTGTTATCTCGAGTACATAATCCGTGCTCCAGCTCCCTGCTGCAGCCTCACGTGGTAAGTGTGTTCCAAGTCATGGGAGACGTGGAAAGCATCATGGTCCATAAGCAAATGTATTATTTGGAGTAGGCACGAAGGAGGATGTTGAAAACTGTGTTTCTTCCTGCCTCTGCTGCCAGCAAAACAAAAGCCCCACACAAGAGACTTTGAAGGTCCCCCTGGGAAAAATGCCATTACTGGCTCGACTGGGGTGCCTGGTCCAAATTGCCCTGAAGGAATCTCTGCCAGAAATACCTGTTAACAATAAGGACTTGTTAATGTTTCACAATTATTTTCCCAAGTATGTAATTGCTACACCAGTCCCCAGCACAAGAAGCTTTGGCAAATATTAAATGCACGATAACTGTGAAAAGCTCTGGTCTGTCTGAATCTGCCAAGACCAAGATACAGCTGCATCTGCAGGTCTGGTGAGGGCTCAGGGAAATGAGCTTGCAACTCAGCAGGGAGGGATTAATGGGGTGTGTTGGGCACACACTGGGGATCTGTTCTAAACCAGCACTAGGGAAGAGATGGTGGTCCATAATGAAAAGTTAGCTATGCCAGTGCCTTTTTATCACAGTATTGAAAATCTTACTTGTTTTATTTTCTATGATTTTGAATGTCTCATTTTTTAGACCCAAGGCTGACCCACTTCATTAGAGATGAAAAAAAAAAATCTCAGACTTGTGCTTTTCATGCCACTCCCCTGACATGGGGCACACCTGACATCACGTAGTGTCCCCCCCTGGTCTGTGTGCAGTCATGAAGAATAAAAACCTGAGGCTCTCTCAGTCCTGACTTCAGCTCTCCCAAAGAAAATCAACATGATTTCATCTTTTGTGGAAGCAAGTTAAGCAACAAACAAACTCCTTATGGCTGGCACATCCTAACTTTTCTGTTAGAGGCTGCACAAGGGAACGAAGGAGAGCTGTGTTGGTGGCCAGTCAGGAGGGATTGCTGGTAAGTGCCCCATCCTTCTGAAGCTGTTGCTTCATCACTGGCTTCAGATCAGAGACAAACTCATGATTTGTCAGAGCTGTGATCTTCCTGCCTCAAGGTGTATTTACAGAGCTCTTCACTGACTTTCCCTTGTGAATGTCAAGGCTGACCAGGCTGTGTACCTTTATCACCGAAGAGTGGTGGCTTCTCTGCCTGATATCAGGGCAACATTGAAGTTCATTTTGATAGTTTATCCTCCCCAAGTGAGGAAACTGCAGAGCTAGCCTGTCACCTTCTGTATTTCTGCCTCACTCTGCAGGATCTTAAAGACAAGGCTGTGCCTTGACGGACGTCAAAAAGGGACATTGGAGTTTGAAGTGGCACTGAGAGCCTGTCTTCATTCTTGAGCCCTGATACACCTTTTCACCTAGTAAATTTAGGTGCCTGCCTGAATCTCATCTGGTTGATAAAGTGTATGTGCGAGCTACTTGACAACACACCTTCCCAATTAGTGCCAGGCCGCTAAATGACATGGGTCCTGTGCAGTGGGTCACGGTGGTGGTGCAGCACTGCTGGATTCTCATGCCCTGTGACACCCCCTGCTTGCAAAAGATATTCATGGGCTGTGATGACACAGGCTGACTCGTTTTGCTCGGGTTTTCCGGAGGAATAGGTGGTTTCAAACCTGCTGAGAAACAGGGAGCTGGAGCTGGGGTCTCCTACGCCCTGGTAAGAGCTCTAGTCACTGAGTGATTTGATAAGGAAAACACTCCCTGTGGCTATATTCCCACAGGCTTATAAATACAGCTTGAAGGTTTGGGGTTTTTTTTAACTGGAAAGAACATATCGGTAATTTGCACGATTTTTCGGCCTCCAAAAATGTCTGAGCGACTCAGTAGGTGGCACCCTTTCTATTCCTTTTATTTTCCACCAAGTGTCAAAAATAAGTTGGAGCTGGAGCTTGTGTGTGTGCGCGTGTGAAAATGTTTGGTAAAAATGTAAATGCATATTTGTCTCCTTAATTGAATATAGTATATTGTGAAATCATTACTGTCAGGGCACACTTGGGTTTATACAAGCGCTTAAGTAAAGAAAATATATAAACCTAGATTGACTTGAACAATTTGAGTGTGATAGTGGACATCTGTGTTCAATAACGTTACTTTGGTAAGCGGTGTTTAATATTTCATGTCAAAGCAAGCGGAGTAATAGAACAGGGTATTTTCAGAATTCTTAGATTGCTGAAGTTTATGGCATGGCATAATATATAATCTGTCCTTTGTCAAGCTCACCAGAAAGAGCCCTACTGCAGCTGAAGACGTAAAGTGCTCTAATATATATGTTTCTAGACCTCTCCGTGCTTGAGGAATTAATCTTGGAAGGTGCTGAGTGCCCTGAAGTGCCAGTGAAGTCAGTGGGATTTGAAGTTTCTCTCAGCTCAGAGGACCAGGATCCTTACAGGGGCTAATTACCCTCCTCCAGTCCTGGCCAGGAAAGCCCTTCAGTGCTCCTTGACTTCTAGTGTGTGAGGAGTCCTCTTTAAACTGGCATTAGGAATGCTGCTGGGATAGTGTCCAGAGGTCCAGCTCATTCCTCCATCTTCTGATAAAATAAGAGCTGCTCCCCAGCCTCAGGAATTTAGAATTTCGAGGTGAAGAGCTGAAAAAGAGGGAGAAAGTTCCTTCCCCAGGGGCAGATCTGCCACCGAGGGCTGAGCCCAGAGTGCCCCAAAGCAGACCAGAGCCGTATCTGCTGGGTTTTGGGTGGTGGAGGAGGAAGCAAGGGATACCCCTGCACTCCAAGTGAAGTCCAGGCACAAGTACATCACCAGCTCGAGGACTTTGTTTGCCTTCAGAAAGTTCAAAGGAAGAGAAACATTTCTAAGTATCTTCCAAGTCTCTTATTAATGAGCAATTACACTGATGTTCTTGGATGGATTTGCACAGAGTAATTCATCTACAAACAAATCTTTCTTTTGTATTTCTCCTCCCCCCACCCCCAAAAAAAAAAAAAACAGTCTTTTGTATTTCATTTTTAGGTGAAATTCTGTAGTGGAAGTGGCCAAAAGAAACAATCTTTCCCAAGCCACATGCTGAATGTCTGTCTGGATAGTTTCATTTTAACTGCAGCTTGGGAAAAAAAAATGTAAACATGGTGTGAGTATCATTTTTAAGCTGAAACTGTTCTTCCCCCGTGTTCAAATAGCGTTATAAATGTTTGCTCAAAAGAGGCATATTTATTCATCTAGCCTCTGAGAGAACACTGTGTGCATAGGTAGTAATAAAAATGTATTAAGGACTGAGAGAGATTCCCCTGGTAAATGGCTTTTCTCTTGACCTCCTCTTAAGCATCTTAGCGGGGCTCTGCTGCTGCCTCTCTGAGGAAGTATGTTTGCACTGGGGAGGAAGAATTTTTAAAGTTGCAGAGTGTTACAAACAGTGAGCAAATAACTGTGGGGGGTTGAGGGTTTTTTTTTTTTTTACAGTGCTGGAAAAAAATTCCTGTGAAAAAGACATGGCATGCAGAGCAGTCACACATATTGAAAGTTGTTTCAAACATGCTACATAATTTCTTACAAGGAAGAGGATCCATGTAGCTGTTATTTCCTACTTTTTTTCTCACTAATTTCTCTAAAAATAACTTTTTTGTGTGTAACTGTTCACCACTCCTGTGTTTGATAGTGGAATCTAGCTGTAAGAGGGTTGTTTAGGCTGGAGAAAAGGAATCTCAGGGGGACCTTCTCACTCTCTACAACCTGTCTGACTGTAGGCTGTAGGTGGGTGATCTTTTTTCCCAGGTAACAAATGACAGGACAAGAGGAAACAGCCTAAAGTGGTGCCAGGGGAGGTTTGGGTTGCATATTAGGAGAGGTTTCTTCACTGAGGTGGTGTTCAGGCATTGGAACAGGCTTCCCAGGGAAATGATGGAGTCACCATCCCTGGAAGCGTTCAAAGAACACGTAAATGTGGTGCTTAGGGACATGGTTAGTGGCAGACTTGGCAGTGCTGGGTTTACAGTTGGACTCAATGGTTTTAGAGGGCTTTTCCAACCTTAATAATTCCATGATTCTGTGTATATTTAGATGTGGATCAGATACCCAACATCTGACCATGTGGCTTCTCTGGCACATGACATTATTGTCCCCTAATTACCAGCCCAAGGATTTGCATGTGCAAAAATGACTCCCAGTAACTCTTTTACATGAGGCCATGGGATTGCTTTTCCATGAATTTGGTTCACTCGAATGTTTGTGGGAAGCAAATGGAAAACAGGGGGGACTGTAGCAGAAAGAAATTCATCAGGCTGTATGAATAAGGGCAAGACTTGCCTGTTTTGCTCACCCAACTCTCTCTCCTATCCAATTAAATGTGCACTTGGCAGTCGTCAAGCTGAATGCCTCGACTCACCATAGAAGCTGGAGATGGAAAACACCTGCTCAGATCATCTTCTGTCCAGTGCAGAGCCATTTCCCTGCAGGACACACAGGTCATCCCTGAATTCTGCAGCTGACACGCAATATACAGCCTCAGCTGGCAACATCCTGTCCAGAGCTGCACTTCATAAATCAGGGCTAGGCCCAGGAAACCGGCAGGGAAGAGCAGTTACCAACAGCATATCTCCCCTCCCAATGGCTCTCTTACACCCCCAGGAATCAGTGGCATGTCAGAAATGATCCTGTTACTCCAACACTCCATAGTATCCCGATAGTGCCGTATCTTGCCAAGCAAGAACATAAGCAAACACTCAGGTCTTCACTGGGGACTTGAGCAATCGCCCTCCGTGGCCAACATTCCTCCCAGCTGTTTATGTGTCCACCATGGGGTCGTTGCTGCTGTTATCAATAGCTGATGTTATTGCTGCTGCAGCGCTGTGTCTTTTTATCATTGCTGGGTGGGAGGATGAGTTAAGCGATGAATCTGTGCATATTTGTCACGATGGGAGCCTCCAGATCGCCGTGTTTCTGTGGAAACCTGGCCCTGGTTTAGCTGAACTGGCCCCATCGTGGGTGCTGAGGGCTCAGGAAAGGAAAAAAAAAGCTGGCACTGAGCTCCACTTGGAAATCTGCTCCCAGATGTATGGATGTTTGTTTATTTTCACGTTTAAGAGATCTAGAAAACTGCACCAAGATGCGAAAGACCATGAAAAAAAGTAGTCTTTGCATGTTCTAATCCTCACTGATTGGCATAAAGTGAATATGTATTCTTTCCATAAAGTTTTGGGTAAGATTAAATTACAAGAGGCCTAAATGGAAAGATTTAAAAAAAAAAAAAAAAGAAAAAAGAAAAAAAAAGCCTATCTTAGCCAAGATCATTAGTTTAGAACATATATAGTGCCAAAACGATGCAAGTTGCACAATTTCACCACACGTTTCTTAACCCATTCTGGCTTGATCAAACTCAACAGAAGTTGATGACTCCAGTAGCCTGCGATGGACTTTACACTGGGCTGTGGCAGCTGATCCTACTCCTGGTTACGGCCTGTTGACCTCAGTGCAGGTAATACTGCACAATGTATGGTTATTTCTGCCTTACCTGGTGAAGCAGTGAGTATTTTGAGCACAGGTTCCTTAGGGACTAATCAGAAATTATGCACCCTGCCCTCTGTTAGACATGGGTTGGAAGCAAGTTCTGATGAAAGGTTGCTGCTTCATTTTCTAAAAGAGCCCTATATTATTGTGTGTGTCTTTCCAGGCTTTGAGATGAAGTTTTTCAAAGTGCTCTTGAGATGCCTCTAACATGTGGTGACACTTCCAGATCTTCATCAGTGCTGGAGAGTCTGTGCTGTAATGTCACTGGCACGCTGCAGGGACACCGGGGAAACGGCAGAAGTCTGGCTTACAGAGCGAAGATTAAATCCTATTGTCCACATTTTAACGAGGTTATCACAGCGGCCCTGGGAAAACTTCAGCCTTGTGGCTCTCTGAAGACTTTGAGGTATTGTTAATTAAATGACTGCTGTGTTTTTACCTCTCATAAAAAACTTTGCCTCCTGTAAAAGGCTTTTCAGCTCGACAACGCATGAGGCGGAAATCCTTGCCCAGTGTCTGCTTTGTGTTGCTCCTTGGGCTGTGCGAGCAACACAGCTCCAGTGCCAGCATCCCAACCCAGCTGTGCCTGGCTGGAAGGGTCCCATTTGGTCACGGGTGAGACAGTGCCCACAACCTTCTGGGTGACAAGATGGGCAGGGCATGAAAAGGTTCAGCTTGCCGTGAGTGAGGAGCAGCACAGCACCAGTATTGCCTCTCTTGCTCTTGGCATTGCAACAATGCATAGCTTTCTGTTGTCTCTGGAACCACTCAGGCCTGTAATGAATGGAGTACCGGTGATTGGAAACGGTCCTTTCAAGCGGATGTTTCCATTAATTTGTTTTTCCTCCTAAAACCTCGCGGTGCTTTTTTCAAGTGTCGGCAGAAGGGCTGAAGCATCTCTTGATCTTGCAGACTCTGTGTCCGTGTGGACCAGTCCAGGCACTGTGTGGAATTTTCAGCACAATATTCACTTGTTCTCCCAACTTCTCAGTGTTTTGATTATTTCATTTCGCTGGTGCTAAGGAGGGAAGGCATCCAAGGTCTACATTTTTAAAGGTGATCGCAGACAGTAATTCTGTTCACAAACTCGGGACTTACAGCTGATTTTCAGAAACGCTGAGGTCACCTTCTCCTCGGTGACTCCAGGCAAAGTTATGGGAGCTTGGTATCTCCAAAGAACTGAAAAAAAAAATAATGGCCATCCCTCTAAAATATCTGTTGAATGTTTAGAGTTGGTTAGGACGGGTCAATTAAAATTAAATTTTAGAAAATCATTTGTCAACACCAAAGCCCTGTGGAGGATCAGATGAACTTAGAACATCCCTTAAACTGTCTCCACTTCTTATTCTGTGATTTACCCAAATCCCAAGAATTTTGCTGTTTTAAAGAGCCCAGTGGTCAGGATAGCTCACACGTGTGAGAACTGGGATTACAACCTTCCGCTGAATGTGTCTGAGCAGAGGTTTGCTCTTGAATTTCCCACACCCAAAAGCCTAAATTCCAGGATATTAACAAGATAGAAACAGTTGTCAGGCATCTATCTTGTTCTCTTGGAGAGAAAAAGGAAAAAAAAAAAAAAAGAAGAAGAGAAAGGGAGAGAAAAAACCCTTGGCTTTATCCCAGTGTGGAAACCTTTTCCCATCTCAATTTAGCTGAAAAAAGAGCCAAGACTAACAGCCAATCCTTAGTAACATAGGGACCCCATTCAGCAAGCTGTTTAATCCCATACTTAAGTGTACCTATGGAAATGGGTTATGTTCAAACTTGCATGTTTTGCTGGATTTGGATGGATTTAGATGGAAACTTGAAGATCTAGAGAAGCAAGTCTGTATTAGGGTGGTTGGTAAGACACTGGAACAGGTTGCCCAGAGAAGCTGTGGTTGCCCTGGAAATGTCCAAGGCCAGGTTGGACAGGGCTTGGAGAAACTTGGTCTAGTGGAAGGTGTCCCTGCCCGTGGCAGGGAGTTGGAAGGAGATGGTCTTTAAAGGACACCCTCCAAATCAAATCATTCCAGGATTCTATGACAAAAGAGGGATATCCTGAATCTGATTTACTTTTGCATCAGTGCAGTAAAGAAGTCCCACATTTCCATGATCCCAGACATGCCATAGATGCATTTTGATGAGCTCAAACCGTGGGGTTGGCTGGGACCTCGGGAGGTCACTTAGCCAAGCTACTGCACTGAGGCCAAGAGCATCTCTGACGTGTGTTTGCCCGTGCAGTTATTGCAAAGCTCCCCTCGAGGGACTCACTGACTTCACTCTTTTCTTTTCGTGCTTCACAACCTCTGCAGTCGGGCAGTGTTGCCTCACACCCAGCCCACACCACCTCTGCTGCAAACCCCACAGGACACACAGTTATTCACTGCCCTTTTCACAACCTCCCTGGAGCTGTGCCCCTCTCCTATCCCATGCGCTGCTCAGCTCCTGTGGATCACCCTCACAGCTACGAGGGTGACCCTGAGCTCCTTCCCTCAGGTCATTTTTCTAGGCTTTGTCAGACTGTGTTGAACGGGGGCTCTCTCGAAATCCTCCCCAAATCCCCCCAGGTCCCATGTGAGGAGGTGCTGGAGGGCCTGTAAATCCCGGTGGCCCCGTGGGGTGACCCCGTTATCTGTGGGTTCTCACGCTGATACAATGGCATCATTGTTCATAAAAGAAATATGCTGGCATTCAGGCATGACTCTGCCCCACAGGATCATAGAGTGATTTAATATTTTAAACTAGAAACATGGCTTTTAACGGTTTCTGCAGGGTGCAAGGGGACTTACAGGATAGCACTGTATTAGTCACTACCATGGGCCACCTTCTGAATATTATAAACCTTAATTTACTTTTTTTATAATCTGAATGGACTTTTTAAGTATATCTAAGGGAATTGGAGTGAGGAGAAACATTGCTTAATTCAGCCATTGCATACTTAAAGCCAGATTGGAAACATGGAAACCATATGTGAGCTTTTAGCTAATAAAATAAAATGCCAAAATGTGGCGGCTGAAGCTATTGCACCCAAAATATAATTGCACATATGCTCATTTACTCACTTATAATCAAAACATTAAAAATAAAAAAAAAAAAAAATCTTTGATACTCAGACTAGGTGTAACTGTTGGACTAAGTTATTTTACAAAATTATTTTACATGGAAAGAATGTGCACGGGTTTTTCTAATGGCAATATGAAAAGCAAACTGTATAAATACAGCCACACACAGCACCAATTGATAATGTTTCACCTGAACACAAAAAAGTCCTCGAAATCCTTTAGCAAGCCAAATTTATATTCATTTTACTATAAAGTAATCTTACTTTTAGATGGCTCTAGACTACATATTAATGGTAAATGTGCTTTTTGTGCTGAGTGTTGGTTTTCTTAGCAGCACATTCATTTTTTTATTACTAAGAGTCCTAAAGAGATATTTAGCCCTGCTAAAGGTGCCAGAACTGAAATCATCTCTTTACTTAAACACTTCATCCCTCATGTCCTGACTGTCTCTAAAACATTAGTTTTAGCTGTTTTTTACTTTCTCTTCAATCCAAGTTTTACTGTCCCAGAACTGATTGGAAGCCTCATGTAGATGTTTGAAATGAGCTGCTTAAAAATCAGTCAGAGAAGACCGTGTTCCTCGTGCAGAGGTTAAGGACCATACAGTCCTTTTCCTCCTCCTCTTTTTCCCTGTGATATCAGTTGCATGAATCCAAGGAATCTCAGCTCAGCCTGGGCAGCTGAAAAGGGTTTTGCAGCTCGTGGTCCCTCGGGAGGTGTTTGCTGGAGCCACGCAGGAACGGGCAGAGAACATCGATGGCATCAATCTTGAGCGCCGAGGTCTAGCGCAAGGCTGAACCACTGATGGGGCCACAATAAATCTGCTTTTTCTGTGGATTACCTGTCAAGAGTGGGGAGCAAGAGGAGCAGCGTTGCTCTCTCTGACCGATAGACTGCACTAAGCTTTGTCTGAGGGTAAACCTCATCCCAACGCGTAACGAGATGTGTTGTCTGGCTGGAAACAACGGGAGTAGCTCTCTTACTTTGAAAGCAGTGACCTTCCTGGTGCTGCCCTCTCCAGGGGCAGCCCCCACGTCTGGCCCAAAAAAGCCAACTCAAAGTTCCTAGAAAATTAGCCAAAGTGACTGAAAAACGTGTGACGCGCAGGAGGAATCCGATTTTTCAATCTCCAGCACTTTATTTTTTTAGAAACTCGAGAGAAGGGGGTAAAAATTATAATGTGCCTTCCAAAAGGATGAGAGAGGAAAATTAATTAGTAGGGAAGCAATTGGATGGGAACGTGGGTTAAGTGCCTGGCTCTGCCACTGGCTTCTTTCGCAAGCATGGCCAACATCCATAATTCTTCCTCTCCCCAACCTCCACGTCCCTCCTGCCCCCGTCCTCCATCTGTACAACAGCTCCCATCTGTAAAGTGTTTCCATTGTTTGTCTCAAGAGCTTGATGGCTTTTGACTATGTGCAGCGCGTTGCACAATGGCCTCTGGATGCGATTTTATAAACAGCAAATATAAATAGAAGACTTTTAGGGAGACTAATAAAAAAAAAAACTTTAGGAATAATCTGTTTAAAGCGAATTTGAAAGTGAAAAGCTGACATGCAGATGCAGTGCTGGGATATCTTTAGGACGGGCTAGCCAAGGAATTGGCCCTTGTTTATTTTCTTATGTGATAAGTTAGATAGCGAAAATGTTTTCATATTTTTTTTTTTGAAATCATAAAATCAGATGGAGCAGCCAAAGGAATGAGTGAAGTCAGATCAAAGATGATAAATTGCGTCTGATGAGATGAAGACTTTACCTATTTCAAATACCCAAGTGGAAGTCTCATTTTATAGAAAATTCTTTCTTAAAAAAAAAAAAAAAGAGAGAGAGAGAGAGAGAGGAAGAAAAAAAACACAAGAGAAATGAAAAGAAAAACATGCCATAGCCAATAAGTTGTGAAAAACTCTGGAGACTGGCACTTTCAAATGCTTGGCAGGTTATTAAGCCAATTTTTATTTAGTCCACTATAACTGTTGGAGGGTCTGTGATTCCCAACTGTTTCACATCAGAGAATGAAAACAACTATAGCCCAGCCAAGACCACATTGGTGACTGCCAGCCCCTTTATGTGCCAAACATGAAAGCAACAAGTCCAGATGCTTTGATCCCAGCATTTTTGGATTTAGCCCAGAATGTTTTTAACTCATGTTAGGACAACATACATTATAACTGGAAATCAATCAATAGCACTGTGACCTTCAAACGCAGTAAATGTTTGGAGTTAGTTTCTGAGCGTGTAATCTAAATTGGGGATTGGAAGTTGGAAGCAATCCTAACCTAACAGAAAAAAAAAAAAAAAGACTATAGTTTTAAAATCTGGAGTTGCAAGGAAGCAACAAATGAAGGTTTAATTGTCTAGGAAAAGAGTATGAGGCATTAGAGATGCATCTGATGTGGAGGGAGGGCTGGAACAGCCCAAGGAGCAGGGCAGTCAAGCCATCCACCCCAGCACGATGGAGAAACAATAAATGGGACGATATGGGAGAAATACATATGGACCAGCCCTTGCCCACTCTGGGCTGGGAACCATGAGGCTGTTTCAGAGGTGAAACCACCCCTGCATTGGTGCCACAGCGAATGGCCACAAAGGCCTCCTCTCAGTCATGGGTGGGAGCACACTGGCATCTCCCAAAAACGTGGTTGGTCTTCCCTCCACGCTGCAGGTCTGCAGGACAGGGTGGCAGCAAGGATGAGGAGAAGCCCCCGGAGAACAGGAAATGCACCCATGGAAAATCCATCCCTGGAAGGTTTATGCCCAGTATTTGAATCCTGGGAACTTCCCATGAGAAATGAGTGACAACATGAGTGACATCCCATGCTAAGGGACTCCTTCGGCAAAGTTTGTAGGAACTGGAAAAAAAAAAAAAAGAAAAAGAACAAATTTATTGCAAATATAGCTGTGCTATAAGTTTTATATAAAACCACCATGATCCCTTTAACCTTTACACTGCTGCTACATCAGTGGAGCAACACCTGATGTGCACCAATTTAAATCAGATCGAGGTTCTGACATCTGCAGGGGAGAAGTGGCTTCAAAAGGTAATTAAAATAATTTAATCTCTTTTTCTTTTTTTCTTCTGCAATATGATTTAATTGTATTGCCACTAAATACCAGTCTAGACAAGGTCTTGTTAAAAGCTTTAAAATCCCTGAGTAGTTTTACCTATTAGTGATGGTGAGTAGCTGTTGGCATGTGGACCAAGCTCACACAAAGCTCTCTTACAGCAATGTTCCTAAAGCTACAAACCCTATCACAAGGAATAAAAATAAACCTTAAAATTTGAAAAAAAAAAAAACCAGCTAAAAAAGCAACTTATTTTTAGCAAATATGAAATCTGTAATAATGTAGATTACAAATTAGCAAATGGCTGTGTTAATGCAATACCAACCCAGTGCCCAGCCTGGTCATCACCTGCAGTTGTGGGGACACAGGGATAGCGGTGATGGCAAAAAGGTGCCCCCCCACACCTCCTTGAGGTGGTGTAATGCAGGGAAGGGAGGCAGCCAGGTCATTGGGAAACCATTGGGAGAGGAGACATCACCTGGCTGGTGGGAAAACCTCTGCTTTAGTGAGCACAGTGTGCAGGAGCAGGGCTGGGAAGGCCTGAACTCCCCACAGCAGTTACACCCTGCACCCTTTGCATTGCTTCTCCTTTTCCAGGGCACCCTATTCTTAGTGGCCCATTTTTAAGAAAAGGGTAGATGCTTCAAGTGTCACAGGGGATCTAAAACTGTTTTCATGAGCCCCCAGCCCTACACTGCCAGAAAAAGTGCTTTATGTCAATACTCAGGGAAAACAACACCGTGGTAGATAATTGCTGTCGTTTGTCAGTCTGAGCTGATGACTTTCCCGTTTCATTTCCTCCTGTGTAATGTTATAGGGGACATATATGAGATATTCAGCGAGGACTGAAGCAGGGAAGTCTGCAGGAGTGTTTAGTGGGAGGTCAGGAATTTTTAAGAGGTATTATTACAAGGCGGTGTGGTTTGGGTCATGTTTCTTGTAGACATCTTGTCAGGAAACTTTTTGAATAATAAATTATAATCTCTTTATATATCGTACAAGCTTATTAAACTTAATCTTTAAACATAAAACTGAATTTTGAAAATATCGTCAGACAAGCCCAGAATCTAAACAAACAAAAAAAAGCATGAAAAGGGAGAGAAATAAAACATGTGCTGGCCAGAGTTTTAGAGACAGTAGCCACAGCACAGCAGATTTTAATTAGCAGCTACCTGCAGTGGCAGTGGCCTGGGATGAAATGTTTTGATGTGTGTAAATGTTTCTATAAAACAGCTGAAGCTTTCTTAGATCCTGTATCATTTTTTTCCTGAGCATTGTGGTTTTCCAGCGTGGACATTTCACAGACTGCGATCTCAGGAAGATCTGAAGTCTTTGCTTTCTGTCTCTGTTTCTCCAGTAGTAAATGGAGGATACTTATATTTATTTACTATGAAAGGCTCTTAGTTCTTGCAAAAACCCAGTATTTAATGACTGGGTAGAACTAGCAGTTGTGGCAGCAATAGTTGAAGGGACAATCTTACCATAAATCCTGCCAACACTTGGACTTGAAGAATAACTCCATATATAGTGATGCAGAATTCCTATTTGAAATATATCTGCTGTGCCATCTTTTGTTAAAAATATTCTTGAGTCTAACCAGCACACATCTTTTTCAGAAATGTGAAGTAAATAATTTATATTCCTTCTCCCAGACCCCTCCAGTAAATGGCTGTGCACTGCTGAGTCTGACTTACCTAAGGCACTTCACAAACTGGATCCTTGAAGGTGCTTGGTGACCCAGTCTCCAGTTCTCCTGGGATTTCCTCATGCCAGTATCTCAGCTCTGGCTTGCACATGGGGCTCTTTGCCTTATCATCACCCCTTCCCTTCCAGATGTGCCAAGACCGCACAAAATCATTACAAGAAGCAGTGGTGGAGTCATTGACATCACTTCATGTCCCAGAAAGATGTGGGATGATAAGGGGGTCCTGAGGAGCTTTTGGAGAAGGAAGGAGATGTCCAGCCCCATGCCCTTGTTCATCCATAGGGACTGACTTCATGGCACAGAAAGAAATGGAAAGGCAGGACTGATCCAGCCTCCAAGTCAGGACTTCATGGTAAGAGCTGATAATGTCTGATAAAGTTGGGAGAAAGTCCGTCTTCCTGAGCACAGCCTGATTTATATGATTTATACAGGGTGAGGTGTGCCTGCTGTCCTCTACATAAATCCTGCTCCAAGTCAGGCAGGTGGCTCCTGCTTCTGCTTAATGGAATGCCTGTGAATTTTTGGGATATCCCTTAATTCATGAGCACTCTTGATCTAAACGGGAGAGACAATATATGTAAACGTGTCCCACTTTCTGCACCCATAGTGCTCATTCTTGGGCCCATGCTTCTGCCTTGAATTTCCTGCAGCCCAAAATGAAGGATCTTGTGTGTCACAGCCTATACCTCCACCTACATCCCCGTGGAGGTCACCCCATAATACCACATTGTCCTTTAGGGACCTGCCCTTCAAGTGGATGCAGAGGACACATCATATCCTGTCCTGATTACACCCTACACAGTCCAGCCTGGCCCTGTGTTGGCAGCTGGCACCAGGTGAGGAGATAATATTTACAGAGATATAAATCAGGGAACCACTTTCCAATGTAAATAGTACCAAAAGGATTTGACCCTCAGTACTAATTTCCTTTCTTAATCCGTAGCCTAATGGAGTGTTCTTGTAAAATGCAACTTTTCCTCCAAGGTGCTTTTACCCAAAGCTTGATGGAATGACTGGTTGTGAATCACCAGCCTCGGAGTAAGGATAAATGTGATTCAGGTAATTAAGTTGTAGGCACTGTTACATGTTAGAGATAGCCACAGATTTTTATTATCTGTCGTGTCAGGTGTAACTGGTGGCTATTAGTGTCTTGTCAGATCTGAAGATACACAGAGCTATTTAATGGGAAATCTGATCTTACCTGGGGGCATCTTGTCTCCGCAGTCAAGATCACTTTTCTTCTCTGTCCCAGGGAATACTTGTATTCATCAGTACCACAGCAGCTCTTGATCAAAAAACAACCTTCAGTGGTCATGAGGAGGGTTAGAAGGCCTAGGATGGACAGGAAACATGGACAGAATCACAGAATCATTTAGGTTGGAAAAGACCTGTAAGATCATCACATCCAGCCTTTGACCATACACCACTCTGTCAACTAGAACAGGACAGGATTGTCTGTGGGGTATCAAGGAGCTGGATGTTTATTCTCTGCATTGCTAACAACCTTTGTCTGAATTTCTGTCCATTTCTGCCTAATTTTGGAAATTCTTTAAGATAAGAAGAATTACACTACATCACTATATTTGTACTGAGATGACCATATTGCCCTTGGTCTTATTTTTGGATCTGTTGGTCTTCCTATAACACAAATAACAACTACAGAATACTACCAGACACTGGGGATCCTTTAAAAATTTTATTTAAAAGTGAGATCCAGATCCAGGCTTAGAACAAGAATTTCTGGCACGGGAACAGTTTAGAGAACAGGAAAGGGAGTTGTACGATCCTTTAATTAACCATAGACCGGGCAAGATACACTGGCAAATCCCACTGAGCAGCTGCTGATCCCAGCAACGCATTACATGGGTACCTGGTATTATCCTGGAGGGAGCGTCCTTACTGCTGAACCACACAGCTCATCAGCTTCAAATAACATGCTAGATTTATCCTCTGCAAATTCTCATCCACATGTACAGACTCAGTCCAATGTTGTTAAGCTTGTGAAATTTGATGGGCTCACAGCACGAGGCAGTTTAGCTGCTGCTATGCGAGATTCCCATCCATGTTCAGGTTTATTGAAAACGTTATGTCCCATCTGTTTCTAGATGCTCCTTTCATGTTCCTCATCTCTTTAGACTCTCTTTTCCAAAGAGCTCACTTGATCCATGTGGACTTAATAAGCGACTTCGGTGAGTGCGCATACGCGTAAGGACCAAGATGTCTTGTTTCATAAAAGTCTGTCACTGATTTATTCCTCCTTCTGCTGCCTCGCTTCCTGTTCATTTCTCCTCGCACTTTCTGAGCGAGAGACGCTGTTTACATTAAGGATGTTTCTTGTGTTTACAGATGGGGCAGCATTTGTAAATGATTCCAAAGAGTTGTTGTTTCCAAGGAGCCTCTCCAGGCTTTCAGGAGGGGTTCTCACCATGTTAGTGCTTTGTGATCACTGTTTATTTTTAAGTTGTTTTATAAGTCCTAAAAACGTCCCAACTGGTCAGTTCCTGATGCTGTTAACCTCCACACCATTTTCTGATGGCTGTGCAGCCGGGATGCATGTGGACATCAGATCAACAGCATTTGGTCTTCTCCTTGTGCGTAATTGAGTGTGACTTGCAATCATGGGCTTTTATTTCAGAAAGGCATCATCCTCCCTCCTCCTCTCTCTGACCTGTGTGTTGCATCCCTACACCATAACTAGGAACACTGGAGTTTTATAATAGCATTGCCTTTTTGTTCAGGAAAAAAACCCCAAAACCACACCAGTTTTGTGTTTCATTGGTGTGTGCTCTTTGCCTTTTGACTTCTCCTTGAAAGACACATTTGTTGTTCTGAATATGTTCAGGTCAATTAAAAAGGTAGTCCAGAAACAGATCAGTCAGAGGCATGGCTCCTCATGGAAGTCCTTCTGCCACTCCTGGTGGATTTTGTGCTTCTCTCAGTGTCAGAACTGTAGAGGAACACTGGAAATAAACACATTTATCAGCTAGATGTTCCTGCACTTGGCAAGGAAGAGCGGACACCAATTTGAATTGACTGCCATTCTTTTTATCCTGGGTTGCAGGGGGATATATTTTCCCTAGAGTCGTGACATAGTTTTTGCATAGCCTAAAATAAAAAGCACATGTTTGCACGAAGGCAAAGTGCGCCGATATCTAAGCTGTCAAAGAGGAAGAGTGACCAAGCCAAATATCTTCAGCTAAATGAGGCAAGAATTCAAAGCTGAGCAGTGAAAATGAATAAAATGCCAAATTCATTGTCATTGCTCGTAGTTTTTTATAGAAGAGGAACACTGTGGGCTGATCTCAGCAGGCAAATCCAACCTGGAGGGTTACTGAGCCAGCAAGACCTGCAAACACACGTGTCAGCTGGCAGGATGGAGATGATAGCTTTTGAAAACCTTGCCTGAGCAGGAGCATTTCTGTGTCTTCTGAGACGGGTTTAGAGGATGGCTACAAGTCAAGAGTTCAGCTCCTACTTGTTGAACGTCTTTATTTAAATTGCACTAAATGCAGTTTCTTGGATGAGATGGGAAACTGAGGTCTTAACCTCCTGTTTTATAGATATTTTTTTAATCCAATTTTAAACTTCACAGTGTCATGATGTTCTTACTAAATTGCTGCTGGTTATACTCAGTCAAATCCTGGGGGAGTTTTTTTAACCACTTCTTCTCCAAAGTAAATTCCGCTGGGAGGAATTGAACTCAGCAGAAATATTTGGCTGAACAAGCATATTGGGAGAAGGCTTGAAACACTCACTGTACTTGCTGGAACTTCTTAAGATTGTGAGAAATGTGGAAAGTAACTAAAATCACTAAACAGATATTTAAAACCTCAATTTTGTCAAAAAAACCACCTCCATTTGGAGATATGTACTGAGAAACTGTTGCAACCTGAAGCACAGAGAAGTTACAGGGTTTGTTTAGAGAAGAATTTTGAATTAAACACAGAAGCCTTCATAGGTATGGGTTTAATACAGGCAATTCCAGTTTTAAACATAACCTCTGAGCCAAAATATAGGCAGAGCTGCTGGTGCTGAAATGTTATCCAGGGAAAGGTCTGAAAGGAGCTGATACTTCTGTGATAATGCTGCTCTGGGTGCTTGATTGTTCTTTCCATTTCTGTTTTTACTATGCTCCATTACCAGTAAAATATGCAATGTCAGTCCAGCTCTACTGGTTTTGAAGTGCTGCTCGAGCATTGTAGGAATCTTTTGGCAGGAAAAATGTATCTTTCACAGGAAATTCTATAACTATCAAGATAAGTTTTAAAAATATTTTCTTTCTCAAAGAAATGCAAATCAAGCACTGCTCTGCAAACTGACACTCTAGATGAAGCAATGAGCCCGAGCTGCCCGAAAGCAGAGCGAAGAGGCTACAAGTCCCTAAATCTGCTGTTATCTGAGTGCCTCTCCAAAAGGTACTTGAATTAATTTGTAGTCTTGGAAATACCGTTTTCTGGGTCAACCCTGTGTGGATGATGCTGCCAAAAAGCCCCTCATCCTTCTGGGGAAAGTGGCAGTTCTGATGTAGATGTGCCTGACCCACAGGAGCTGTTATCCCCACTTCAGTGTGACAGCAGCTCCCTAGAAGTTGCCAAACTCTGGGATTCAGGTCCTGCTGCAATGGATTTGAGCAGGAGGTCCTTAGAGAGTCAGATTTTGAGCCCCTTGACCATCCATGCCTTGAGTTTTAATATTATCCCTACAAGCACCTCTGATGTAAAGCACCTCTGACGTAACGAGAACCTCTTGGCCGTTATGGGAAATATTATCCTTCAAAGGAAGGGCAGAATTTACATCTTTAAAAAATCAATTCAAGATCAGAAGCAATGGCTTCCAACGCTATTTTTGTTTCCAGTTTTCAGTACCCTGAGCCATCTGAGCTCACCTAATAATGCTGCAGCATGTCAGCTGATCGATCTCCTCTTTGTTCCTTGGTAGCCTCCACCGAGATGTGTTTGCTTTGGGTAAGGTACCAGGTTATGCCAATGTTGTTTTGCGGTGGACAACTTTCTGATGTTTGATTGCCCTGGGTAAGACATTTTTTGGTGAATCATTATACCAAAATGCAAAGAAGGTAACTTGAGAAAGATGCTTATGTTTCTGTAGCACTTCGCAGCAGATGTCTCCTATTTACTGCTTTATTTTATTGCTTAATGACTGGATCTCAAGTAATTGAACGATTTGACAGATATTTATTTGTAAAACGTGATTCATTTAGTCAGACATTGTGAAACAGTTTCATGCCAGTTCTAGAGATTTTGGTAGAACTTTCTAAAGATGCAAACATTCAAGTAAATTGCTCATGTCAATAGCACATCCACTTTTTACTGTTCTTTACTGCACACAAATATTTGAGTTGACAAAAAAGCGCTGGTGAACAGACTACAGGGACTTCTGAACTTTAATCAACCACAAGCACTGGCAGGGTTCAGAAGTAATTTCCTAACTATGAATCACCTGCAGACAATGAATCACATACTGGAGAAGATTGCCAAATAAAACAAGCCATCATGTATAGCTCGCATTGACTGGACTAAGGAAAGGCCTTTGATTCACCTAGCTGAAAGAGAAGCTGTGATGAAAGCACTGAAATAAAGGCATAAAAGAATGTAGGAATCCCAAACCACATCTGCTAGCAGTGAATGGCGACGTTTAAGTTCGACAAGGAAGATAAAAGAAAGCGAGACTAAGCAAAATAGCAGGCAAGGAGACACTATCTTACTGGAAAAGCCTTGCCTGGAGAAGAACTTCACAAAGCATTTCTGGGAAGAAGACCTTAGCTTAACTTCAACCAGATGTGAGAGCTCAGATTTCGGCTGTGATGGAGCAGTTGTCTTTGCTGAACTGGCCAATGATCTCCGGGTGATTTTTAGGGGAACTGAAATGCGGGGACAGCAGGGAAGACAAATAGCAGGGGAAGGTTGAGGGAGAAGGCGCTCTCCCGGCCGTCTGTCTGGTGCTCACTGAGGTGAACAGAAAGCTTCTCCAGGGATTCCACAGGCCAAACTCCCGCTGCTGGAGGAGAGGTGTTAGGTTTCCACCTCAGACGGAAAGGGGCCAAGAGTTTGGGTGCTAACAACAACAACAAAAAAAAAGGACGGGATCTTGTATAATGTTTTTCAGAGACAGCGCTGAATAAAGGGATAGTGAAATAGGAGAAGAAACCGAAAACTTCCCGGAGACTGTAAAGAATCACACACAAGAGTAAGTCCTACCACAAGGAAAAGAAATAGAAGAAGGGATAAAATTGACTTTTTTGACTATTTTATTTCTTCTGAGAGGTCCTTGGCCCTGCTCACCCGAGCAGTGAGACAATAGCTGGTAAAGCAATGACAGCAGAAGCAACGAGAGCCCTGCAATTATCTCCACTTTGATGATTCCCCTCTGGTTGTGCCAGTATTCAATAAACCCTCAAATTGCATGCTGTAGCAGGAGAGTGAATTTACTGCAGCCAAAATCATATGAGTGCAATGAATCAAGACAGCCTTTCCGTGCTGCTCAGGTCTGGCTCGTGCGTTCCGCTCCACATACTAACGTGTACTAAAAAAAAAAATAAAAAAAAAGGTAAAGCTGAATTCCAAAATCCTTGTGGTAGGTACCAGCTAACAGAGAGAAACTGCCAGCACAAGGAGGTCAAAGCTGATACCGTCTTAGCTCCTGTTTGTTTCTCGGCTTCCCAAACAGGCAATAATTAGTCAAAAAATC
Organism: Myiozetetes cayanensis; assembly: GCF_022539395.1. Taxonomy (NCBI): domain Eukaryota; kingdom Metazoa; phylum Chordata; class Aves; order Passeriformes; family Tyrannidae; genus Myiozetetes; species Myiozetetes cayanensis. Next base: position 19,992,976 of record NW_026086937.1, on the reverse strand, counting down.
TGAAATTTCTCCCCACTGCCAGCCCAGCAAGGAGCTCTGGTAAGCCGGCGCTGAGGTGCTGGGCTGTAAAGAGTCCTCTTACCGGGGACTTTACAGCCGTGACTTCCAGTTGGAGACGGGCCCTTTGCTTTGCCTTGTTTTGAAGAAGTCTGTTCTGAGCCGGAGGAGGGACCGCGAGCACTTCCCTGTGCAGCCACGAGAGAGCACCCGGCAATTGGGGCTGGAGGGCTCGGGCTGCGCCGGGCAGGGCACAAATCACCCTCGGCGCTCCGAGAAACCCTCGCAGGGCTCCCTCCTCCAGAATTAGAGTCAGGAACGCAAGCCAGGGTTAACTAAACCCTGGCTACTTGCTTTGAGCTGCTCCGAGGTTTGCCACGGGTGGGTGCCTCGGTGTGGGCTGCGGGTATCGCCCCGGCGCAGGGGATGGGGGAGTTTGCCCCCCTTGGATTTGTGATACTCCTGTTCAAAGCCAGAGGCAGCCTAATGACTGCTGGCAATGTCGACAGCCCCTTTCGCGGCGGCTAGCGCCGTACCTAAAAGTCTGAAAGTTAAGTTGTCCATTTTCCTGCGTGCTGAGTAATGCTCAGGCACTGGCTGATCAAAGAGCCTGCCCGTGAAACGCAGCTGAAATAAGTTTTCCACACTTTATTTCTCACGTTAGGTACATCGATAGAGACAAGAAACGCTGTGCAGACAGGCAGGCACGGGGAGGGGGTCTTTGGGGGGTCTATCGCCTGCTGCCGGCCCCGCCAGGGCACGTTTCATCGGGTCATAGACTCACTTCTGGTTGGAAAAAACCCTCTAAAATCATCAAATCCAACCATTCCTGATGCTCCCGTGAAGAACTGCAGCGCTCCCAGAAGATATTACAATCTTGGTTATAAACTCAAAGGTTTTACCACTGTTTTCATATAGAGTTTATGCCAGATTTTACTCTAAGGTTTAGGGTGAGCTGACAAAAAAGAGACACAAATATAATAAATATTAGAAAAAAATTTGCTTCGAGGCTTTATGTTCCTGGACAGTGCTTTCAAACATGGATAGCATTTAAAATACGCAGAAATATCCTAAAACCTCAGATCACATGTGAATCATGTAGTTCACAAGGCACATGTGTAATTACTGGTGTGGCTCCTGGGATACATATTTTCACAGGCATGTAACAGCAGCTCCCAGGCACAGGTCCGAGGCAGCGTGCCCAGCTGAGAGCTGTGATGTCCAAGGCTTGATCCCATCCCGCTGCCAGAGCTGCTGGTGACTTGCACACCTCCTGACATGTGGCCTGGCTGTGCTACAGCAAGGCTGGGGGTCGATGGTCTCCCCGGAGCAGGGACAAGGGCGATGCCCTGCATGGCATGGCAAGTATCCTTAGCAAAGGGGTTTGGGCTCTTTGCTTTCAGCTGTGGGGTGTCCCTGAGCCAGGGCTCCATCCCTCGAGGGAGGTACTTTTCTCCCAGGGCTGGGTTTGGGAAAGCTTTCTTTTGGGAGAAGGAGGAGGAAGTAGAGTGTGCCCAAGGCCGAAGAGTTTGTAAAGGGATTTTAGTGCTCTGAGCTCCCAGTGAGCAGCCTCTGCAGCACCAGCTCCACTCCCTGGTACTGTCAAGTTGGAGCCTTTCAACAGAGATAAAACCCCTCATATTTAAAAAAAACAACAAAGCAATTAAGCGCCGATTGAGCTCTGTGTGTTGTTTTGTGTTTGGCAGCCCCTCTCAGAGACGCTCTGGCTCCAGCCATTCAAGCAGTTTCCTATGACTTCAAAACCAACCAACAACAACAACAACAACAACCAGCAGCTCTGCCACGCACTGACCTTCACTGACCCCGGGGCAGGGGACACACACCCCAACTGGGCACAGGTGTGTGGACCCCTCACCTTTCAGCCAGGGGTACTCTGAAGTCACCTCCTTACTCCCACAGCCACTGTTGCCTCTGTCCCTTTGGTGGGCAATAAGCACTGCCTACAAATTGCACTAATAGATATGCAGTTATATGCAACACTCAGATTTAAGTAGTTGGTATTATATGCAGTGCTGATGAGAAGGGTGAAAAGCAGCAAAATATGTTTGAAACTACCCAGGGGTATTTCCAGCCCTGCCCTTGGGAGAGTCAGCCCCTAATTCAGCTGAGGCTTCATTCAGGTTACCCTGTGGAGGAATTCCACTAATTAAGTCTACACTTCAATATCACAGAAATCATAAGAAAACAAAACTTCGCTTAATACTTAACAGGCACTGAATATTTAATACTTAATAAAAGGGTTTATGTAAATACATTCAACTGAGAGAGATCAGACGGTTGGTTTGATAACCAGGTGTCAAAAAACTTACCAGAAGGTGCTTTGAAGGATATCCATAGTATTTGGTGGGGAAATGAAAAAAAAATCTCCAAGTGAAGTATATAATGGGTCTATTTCTCTAAATAAATTTGGGGGTATTGGAAGGCAATAGCAGACACAGGGAAAGCAGAGCCAAGCAGCCAGTGCTCAAGTTAGATTTTCACAATGTTTTCTCCCTCCCTTCATTTGATCATATCTTAAAATGTTTTCAAAAGCTAAAATTTTTCCTTCTGATACCTCTTGTACCCAGTAAATGTTGTTTATATTGACTGCAAACAAATCTTAACTGAATCTACACAAGTAATGTCCAAGTTCAGCGAACAAAAATAATCATTCCAAAAAGTGTTTAAGGTGAAATCAAGGTAGGACTGCAAAAGGCTGGTGGAAAACATATTGGATGGTGTGGGCTGACAGTCAGGCTGCTAAAGACACCTTCTGGATCTGTTTTAGGACTTGCTTATTAACCACTTCAATAATAAACAGAGAGATTAAGAGCACGCAATAAAAGAAAATCCAGTGGATAATTCACTTGATATCCTTGAGCATGACACAATTATTTCATTCAAAAATTCTCTGTTGCTGATTCTGTAACGTGATTCAATGCTTACTTCAGTTAACGATTTTTAGGGATCTTTCACTGGTCTTTCAGTGCTATAAATGCAGTGAAGATCTGTGAGGCATGTAAGTGCTCATTTTGTTTTTGAAATGTAAACAATATAGAAGTAATTTAAATCATTGTTTAACCTTCACCAATGAGTTTCTGGATGGCCATATACCCCAAAAGTGTTGTACAATAACACGGTGATGAAATATAGGACTGGGCCTGATGCTGCAAAGGAAGTGAAGGATTTTATTGCCATACCTCTCTTCATTTGTGTGCTTTGGGGTCAGGAGGAATGGCCCCAAAGGTGCTGCTCTTGGAGGGTGCTGAGCAATGAACCACTTTCAGGGCTTTTCTGCAGTAGGCACTGAGTGCTTAGTGGCTTCTGGCTCATCCTCTAATGTGAGAGTGTAGCAGTAAATATGCCTATTTCCACTCTTCTCCTCAGGGAAATGTCATGGTGTACTAACTGTTCAATTTAATTGCATTTTAACCCTTTCTGAAAGTCATGCTAAACTGAGGACTGGCTGCTGGGAACAGGCTGACCAGGAAAGCACCTACGTGTAATTTGGAGAACTGACACAACCCTGCCCAGATTGAAGTAGTAGTTGATCCTTAGAAAGCTTCTCATATCTGCTCAGAGCTAGAATTTACTTCTCAAGACCAAATTTTGAAGCGAGTGAATAAAATGCCAGTGGGCTTAGTTGTTTCGTCAGACTGAAGAAAATAAGTTAAGAGTGGGTCCTTGCAGTTTGCTGATCCAGGATTGTTTTAAGATACAATTGTTAGGCATGTTTAAAAAAGAAAAAAAGATCTTTCAAGAGCTCGTTTCCCAGAACATTACCAGCCAACAGCCCTAATGGGCTCACGCCACACAACAATTGTTGACTAATACTATGTGCTTTGCAAAGAAAAAAAAAAAAAAAAAAAAGAAGAAACAAACTGTTATATGTTTTTTGTTGAGATATATTTAGAGGGCTTTCTTATTGTTAAGAGCTTTAGGAACAATAATCAGTGGATGTCATTCTGGTATTGTTAGCAAAGTCCTTTCTATTGAATTTTCAAGATGTTGTAAAGTGAGATTATGTGAGTAGCACCTCTGGACACTTTTTCCCATCATTGTGTTGGTATCAATCGCTGACTTCCACTGTTTCTCCTGGTATTAAATGAAAATGTTGTTTCCCACTACGCTGATTGGAGGCTGTATAATGCATGACATAACTGATAACCCTACTGAGATTACGCATTGTAGGATTCGAACTGCACGAGAAATTTGGACAACAAAGTAGGTGGCCACTGTGACTGGGGAGACAGAGTTTAAAAGAAAGTGTACTGGGATCATTGTTTCAGCTGAAACGAAGAAACATAATAAATGGATAATTTATGAGGCTGGTTCCTCAGGTTTTGGGAAAATGCTTCTTCTTTTTTTTTTCCCCTTGTTGTCCTGTGGTGACAGTAGCTAGAATATATTTTCCAAGGGCAAAGTGTTGCCCTAAGGCACCCCAGCCTCCCTCACCCTTGGCAGAGCTGTCTTAGAGCAGAAGCCCACACCCTGCTGAGACTCCTGACATTTTCCAAAGAGGAAATATTAAAAATTCAGTGGAAGAGTGGAGGAGGAGGAAGTTATACTTTGGAACTAGCAGTGAGCTGGGAAAGCCAGATTTTTCTACTCCATAATAAAAAAAAAGAGTCAAAATAATGAGAGGCTTTGAGCTTCTGTGTTACACCCCACCAGTATCTGGGCAACATAAAGAGCAACATAGGGAGTTGCCTTATAGAAGTTTTTGACTGGTGCCATTTCCCTTACACCATGTCAGGTTGTTTTGGTTTTCCACTTGTGCTTCAGAGGGTTTTTTTGGAGGGGCGACTGAGCTGGTCAATGTTTCTGTGTCATCCCGCTGATTACCCATGTCTGCTTCTTTTCCCCCAGCACTGTGTCAAGTTTAGGGTGATTCAAGATTTCTTTGGGGCTTTTTGGGGTGGGATTAACCCAGTCCCTATTCCTGCTCTCCTTCATTCTCCACACAGTGACTTTCCTTCCAACTTTACTCCTTCCTAAGCTAACAGAGGGTGGCATGTGCAGGGCTTGGCTTACAGCCCACACAAGGGGGAAGGAGAGGTCACTGTGGCTTCCCACTCCATGTCCTTCCTTACGGGCAGCAGAGAAAACCATGGGGAAAAGCCAGTTACAAGCCATGCTCCTGCCCTTCAGCATCTCTCAGCCTGGTGTGTACACTCAGCCAGGGCAGGGACAAATTCAGACCCGACTCTACCATTCCTCAGCTGATGGGGTGTTAGGTCCAAAAAGTAGTTCTTGATCTCCCATTCAGATATTTTATGGACAAGTGTAAAGCTGGAGCAAGTTGCTCCATGCTGTGGTTAAGGTTTTAATAGCTCTTAAGTAATAAAAACAGCAGAACTGCTTCCAGGGAGTACCAGGGAATCAAGTCTAAATGTAATAAAGGTCTTTCCTTCGTTACAGTGGATTGCAAAGTGTTTTGTGGCTTGTGGTTACACAGAGCAGAGGGTCTGTGGATCCTTCTGAACTACATCTTTATTACATGGTGTGAGTGCAGCTGACTGGACTTCACACCTGTAAGAGTCCCCTCCTGAGGATGGGTAGGGTTGTGTCAGTGAGCCAGGATTTGCACTGGTCTGAGCATAGCAAAGATTATCCTCCTTTAAGACATGAGCCAGAGACTGGGTGCTGGAAAAGACCTCTGGCCAGGCTCAGACACGAGATGAATTCAAGAGAAGACACACCAGACTGGTGCCCAACAGACCCTGCAGCCACAGGGGAAAGGGAACAGACTCCAGCAGGGCCTGTTGCACTTGGACAAGGGGTGATGGTTTTAAACTAAAAGAGAGTAACTTTAGAGTAGACATAAAGAAGGATTTTTTTATGATGAGGGTGGTGGGGCCCTGGCACAGGTTGCCCAGAGAAGCTGTGACTGACCCATCCCTGGAACTGTTCAAGGCCAGGTTGGATGGGGCTTGGAGCAATCTGGGATAGTGGAAGGTGTCCCTGCCCACAGCACAGGGATGGAACTGGATGGAACTGGGTGGCTTTTAAAGGTCCCCTCCGACCCAAACTGTTTTATGATTCTATGAAAGAGTCAGGTACAGTAAAACACTTGCTTCCTTAACTAGAAAAACCAAAATGCTTAAAATGTTTGTAGGGATCTGTCTTGAATGAAGACCAATGGAGGACTCTGTCCTCCATTATTTCACTTTCATTTGGATTACAGACAACCTGAAACTGAGTCTGTCATGGAGATTTTCACACAAATCCCTCTCAGATTCAAGAGAGGTTAAAAGCTTAAAATAATTTCCATATTTCAGCTCACGCCTTAATTTTTCTTTCTCTATTCTAGTGTGTTAACGCTTCAGTTGTCAGAAAAAACCCTCTAAATTTTGGGAGTGGAGAAAGATTTGTGGAGGAGGTGAGGGAGCAGCCTTGGAGGATGCTGATGTCAGGCTCACACTTTGTGTGTGGAGGGATACAGCTCACCACCTGTATTTCCTGTGTGATACCTATAATGCAGGAGGTAGGTGCTGAGCTAACACTGAGCACCACGAGCTGTCCTATCCACTCCACTCCAGCTGTTAGCTTTTTCCAGGTGATTTTCTAGCAGGAGTAACTCTGCTGGCCACCCTTGGGAAGACAGACCGGCTGGTGTGGCCTGGACAAAGGGGCTGCTTTGCTAAAGGACCACGTTACACCACTGCATAACTCAACCCAATTAGTGCAAGGCTGCCTGGACCTTAATTGGGCCTGACACGCGCCTGCTGAAAGAGATTCCCCAGGAATTAAAGCGCTACTCCTCTAGTTTGAGTTGGCTGGTGATGTGAAACATGACATGAGTTTTTCAGAATTTTCTGCGCTACCATGAAACAAATCTGCCACAGGTATCAAGCAGGCTTTGTGTTGGGGCTGTAATCATATTACAAATTGAACGCTTCCACATGTGCGTGCTGGCACATCTACCCTCGGCTATCTCACATGTATCTGCCCCAAGGTACAGATGCTGAGGTCTTGACATAGCATAATATAGACCTAAATATATTTTCCAGATTGCCTTAGCACATGCTAATGAAAATGAGTGAAAAGGCCCCGAAAGAAGCAGCTGTTTAAAATTTTCTTCAATCCCCAAAAAGCAACTTCTTAATTACTGATAATTTAGGCATCAAAATCACCACTAACCCTCTTCTCCCACTAGACCCTCCCAAGCTGGGAGGCCTTTTCTAAGGCTCTCGGGCAAAACTTTCTCTTAGAAGTGTATAGCATTTCATCAAATATCTTTAGCCTTTCTGGAATTAATTAGTATTAAAATAAAGCAGGGAAAAGGCGGGTGCCTGATGGAGGTGCCTTCTCTCAGACCCCCCGCTCAGACAGCCAGAGCAGATACTGCTAAAGCTCGTTGTATCACAATACTCTTATATTTTCACAGCACCTATTGTAATAAAAGGTTCTCCAAACTTCCCCAAATGGATTTATAGATATAAATAACTTCAATTGCCATTAAAATGCTGACCCTCTTGGATTAAAAAAAGGAGGTTCTGCTTCCAGCACGCAAAAGGATCTGTGTTCAGTCTGGTTTATGTTGACACCCAGGTGGGCAACCAGTCCCGAAATCTAGGCAGTAGTTTTGGGATAAAGGCTTCAGTCTTGCAGGATGTACCACAAGTTCCTGAATCCTGGCAGTGGGGCCTCTTTCCAGGGATTACTTTACTGTTAGTCTGATTAAAATCTAAATTCTGGGACAATTTTGCTGAAAATTGTTTTCCTCTAGCAGCAAATGAGTCTGAGTCGGGATAAAAATAAGTAACAGAAGAGGAATACAGTATTCATTTTTTACTTTTTATTTGATGTTCACCATCTCCCCAGGCTTCATTAAGTGACATTGAACTGTAAAGCTGAGCATTTCCTCAAGCTGGCAGCATTTTCTCTATAGAAGCAAAAGTTGAATTAATCAGGCTCTTGGAAGCCCCAGACTAGGTGCACTCACAAACCTACAGAGCCATTCAGTGGGATGGGAGACAGGATGGTTTTGGCCAGGCTGCAGGATACATTTTCCCCTAACTGGAGTCCTGGCAAGGTACACGGGCTTTGACATGGAGAAAGGGCTTTCTGTTTGCTGCTGGATACCTTTGCTTTGTTTAAATCATTACTGGAAGCATCTTTAACTTTTCCACACCACTCTATGACTGACCAACAAAACCACAACTGAGACTAAATATAGCTGAAGGCAGAGAATGCAGCGGAACCATCCAGGAGTTCAGGGTGATTCTCCGTCTGTCTGAGTTAACAGGGACCTGACAGCAAGTTTTTAAGGCTCAAGACACGCACAGAGCAACGGGCCAAACTGAATCACTACTGAGCAAAAGCAGCCTCACAAATGCTTTTATAATAACTTCCCCTCCCATTACTCCACAAATGTACCTATTTAAAACAGCAGCTGACACGGGAACAGCGACTGGGACCAGCAGTGGTATCGGGGAGCTGGGCCAGGGTGAAATATTGATTAATCATCTTGTCATGCCGGGGCTTTGTCAGGTTCTGCAGATAGGAATTGAGGGGGTAATGTGCAGCTCCTCCATGTAGTAAGGCTGCTGGACCACATGGGAATGATTTGCTGAGTTATGGAGAACTGCTACAGTGGGGTGAACAGTAGGATGATGCTGAAATAAGCTGAAGGGTTTTTTAAAAATTGGCTTGTTTGCTTTTTTTCCCTCTCTTAAAAAAATGAAATTATTGTAGCAGAAAGGCAGAAACCTTAGTCCTCGCTCAACAATGTTTGCAACTGGTAAAGTGTACTGTGTGGTCCATCAGGGTGGGTATGACACAAAAAATTACCCAGTTTTCTTTGTTTACTGGGGGATGAGATGACTAATTAAATCTCATTTTGCTCTTCAGCTATTCCTCTGGGTGGGTAGCTCCAGCACTGAGAAAAGGCAGTGAACATCAAGGTCTCCTGCAGAGAGTTGGAGGGCTCTTTGTGATGTTACAGAAATACGTTTTGTTCCCTCAGCTCATCACATCCCATGGGCAGGGCTGCTGGGTGGGATACTTTGACAAGGAAACACCAAATTCCAGGCACCCAACGGGAACAACAGCTCAGGGATTGGATGAGGTGCCAAGATCAGCTCATGGTGAACAGACCTGGTTATGGGCAGGTTAAACTAACCCTGCAGCTCAGCTCAAGTGCTTTCCCTGACAGGTATAACCCAGAACATTAAACCCAGGGGAGACTGTCCCACCCTTTCTCCACCTCCCAAAACCCCTTTCATCTAGGGCAGGTGAGGGTAGAGCTGAAAAGAACTGTCATTCCATCAAATTAAAGGGGAAAATGATCTGGAAAGTTGTTTGCAGATAAAACGTGACTTGATTAATCTATTTGTTCTCTTTATTTGGCAGAAACCTAAAACCAAGTTTCACGGTGACTTTAACTGCACTAAAAATAATAGCCTATTTATGCAATTATCTGCATGTACCTGGCCATTGCCTCAGGCCAGTGAAGTGAGTACAAGAATATGAACACAGGCTTTTTTTAAATTTTTTTTTTTTTTTCCCCAGTTCTGGTTTAGGCCTCCTGCATGGAAACCATCAGCTTATAGGTGTCAGCTTGCCATCAGCATGTGCAGGGGGCTCTAGAGCTGAGAGAGCAAACCAAAGGCAGCCCACATCTGCCTTAGGAGGGTTTGGGTTCAGCCTTGCCCATGCCCTTGATGCTGCAGGATGGTTCTACATCTGGGCAGAAGACAAGAGTGACACACACACACAGGTCATTCTGAAATGTAACTTAGGAATCTGGCAAGCTGTGAGAGGTCTCTGTGTACTGACAGAGGCTGGGAGAGGAGCACCTCAGTCCTTCCATCTCCGCTGATGAGCAGAGCACTAAGATGGGCAGTCCCTGGAACAGTGCTGTCTTTCCTGACATCCCGCCTCCCACCGCTCCACAGGCTGCCCAGAAGCAGGGGTTTGGACCTGATTTCAAAGGGAACACAAAACATTTTTTTTCTTTTAGACTCTAAAGGTTCATTTCATGCAGTTGGATGCTTGTTTGGCTTCTCAGCTGTGGATTTTGATCATTCTGGTGAGCCAATATTTCACTGTGCACCATCCAGGGCACTGCATCCCAACACTGTCCCCACGAGCAGCAGGTGGGTGCAACATCAGCCCAAGCTCAAGGCTCCACAACTCTCTTTGAAGGTGACATTGCACCAATCCCTCCTGAAAAAAAAAACACTTAAAATATTCTTCTTTTCCAAGGTAGTGTTTTGAAACTTAAAGAGGACAGATCTAAACCCTTTCAACAGTCTACTGAGAGGCTCTGACTTGGGTCCTAAATTGCACGGCCAAGTCCAAGACACCTCACTGTGCCTCGTCCTCTGGTTACCCTTATCCTCGTCATCCCACAGACCCATCTTTGCTCCCCAGAATGCAGAAAAAAAAATGGCCCATTACTGCCCCAACCCAGACAAAACCAAGACAATAATAGATCCCTTCAGTTTTGTAGTCCTTTATTATTTTTTTTTAAGTTGATCCTCCCATAGTAATGTACTGAAATGCGTAACAGTTACATTGTACAAAGCATTTAAAGAAAGTACCTCAACTTGCCGATTATTTCAAAATGAGATTATAAACAAAAGGAAAAATAAATCTGGTCCCTCACTAAAGGCCAAAAAAACCCCAAAAAATAACTGAATACCTTCCGTTCTTTATTTATTTTTTTTTTTTAAAACATAAATTTGGAACACTTCATCTTACAAATAGGATTAACATGAACATAACATCACACAAGCTCGCAGACAACCAGCATAAAATATTGGGTACAGTTTTTTTAATCAGAAGAATCATGCTTTCATGAAGAAATTATAACTGTTTATACAATCGAATCAATTTACTGTATTACAAAAACAAAAAAAAACCAAAAAAAACCAACCTAAGTCGCATCTATTAGTTATTTAGTTCATTAAAAGGCAAAAAATAAAATAAAAGAGGAATGTAAGAAAATTTCCAACACTGTTTTGCACTCCCATATACACAGATCAGTTCACCTCACTTTTTTGGAAGTACATGGGTGCCTTACATCGTAACGCAGTGGGGGACTGGAGCAGTGCTGTTTGTTACAGGAACAGTGCTATTGTAATCAACAAACAATCGTTTGCCAACAAATAAATACATGGTACACACAACACAAAGAAGAAATTAAGAGGGTAGGGGGGAAAGGGAAACAATACAACAAAATAGTGACATGATTGTCGAAAATTAAAATCTCCTTACAATGATTCGAACTAGTGGTGCTGTCGATGAACGCGGTGCTTTCACGGAATTATCTGGATGATTTAGCTTCTTGGAGTAGTGAACATTCATAGTTTACAATATACACAAGCCTCTTATGTATTGTTTCTCAGAGTTCTTTCTTTTTCTGTCTTTTTTTTTTCTCCTTGTTTTTCCTTTTTTTTTTTTTAACAATGCAGTTGAGAAGGCAAAAAGAATTACGGAGAGAACAAAATATTCCCTGTTACTTCTTTCTACATTTACGATGGATAGTGTGCATTTGATAGAACTGTTTTCTTTCTTTGAAGGGCTAAAATGCATAAAGCTTTAATGAAGAGATTTGTACATAAAAGCAACTGTTCCCAATCCTGTGTCAAACTATCTTATACAAAAAGAAAATCAATTCAGTTCCTACTTTAAAGGAGTGCCCATGTGTGTATCAATGCAGTCTTAACCCTTCTGCCCCTGCCCCTCAAAGCCGGGTGAACTGGAAGACACTTTTTCCCGGCCCCGTTTACATAATCCACTGAAACATTTTTTTTTTATTTTTTAAGTCGCATTGATCCTCCAGAAGTCAGCAGCTGCCTTTGCTGTGCAAAACAAAAATATTGAGAATAAATAGTTTCTTTTCTTTTTAAAATTATTCAGTTTAAGGTCACCGGACTTTAAATGAGTGACCCTGCAGATTTATAAGGCATTCTGCTCAGCAGTCTTTTTAAATAGTCATACATGAAAGAGCCATGCTACTGGGTTGGACTTGGTCCCATTCTCGGTACGGCTTCACACTGTCATACGTGACTGATGGACTGGATGGCGCTGGATTCCGCGGCCGCCCTCGCCATACTGTGCCACATGTTGGGAGAACTGTGGGATGCGGGATGAAGGGAGTCCTTGTCGGAGAGAGAGAGCATCATGGCGTACGCCTGGATGGGGACAGAAGGAGGACAGAGAGGTCACGATCCCGCGGCGCGGATCTGAGCGTGGACCGGCGCTACCCCCCACCCCGCCGGGGCATCGTTCAGGCTGCAGCCACTGTTCTCAACTCATTTTGAAACAAAGTGAAAATGCATTAGGTAAAACCCACTGTCAGCCCTTTCACCGACACTTTCCACTCGCTAATAGTAGTAATAATTTCTTCTTTCATCTGGGTTTCACAAAGCTCTGAGAAACCTTTGATAGTAGACAAGGTCCCAAAGTCTCCTTTGCCTTCAGATTCTTGGCACAGGAAGCTCTTTTCAAGAGCCTGAGGAATCACATTATCCCTTGGCTGGTCCTATGCTTCACCAACATCTCCTTTGCTGACCTTTCCTACATGCATATTCTGCAGTTTTTAAAACAGGAATCTTTTAGAGGGGCTAAAAAGACCCTCTAAAATGTTTAAGAAAATGTTTAAAAAATATTTTAAAAAATTACAAGAAATAGCACTAGGATATAATTTTAGTCATTGCTGTCTGTAAAACACACTGAGGACCTTAAGGTGGTAACATCCAACAGGGTATAAAAAAAAAAAACTACCAGAAAGCCAAGCCAGCCAGAATATCAAGTCACACCCCTGGGAGGCACCAGCAAAACTCCACAGCACCAGCATGACCACACTGGCTGTCTGAGAGCAGGGTGTGGGGCTAGTTCTTACCGTGGCATTTCAGTGGGTGGCAGACAGGAAACAAAAACAGCAAACAAAGAAAAGAAAAAAGTATGGAAATCCTCCATTCTCAGGGACCCAAGCACCCTGTCATGTCTCTGGGGTGCAGTGGGGGGAGCACAGGGGGAGTTGGGGCAGCCTGAGGTTTGTGGACATGGAGCACAGTCCCATCTGACTAAGCTGGAACAACCCTGCCTGCCACACACTAACAGCTTAATCCTGGGGGTATCTGGTGACAATAACACTTTAACTGAGTTAAGCTTTTACCTGGGATTTGGATTTCCTGTACAACGGTTGCTTGAGGTCCTCTGGCAGCTGGGAAGCATTGAAAGCTGCCAATTCAGCTTCACTGTATTGATTTTCTTCCATTTTCCTCATTTTGAGGCTATCTGTGAAGTGCCTTATGTGATCCAAAGCTGAAAGTCCAGTCTTATTATACTCCTCTTCTTTATACCTACAAAAACACCACGGAGGTTTTAATGTCAATTCAATGATCCTCTCTGTTGTACCCTTGTCTTCTCACAGATTTACAGATCTGGGTATTTTCCCCCTTTTTCACATTCATAAACCCCCTTGGCTCCTGGAACAGTGATCCTGAAATAAAAGGAATTCCCTTTTCTGTTCTAAAGAAAGGGAGGGAAGTGGGAGTGGGGGAGGGACAGTTTGTTCCTCTGTTGGTGTCCCCACAGCCTTCCATTGCAAAGGGTCCAGGACGGTTCATGGAGCAGATAACGTCTCTCCCATGAAACTGTCTCACCCTGTTTCCTGTCTCACCCAGAGCCTGACAATAGCTCCCCCAAGCACAGTTCATTTTCCTAACAAGGGCTACAGACTGCACGGAGAGGCTGGAAGCAGGGCTGGTATTGACCCAAACACGGACACACGTTGCTATTGTAACTGGGAAATCGGCCACTCCGGACCGGTTCCCACGGCACAGTTTGGGGTTGGCATCCTTGTATGGCTTATTGTTTTTATTCCACGCATCGGGCACGCCAATACTCGGAAGGAACCAACCTGCCAGGGGAAGCTTTGCAGTTCATGTCCAAAGTACTTGTTTCCTCGTAATCCTCCTCCGGAGTCCCCTCGTGCATGTCACTCGTGACGGGCTCTTTGACTGCCTTCCCTGCCATGTCGCTCTCCTCGTCTTCTTCATCCATCATTACTTCATCTTCTGCCTCTTCGTCATCCAACAAATCCGAGTTCTGGCTGGCTACCATGGCTTTTTCATCCTTGAAGTGGCTGCCATTCATTCTGAAAGTACCAAAACAAACCCGAGCTATCAACACAAATCAGATATGAAAGCTCCTCACCAGTAGACTCTTGGAGGCAGATCTGAAAAGGATCTGTCCCAGCAGAATAAAGTGATTTCTGTATTTTATATCTTGCTTAGCTTCAGACATTCAGGCAGCACTGGAGAAAATTCCACTCAAAAATCAGTGGGATGTTACAGCACCATCAGCATGGGATTTTCCTGCTGCCCTGCTAAAACTACTGTTCAAGCAGAGGTACGTTCAGATATCCATTCCAAATTTTCTCACGCATTATTTCATCTCATGTTTCCAATCATACATGCAGTCTGGGCAAAACAACTCACTGCCTTTTAACAAGGAGCTGCAGGGGCCAAGAAACGCTAAAAATCAGATCCAGCATTTTTAAAAAAATGACATCCAATACCACATTCAGAGTTTTAAAGTCAAAATTACATGCATAATTAATTTTGCACACTACCACCCATTTGGAGGCCATGCTGCTTCACTGAACGTATGGATTTCACACATGGGAACCTAAGGGACTTGAGCTGAAGACCTGAAGAGTGGCCTGCAATACTCCTCCATGCTGAATTATGAATTAAGATTATGAACTGATCTGAAGGGCAAGAAGTAATGAAAACAAAAGGTCATATAGCATTTTAAGTGCATTTATTCTTACTAAATGAGTAACTGCAGCAATACACACATGGAAAACCATTTGGCCCAGGCGCTGTAATTACGCTGTCCTTTGCTTTCAGACAATGACTTCTCTTAACTACTTCCTATGGGATTTTTATCAAGGACATAATACCCACGCTGAAGAAGGGGCTCGTTTGGTGATGGTCTCAACCCCGTAGGATTCGGAGCATCTGCACTGCATCCACCACATGAAATGGGAGCTAAAGAAACTCGGCACCACCACATCAACAAACGCCCATCCAGAGGTACTCGTGGCGTGAACGGGATGCACTCGGTGGAGCCCCCTGAATTCACGCTACCACTGTATCTGCTCTGCCACATTATGTAGCACAGAGGCCTTGATTCATCTATTGTTCTCATTGTGCAAAAGGTCCTTAACTCTTCCAGGAATACAGTTATAAAAATGGAAACGTTATTGTCGGCACGCAGTTTGCTTCAGACTCCGTGTGCTTCAAACTCTGTGGAACAATATGGGATACACCAAAAGCTGGAGCAAGATAAGATGAGCCCTACCAGCCTACTTGGGGTTTAACGTGTGACTTGCTGCTGCAACACGTGGACTTTCTGAGGAGTGCACGCAAGCAAAGCTGGTTTCTTACACAACAGCATCGTCTTCCTAAACATAACAGTTTCATCTATTTTCCGAGCAAATTCCAACTGATTGCCATGAGTTTAGTACTGCATTTTAAAAAAGTGCTCTAGGGAACGGTCTGTCTTTATAGCGGTATCAAAAAAATCTGAGGTTGTGCAGAGCAGAGGGAGCTGAAGCAGCCACCCCCCTCTAAGATCATCAGAGCAATATCTCTTCATCATCTTTTATTTAAATAGGCAGAAATAAGAAATTGTTGAGCACAGTTTGGGCTGCCAACGTGCTTGTTATGCTCAATTGAGGCTGCTAGAAATGAAAGAGAGATGGACTACAACCAAAGTAACAAAAGCCATGTGATTAAGAAAACAGATTCTCTAATTATGCTTTCAAATGCAGCAATTTGCCAGGGATAAAATATCCGTCAAGAGCAGTCTGAAGTGCCAAATTTAGAAAGGAAACACTGCACAACCCAGCAACCTTTCCACTTTGCTGACTTCCTGTCGGAGGACATGTTGAGACCAGATGTGCGAGCAAAAAAATCCCAAACCCTCATTGCCAATCAAGATGGAATGAAATTTGAATATGCATGTAATCACTTAATCCAATACTCTTGTGGAAATTGTGTTATGTCCACCATTTTTATCCCTTCACAAAGGCATGTGGAAATTGAGAAGACAGCGAAGTTTGTCACCAAGAGTAAGAACTTTTTGATGTTGATAATGAAATGCCAATTCAAAAGGCCAAATAATGCATAATGCAACACCAATCCCAAAGAAATATGTGGGGCTCATGTGTGTATCCACCCCACAGCCTTTTCTGCTTAGCTGTACTTTTATTAGCTGAAAATATTTAGAAGTGGTCTCTCTTCTGTTAGTTCAGAAGGATTCAAACACCCATATACTTAATAAATCTTAGAAGAAAAAAATTCTCTCACATGCTGGAGCACTCTGGACTACCAGTGCCTACCCACAGCCTCACGGGCTTTTGGCTAGTCAGCATCTTTCTTGGGATTGAGTTACTTACGGGAAAGGACTTTCAGTAACAACCTTTCATCTGACCCAAGAATTTAACTTAGTCTACTTTATTAATTACACATTTATATTGCACTTAAATCCTAAGGCTCCATACATGTAGCCACAGGATGTAGAATTCACCTGTTCTGCCGTGAATGCAAAGTGAAGGAATTTTTCAACAGGCTTAAATGAACGACGGGAATCTGAAACTGCAAGGAGAAATGTGTTCACAGGCAGAACCTTCAGTCCAGCATCTGCCACCTGGAATATCTTCATGCATGATGGGGAGAGAACTGACACATTTCTTTCCACAAGACACCAATACGACCACTGAAGCAACCAGATTCTAAAATAACTCTGGCTCCAGACATCATCAAAAGTGAGAAATCAGGCTTAGTCTGCAAAACTGGAAAAGGAGCAGTGGCACCTTCTGAATGCAGACCAGACACAACTCACCTCTCCTCTGAGTTTCGGGGGGACTGGTTGTTGTGGTTGCTGTTTCCAATAAAATTCCTAATTTCTGTGAAGTAAGAGTCTTCCTTGTCGTCGAGGATTGCCCCTGTGCTTTCCAGTTCTGAGTGAGGTGAAGACGTTGCAGTACCTTAAAACAAAACATATGACTTCTGTTGCTGCTCTTTTACATTTTCTATATCTAACTGTTTAAATCAAAATGAAACTGAAACTATGGTTAAAATGGGTGAGAGCCAGAAACAGTTGGTCATAGTGATCTATCAGCTTTTGGCCATAAAACCAGCAATTAGAAGAGAAGTATATTACCCATGGGCAGAGGTGGTTTCCAGCCAAAATGACTGGCTGCATTCTGGGTGCCATTTCCATGGTTTATAATCGCTTTTGCCAAGTATCTATTTCAACATCTCCCTCCTGTCCCTTGTGATTCAAGGACTGTCAGTCAATAACTGTCTTTCTTAGACCAATGGCTGAACTGAGCAAACAGAACGTCATTTAAGCTACTAATATGCAGATCTGCTTATAATATGGATCAGCCACTGACATAATCACCCAGGTTCATTAGCACTGAGAGAGCATCAGGGAAGGGACAGCTCTGGATTCACTGCATGCACCTGGTTATTTCCAGTGAGGGGAAATGCAGACTGGAAGGACTGCAGAGAGGTTTTCACTAAACTCTGCAGATACCCAAACCAGAGCAATGACATCCCCTCCGAGCCCCTGCCTTCGCTGCTGCTGTGCGGTGACCGATTTGCTCTGGGCCTCGAGAGGCACCATTACCTCTGTAATAGCCAGCACTTTTCAGCTCCTGACAGTGGGAATATTTTAGAAGGTGCCAAGAAAATCTTTCAGAGTGCCCCCTGAGACTCTAAATCTAGGACTCCCACTGAGAGCCAAGTGATTGCGGTGATGGGATTAAACCAGTTTTACCCAGCCTGTTCTCAAAACACTATGGTCTGGCTTAATTAAAACCAAAAGAAAGGACATCATCCAGTGGTCTTAAGTTATACAAGGGGAGAGTTTATGCTGCGATTTTCAAAGCACTTTAAATGTCACCAGAGCTTAGGCACTTGCATATTTTCCAACCCCCCACACTCCTCGGAGCGGTCGGCGCCCATTGACACCCGGCAGCACTGACAGCGAACGTGCAGCCCCCAGACACGGCACACAGGGCAAGCTGGGGAGGGCAAAGACATACATACCAGACATGTTCCCGTTCTCATGCTTCTTTAGGTGTCTGTCGAGATTGGTTTGTTGACCAAAACACCTGTCACACAAGTGACACTTGAATGGCTTCTCTTTATTGTGGATGTTGCGCACATGTCTCTGCAGGTTAGAGGATATGCTGAAGGATCTGTCACAGTATTTGCATCTGAAAAAAAAACCAAACAAACCAAAACAAGTCAGTAGAAAAGGGTTTGTTAGTAGCCGGAAACGTAAAATTTGTCCTAAGAGACGTGAAGCAACTCCTGGGCTCAGTCTCAGTAGC
Organism: Myiozetetes cayanensis; assembly: GCF_022539395.1. Lineage (NCBI taxonomy): Eukaryota > Metazoa > Chordata > Aves > Passeriformes > Tyrannidae > Myiozetetes > Myiozetetes cayanensis. The sequence continues at coordinate 19,974,606 of NW_026086937.1, read as the reverse complement.
CAACAGCAGTTCCTTGGTCCCTACTGAGGCACAATCCTCCCTGAAATAAAGACAAATTTTGGCTGAATAACTGGAGAGCTGTGCTCTTGGAATGGACACTTCATTTCTGTGGTTGGTTTTTCAGCTTTAATTCACATTAGACTTCATATTTTAAATACTGCCTTTAGGAGTAAGCATAATATTTCAGAGTTAATGGTATCAAATTAGCTATGGTAATTGAGTCCCATGTTTTTAAAACTGTTGCACGCAAAGTTGGGAAGTTTGAAAACAGTAGAGCAATAACTCTATTGTTTCATGTGCTGCCAATACAATACAATTAAACACTTTTGGAAAAAACATGAAACAGATCTCTTCTAATGCTCAAATAAGGTAAAAAGGGCTATTTCTTTTCCTATTCTAAATTATACTGTGTGATTAAATCTCTTCTTGAGGAATTAGCTTGCTCGATTGCTAATCCCAGAGGAAATTTGGTTATCTTGCAAAAACCAGCAATAAACAATCCCAACCTTTAATACCGTGCCAATGTGAGTAGTTTAGTCTATCACTCTGGTACCAGAGGCATCAATTTTCATACTCTGTAGCGATTTGGAGTCCCTAAAGCCTTTACTGTATTGCTCTTTAAGCCATTACTAAGTCATACTATAACTATTCCAAATTCTCTGGCTGGCAAGTAGCCAACAGTCTTCACCACTTTACTTTTTCAATCTTTTACTTCTCCCGTGCCTCTCTTACGCTTGTCAATGATGTCAAATTTTTTTTAGTGCTGAAATCGTCCATTATGCTACTAATTGCTTGTGGCTTTTATGCAGTGGACGGGTTTAACATGCATCAAGACCTTCCTTCAATAAAATCAGATGTGAATCTCATTTCCCAAAGCGACTGGAGGCAAAAAAACTATATTGTTTCCTCACAAACAATGAGCTTACTCTGCTCTTTACAGCTCATAAAATGCAGAAATCTGTGCATTTGTTTTACTGGAACATGAACTGGCCTCTTTCCAGTTTAAATTAGTCTTTCATTTTCAATAAGGTGAAGCTTCTATACACATTTCTGCATGTGACTGTCCTGGATTCAGTATCACACATATATTCTTATCAACAGGAGAGTACACCCACACGGGGTTTTTGGTCAAGCAGACCTCAGACAGGATCCAGATTAGGCAGGAAACAAATAAATACAGTAACGCCTTTGCAACCGGGACCTTTCAGAAATCAGATGACTGACAAATCACCCAACTTCAGGTTGCAAATAACACCGCAGAACTCTAAGAAAAAACATTTTTGCAAGAGGAAATATGCCCATGAGCCCTACTGGACATCATTTCAATCACGCTGCTTCAGCAGTGCCAGCCATCCCTCCAGCAAAGGCAGAACTTGTGGACAGTGCTGGGGAGCTGCCTCAGCCAAAAGAATTTCACTAACTAGGACCAAAAATTTCCCCCTTCATGCAGCTCCAACACTGAGTATCAGCATCGAATGCACAAAGCGACCAAAATGCAACGGTGGGTCATCAGTGCTAAGGAGGAAGGGCTGGAGATAGCCCTGAAAGGATGTTGAGCACCCATTCCCTGGTTTTATTCACAGAATCCTGGAATACTCTGGGTTGGAAGGGACCTTAAAGACCACTTGACAACAGCGCAGACAGGGCTGAGGGGTCGTGGTACCTGTAGGGCTGCTCTCCAGTGTGCGTCCTCAGGTGACGTGTCAGGTTTGCAGATCTCGGGAAAATCTTGCCACAGTATCTGTGATAGGAGAAGGTTTGATAAGACAACATGACCCTCAATGGCTTTGTCCCAGTTTGAGCTGCACTGGATGCATGGCCCCAGTGGAATCATTAATATATGGTACCATAGGCACTGCTTTGGTGTAACAACAGCTCAATAAAAGCATCCAGCAAATGTAAGGGATTGACACACACACGAGAATGGGACTGGAACCACTGGTACCAACCAGCTTTGCTTGTGCACAAGGGAGAGATATATGACAACACAGCGATTTTAAAGATCACCCCAAGTTTCCAAGCTCACTAGGTGATTATCAGCCTCATTCAGATTTGGAATCAAGAGAATCTGTTATTAAAGCCTTGGATTTCTGCCTCCGTGTAAGCAAATTTCAAACCTTTCAACCAATTCTACGTGTCAGCAAACGTGACACCGTTCTGTGCACTGAATAGGATCAGAGCAGACAAGACTCAAAGACCTAATCCATCAAGGTATGTTTCTATAACAACATGTCTTGAAAGAAGGTGACATGTTTTCAAAAAGATCAGATAAGCCGATATGCCACTGTCAAACGTCTGCACATTCTGGAGATGATATAGAGACCTAAATAATGCAATTTAAAAACCATTCTCCAAACTCGATAATGTGTCACAGGAAAAATAATGGCAAAAAAAAAAAAAAATTATCCGGAGTTCTCTCCCTTCGTTCAAGTAAAATATTAATATTCAGTTTATAATTGGCCCATTCTGTTAAGGACACTGAGCCCATATTTTCATGGGGACAGAGCACACACAGCACACTCTTAGGTGAATGAGAGTGGTGGTTGCTCCACGCGATGACTTTGAAGATTGCATCCCCTCACTTTTTACCATCCCATTTATTTTTCCACAACGTGATGTATAAGCCTTCAAAATACCCACACAGCCTAATTCCACTCTCCTTGACAAAGCTCCCATTCATTTTGGGTGCACGTTCAATGACTATCTGCATTGTGGGTTGGTTTGTTTTTTTTTTTTTAAGTCTGTACACATGAGTCCTAATAAGTCATGTATTTTATCACCGATCCCTTTGGATATTAAAACCAGAAGCCTGAGAGAAAACACGTCTGTAGTTTATGATCAAAAAAATCAATAATGAAAGCACACTTTCATGTATGAAAGCGATGAGAAAATTTGGGGGAAAAAAAGGACTGTTTATATAATAAGTTTCCACCTCATTTATCAAACCGGTATGATACAGGGAAAACTCTTTGTTTCGTAACACCCATAATTTAATAAATAAGAACCGCCAAGGAAAAAGGCTTTTCGTGTTCTGCTGGGCACAGAGAGCCCTGAAAAGTCTCACTGTGGTGCCTGCAGGAGACCCCCTGAGCGAGTCCTGGGGATGCAGGGAGCAAGTTTTACCTGCAGGTGTAGCGCTCCTTGCCCTTGCGCAGCAGGGTCTCGGGGAGGGCGCTGGGCGGCGCGCGGAAGTTGAACATGGATGGCACCGACTGGATCAGCTCGCTGGCCTCGGGCTTCAGGGCGCTAAAGCTCTCCAGCTTCTCGGCCATGTTCTCTATGGCCGACATCTGCAAGGGAAAGGGAGCGCAGAACCCGTCAGGGTAAATCCCACCGCGCCTTTCTGCTTTCACCGGGAACCCAAAATACTGGGAACACAGACTGGCAAGTGAAAAGAAGCAGGGAAAAAACAGCCAACGGAGAGCTGAAGTCTCAAATATCATGTTAAGTGAGGTTGTGGCCAAGATGTTGTCCCACCTGGAATAGTGCCACCTACAGCGGGTGCTGTCCTAATTGCTATAATGGAAAGCTGCTTCCACACAACGTCTAAATCAGTCAGTGTTCACTTCTTCCTAAGTCCCAGCTTCTGTCAAATTCCAGTTTTTGCAGTCATGTTCTGTGGGTGTGTGCCTATGAGTCTATGCGTCCCATCTACTGAAACCACTGGTCATTTTGACCAAATCAACAGAAACAATAACCAAATTCCTACATTTGTGTTTTTTTTTTTAAGGACTTGCAGAGGACAAATATTGCAGAGGAAACCTTATGAACACTGTAGCTCAACCAAGGGCTGCAACAAGCCAGATCCAAAGAGGCTCCATCAATGTCTCAGCCACATCCAACCCTTCAGGCCAGTTTTCTTGCCCATCACAATCAAAGACCATGAGATAAACACACAAGGAATGAAGTTTTGGTGAGTCTGGTGCTCTGTATTTACATTACCTGTTAGATGTCCATCCTATTTTTCTACAACCTCTTAACATTCCTGCTCTGCCTAATTTAGTTGCTTGTAAATCCTCTGTGCTTTGGAATGTCTCCACCCTTGATTAGCTGTCTGTAATTTGCAGGGAGTGGGGATTAAATAATTTCTGGAGAATGATTTCCTTTAAGGTGTCTGGAACAACCCACGAGAAACTCCTCCCAAACCTCAAACACTGCCACTTGAAGAGAATGCTGCTGAGCCTACTGACAGGTGAGAGTAACCATCCACCTCTTTGTAACACCACAAACAAACGAAAAGCAAGCAAGCCAAGATCTCACCTACAGAGCACAAAAACCACAGCATGAGCCCTGTGCAGTATCTTGTTTGTAAAGATGAAGGGAATTGATATGAAAGACAAGATGCTGAACGCTTCTCAGCTGGAATACCTCCACAAGCCGTTCTTCAAAATGCACAAAAGACTGCTCTGATTGTTGGAAAATCGAAATTTTAACTGGAAGAACTGCATGTTTGTTGGGGTTTATTTAATTTTATTTTAATTGGCAGAATTACACCATTATCTCCTGGAATGACTATTTCCAGGCTGGTTAGCTCTGCCTTTGGGCTGGGTCGCTTTTTTCCCTTTTAGCCTGTAGCCTGCCCTCTCATTTCATGCTCAGATTCCTAATGCTGAGTACAAATTGCAACGTACAGGGTACCACTGCCAATTTGCCAAATGTCTTTCATCAAACACGGTGAAAAAAAATAAAAAATCTCAGAGGGAAGTCAAGATACATTTACTTGTCAGGCAACAAATGTGAAAGCATTGCGAGGCAGTAGGGGCTGTAAGCTCCGGGGTTTGATTCATAATCACTCAGCTGCTAAAACATTCTCCACAGATGCAAGTGGACAGCACATTTGTCAATATGAAGGATTTTGACGTGTACTGATCACAGGCGTGAGATATGTAATGATGATGCTGCTGGGAGAGGAGGTAATTCTATCTCGGCACAGAGATGTCATTATCAACCCATACAACTCAACATTACCATGCATTTCTTTCTATACGACTCCATCTTTTCCTTTAGTCAGAATTGATTCCTAGAGCTTTTACAATAGTAACTCCACTGCCTTTAATTCCTTCTAATTGTTCCCCCCCCAAAAAAAAAAAATTCACTCCTTTATTTTACAGCTGCTGAAAAGAAATGGTTTGAATGAAAAATGCCCTTTGGCCTTTGGGCTGATTAGCAGTGACAAGACAGTGCATGGGTTATGAAAGCACATATTTATGGTGAAGAATAATAAGGGTATTGAGAAGTATAATAAATGTTTTATTTATGTATATTTAATATTCAAGTCCTTTTCATTATCTAGTGGGTTTAAATCATTTTTGGATCACCATTTCTCATGCACACGCCCCCAGTAATATATTAGAGCAACTATTTTCCCCTTTACATTTAAAATGGTTTAGTCAGGTTGATTTTTTTTTTTTTCCAGTTCTCGTTTCCAGGATTTTGCAGAGGAGAAATTGAGACTGATTCTCCTTTAATGTACAGCGATGCAGATCAGTGCTACCTCCAACACTGCCTCCAGGATTACATCAGTCCCAAAATACGCATGAAATCTGCACCTAATCTTAAATCCCTCATCCAGAGGAAACACGAGCACTTCCAATTATTTTAAAGTATTACTCGCTTTCTAAAAATACATTTCTCACCATAGGAATGACTATTGTGTTTTGGTCTGTTTTTTTTTTCTATGGCCTGATATGTGCAGTTACCTGGAATGATTTATGTTTTTGAAGAACTGGACCAGCACCAACAGGAAGAGCTTGGCCCCACGGCTTTGCTGATAAGAGGCACTGTCAGATTAGTTAGAGCTGGTACTATCTGCTGGAGGTAGGGCTCAAAGGAACTAAAACTGGGGCATTTTCTCACGAAGTCCTGGAGTGTGATGGTGCTCAGAGCCTTCAGGATGTAAATACACATCATGAGATGAGCACCTGGGCTGGGAGGGGGGGGTGTCTTCCAGCCCAGAAAATCTTGCCAGCACAGACCCACAGCACATCATTCCATCGCTCTGTAAGTGCAGGCAGACAGCCCCCGCTCATCAGCCTGCTTGCACAATGCCAACCAAGCAGTATGAAATCTGGGGGTTGGTCACATCAAGGACCAACTCGGGCACCAAAACCAAGCAGGAATTCTAAACCTGTGGCACAAGCTTTTGGAAGGGGGTATCCTGGTTCCAAGCAGTGGCCCCAGGGGATGGGCAGGAGAGTAGGCACAGGACAGACCTTCCTTCTTCCCAGTGTCTCCTGTCGTGCCCCAGCACCGAGAGGTGCAGGAGCATTAACTGGAGGCTGCACCTCACTTATGGTGCTAAATGGCCATCAGCTGCTGCTGCTCCCATTCACTTGGCTAAACCCTTTTCAAACCCATTTATATTTTTGTCAGAGAGAGTTCACCAATTTAATTAGGTGCATATGAAAAGATACTGGCTTTTTTTCCTTCCAAGCCTTTTGCCTGATAATGCAGCTGTATGCACCTCTTTTTATTTTTTTTTTATTGTTAACACTAATGAATAACCACTTCTCATTCAGGTTCTGCTCACCATTCATGGGCTATGGAGCTGGGGCACAGCTCCCTCGGGCATCTTTTTCCAAGCTGAAAAAATCAAAATCTACTTAGTCTCTTTTTGTGTGGAAGCTGTTCCCTACCTCTGATCACCATTGTTGCACTTTTCTGTGTCTTTTCTAATTCTATGTCCTTTCTGAGGGGGACTTCGGCTTTATTTAAGACCTGAAGGCATTATAACGTAATGATATTTTCAATTTCTTTCTGCTAAGCACTCAGAAGATATTTTCATAGAACTATTAACTTCAAGATCTTTTTCCTGAATGACATTAGTTAAGAGTCACACTTTCCCCTTGGTATTACTGGGTATTTACTGACATTAAGTTTTATTGCTGTTTTAATCCTGGTGACTCAGCTTTCTCTGACTGTTCTGCAAAACCTTCATAGACAACTTTGGATTTGGCTGTTCTCAGTAAACAGTCACAAACTCTGCTCTTTTCCTGATCACCCTTTTTCCTATGGCATTTACAGACACAGGTCACAGTTCAGAGCTCAAAGACACCCCAAGGGGGACTCACTGATAATCTCCAATGACTGTAAAAATCACTACTTTATTTTTACCCTTTTTTCCCGCCTCCTTTTTTTAATGACTAAATATTAACCCAGGAGATGACTTTCCTGCTTCTGCAATTTCTAGCTGAAACACAACTGAAGTAGCTCCTCCTGCTTCAAAACACCATTACTGCTGATGGCAAAGCAAGATGTGCCCCCTGTAGGGGTTGTGTGGGCCATGGAGATGCTACTGGTCATCACTCCTCCAAACTCCTGTAGCGAGTGGTTAGTGACAGCATCTGTCTGGGAGGCTCTGTGGGTGCTCATGGTCACCTCATCTCTCCAGGGATGGTCCCTAGGAACCACCAGGGAAGCAGGCACGTGGTTCAAGCCACCAGTCAGCGCTTTTGGGGGGTCTGCACCCCAGCCAAGTGCCCAAGGGCTGTGATACCTGAACAGGGCATGGGGAGGAAGGCACTGCTTGACCCCGAGGGTGGGATTAGTGTAATTGCCATGTCCATGGAGAAAGTTCTCCGAGGAGGCAGGAGAGCGAGAAGATCCTATTACCTATTTTACATACAGCTCTTGCCTTATGGACAAGTCGTTTCTGCTCCTAATCTGAGATCAGTGAATGACAGTATTTTATATAGCACAGTAACTTTTGATTTACATATATAAGAGTTGTTGATTCTATCTGTGTCCAGATGTCTGGAAAAGGAAGCAGCTTTCCCCCACCTCCCTCCTGCTCCCTGAGAGGCTATTAACCTCCGACTGACGCAAACTAATGTGCAGTCACAATTCCCCAGCTCCGACTCAAAAATGCAGACATTACCATAATCGGCTAAAACAAGTATTTATAAACATTTCAACGGGCAAGATATCATCAGCAGGGGCCTGGAGCATTTGTCTTAAAATTTATTAACCAACCAAGGAATAAGTGGCATAAATTAAGCAGAGGTTTGCTGTTGCTGCTTTTTAAGAATAACCTGATGATACGGAATAATCTCGCAGACAATGTCATGAATTACATGACCTCACGTTTCACAAGGGCCACTCCTTCATTGCTACTGTCACAAAAACAACTGACTTTATGGCTGCAACTCCTGGGAAAGAAAACTGTTCAAGTGTTCGCTTTCTATTTTTACTACTGTTATTTGGAGAAATCTTCAAAATCCGAGTACTAAAGCTCAGGATTTCTCCCTCCCCAGCTCAAGTTATAACGCTGCCTCTAAAAACTACAACTTGTGAATTTGTTGTCTTGTAACTGGGTGTATTTGGACATCCAGTCCTGGAACTTGGCTGAGCTATATTCACGTTCAAGGGACCCATCACACGTGGCTGAACTTTATGAAGCAGTAGCGAGAAACTCCTGCTGATCTGCAGTACGGTTCCAGAATAACTTTATTAGTATGAATGCAGTTGGTGGGGATTTAGCTGAGCTAACAGAATGGATCGTGTCCTAAAAATAAGTGCAGCAAAACAAAACCTTTGCTAATGCGCTCACCAAATTCCTTTCCATTTATTTGTAAAATTGTTTTAAATGTTTTTTCATAAAGCTATTGCAGATAATGGGTGCCTATTATTACAGAACCTCTTTATAGCAACTTTCTCCTGAGGGGACCAGGGGGGATAAAAGAGTCAGCAGATCAAATAAATCCCGATCCATTCAAGAGAGGGTGTTGGCCATTGATTTGTACTATAGGGTTCCTGCCAAACAATGAAAAACTATCTCAAATAATCTTGAAATATATGGCACATGCAACTGGGAATTGAGATAGAAAGGCTTGTGTGACACATTCAAATCTCCCAAGATGGAGATTCATCCATGAATCAGCATCCTGCTCAGTCGCTGTATGTTTTAAACACCTATTTCTGCTGGATCTGCTCAGAGCATGAGCATGGCCAGGAGCTGTACACTCACAAAAGAAGTAGGATGATGGAAATTTGAGGACCAAGCCAAGGTCAAGGAAAGCAGACAGAGGGAACAGACTGCGCCGGGTTTTTCAGATTCCCAAATATCCCCAAAATGAGCCACTCTTCTGAAAGCAGAGCATTAAGGGTGTCAAATCACAAACTCTACCATGACCCCTTCATGTCCTACACTGGATTCCCTCTACAGCAAGGACAATGTCTGGAAACCAGCTCTTGGGCTCTCCCAGTCTGGCATCTAACGCTACCTCCTGCCTGCTGAGCTCCTTCAGCACCCGTGGGCGCTCACAGGAGTCCTTCAGTGCCTCAGCTCCTTTAGGCTCAGGGTCCCAGTGCATCTCTTGCAGTATAAACCATCACTTCACAGGAAGACAGTGGGATTAAAAGCCATGTGTGCACAAAGCAAAGGTCCATCACTGCTTTTGAAGACGGCAGGGAATGGAGAGCAGGGCTAAGTGCTCATCTGCAGGGGCAGCACCTCTGGGGGCTCCCACACCAGCCCCATGCACGTGGGGAGGAGCACGTGAAGATCCCGGAGCTCACTCTGCAAAATTCTGGCTTTGTCTTGTGAAATGAGTCCATGCTGCTCTGCGAGCCACGAGCGAGTGAGTCAGGACCCGCAGCCTCCTGGCTCCAGCTCTCCCCTCCCAAGCCCAAAGGTTGGGAAAAATCTGGGACGAGTATTTACGGGTTCAGCGCTGCAGCTGAGGAGCCAGCAACGCAAGGGCAGAACACGGCGTTATTTGAGTTGCATCTGCAAAAGCAGTTGCTGCAGTTCTCTCTTATTTTTTTTCATGAACAATTTAGACCTATTAAAAATAGCCTTTTATAAAAATAGAAGAGCGAGCTCAAATTTATCCCATAGTACTAAAAGCACAATTCCTGTTCGTTTTCGGGGGACAATGTAAGTATACACACAGGACAGATTTGACCTAAACGCAGCAAATAAATGGGCGTTTTATTTCTGCTTTAAGCACTGCAATGAGCAATTAAGCTCCAAATTTCAAAGCTATTAAAGTGACTATTAAAGTGACTATTAAAGTGACTAACTCCCACTGAAGTCAAGGAGAGGGAGAGGGAAACATTAAGCCCTCTGAGGCTCTGTATTTTAATGCAGATTAAATATTTATTAACTACTGCAATCTAACAAGATTTCAGCCTGAAAATTTCACTGCCATCTCTGAAGGAAATGGTTTGGAAAAATTTCAGTTACATATAAACAAAGACTGCATTCTGAAACCCTCACTCAGGTAAAGCTCCTATTGCCTTTGCCAAATAAAACCAGCAGGATCAGGTACGTAAAAATAAAGCCAATTTGACATAAGAGGATATTTATCTGCAACAGCTACAACACCCTGTAGGACAGCATGGCATGCTCCATAATTGAGCGGTAAGTTATCTTTCATATTATATTTTTCTTATGCAATTTATTTCACAGTGATTAAATCAAAAATATAAGCAATGAACTTACCCAAATTCTTTGATCAGGCAATTGGAACTGGGAGCAAAATTGAAACAAAAACAACATATTATTCCCGCGTTGGAACCCTCATTGCAATCAATCTACCTACTAAGATTTTATTTAAAGACACTAATTAAAATGTTATCCTGTTGCAGGGGGGGTATGCTCTTCCTAAAAATGTAATCCTTGTTATGAAAAATTATTGTGAAATGCCATTAAACTTTCTAATTTTCATAGCTTTTGGGCCACTGCCACTGGGAGGAATTTTGCCCAGGCAGGGACAGGATAAGGAGTACAGGCTTTATGTCTTTAAGCTCTACTTCAGAAACCTTTTCAAAAGATCCATCTGTTTGCTGTCGTATTACCCAGTTAAAAAAAAGAAATTCCTTCTTCCTGAGATGGTAATTTTCAGAAATAAATTCACCTACAGAAACACAAGCTTGTAGGACACAAACAGTAATTCTGGAGATATTTTACATGGAAAAGTCCTGCCAGCAGAAAATGAAAACTTGTGGAGCGCTCCCCACCTGTACTTTTACAGGGGTGAACAGGACCATAAAGGAAAAACAGCTTTTCCGCCGTTCCCCAGCCCTCTATAAATACCAAGCCAGGTTCTGCCTTTGCAAACAGGAGGCTCCTTTCTATTAAAGTTTGCAAGACAGCACTTTTTGGCATTTACCTTTCTGACAGGACATGTGCTGGTGGTTTACTTTCCTTTTACAATGTACTAAGAGTGCCTGTTACACTCCTGACCTTTGCACGGATCCGTCTCACACCGTGTTTAAGACGTTACCCCTCTCAGTCAGGTGAGTGATAAAACAGAAGCCAGGCTTTACCCTGGGTTTTTTTATTCAACTGCCCAGGTGGGAAATGGGGAGGAGGGGGCTCAGCAAGGCAGGTGCACAGCCAGCCCTCCCTCCTGCCACAGGGTGATGGCTCTGCCCCACCTGGGCCAGCCCTGCCATCCGACACGTTCTCCCCACACTGAGGGACGTGGTGACAGCACTGGCACCTTCCTCTGGCACCAACAAGGGATTTAACCAACCCTCTGCGAAAAAACAGGAAGGGTGAAATCCCGACATCCTGCCCATTGATGGGAAAATGCCCAACGTCTCCGTTTCACCTGCACGCCTACGACATCCTGGCCCGACTCCCGGTTCCCCAGTGAACTCAGTTGGACAACACTACATGGAAGAGTATCCAGCTCCTTCTCTGTCCACCACAGCCAAACTCCTAACAGTCATCTTTGCCCCAACAGCCCCTGTCCCACCCACTGACCACCCAACATAACACTGGCATCAGACCTGTGACACCTTCAGAGCCCCTGAATCCAACTGCACCGAACCACACTGAGTTACACCTTCTGAACAGTCAGACAGCACTAAGCAAAATAATACCGGGTTTCCCATCAACATAGTACCTAAAATGCCCTCATTTAAGTAATTTACAATTAATTTACAGCCCCTTAGCTGCTCTAAGAGAATAAGTCACAGGATGGAGAAGAACCAGTCTGGTTTTACACCAGGGACACAAAGAGGACTGGGGTCCTGTTTGTCCATTAGTACTGTCTGCTGTGAAATGGGAATTTTCACTTGCTGTTTTCCTACTTAGGCAAACTTAACTTATTTAAGGTAATCTCAGCAAGAAGTGTTGAGCTGCTATAAAATCTTGCACATAAACTCTCAGTCATTTTAATACATCTTAAATACTAATTTAACACTTAAAAATACTTATATAATGCCATAAATATTTATAGCACATAAATACTATTAAATACTTCAATACTTAGATCCAACACTTCCTTTGGAAACTGAAACTAGAACAGGGTGTTTTTCTGCACTCTTCACCCATGCAGTAGCATCATGTTTGTGCATCTGCAACCATATGTGCCATCAGCTGCTCTTCCCAGTTCTCCAGAAGTCCCATATTTCAGAATATATACAACTTAGGACATAACAACTTAGGACTTCACTGGCACAAAGAAAGCAAGTGGTGGCAGATTATTGGGGTGTTTTGCCCAAGAATTCAGAGGAACCTGAACCAGAGATAGGAGCTCATGGGTTGTGTGCTTAAAATACAAGATGTGTATAGTGTGCCATCAGTACTAAAATGAAAGAGCCCACTGTCAAGAAGGGGTTCAAATCTGCAAATACCACAGAGCATTTCATTTCACACATAAGATTTAACTCAAATTTTTAGCAAAATCTCCTCAGGAAAGGAGGAGAAAGACAAAATGAGGTTGTGGTGCTGGTGGAGAAAAGCAACGTAATTTGCATACAGATCCTCTTCCTATCCTACATACACATTGCAGTTGTTATATCATTTTAGGGACACCCTCCTACACGTTTGTTTTTCAGGAGTGTGGCCTAGGAACAAGAGAGGAGCCCTCACATGGCCCATCTTCGGGTATGGAGGAGCAGGGATCCTACCCAGTCACTGCACACACTACAGCCCACAACAGCTGCCTAAAAGAGATGGAGCATTCGCATTATGAGACTTGAAAAAAACACTGGGTGGAATCTTTTATCTCTTTTATGGGAGTCCTTAAATATAATAAAATCACTTGACAACAGGGATGCTCAGTTTTGCTGGCCCTGCTTTGAATCTGCACCGAGCCCTGGCAGTCAATACTGACCCCTACTCGCCCAGAGCACGGGAGTGCTGAAGAAGACACGAGTAGCTGCAAGTGTTGGTAGCTACGCTGTGGTTTCGGAGGAACACGGTTCTAAAAGATACATGTAGTTCGAATCTGGCTTCCTCTATAATCAAAACATGTTGTTTCATCTGCAAAACATCAAGAAGCTCAGAACAATGCTTACGCTTTTCCACCACAATGGCCCAGTAAAAACTGTGTGTTTTAGGAAATCCAAAAATGACTAAGACTGCATTCATTTCTCTGCACCTGCTTTGAAGCATCAACAGGCTTGTTTACAACATTAAAATTCCCAAAATACTTACTTGTGGATGAAACAAGAATCCCGGGGAAGGTCTCAAGTATTTCTCTTTTAAAGCTTCCAGTGGGTCAGTTAACTTTCTTTTTTCTACTCTGTAAATGTTAAAATTAGATTTGCTTGTGATGAATCAGTCTCAGAAAATAGTAATCATACAGCTACTCATGTTTAAAATAGGCAATTATGCATCAAGTAATTTTTTTCTCAGAGATAATGCAAGGACAGTCAATACCCAGGTACAACTCATTACTGAGGTGGGGGTTGTGAATCGTCATTAAAGAGAGATGATACCATTTACATAGAGAATAATCCTATAAAAATAGGGAATAACCCATTTCAAAAGATTGGTAATAATTATAGCAGGAACCAATGATTAATTACTGAGCACTTTTACAAAGAAATAAGACAACAGAGCGTGCTCTCAACTCAGAGGAGTTCAAGGCAACAGAGCCTCGAGCAATGGGTCCCTTCTCGCCTGCCCATGCAGGACATCACAGCCACCACCCCAGAAATCTCTCGTGTGCAAGAGGGAGAAATCTGAGATGCCAGCAGCAAAGACTGCAATCTACTCATTCAGGCATTCAGGTAGCAAAACACAGCATGAGTTATTCAGAAATAGCGTGGAAATTTGGGGCTTTTGCTTTTTTTGTTACTGATGTGTATGGTTTAAGGGACAGAGCCTGTTGTCCACATGCAGATGTAACTCATGGCAAAGGAAGGTTCAGCAACACTGCCTCGTGCTACACTGCCAGAACTGGTACAGATTTCATTAAAATCACAGAATGGCTTGGGTTGGAAGGGACCTTAAGGATCATCTAGGTCCAACCCCCCCTGCTGTGGGCAGGGGAGTTTGTAATGCAATTTAATTAGTTTGTAATGCAGGGCCATAAAGGACGGATCATTATTTCCGCTGCTTCAGGCAGTTTAAATGAATATGATGCAAAGAAAACCTATGGTCTAATACAGATATCAATCTGGCATGAAATAAAACCATCCCACTAAATAGCATCATATCCTGTTTCTTCATAATGCAGACTTGCTGTCTTATGAACCAGCATTCTGCAAAAACTTTGCCCACAGCATTCCTTTTTCAGATAAAGTAAGAAGTTAACATAATTTACCTGGCAATAACCTTCTTTTTTTAACAATAGGCTGTAAAATCAGTCATTTATATTACAGACAAATATTTTTATGGCTAGTATTTCTCTAAACTAATTTAGATGCATGACTTTGGCTGGTTACAGAAAGGGCAAGGGGGCTGATGTACAGAGGATGCAGGTGAAACTGAGATCCCAGTGAGATCCATCCAGGCTCTACTGGGAAACACCAGGAGGTCTGGATTTTACCACTGGTTTTTAAAGCCTCAGCTCACTGACAGCATCTGCTTGTTCACGTGTCAAAGCCAACAATGAGGCTCCCACTGATCTCAGGCAGATCCATGGCAGATCATTCCAGGCAGATCATGGATGGGGCTCTGAGCAACCTGGTCTAGTGGAAAGTGTCCTTGCCCATGGCAGGGGGTTGGAAGGAGATGATCTTTAAGTTCCCTTCCAACCCAAGCCTTTCTGTGATGACTCTGTGATTAAGCAGTCCACAGAGGAGGCTTTATACACACAAGGACGCTGTGCCTTCAATTCCATGAATGAAATGCCTGAAGAAATGAACCCACAACTCAAATAATGGTGAAAAAGGGTAGAAATCACTCTCAGTTTCCATGTTTTTAACCTGAGGACCAATGCTGTACTTATGAGATACTCCCACTGAATTCAAGAGCAACTAGCAAGGTGGAGTACAACAGGCACCCTGGGGAGATGCACTGTCAAATCCAGGGGAAACCAGTGATGTCAAATACACAGCAAATATACAAACATTCAATACTGATACCAATTCATTTATGGGTAAGAGAATACATTCATTTTCTGCATGTCAAGCTGTGCAGGTTAAACTAATGACTCTCAGCAGTGAGGGCAGTCATGAAGACTTGTTAACTGCAGCATTACCAGCCCTGGGGCTGGGTGGGAACAGCTGGGACGTGAGGTGGGATGAGCAGGTCAAAATGCAGCCTGGACCCCCTGCCATGCCCCCACAGTGGGATGGTGCCTCCAGGGACACTGGGAGAGGGCCAGGGCTGTGGCCCTGGCAAACCCAGCTGCCTGTCCCAAAGGATGCTGAAAGGCAGCAGACAGCCCGTTACCTGTAAATGGGATCCATGAAGAACGGGGTGGGCCTGGCGTGCTGCAAGGAGGACTCCGAAGCTTTCCTCTGCTCGAGGTCTCCTCCCTTCTTCTCTCCAAAGACATGGTTCTTCCGAGGCTCGGCTTGTTTCGTGCTGCTGGCTCGACTTCGGCTGCCCATGCTGAGATCCAGAGGCTGGTCCTGGCTGGCTGCACAGGGGGCTGCTGGCTTTGAGGGAATGGGAGTAAGTGGCTTCTCCTCCTTACGCTTCATGGTGAGGTCAAAGGGAGACTCAGAGCTTCCCTTTGGGATCTTCTTTATTTCACTGGGTGATTGGGGCTCCACTTTCAAGGGTAATGGTCTCAAGTCTCTATCAGGAAATGGATACATTGATTGAGAGAATGCTGGAAAAAACGGGAGGGGAAACATGGAAGGGTAAGGTAAGGCTCCGACTTTTTTGTCTTGCAGCCCCACAAGTCCTGTTGAACCAAAGTACTTTTCAGCAATAGAAGCAATAGCCTTTATAGAATCATTCACCGCTCCTGACACCGCAGTCTGCTCCTCTAAGGATGGTGAGAAAATGGAATGATTGCTGTGGTCTTTCTTATTATTTATTGACGCCAGGCTCTGCAGAGAGCTTACTTTGTCTTTGAACATTTTACCATTTTCTTTAAATTTCTCTTTCTCACTTTCAATGTCACTTTCCAGATCAGAGCCCGAGGTGGTTTCCAGGTCACTGCCACTGGGGGTACTGACATCGTCAAGGTCAAGGTCACTACTCTCTGACTGGTCACTGAGTTTCTCATGCGGCCTCTCTTCAGAGGACCCTTCTGGTTGAAGCTCCACTGGCTTATTCTCCCCTACTGGTGGTTGTTTATTTAGTGCCTTCAAAATATCCTGGGTGGCTGGCAGTATCTGAGGATTTGTCATGAGGGGACTTTGGCTTTTGTTTGTCTGATCTGCGCTCGGAAGTCCTTTAACAGGAGAACTAGTAGGTAGCAAAGGTGGCCTGTGGTACAAGCCTGAAGGAAACAGACCGGGGAAGCTAAAAGAAAATCCAGGAGCTGTTGGAAAGGTAAGACCAGCAGGATGCCTATTGGCTCCAAAATAGTCAGCAAGGCCCGGATTTGCATGATTCATATTAACCATGGACGTTTTATCCATAGCTGGGGTTCCAGGAAGAGAAATGCCTTGGCCAAAAAATCCTCCTGCTGCAAAATGGTTCTTGCCCTCACAAAATCTCCTGTGTTTATTTAAGGAAGACGTAGTGCTGAACATTTGTCCACAGTCTTTGCACTTGATTTGGGTTCTGCAATCAGCATGCATGCGCTTATGACGACAAAGGTTTGAAAACTGAGTATAGGATTTATGGCAGACCTCACCTGTATGTAAACAACAACAACAACAACACATCTCAGGCTTTGTGGTAATTGCCCCCACCCCCAAAACTGTGCAAATAACACCATTTTTTTACCCGCCAAATGCCAACGAGGAAGCCGCAGGGATAAGTCTGGGTGCACAAACGTACAAAAGCTATCTGTACTCTGCAAAGCAAGGCAGACAAACGTCTGAAGACAGCATCAAAACCCACTCCAACAACCCAGAAAAGGGTCTGGAATCTCTAAAAGACACGTTCTCCTTGTTTGCTCTTTGCTTTGCACGGTGTTGCACGGTCAGTACCGTTGTTCCACGTCGCATCAGCCCCCCAGAGCCCCACCAAGAGCCACGGCGCCGTGACCCTGTATGAACCCACAGAGCTCCTGTGTGAGAGCACAGGTGTCTTCGAATGACATCCACTCATGTCACTATTCCCATGTGGAAATTAGTCAATTAAAACAAATATTTGCAGGACCAGACAGAGATGGAGTTGCCTCACAGAGCTTTCAGCCTGTAAGACCACAAGGATAGGAAAGAGGTGAAGGAGGAGACAACCAGGTATAATCTTGATAACAAACAACACTTTTTTCCACTTACAATTAAAAATTTAATCTCATGGATGTCCAGGCTGGAGCCTGAGTAACCTCAGCCTAGTACTCTCATGTGTCCAAAGCATTTCTATTTGTGTAATGCATAGTCCTTACAGGTGCCTGTGATGCTGTAACTCTAAATTCCACATCTTAATAACTTTACTAGTGTTATATTGCTTATTTGCCCTTAGCACATGACAAAATACACTATGTTTCAAAAAAAACCCACATCTATTTAAGAATGAAGCTGCATTTATTTGCACGTCTGTTGCTCAATAAGAGCCCAACAGATTTCCTTTCAAACTTCTCTGGGATGAGAAATAGTTTCAGCCTCACAAAAGCAGAACTTGGAGAGAGCCTGGGACCACAGAGGGGAGCAGATCTACCTTGGGAACACAGACCTGATCTAGCCTGTGACACTCAGCACAGCTTCCAGCAACCACTGGCAGTAGCAGGAGGCTGGAAGTGCTCCTGGTGGCACAGAGTGAGACACTGCAAAGGGTCCATCGTGTCACTGATCCAAACGGGATTCTGCAGGTTCCTGATTTTTTGGCTGCTACAAATCTTAGGGTGAAAACTGGGACAACCACCAAGTTATACATTACAGTAGGGTTTGGAAGAGGGTAACACTCAGCTCCCCAGTGCCTTTTTATGTCCCCTTTCACCATCCTTTGGATTAGCAGGATAATTGGGCAAGTCTGAGTCTTGTGCTCTTCATTATGCTAAAATTTGCCTGTACCTCTGCACTACCTTGCTTCCAGTAGCTGTTTAAAAACAAGGCAGCAGCATTATCAGCAGTGTTATCCCTCTGCAATAAATCCTTTTTTCTTTTTTTTTTCCTTTTTTTTTCCAGCCAGGAAAAAGCATGTGGCCACTTTATTTTTATTTAATTTGTGTTATATCATAAACTCTCATCTTTCACACATCAAAGCCGCGCAACAATGCACATTGTGTATTCTGAGGGCTTTTTAACAATCATTTTCATGATTTGAGACAGTCTGACATAATTTACAATGGCTCTATTTTAAGCCTGCAAAGGAAACTGAATTGAATGTATCCCATCCTGCACTCTTGGTTCCCATGAACTGCAATCACGTCCTCTAACTTCCACTCGCACCGGGGCCCGCGCTAACCTTCCTGCTCCTCCGAATCTCTGCCCTTGAGAAACTTGACCACTTGTTGTCATCCCTTAACTGTTTACCTCTTCAGGAGGCTGCTTCATATCTCAGCAACAATGCTCCTATTGTTCCAGGGCCTGATCCTGCCCCATCCACCCTGCTCACATCCCACTGACATCCCCGGGACAATTCGTGGGGGCAGAGTGTGCAGAATTGGGCCCAAACACAGGAAATTTGCAATGCGGTAATTCAGGAAGAATGTTTGGTGCTGTGTGTATCAGTTAACTGTTCCTGCTGGAAATCTTCATTCACAAGGAGAGACCAGAAAGAGAAGAGAGAAAATCAAAAATATAAGGAAAAATAGAGAAGAAAAAATATGGAAGGGAAACAAAAAAGAGAGACACAAAGGATGAGGAGAGATTATTCTAGTTCCTTGAAAATGCTTGTTTTTCTCTTAAGTACTTTCTGTCCCTTTTAAAAAATATTTTAATTTTTTATTTGTCTATTTAACATAAAATATTTTCATTTAATATATTTATTAATACATTTTATTTAACATACTTATTATTATTTATTGGTGGGGTTTTGCAGTATGAAGCTCTGATTTTTCTGCTATTTTCTCCTATTTTTAACCTAATTGCAGGCATAAAAATTTCTGCTCCCACCTCCAAACTTCAGGATACAGAACCAGGCCCCTTACCTTCACTGTTGAGGTTTTGCACATTAAGCTCCCCCTGCTCCCATCATGTTGCTCACAGTTACCAAAATTAAACTGACCCAAATGGGGACATGAGTGTCGTATTCATAATTTTGCACAAGCTTCATCTTGCATATTATGAATCAACTCCTCTCCACGTGTAAAGCAGAAGAGACCATATATATTTTCCCAGACAAAAATATCTCAAATGGATGCATTTTCAAGGCTAGGCTAAGGCAGAATTAAAAATAAATCATGTTTTATGAATCTTTAATCTTCTGCAAGGTTGTGTGGAGGGTCTGCTTCTTACTGACATGACTTTATTTAAGACAAGGCTTTGCTCAGGTAGGCTGGAGTGGCAAGGGGGTGAAAAGGGGAGTATTGGCACAGATTTAGTCTTCCCAAAGTCTGGGAAGTTCTGCCTTAAATTATTATTATATAGTGTATATATTACATATCATATATATTTTATATATAGAGAGAGAGTATATATATAGTATATATATTATATATAGTGTATGTGTATATATATAAAAAGTATTAAATTATTATTGTCTGGTAATATATCCCAAAGTCAACAGAATCAAGAAATACTCAGCTCCGGAGACAAGCAAAAATATGCACTTAGAATTGAGAGATATCCTTACAGACTATTAAGGGAGATACAAATTCAACACTTCACTAAATGTATTTTCTCAGTTTTAAAGTTAAATTAAATCATTAATGGCAATACCATGAAAATATGTAAATATTTATCCTTACAATCTCAATCAAACAATTAACAGCTGTACCCAGGGTTTCACATTTCTGTGCATTGAAGTTACTTGGAACTCTTTAATGATGTGCTGCTTGCTCAAGGTGCCTTTTGCATTTAACAGGCATTCTGTTTAATCCATGGGCTAAAAAAAGGGCTGGCAAAGAAATTTTGGGCCCAGTTTGAAGCCCTGACTCCCTGGAGTAGTTTTACTCTCGGGGACTGTCACCTGAAGCCTGGATGATCCCAGCATCAGTGACAGGTACACCCAATGCCCCGCAGATTTTGGAGGAGACTCTGTCTAAACAGACTGTGCCACCTCCATGGATATTCCAAGGAGCCAGGACTCCTCAGTTTGTGTTCTAAGATCCACCTCCCTTTCATCACATGACTTAAACTTTAGTTGATGGTTACCAACTTTAACTGCTTCCATGAAGCAAAGCAGCAGAAGCTGGGTTTGATTTCACCTATTACACCTTACTACACCCTTTAAATCTCAGTGCCGTACTTTTAAGCAACTAACTTGTAAGGGAAGCTCCCCCTCTTGCAGCTTTTATTGCTCTACAGACCCTAGGTTTAACACAAACTCCCAATCTGGATCCCGAACTGCAAAAATTAATCTCATGCCGAAGCACGCTCTGTACCACCACTGTCTCTGGACCCCAAATTAGCCAGCAGTTAAGTTTGCATATTTTCTGCTTATTAAAAATAATTACTGTAAGTACTATTTTGAGTATGTTCAGTCTATTATGGCATGTGGTTTCTATTTGGGAGGCTGGAGGTTGTGCGAAGGCAGTGAGTAATTACCTTAGTGTTGGTGAGTTTTCACTCAAGCTTGGGCGGTGCACTGTAATAAGAGACAGTTGCCATAAACACACTGGTGCGAGTAAATCATGGTGTGTGGCCTCCTGGTGGAAAACAGATATCTGCTCTAGGTGACCCTACGTCCCTCTCATTGCTCGGCAAAGCCGACCAAACATGTGGTCTCCAAACCCTTTTGTTCTGCCGTTACGTGGCTCTTGTTTGCAGGTTGCTCAATGGGGTTTCATCCCTCACACTGTACCCGTGAAGAGTATCAGTTGCTGTTTTATCAGAATAAATAGCAACAAAGAGCATCTGAGAGATTATTTCATGTATGAGAGGTGCCACTTAGAGACTCTTATGCAAGGTGTTGCAACAGGACTATTTGAAGCCTTCCCACCTAACCAGAAGTTACTGTTTTCTAATTGAGTGTAATCACTTAACCTGTAATCAGCTTTAAAAATTATTAGTGATATTTAACATCGGGTCTATTTATATATTTTTCTCATTGAAAGAATCCAAATCAAAAGTATTATTAACCCAATGGCAGGCTACAGATTTTGCACAAATTAGTTGTTTAAGACAATACTCCTTTTCTGGAGAAATTATATGAGCTTGTGACCAATGGTTTTTCCAGCTGTGGTGCCAGTATTTAGGTAAATTATTGCTGAGAGTAGCAAAAGATTAAGAGGTCAAGAGGACAAGCAGGGGATGTGGTCACAAGGCACCTTTCAAGCCACAGCAGGTGCCTGAAAAGGCTGTGGTGGAGAGTAGCAGTACCAAGATTTTTTAAAATATTTTATGCCTGTGCTTCCCCAGTGAAAGGGAAAGACAGCAACCTGCACCCTTATCAAACACGGTCTGGCTCAGCAGCAAACACAATCCATGACACACTGAGGATCTGATTTAAGCCCAGTACAGAGTCAGGCTCACATCCAAGGCAAGTTTTATTGCTGGAGCAGCTGTTGGGAAACATCTAATAGCTCAACTCTGTACGTAAACTTGGGGCATGCAAAGGAGCCTCAAGCAGGGCAGCAAACTGCTCCGACTCAAACTCACTGCCTTCTGAGGTTTGTTTCCCAACTCCAGCAAAAGTCATGGCATCTGCTGTGGAGACTGTGGCGCAAAATAAACTCCCAAAGCAGGAAGGAGAGCAGCCAGCTCAGCACGGTTGCAAAGCAACGAGGCTGCGCAAGGCTGGCACACGGCTCCTTCTTGCTAAATCCCACCACTAGCTTTGCATCTGTGCGTGGAAAAACATCCCAGGGACAACAGGTACATTTGTGCAACATACAGTCTCTGCCTGAAAAGGAAAATCACATGAAAATAACTCTTTGCATTGGATAACAAATTACCCAGAACTCATTCAACTGCTCACAACCCACGCGACACCGGTGGGCAAGGCAGAGGGAGCAGAACACAACCTCCTGCTCGCAGCTCGCTCTGCTTTACAGCAAAAGAAACACTTAAACAAACACATTTAGTTGAAGACTTACATATAAAAGGTTTGACACTGCTGTGGATGTGTTTATGCTGTTTGAGGCCTGAAGAAGTGGCAAAGGTTTTGCCACACTCTGGACAAGCGTGAGCACGAGCCCCAACATGCTGGGAACGAATGTGCCTCTGAAGGTTGCTGGGGTCCGTGAAAACCTGCTAGGAAATGAGTACTGATTAACCAAGAAACTTGACTGTGGAAGAAGCCAGTTATTACAAGAGTCTTTTAAAATTCAAACCTTGGAGCTATTTTGGGGAGCACTTAGGATTAAAAACCTCCCTAATGGGCATCAGTGCGAGCTGTGCCTGCAGGATGGGGCCTCAGTTTCCCAGGATCAGCCAAGTATTGGGAGGATCTGTTAACCCCTTTGCAGCAAATGCATTTGACTTGCCATTAGACCTTCCACATTTGAGCTCAGGGACTTCATGGAAAACGTGTCAAAATGTGGCTGCTTGAAACCTCTAAGTATGACTGCAATAGAAATACTTTATATCAACAATGGAGTATGTGACAGTAAGAAATCCTGTACATAGTTCAGTCCCAGAAACCAGGGCTTGGTTGCATCTTGTAAACTCAACATAAATTCCCTTTACTGCAGCAAATCCACCTAAAACCAACTAGGTTCTTATGCAGAAGGCCCAAGCTTTGGGAATCTGATAAAAAGCAATGCAGAGCACCACACCCTATACAAATAATCCACACAGCAAGCCCAGTGCAGGGAAGTGACGGGAGATGCTCTAGAGGTGATCTGTGCTCATTTACTGCAGCGGGGGCCCATTGCCATTTCTGATATTGCTTTATATTGCAAAAGTGTCCTGAAATTTCTGGTCCCAACAGCTGGCACACAGCCTGGGGAAGTCTCCACCCTGTGTTTCACTGGGGTTTCTTGCCCCTCAGTGCCTCTCAGTGACCTTCACACCCCACCAATCCTCTCAGGCTGCCAAGCCCTGAGCTTAAGGGTGTTCAGCATCCTGCATCAGTGCTCACTTCAGACTCCACAGCCATGACCAAATCAAAAGGGGTAGAAAAAATAACATCTTTACAAAGTAGAAGTGTAAACCCTTGAAAAACCATCTGGAGCATGGAGCAGAAGCCCTGCACCCTCCTGCATCCCAGCCCAAGGCACCCCCACTTCCATGCTCCCGTGCATCCAGCAGCACAAGAAGTGCCAGGCAGCCTCCAAATTCACTGTACCTTGGCACAGTTCTCACACTCGTAGTGCTTCCCACTGTCGTGAGACATTTGGTGACGTATCAAGTTGGACTTCCAGTTGAAGGCTTTGGGGCACTGGTCACACTTGTACTCCCTCTCCTCGCTGTGTGACAGCATGTGCTTCTCCAGGCTGTGGAAACAGGAACAGGGCTCAGCAAGGTCTGTCACACACATGGGCTTATCAGTGGTTTATAGGAAGAGGAGAGAGCAGAGTGCATACTTAGAGCAAAAAAAATCAAAAATTTTAATAGCCCCAAAGGCCCAATCCTGACAGAAACAAGTTTCTGAACACCAGGCTCACCCCAGCCAGGAGGCAGAACCTCCTCCTCCCTACCAGAATAACACATCCTCTCATGTTTTGCCAGGCCACTTGCAAATGCTCCAGGAGATGCTGCTGCCATCTCTCCCTAAGGAGATTATTTCATGCACCTCTCAGTATTTCACTCTGGTAATTCTTCCCTGCAGTCTGAATTATTTCTACCTTATGACTTTCCCTCTAAACACACCTTGGATCCCACCACCTGCCATAAATCCGCTCCTTTGATGGGAGTCAATTTTTCTTACAGCAGGAATAGATGAGGAATAACACCTCTGGAGTAGGACAGGAGGAGTTTAAGATTTGGTACACTACAAATGAAGTCATTCTTGATGATTACTGTTAACTGTGTTCAACTGTGCAGTTGTCTAGTCATTAATTTCTAAGTGGTTTATTCAGTAGGATATTAAATGTCCACCTAATT
The DNA here is from genome assembly GCF_022539395.1 of Myiozetetes cayanensis. Taxonomy (NCBI): domain Eukaryota; kingdom Metazoa; phylum Chordata; class Aves; order Passeriformes; family Tyrannidae; genus Myiozetetes; species Myiozetetes cayanensis. Next base: position 19,950,261 of record NW_026086937.1, on the reverse strand, counting down.
TCTGTTGCATGCCTTTGAATTAATTTTTGTCTCTGAATTTTTATTATTCATTTGTAGTAAACATATATTTTTAAACACCTGTATTGCTTGGTCACAAACAGAGTCATAACTCACACTACTGCTTGGGGAAAGATTACTGCATAATGCAAGAGTAGGTCCACAGAAAAGCCATTGGAAACTGTGATTTTTAGCCCAGGATGCCCAACTGGATCAATCTATTCTCACATGAAGTTCCCAGTGATCTCTGCAGAATCAGTGACAAAATCTACTGGGGTTACAGTCTCGTTTGGGTTGTGCAGCCCCCATAGCAACCTCCATCCTCAGCCAAAGGCAATGGAAATACTTTCACCCTGTGGATGCTCTTACTTCTAACCCTCTCCTTCCTTTGGGGGGAAAAAATACTTCTGGCTTTTCCTCCTGATATTTTTATACCAACTGACTCTCCATCATGCACTAGTAAACAAAGTTTTCGTAAGACCCAGAGAGATTCTTGTCCCTGGCTCTGGCACCAGCTCCCTGACCCTGCTGCAGCTCCAGGACTCCCCATCAGCACTGGGCACTCCTGGACCCAACACCTCCATCTTCCTGCTCAGCTATTTCTTCATGTAGTTACTTCCCCAGCCACAGCTCATTTGGGCCTTTTATTTTATATAATCTGGATATAGCACATTTTGGCTCTTTTCTGCTGTGAACTGTCTTTGTGGTGTATGAGCCTTTCAATAATTCAGGAGTTCAGAGAACGACTGCATTCCCTCTCATTTTTCACTCTTTCTCAGTGTACTGCCCATCTATTTATGATGACTCGTTCTTTGTTTTCTGCCCTTTCTCTTCAATATTTAATATTTTAAGCTAAATTTACATTTCCTCAATGATTCCCATATGTTAGATATCATCCTATGGCTCACAGGGAGAAAAGGACTTTTAACACCAAATAACATGCAAATGCAAAACCATTATGGACAAGAGTCCTACCTCATCCAAGCTGCTGGAAATCCTTCTGACTTGATCTGCCTCCATCAAATCAATCCCTCAGACTGAAAATTAGACAGGTGGAGCCACACACTGCTCAACATCAGTGGGTGAACAAGACCTTTTGCCTGCACAAATTCCTGCTCAGTGGGGTTGACCTAATACGTGGGGAGTGATGCTTGGCACATCGTATTTTAATTTTACTGTCACTAATTTTGTGGAAGTGAAAGGATCAGGTCAGATAATGCTGATCTGAGATGCACCATGTGATGCTGAGCCACCTCCAGTCCACCAAGAGGAGCAAAGGAGCTCTGCTTTGGGAGAGGGGGCTCTGTCTTGCAGAACGAGCACCTGGAGCCTCCAGGAGCAATTATCCAAAGGGACTAACCCTGGGCATGCAGAAATCCATGCTAAGCTCCCATAGACACCAAAACATCCTGAATCATGGACTAGTGAGGGTTTCTGTGAAACACACAAAATGCTCTAAATTGACAGGTCAGCATTTAAGTGGTCACGTGATTTTTAAGCAGTGCAAACAAACACACTGCCGCCCCAAAAAGGGCAGTTCACAGTCACTTCAACTGTGCCCACACAACGTGGAGAGGAAAGAAGACACTGTGGAAGTGTGGGAATCCAGCTGAGGCCATTAAACAACTTGCATCTACATTTTAAGCACCTACTCCTACCTTTGTAAGTCCGGGAAGACTTGGTCACACTCTTTGCACTCCTGGATTTCATGAACATCCTGCAGGTCATTCTCATTCTCAAGCTTCTTCTGGAAGTCCTCCTCCACCATGGAGAAGGCGGAGTGGGGGGTGCTGCAGGGGAACTTCTGGTGATCTACAAGCTCAGCCTTGGACTCGAAGAGCTGGTCACAATCCTCGCAGCGGTACTGACGCTCCTCTGGAACACAAGAGGGGTTGGGCACGGGGAGACCACATCAGTTTTCAGCCCTTTTTAACCACCATCCCATCAGGAGCTGGATGATGGTGTGGTTAAATGAAGAGTTATTCAGTTAAAAAGAGAAGAACCTCAAAAGAAAGAAGAATTCCTAAGAATGCTTTATAATAATGCTTTAATTCTATGACAGCACATTAACTGCCTGGGATCAAACAGGGATCCCTAACACAGGCTCAGGACAAAAGTCAGTGTGTTTATATACCATCCTAAATGGAACTAATTATATGAGGTCTAAGGTGGATCTCCAGTGGAGGCTGAAGGAAATGACTTAGACACAAATATCAGCATTTAAAATAGCCAAAAAGGTGTTAATAGTTTTTAAAAGCCTCTTCATTTCCATGAGTCCTTTTGCAGCACCCAACCCTGTTCGAGTAAGCCAGAGACACACAAAGTTGAGGTACTTGCTTTAAATTGCATAACATCAGTCATAATGTGCTCCTTATTGAAAATGAGTGTAAAAGATCCTACAGTGCTACTCTGGAGGGAATAGTGCTTTCCATTAATTAGCAATTCCTGCAAAAAGAATAGATTAGCTGAAGAAAATCCCCCAAAAAAACAAACTTGGAAAAGAGTATCCCGTGATTTTTTTTTTCTGGGTTTTCTACTGTTGGTCCACATGAGGAGCCAGACACTCTGGTCTGGTTCCAGATAAAAATGCCCAGAGGCTCTGAGTCAGAAAGGCACTGAGGAGTCTGGCTGAAATCTCCAATGTATGTACGTGGTTGCTACTTGACAGCTGAGCTGATCCAGAGAAAGCGTCACTGGGTTCTGTTCTTGGCTGTCCACAAGCAACACTTTGGCTCAGCCTGCTTCTAAATCAGCCCTGTGGGACATATTCCTGCATGTGACTGCAGAGATTTCCTCTGGTGTCATTTATACAATAGCTACTTGACCAAAGGGACTAGGCAGGGAAAACACTGTGCTGAAAAGGGGAACATCTTTAGCAATAACTAAACAAAGTTACCACTGGAGGAAAAAAAAAAAACACAAAACAAACACAAAACCAAATGGGAATGAATGAATACTCCCCACCTTTTTCTTAAGAGAACAAAAGATACTGCTTTAAATGTACAGGCAGCGAAGAAAGTGCAGACCTTGATACTTCCTGCCCCGGAAAAACCCCTGTGTACTGTCCTTGAATCCCTGAGAATTTGTAAAAATGTCCCTGTTGGCATAAACTGCAAACTACTGGATACCAAGCAGATATCCTAGACCCAGTTCCCACCGTGGCTGTATAACCCACTGCCTGACAGGCAGCACAGCAAAAGGAGCTTTTGGAGGTGGGGAACAAATCTCAGCAACAACTCAGGAGTGTCAGACCCAGAATCTGTGTGTGGGATGAGCACAAGGAGGAAGAATGGCTGAAAACATCCTCACAAGTGACAGCAACATTAACAGTCTCAGATTTTAAGAGCTGGACTCGATGATTCTTGTGGGTCCCTTCCAACTCAGAACATTCTGGGATTCTGTGGTTTTCTCTTTTCAAGGTAACAGCTGTTTGGCTAAGTGACAAAAAAGAACCTATAATCAGGGTCCATATATGTCTTGCAGGAGCAGCACAGCCTTGAGATAAGGACATGAACTCCTGCTCTTCTTTTGCAATACCCACAAAACAATCACATTTCAATCAGAAAGAGAGGGGCAGAAGATGGACAAATACAACCATGGACCAGCTCTCCTCCCTGGCTGCAGTAAAGTCATCCCAGATTTCAAAAGGATTCCAACAGAGGAGAAATCTCCTTAAATTCTGGCTTAATTTCAGTAATACTCTCTATTAGATGAAACAGTAAGAAGAGGCTAACCGTGGATGTCCGGAGCCATTGTCTCATGTGAATAATCTTCACTCTTCATGAACAGTAAGAGCTCCTCTCCTGGTTCAATATCTGCTACCACTCTGTAGAATATCTGGAAAACAAACAAAAAGAGAAAGCAATGAGCACCACAACAAGCAAAGAGGTATCAGCCACTGCTGGTGAGTGTTACAGACCAAAAACATGTGGTCAGAGCCTGCCCTGTTGTAGCGCTGCTGCTGGAGAGGTGCCCACTGCCTATGGCAGGTCTGCTCCTTCCAGCCCCAAAGCTGTTGTACTTTGGGCTCTGTGAGGACAGAAAGGACAAGTGCTTTCAACAGCCCCTGCTGCAAAATGAGCTGTGTGATGACTGCAGATATCACCAGCAACTTGTGTGTTGAGTTGTACCAAACCCGTGAGCAGAGTGGCCATAAAACATCCCTGAGTGATCCTTGGAAGGGGGAACTCCTGTTGCATTGGGAAAAGGTACTAAAGTAACTTTAATAGTTGGACTCGATGATCTTAGAGGTCTTTTCCAACCTTAATGGTTCTGTAATTCTAAAGCAGACATGCTGACACGCTGCTGGTTAAACCATAGACATCCATCCCCCATTCCAACCATCTACACAGTCCAGAAAGCTGTGAGGCTTATACAAACCAACGAGCCTGGTTATTCCTTAGCTTCAAATGGAAATCAAAGGAAAAATCAGTCCTGGATGAAGAAACACAGCGAGCAGCCAAAGCTGATGGTGGTGACTCTGGCCAGTGACCCCTCATACAGGTGCTACTGGGCTGTGGGAAAGAGCCCATCAGGGAGGCAGGAGGCTGTGGAGGAGGCAAAGGGGACACCCTCCCTTGGGTCCATGCACCAGAGGAAGCACACCCCAGCACCACGAGGCTCTGCCGAGAGGAAATTCCCAAAATCCATCTGGCTGCTTTCTGTCTCAGCAGGAAATGTGAAGAGCACTAAAAAGCTCCACGAAGCAGCTCAAATAAATATTAGTAACTTCCTCGGGCCTTGTTAAACAAAAACACATGACAGCTATATTTCCTATGCTAAAAAGTGATGTCTTTGCATTTTCTCAGACTGATGTACTTTTAAAGGTTTTGCTCCCAAACTCTTCAGCTCTCAACGCTCACTGCAACGCACTGGGAGAAAGGCAGAAAATCACCTGCGTTGTTCAAAGCCACACAGGTGCATCTGTCACAGGCAGGGACGGGTGTGTGAAGGTTTGTGGGTGCTTTCCTTGCCCATTTGCACATGGACCAGCACCATCAGCAGCCAGCACATACCGGTGTCCTCCAGGAGGTGGCCGTATAGCCTAATCGTTCCTTTCTGCACAAGCTATGCCCACAGATAAGGGCTCAATACCTAAAAACAACGAATTAAGTTGCATTTCCTCGGATTTGGATTTTTTTTCCCCTTCACCTTGTCCCAAAAGCCACTCTGGAGGAGCGTGCAGAGAGCAGTGGGCAGCTTGTCCCATCACCCCTCGGCAGGTGACAGAAGTGCTGACAAAACACATCAGGCACAAGGCACCCGTGCCACAACCCTCTGCTTGTGGCCAATTTTCCTCATGAAAACCAGGAGAAGGAGTTTATGTGCAGTGTGATCGGCCCAGGCTGCTCCTCCCTCCTCTTCCACACCACCCTCATCGAACCATCAGCTGGGGCTGCTTGGGCTTCCCCTTGGTCTTTCTTGTCGAGGGGATTTCAAACTCCACCGAGTATTTTGGAGGCCAAAAGAGCCATGGCAGGTTCTTGTGTCTCTTCCTGCAGCTGGATGAATGCCTGGTACCACAATCCCCTCTGGAGACAATGCCATCCTCGGTGCTGAAGGATGCAGGAATGCTCTGTGTGCTTTGGCGTGCTGGGGATGTGCTGGGGCAATGCAACAAGTGAAGCCAACTTCCACCTCCTGAAAATAAATCTGGTGACAGCGCCACATCCAGTGAATATCTTCTGCAAGTGATGTTTGTTTTTCCATTTATTAAGATAAATGCACTGAAAACTGGCTTTTTCTTTCCAGAAGCATAAGGGACTCCGCATATCTGAAAGGGAAGCTGCAGCTGGATCCGTGGAGGACAAGCTTGGCTGTTGCCTGGCTTTGGGTGGAAATAAAATGTGGAATAATAATATGTGCACACAGACCAGAGAGACTTTTGCAAACTTCCCTGTTGGGTGGAAGCAGGATCAGGACCACCACACAGCCAGGTGGGACTTCCACCATCCCAGACGGGCTGTGGTATTTAAAAGTAGCAGAGATGATCAAACTACCCATCAGAAACTCCTTGGCCAGCCCTTCTGCAGGAATGTTCCAAAAACTCCATGTTTTAGGTTGAGTGATTTTTCTTTATTTTGCAACTCAAGAGCCAAGTAGATTTCCAGCTCTGGCATTTACGTGTTATTATAATACTAACTATAATTATTATTAAAAATATTTTCTAAAATTTCTGTATGTATAAAAAAAACCTCACCTGCACTCACACTTTACACATCAATTTGCGTTGCAGTGAGAATCTAAAATAAAACATATCGAACTTTTAACCAAAACGGTCGTGCAGGTAAATTTAATCTGATTTTCAGAGTTGTCCTAACTACTTCACCAAAAAAACCTTGTTTTCTCACTCTTCTCACCTAAAACCTCCTGGAATTATCCTGTCTGAGAAAAACTGAGAAGCCAGCTGTTGCAATGAACCACATCACCTGAATTTTGAGGCAGCAGAAGTCTACTGAGGGCTGGTTATGGGGGGGTCCTGCAACACCCAGATGAGGAAGCTCAATTTCCCCTCAGACCTAAAGGTCTCCCTCAGGCTACCCATGTTTTGCAACTACAGCACCTCTACCGTGGGCAGTATTTTTTGTACTAGGAAATAGTAACAGAGAATAAGTGGATGTTTCAACTGCAAAGCTTGAGGATTTCTTGGGAGCAGTCCTGACTCTACTGTAATTAATGAAAGATTTTCATTTTCTGGACAGAACTTCTCCAGCCTTCCAGCCTTCCATTACCCAAATTTTTCAGGTTAACCTGTGCGAGTGTGCACCAGTCTGCCTCAAGATCGAGTATAGGAAGGGCTTCTGCACAGGAGAGGAGCAACGAGAGGAGGGGACAAAAAAAAAAATAAAAGCAAAGTCCAGATGCACATTTCACATGCCCTGGGATCAGCGGTGTGTGACTGCAGTTTATATAGGAAGAGCAAAATCGGATCCAGATCTGGAAACACTTTCAAAGTTCAGGGGGTCCGAGGTGAGGAGAAGTTGGGGGAGGCCTGGCTCATCAGTCCTCTGTGCCTGCCCCCACTGCAGGTCAGAGATCTCTGCTACCGAGCAGAAATAAAAGCTCCCAAACTGCAAAGCCGTAAAGGGAAAGAGGAGGAGGGGGGGGAGAAAAAAGGGAACACACACAATTTACTTTTAAATGGATGAATAAGGCCTCATTGTTATGAATCCCAGTTTACTTTTCCTGGTCAGGCACTTGAAATTTTATTTATGCTTAATAGACTGCGTTTGGCATGTGTAAAGATGACAGAAGCGTGAATTATGAACGACCTTCGACCTATTCAGGAAGTTGTAATAATTGCAATAATAGCGAAAACGCGCTCCCCGCGAGCTCGGCCGGGCCGTGCTGTGAAACACCCCGGCCATCCCCCTGCCCTGGCCAGCCCCACACCACTCTGCCTGCACCCCCTTCTGCTCCCTCACAGCACCCCCCCCGAGCCAGGAGGATTTAACTGAAGTTACATTTTAGGGGGAAAAGCGGCACTTTGGCCGATGAGCAAAGGCACCGGCTGCCAGGCACACATCAGCTGTGCCCCAAGGAGGAGCTGCGTTCTGGTGCACCCAACTAAACCCTGTGCACAACAGAGCCTTGGAAAACATCACACATGCTCTACTGCTGCCTGGGAAATTCAGCTCTTAGGGCAGGTGAGAGATGCTGCTCCGAGCCCGCTCGTACTTCAACGCCCAGCCCATGTATTGAACTCACGGCTCCCACCACGGGGGAAGGCACCCGGTGATTCTGCCCTGCCCCACACGGCTGCAAAGTAGGACAACTGAGCAGAGAATCCACTCTGTATGGGATGGAACAGAAGAGCCCAAAGGTGGATCGTTCCCTGGCAAACACCATCAGCACCCACAAAGCCCTGCACTGCTACTCCTGCACCAGCTGGACCGGGAGCCATGGGCACACCTATCCCAAACCTCATTTCCTTGCCGCCCTTGGAGGCTCTGGTGCTCCAGAGAGAGTGTGTCCTGAGTTGGGGCAGGAAAGTGAGTGCCTGTAGAGGCAGCCTGCACCCTGCCAACTGGCATTCACCCCTGTGCTGCTTCGGAGCAAGAGTGGAACTTGCCTGAAAAGCAAAACAAATTAAATGTCCAAAACTAATAATAAGCGTTATGTTTAAGGAGCCCCATCAAAAACAGGAATTATGCCCACCAGGAAAAGGAGAAGGACAAACAGATACATAACTTCACAACAAGCCCTAATTAAGAGTTTGAAAGGAAAAAAAAAACAAGAAAGGAAAAGGTTCAAATGGTGAAGCTTCAACTTTAGCTCCTGTGATGAACAACTTGTGCAGCTGGAGAACTGTGTGATGAAACCCGAGCCAGGTTCTTCTTGCCGTACTCAGGCAAATGATAAATTGAAACAAACCCGAGTTTTTTCAAGGGCTAATGTAGAGAAGCCCTGCCTGAAAGCTGTCCTGGGCCCAAAGAAAACTTTAGCAAAAATCCACAGGCAAAACTCAGCAAGTGCCTGCAGAGGCACGGGTGGGAGTTTGGTGGGGACAGAGGACCTCCCTTCACCCTGACGAGGTGGTGGGGAGCACCACCAGGACTAAGAATCCTTTCCTTCTTCGTTTCCAAAATGCCCCCAAATTGTCAAGTAGGATAGCCTGGAGGAAGGATGCTCCAGGAATCCCCATTTTTCCACCTTCCAAGGCAAAAGGTGCCTCCTGCTCCCTCAGAGCAAGGAGGGAACTGCAGGGTGCCTCTCTGCAGGACACCCTCCTCAGCCTCTTGGGGGCTGCAGGCCACCTCCCCAGAGCCATTCAGGTCTTCTTCCTTCATAGACACGTTTTAGCTTCTGTGAAAGACCCGGTTCCAGGTGAGAGGCTGCCACATCCAGCCAAGCTGCTCTGGTCCTGCAGAACCTTCCCCTTGGGGGGCACTAACTACTGACACCAGAACCCAACTCCTGTGTGCCCACTTGTTCTCCTGAGCTGACCTCACCACTCAGTTGCCCTCCAGCACTCATGAACCCTCACTAATGAACCACACAATGTCAAGCAAGGTGCAGGTGCGTCCTGGTTCTGTGGCTCTCCATAATCCTCTACACTCTGGCAAGCAGAGTAGTAGGATTTGAAAGCTCTCATCACAAAAAAAGGCATTTTTATTCAGAGACAGAGCACCTTATCCCTTGTATTAAACACGAATCATCAATAAAAACCTCATCACTTGGCAGAAATGGCAACAACTAGTTGCTGGGTTTGGCTCTAAACAGCTTATTTTAGGTCACATCAGGACAGTCCGACGCTAAGAGTGGTAACACCACCAGTGCATCAAATTCCAGATAACACAGGCAGTCGTAAAGCCCAGGCAGGAATTTCACCCACAGCCTGGGCTTTAACTGCAGCAAGTGGAAAAACACCAAGCAGCTCCTCATTCCACCAGCCCCAAGCTAACACATCCCTGCTCCACTGGAGACAGATTTTCAGTGGGAGCTGGATTAAGCTTTATTTGCTTAATAACTAACAAGTCATAGGAAGAATCGTGGCAGAATAGGGCCCCATATGAGCTCAGCGTGTGTGTGCCCTCCTGACCCACAACAGCCAAAACCTTAATTTCACTCTCCTGACAACAAAGCCTCAAAACTATTCCTTAAATACACAACTTTTGCAGGTGGCTGTGCAAGGAGCCTCTGCCCGCCACGGAGGGGGGGCCGCGGCCGTAAAACCTGAAACATGAGGCTGTGCCTGCAGATTAGAAAAGTTTGTAAAACGTGTAAGATGGGATCAGATCTGGTGGAACCTACAGCAGTAGGTTCGCTCCTGTAAGTTTATATCACTGACATCGGGCACGTTGTTAAGGGTGTGATACTACTGGTTTTTCTCCCTCTGCAGAGGCACATACTTGAGTATAAGGAAAGAAAACAAAGCACACACAAAAAAAAACCCCACCAAAAACCTATTTCAGCACGCACAGCAAGCTAAAACCTCAGTAAAGTGATCTGAGCCGCTCTGAGTTTTCCATGGACAAACCAAAGGGAGTCTTCAGGAGCTGCTTTGTTAGGGGGGGAAGAGACCTGGAAGCTCAGGGCACTTTCACAGCAGTATGTGGGCTGTATCGCTGTCAGAACGCTGCGAGCAATGAGCAAGATAAAAACAATATTCAGGTGTTTTAACTTCAACACCAACAACGTCTCTTAAAAGTAAAAAAAAAGGTAAAAAAATAAATTATTTTTTTAGAGCTTGAAGGTGACCGTGATCCCAGCCTGGAATGTGTGACAGCCCTTGCCATGCCACTGCCATAGTCACTGCTGGATTTGCAACTGCACTTTCATTAACGTACATCTTTAAAAATAATGCTTTAGCTGGGCTGACAGCGCCGCCAGAAAGCCTAACAGGGTTAATCGTTCTGAAGTCATTAAAAAGTTGAACTAATAGATATTTAATGATAACAGAGGGGAGTCATCCAAGTTAGCAGAAACTGCTCTTGAATCCTCACTGACTCTGAGCTGAAAAAATGCATTCCAGGGCAAGAACAGGGACAAGACTCTGTGCAGCCCTGCACATGCTGTAGTCTCTTTGGGGAAAGGAAAAAAACAAGAGTGCCCTGTTTGTGGAATTTGATTATTCATATCCATCTTGAATTACACATGTTCAGGTTAGATTGAGTATGACAGGAGATAATAGGAAGACAGAAAAAAGAAATCTTAGATCAATCTCATTTGAAATAATAAAAAAAAACCAAACCAGCAACAACAACAAAAAAAAAGCAGCTTTTAAACTCTACTCCATCTGCAATCAAATGAAACATGAGTTGCATCCAGCGTGCATGTTTTGACTGCATCCCACCATTATCGAGCTGTTCATCTCAGCAAAGCTCATTTATACACTCATAAGAAAGAGCCCAGGCCTTTTGTAAAGTTGATCCTAAGTGATGAAACCTAACCTCAGCCGTGAGTCAGGGGGTGGGGTGGTATGTCTCTGAAAAAACTCTAATAGAGAAAATGACAAAAAATGTTTTCCTTTCACTCTTTTTGTTAAATACAGCAGGTAGAACGCAGCAGAGTGACTGCATTACACATCGCCCTGAGTTCATCTAAATCCTGCCTCAAGCAGTCTGGGAATCATACCTGTCTGTCAGTCAAGCTTGAATTTAGTAGTATAAACTTGTGGGCAGCATGAGCCTGGGAGCGCTGGCAGGATCTTTTACTTTCTCAGGTAGAGCCCAATGTTTGCTTGTGAATTTTACAGATGAGTTGAAGCAATTAGACGTGAACAATTACTGCTGATCGAGTGTCTGTGCCTCGGGAGCGAGCAGCGTCCCTGCAGCGGGGATGGGATGCTCCCCGGGCACCCAGGGTTGCTGAGGTGCTTTGTATTCCTGGGGGAAGAAGGCAGAACTGGGGTGTCCCCTCACCAGGGTGTCCCCCTACCCCTGCACCCAGTACTGGTTGTGGCTCCAGCTGAGCTGGGGTCTCTTGTCCCAGGTGGGTTGCATCACTCCTTCCCTCCAGCTCTAGCTACAACCACCGATACACATCCTCAGCTCCAGCTTATTTTTATTTTCCCTTTTTTTTTCCCCATCTTTTTCTCCCCCCCCCCCCACTTCTTTCCAGGAGCTACTGAGGCCCAGTGACCCCCTGACAGCCCCACTCAGTCTATACATGCACGCTCAGCCCTGACTTGCATTTGTCACTCCTCGTACACACGCGCACGTTTGGCCATGTAACGTCCATTTCCCAGTTTGCCTTCCTATTATATTTTATATTACCTCTGGTGAGTTTGTGCCAGAAGAAAGCAGAAGGAGGAGCTGCTAGAAAGGGGTTTTTCGCTTTAAGATTCGAGAGCACATTTTTAGCATTAACTTTTTAGGCTCTGGTCATAAAACGCTGGGAGTACGCGGATGATTCTGTGGGTAAATGTGCAGCGTTTCCAGAGGGCCAAATGGACAACAATCCCTTGCTGACAGCACCCAGCTCACAACATGCTACTTGAAAGACAACCAAACCCTAATTTGCAAATCTCAGCAACAAAAAGCTATAAAAATATGGAATTATGAACAGCACGATACTGTGCAAAATAAATAACAAGCCTCCAGTGAATGAAAGAAATTATTGGCAGCAGCACAGCCACCATTACCAAATGTCAGAAATGTAAACACTAAAAAAAAGAGAAAGTTAAAAGCGCCATGACTTTCCTTCCAAAAACATCAAGGCACGGGTGCGTGTCTGTGTTGCGGAGGGAGATGCTGATGCCTCAGCCTCATGTGCATTTGCAGTTGCAGATCCCCAATTCCAACCCAAAGACAGCGAGTCGCTTTGACCAATGCACGTGATCCCACTTCTGATCTTCCCTATCTACGCCAGCTCCTACTAAAATGCAATATATTTGAATTTGTTGTTCCAAACGATCTATATAGTTTCCTTTTCCTATCACTCTTCCATAAATGACCTGCGCTGAATTTATCATTTTTCAGCATAAAGCGTATTTCAGCTGGGAAAACGTATCTTGCATTTGCTAATAATCTTTATGGTTTCTTTAGTTAAACCAGCTGCTGTATGAAAAGGAAATTATCTCTCGGTCGGCTGGCTCGTTCTGTGCTACATGTGCTCAGGGCTGAACTGGAAAAGTTGAAAATTAAAAAGATCTTCTCTCACGATTGAGAAAGTTATTTAAACCTGTTTTAATCAGCTATCTTGCATGAGTGAAATATGTAACGCTGGGCTGGAAATAGCAGGCTGTCTCACATTCATTTCCTATACGTAAGGAATTTGATTAGAAAGAATGATTTCTAATTGAAGCTTTGTGTCTGGTTGTGATTCTTCTTTCAGTACTGTCAGGGCAATTAAATCAGCTAAAGATAATCTTTAACATTCACCTGATGCAGTTAATTAAGGGGGGGGAAATGAAACACTGATTAAATGAATCGAATCCTATGTTGCAGGTAGCAAAGTTTAAATTGGAAACAAGAATTCACAACCATTTGCTTTGCTATTTTAGATATTTCACTTCAAAGAAGCAAAGCTTCCTTAACCTAACTTTACCCATTAAAATATTTCATAATGCTATGTATTATCCGCCAGACAAAAGCGAACCCTGATTTAAGAAACACCTAATAACTCATCAGCATAATTGAAAACAAAATGCTTTACTGTGTCCTTCCTCTGCCTATATCAGCCTTTTTCCAACACACAAGGATAAATTATGTTTCAGCCCAACAAAGAGTGGGTTTAAGTGTAATAAATGCAAAGAAAACCACCGAAGACCCTGATTCAGCATATGAGTTCCAGCGAAGTGCATGGAAAGGCACAATAACATCCATGCACGTGTGCATTCAAATCCAAAACCCCACACATGCAACTACATTGGTAACATCACCACTTTTGTGCCTTCCCCTCCACTCTTGCCATTACATTTATGTTACAGCTTCCGATCAACTCAATGGTTTAAGGGAGCAATCCAAGAGGACTGGAACAGGAGCCAGAAAACGCTGCTAATTCAAAATCAGCAAACGCTGGCTTTTTACTCCTAAGAAAGCAGTCACAATTTTTATCAGGCGTAAGACAATAAAAAAATCATTTATGAATTAAACAACACTGTGAAAAATAGAAAATTCGTATTTTCTATCACCCATAATCAAAATTATTCCATTCTGCCTTTCCCATCTGTCCCTTATCTTTTGCCATAACAGTAAACAGGCCAAAAGCTGTTGTGAATTGATTTTTTTTTTGCATTGACACCTTAAAGTTCCTTAAAAAAATAAGTCCAGAAAGTGAACACCACGTACCTGATCACCTATTTGACATGCAACAAGGTTGTGCTGATTGTAGCATCCAGCAAACTTGATATATTTGAGCCAGTTTCCTACATCTGGTTGACTGGCATCTATGCAGAACTTCACATTGCAAAACTCATCCAAGATCTAAAAAGAAGAATATGAAAGAGTAAATCTTTCTGTTGCTGGCTGGGTGTAGTAATCAAAAGATAAATCACAGGTTTCTGGATAAACAAACGGATAATAACAAAAATAATAATAATAATATAGGTGTGCTTCTTCAGAAATATGCTTCCCTGGTGAGATTTTTTTTTTAAGAATGGTCAGAATACATACATAATTATAAAAGGACAACAAACGTTCTGAAAAATATCTTGAGAAACATATACAGGTAATTGAGATGCCTAAATTATGGCTATGAAACACTATGTTAATTTAAAATGGATCTGATTTTCTATGCATTCATCAATGACTACATTTGAAATTATGATTTTAATTAAATATGATTCTGCCAGGAATATAACAAAAATTATTAAAATAGATGGTGTTGGCTTCATTTGAAGTTTCTGGTTTTTTTCAGAATTTACTTTGTTTGCAGCTCGCATTTAGAATTTTCAGATTTGTTGCTCTGAACCAAACTTTATTTGGTACACAGAGTTATTTATCTTGTTTTAATATTACACTTCCCAAACAGTCCTGTGCAACACTTAAATCCCTCCCCCTAATTGAAGCAAATAACAAAACTCCTTATGTCAAAATAAAAGAGAATAAATGAAGAACAATGTAAACACTCATGCAAACCATGGCAGAATTCAATACACACCAATAAACGGTTCCAATTATGCAGACAATAAACAAATATAATGAGACTGCTCGTGGACAAGCTAAAGAGGATGTTCTATTCTAATATTATGACAAATTACTAATCGTTACAGCGGGCTGAATATCATTATTTTCAATCTTTACCATCGGCCTATCCCAAACTTCCCAGAGCATCCCAGGGAGCTCACTGTTAAACTTTAACTTCTCCGGCTTGGCACGGGCATCAGCCATCCCGTTTTATTAGGAAAATAAAAGGAAACAACCTTAAAACGCCCCAAACGAAAAGCGAAAGGGGAGGGAGGCTGCGCCCCGCCGGGAAGCGCCTGGACCCGCGGCCGGAGCGGGCGCTGCCGGTGCTCGGTCACCGGGAGCCCACGGAAGTTCCTGCCCCGGGATCACGGCCGGGCATTAAACGCGCTGTGCCCGCGGGGCCAGCCCGGGACAGCGCAGGGACAGCGGGGGCTGCCCAGGTCACGGCCCCCGCCGCCCTCCCGGGACCGAGATGATCGGGATGCTCGGGATAGGGCCCGTCCGTGCGGTGGGGGTGCGGTGGGTGCGCGCAGCCCGCCGAGGCTGCCGAGCATCGCCCCGCCGCACCCGGGTGTCTCCTCTCGTCCCCCACAAAAGAAGGGGGAAAACCTTAAGCCCACAGCCCCCCAGACCATCGCGCCCGAACGAGGCGCGCTCGGTCCCCGCGGGCGCGCACGCTGCCCCGCCGCCCGCACCTCCGCCTCGGTTGTGGATGGGGGGGACATCCAATTTTCCCTTTCAAAGCAACCCGCGAGGAGGGGAGGGGGGGTCACCCCCCTCCCCGGGGCGGCGGAGGAGGGTCTGCCCCGGGGCCGGCGGCACCGACGGGGCAAGGCGGCCCCGTCCCGCGGGGCTGGGGCAGCGCCGCCGCCGCGCTCGCCGCTCTTACCTTGTGTCGCCGGGAGCCCGCGGGGGCAGGGAGGGGGGAGAGGGACAAATATCCTTCAGGCGGCTGGAAGCAACATCTCGGCGCTAAAGGCGGGCGGAGGCCGCGGCCGTCGGGGTCCAGGACAGCGGCGGGCGCGGCGCGGGGCGCTCCACCATGTGCGGGGGCGGCGGGGCCGGGGCGGGGGCTGCCGGCCCCGGAGGGCTCAGCGGCGGCGGGGCTCGGCGGGTTCCTGCCGGCTCGCCATCACCGTCCCCTTTCGGCCCCTCCTGGTCTTATCGGTTGGTTTTGGGGGGGGGAGGAGGAGGTGGTGTGCGAAGAAAGTTATCGAGGAAGGGGGAGGAAGGAGAGGAAAAAAAAAAAAAGAAAAGAAACACCCCAAACCCTCACACAAGTCTCTTCAAGGAAGGGGGGTGCGGAAAGAAAAAAAAAAAGAAAATGAAAAACAACAACAACAAACCCCACCGCTCACCGCTCAACAAAACAAACTTCTTTCACTTCTCCGCCGGGGATGGGAGAAAAGTGAGTGCGTAGGAGGGCGGGCGGGCGGGCGGTCGGATCTCCCTCCCCACCCCCGCAGCCTGCCCGCGGCGCTGCTTCCCGCCGCACCCCGGGCAGCGCCCGGCCCGGCCCGGCCCGGCGCGGCCCTGCCCGCCCCCTCCCCGCCCACCCCGTCGGGCCGTGCCCGCCCGCCGCTCCCCCTCCGGGCACTGTCTCTTTAAAGCGGGGCAGCCCCGGCCGCTCCGGCCGCCTTTCCCCCCCGTCCTGCGCGGCCCCCCCGGCCCGGGCGGCGGCGGCGCTCCCGGCGCGCTTAAAGCGACAGCGGCCCCGCGGCCGGGGGTCACCGCCAGGTCGCGGCGGAGCGGCCCCTCCGCGGGGGCGGCCCCCGCAAACCCCCGGCCGCATCCCCCGCCCGGGGCCGGCGGTCCGCGGCGGTGCCCCGGGGCCCTCGCCCCGCTCGCCTCTTATTTATTCGCCGCTCGCCCCCGCAGCCCCGAGCGGGAGTCGCGCCTCGCTCGCCCCGACGGCTTCTCCCGTCTGTCGCTCCGGGAGCCGGCGCGTTAACCCGAGTTCTTCCCGTCATCGCGTCCCTCTGGTTATTAATAACAATTTTTAATGAAATGCAACCTTTTTTTTTTTTTTAACCGGCCAATTTTCCCGACGACCTCCCCCCTATTTGGTGCCGCGGAACCACCTCCACGTTTGCCGGCGCTTTCTAAAACGATTCTTATTTTTTCCCCCCCCCTTTATTTCTTTGGTAACGAATCCCGTGAATGGAGCGGCGGGAGGCCGGGCTCTACCTGCCGGCGGGGGCGGCGGGCCGGGCCCGCTCCCGCTCCCACCCGCGGGGCAGCGCAGCCCCCGCCCCGGTGCGGGGCTCTCTGGGCTCCGCAAATGGACCCGAAGTCGCGCAAACCCGCAAACATCCGCAAAAGTTTGGGACAGCTCTCATTACGGCGAGATCTACGTACATCTGTGTGTTTTGGGAAGAGGGCAAGGAAAAAGAAAACTAGGAGTGCTGAGCTGTATCTCTTATTGCACCATCCAGAAGTGCCACCCACTTTTTTTTTTTTTTTTAACGTGCATATATATTTTTCAGACTGAAAGTGGATTTTTCTTCCCCGGGGGGCCGAAAGGGGCTGGGGAAGGAGCACGGGGGGAGGGCGAGAAGCCGGGTGACAGGAGATGCTGATGGATTTGTCTCAGCGGCCCGTTATCTGTGACATTGACCTGTTAGCTCAGATAATGGCTATTGTCCGAGGGGAGAGAGATGAGGGAAAAAAAAAAAAACCAAGAAAAAAATAAAACCAAACCTCAGTAGTAGTAGGTAGGACAGGAAAAAAAAATTAACGAAAAAAAAAATCCTTTGTCAATAACCTCAAAAAACGCGGTGGGAGATTCCCAGAGCGCCCGGGCCTGGGAACCGGCGCCCGCCCGGTGTGCGGGGCCGCGGGTTCCTGCCCTCCCTCCTCTCCCCATTGTTGGGGATTTTTTTTTTCCTTCTTATTTTTTTCTCCCTCTCTCTCTCTTTTACCTTTTTTTTTTTTTTTTTTTTTTAATTTAGCCATAAATTGGCCCGGCTCGCGCTATGAGCTGTTCTATTTTCTCCCTGTCAGGATGAGGGATTTGCTTTATGATGCATTGTGTATTAAATACAAGTAATCTGGGAAACTGATTGCTCGAGCCCATCGGCCTGATCAGAGCCCCCGATAGGAGCCGGAGACCCCCCCCTTACTCCCCCCGCTCCCCTCCGCTGTGCCACAAAGGGAGGAAACGCGGGTGGATAAACAAAAGGGGCTCCCGGTACCGGCGGAGCGGGGCTGGTCCGCACCGGGGCTCCGCCGCCGCTGGGTGGCGATCGCCGCCGGGGAAAACCCGCTTTTTGGGGGGAAAACCCCCTTTTTTAGTAATTCCCCTCCATGCAGCACTCCCGGCGGCTCCCTCCAGCCGGGTGGAGGGGAGCGCGGCCCGAGGAGGAGGAGGAGGAGGAGGAGGAGGAAGAGGAGGGGGAGGAAGGTACAACCCCCCAGCTGGAGGGGTTCGCGGCTGGGGAGGTGCGGGGGGTCAGCCTGGCCCCGCCGCCGGTCGGGACCTCCAACATCCCGGTGCAGGGATGCGGATACACACATCAACACACCTCGGTGTGTTTCTTTTTTTTTCCTCGTTTCAACCTTTTAAACATCTCTGTCGCCTTTCCCCTCGGTTCGGTGGGTGCTTCAAGAGGCCCGAATATTTCCACAGGGTCCCTTTGGCAATTGTTTATTTAAAACAAGTCGCTCTATTAGTGGAGCAGTCAGGAGTTAGTACTCCAGTCTGCTAGTAATCCCCACCAGGCTGTAAACTGATGCCTCTTTTAAGCCTTTAACTTCACGGTCGTCCCAGAAGTAAAAGTTCTCCTAATGGAGACCCTATGGGCATCGTGCATTCCAGCACATCATTAAAGCAAAGCAAAGCAGCTCGGCCACAGCCAGATGAAATAACGGCACTGTCCACGTTTAATGGGCTTCCTGGGGCCAAACTCTGCCGAGGACAATGGGGAAAAATCAGACAAGTCGCTGGTGATTTTTTAAATACCATAAATGTTCATATTAGGCTTAATATTATCCTTATGTTTATAGACAAGCCACTTCACAACCTCCTTTTTAAGTGGGGTTTAATATTATATTTCTCAAGGTGACTAAATACAACATTGAGCATCCTGACTAACACTGCGGGGAGTGTTTGAAATACCGGGTGAGTGCATCAAACGGCGAGAGAGAAAGGGAAAGGAAAAGCAAAGCGAAACAAAACGCAGAAAACAACAGCTTTCTGACATATCCAAAGGCTCCGGGACAGACCCAGGAAACCACGGCAAGCAGGAAAGGCGACACAGTTTCTGCATGTCAATTCCTCCCACCCCGTGTTGTGGATGTCAACTTAGGGAAAAAAAAATAAAATCAAGCGAAAAACACAAGTGTTGCTGCCCATTTCAGGGGGAAGATTTGTATCGCTTCCAGCCCTTGAAGAAGGAGTGGGGTGGGCATCGTGATGCCTCCCACACTGGTGCCCTGTCCCTGCCCGCCCCTCCTGCACTCTACACGCTGCCAGTCTCATCCCTCCCAGCCAAAAGGCGGTTTTCACGCGAGGGAGAGGAGGGGAAAATTAAAGGTAAAAAAAAAAATGTAAATAAAAAAATTTCCCTCGGTCTGGAAATGGGCCCAACTGAAAGCATGTTAATCTCCACCTCAGTAATTTGGTTCTCCTGGAGAAGACAGAAGCCCTGCTGCTGTGCCCTGCACTTCATAAATCACGTCTTTATGTGGACAAGGTCAGGGCACCTAACAGCTCAGACATGGGCCTTTGCAGTGGCTCGGAGGGCTCCGGCATGTTTATTCTCTCGCACAGATCTCCGAGGAGCAGTCCAGCACGCTTCTAATTACTTTTGATTATTTTCATTTGCTCGGGTCAGGCTGGCTTTGCCGGCACTGCTGGAGGGTGGGTTTCCTTCCCCCCAGCCCGGCTGTGGGATGCAGGGGGATCAGTGCTTTCCTGCCTCCAGAACCCCTTTCCCCAGGGCAGCGCAGGGCTCTGGGGATCCTTGGGGCTCTCCCCACCAGCAGAGGTGGTCCCCTTTTGGCAGCGAAGCCCAGAACCTCCAGCTGAGTTAGGGACCCCCATAACTGTCTCCTCCTCATAGCCACGTAGCGAGGGGCATTAACTGGTGTGAAAGGAGGAGTGTGCAAAAAAACACACACCCTCCCTGCTGAAAATACCGACTGCCTTCAGGGGAACAAAAATAAACCCCAAATCCTTGCAAAAAAGTTAGAGTGGTGCCTGTGCAGGCAATAAAAAAAAGTTGAAGGACCATGGTGATTCCTGTGGGAACAGAGCTGTGCTCAGGGAGCTGCAGAGCACACACACAGCTCCCAGCCACACAAAGAGGCAGCGGGTGTTTAGGTTCACACTCTGACTGCTGCAAGAATCCCCCCTGGCACAGCACAATCCATAGGGAATTCATGGTGCCATGGCACACCTGAGTGATGCTCCAGCATTGTCAGAGTTCAGGTGTGGGTGAAGCCATCCCCACACTCCCATGGGCACTGCTGCCCACTTGCACCCCCTCTTATGGTCTGTGACAGCACAATGCTGCTACTGGCACAAGCCAAACAACTATCCAAGTACTGAGCAGAAAGGCACCACTTTCCTATCAAACTCTGGACTTTAAAGTAGCATATTCCTTTGTACCCTGAGCCCCCACCCTGCTCATCTGCCATTGTCCTGGTGTGTGTGACCCCAGCAGACCTGCAGCCCTGCTGTCCTGCAGCCATATGTGCCAGTGGCTCCATCACATCCCAATGGTCCAAGTCTCCCTGTGGGTGTGGGTCATGGCTGATGGATGAGAGGAAACTTCCCGAGCAGGGGCTGCCTGGCAGGAAGGAGTTTTCTGGCAGATGCTGAGCTGTGCTGCTGGGGTTCAAGCCTGAATCTTTTTGGACCTCAGGTGTTACTGCACAATAGGAGAAGGAAAATCGCAGAAGATTTACCATCTCCATCAATAAGGAAGATGTAAAAATGAGTCACTGACTAGTATCCAACTGCCTGGGTGATTTTACTCCTGCCTTGGGAAGGAGACCCTGAAGAAACTGCCCTTCCTTGCAGCAGGACAAGATGTTTGCCTTACTGCAAATAAGCAATGGCCCTCGCAGCACACCCGAAAATTTAATGCTGAGGGATGCAGTGCTGCTTATCCATCCCCTTCTGTGAGCACACTCCTTGCAGTGGGAAAAAATCTCCTCGTTTTCCTCCTCCAAACCTTCCCTTAGGTATCCCTGCCAAGGCGCGTGTTCTGGCGCCGGGTGCTGAGGACTGTTGCTGTTTTCCTTTGTAGTGTTCATTACTTCCATTACAGAAGAGTCTGGAAGCCTCCAAATCCAGCCAGGGCCCTTCTCACACTCAGGGTTTCTGTACCTGCAGGGTGAGACAGTCCCTGCTGGGTGAGTTTGGCATGAGTTTGGCTACAATAAAAGTCGGGGGAGAAACCTGCATTATCCAGCTTGTCTTAGCACCTACTAGAGACAGGGCACTGCGAGGCTGCAGCTGACTGATGTGGCTGTTGGCCTCCTCTCCAGCCAGAAGCTGTGCTTTCCTGTGCTCCACCTTTCTCATGTTTTGAAAGAAAGCCAAAACTCTGGAGAATCTGGGAAACTCCATTGGCAATGCCCTTATTCTGCATCTCCCCCATCATGTGCTTGGCAGCCTGGAAGGCTCTTTTCTTTCTTAACCATCCAAAGAGTAAGACCTTGAGCTTGGTCCTCTAAATACTACCAACATGATTAAAAAAAGCCACCTGTTTTGGTTTTTTTTTTAATCACTTTGTCATTCATCCTTGCTGAAATACAACGGAGTAAACCTCTCAGGTTTATACCCACTCCTGCTTCCTACAATTTGCTTATCCAGAGATGGAGCAACGGGACCCATGGAGCAGACAGAGGCTCCCACCTGATGTAGCCACTGTTTCTCTGCCTAAAAACACAACATTTTGCATAGGCTGCTCTAAAAATGGAAAATCCCTAAAAAACACTCCCTGAGAAGGCGCAATACCCATGAAATAGGAAGCACAGTATAAGGATTTTGCAGACTTCCTTTGTATGTATGTGCATAAGAATTCAATAAAGTTCCATTAACTCTCCATTTCTTCCAAATTTTTAATTTTCAAGCTTTCTCATCTGACAAAAAAATCTGATGGTCTGCTTTGGAAGACTTCTTCCAGACCCAGAGCTCTCATGGCATGGGAAGAGCCACTCAAGGAGGGCATGTGGCAGCAAGTCCCTGGGAGCCATTTGGGTCTAGGCCCTATCCAGAATCTGACAACAGAATATACAAACCAAAAGGATGGAAAAGAAAATACAGAATCAGGGAAAACTCCAGGACAATAGAGATTGAAAGGGTTAAACAACAGAACTTTACAAAACTAGAATTAATGTGATGTATAACAGGTAATTCTATTTTAATAATCAATTTTAGGAGTGACTGGCTATTTTCAAAGCATTCCTATTGTAGCCAAAGCTTTAACTAGGCGTACAAGAGTGGGCATAAACACCTGTGGACTTTATAAGAGTAAGAAGCAATTTATCACCCAATAAAATGTCAAACACTCATTTTAAAATTTTCAGGTTTGCATTTGCTATTTTAAACATTACATGTGTGGATGGTTCTAGGGGAGGTTCAGAAAGGAGGATAGACATCCTACATGCAGAAACACACGTGCAGACAGCCAGCATAACCAGCTCTGCAGCGAGGAAGAAAACCTGCCTGAGAGCATCGTTGTTACAGTTTCATCCCTCCTGTGTTTCGTATTAAACTCATTGTGTTCATCGACCAGAGTTGTCTAAAACCTGAACTAAATGGGCATTAAGTCGGTTGCCATATGAAATTACTGCCATTCGATTTTCAGATAAACCACAAAACTTGATGAACTAACATTGTTCCAGCTGAATTAACTCATCATCCCTGGGAAGAGAAGGCTGCAGAGGAAAATGAGTGCTCTAGTAGTGATGATTAATCCTCCTCCTATCGCAAGGCACTTGCCTGCAAGTAGAGAGATGCCCTGCTAAAAGCAGGCTGAGGATCCACATTAGCTCCAAAACATCGCTGCCCTGCCAAACCCTGACAGTAGGGTTAGATATTATTTACATGTGGGTAGGAGAGGGAGAATTCTTTGTTATGGGCTTGTTGTGAAACTATAAATACGTTAAAATCCCCATCAACAGTTCAAGTCATGCTTGGCAGATAAACCTGAGGACTGAAATTCAGGAATGTTAATTTATTCAGCCGGTGGAGGAACATGCAAAGTTGATCCTTATCCTGCACCCTGGGATTAAGTCGTAAAGTATTTGGACCATGGGTGCTGTGTGAGTGGGTCAGGCTCCCCACCACGGGCAGGAGAGCTCTTCGTGTGCCCCCACCCTGGGTGTGCAAAGCAGGGTCCTGAGCAGTAAATGCTTAACTAGCCCCGTGCGTGCACAGCAGCCCACCTGGACGTGCATGTGAAGTGCTGCTCCACATAAATTAGTCACACATGGCTAAAGGTGCCTGATTCATTTTGAAAAACCTTACTTCCCAGGGCTACCTGGCTTGCACTAAAGAGGTTTTTGCTCATCGGGAAAATTTGGGGTAGGGAGGAGGGGGGGTGGAGAATATATTTGGTGCAGGTGTCCAAATAAACCTGTCCTATAACCCATGGATCACAATGGGTTATTAATGAAATAGCTGTGAACATCAGCGTATCCTTGTGGCAGATTTCTTTCATAAATGAGTTGAACATTTTCCAATTTCAGGAAAGTGCTGCTACCTATAAACTTGGAGATTAAGGGCTTTTTTTCCCCTAAGACTCAGATCCCTCAGGGCACTTGTGTTCTGGCATGCATCCCTTATTTGCCGAAGAAATTTCAAACTTGGTAATTTAGCACCATACTGATAAAACAAAGGGGGAAAGGGAAAAAAAAAAGCAGTTGGGCATGTGTGCATGCAAAGGAGGAGGGAGGTGAGTGGTACAGCTTCAGGCATTTTTTTCTGTGGCTTTTTTTATCCACAAGTCATGCTGCAGATTTTGTCTGAGATTCATAGAGAAAACATTCCCAGGATACAACATATAAGATGCATATCGATCCACAAACTGAGTCTTGCAGATGCAAAATGACCTGCAGAATGTGAAGGAGGATGGAGGCTGTTTTATAACCATTTTTCCATATAACTTATTTAAGCCTAAGATGTTGGGCTAAATTTGCCACTAGCAGAATTATTAGTATTATTAACATTACAGCAGCACCTAGAGGCCCCAGTGGAAACTGGGACCCTTTGTGGGTAGAAAAATAATAAATATGAATATAATAACTCTGAAACCCTGAAAAGCTTACTGTTGGCATGGATGGGATAAAAAGTGTGCCAGATGAGAAGATTATCATTTTATTTTCACAGATGGAATACAGAATTTCTGCTCATGGAGAAAATCAGTGGCAGAACCTCATGCAATATTTTCCCATAACTTTCATTCACTGAGAAGTTGCTTTTCACTCCTTTCCTTTGACTGCAATGAACAGAAGCACCTATCTGCCTGCTGGTGATCATGGTTTCCCATGGATAAATAGTGGGAGTGTGCTTGGTCTCTGCCAGTTAAAACAGTTCTGCAGGCTTTAATATGGCTCATCTGTAGCAGACATTCTACTTTATCTACCTTTTTTAGCTAGGAAAAAAATTTTAGCTTTGTAAATGAGCGGCTGATGCTTTGGAAAAGATCTTTAAACATAAGCACGTTGTGCTGATTGGTGCCGTAAATGAAAGCTCCTCCTATAGAAACAGTTTTGGGAGGGATACGTCAAACTCTGCCTCTGACTTTTGTGGCAGAAATGTGAAACGGAGTTCATGATGTCAAGTCTTGTTGCTAGGAGTCCCCCAGCAATCATGCAAGTGCTGAACATAAGATGGATCACGATCCCCACCAGGCAGAGGGGGGAGAGAGTGCCCCAACCACCCCATCATCCACTGCTAAACCTCACTAAGTGATTTCAGAAAGCAGCAGGGAATGGGCATGTGCTCGGGATAGTTTGCAACTCTTTGGGTCCGTAGAGGCAGAATAAGGCAATGTGTTGAGAACAGATATCTTTCCACCAGGAAGAATTTCAGAGACTGTATATGATCTGTGTTGCTGAGAATCCAGTGGCAAATACGGCACTAAAGGCCATTTCTTGCCCTAGTCTTCCCTGTGCTGGAATTTCCACATGGGGCAAAGCAGGAGATCCACTGAGGTTAAAGGGATGTCATAGGATGTATATGTATTGACTGAGGAGGGTGGTCATCTCTGTGGGCTCTTCAAGGAGTTATAAGTGAGATCAGAGCCTGGGAAGGTGGTCACATATTCCTCAGGGAAGCATCATCACCTTCAAGTCCCTAAGACAGCACTGACGTTAAGACAGTTGGCTACCTTGGAGCTGAACTGGTGGCCAGAAGTAATGATCAAGCCCAGACAGAGTGCCATTTCCAGCCAAAATTACTGTGTAGTCCTGCAATTGGACAGGACTCTCAGACCAGACCCAGGCTTCCCAAGGGCTGTAGATGGAGGAGCTGCTCCAGCTCCAGATGAAAGCCAATCCTAGATCCCTCCATTGCTTTCAGCTCCAGGACTGGGGGGCTGGGCCACAGTGCTGCAGCCTGGAAAGCTCTGGATCAGCCAAAGCATGGTGCCCCTGGTAACCTGCAGGAATGGCTGGGTATGCCAGACATTTGCCCACCCTGTCATTTTAATGTTATATTTGTGCACTCTATCATTTAAATTTTATACTTGTGACACCTCCAGAAATAAACTGGAGCCAGAAGGTGTCCTGCCAGGCACTGTGAACAGAAGCTCAGACCAGTTGTGTGTTGTATGAAGGACATCTGTCAGCCTGGGTGATAAAGTATGAATACCTGTCTCGATATAAGTGACCAAAATTTTCCCTTGTGGTGCATTTAACAACACTATAAAAGATGAAAGTAGGAGTTATGAGTGCTCATTCTTAAGGAATTACTTAATTCTTATTTTATTCTCTAAATTAATCCATGAATTTTTGTCTCAAACAGAAAACAGTAGGTTTAGATCAGGGTTGTTGTGGACCAGGAAATACTTATACAGAAAGAAGAATCTGAATTGGCTTGAATGATTTATAAAATGTGAGGGTTTCATTCTGAAATATCATTTATATGCCCAGAAATCTATGCAGTGAATCTAATCCAGCAAAGAAAAATGAACATTATCAATCCATGAATAAAGATGGGAAGTAATTCTGCAGCAGTTTCAAACTATGCTTGCCCATATCTGACAAGCATCTGATCTGAAGCCTTTTTGCATATCTGTGAGGTTTGTGTTTACCCTGAGTTTAGGAAGCAAAACCTGGGGACAAAGAACACCACGAGAACCTTGAAGAAAGCAATAATAGTGACAGCTACTCATCACACTGAGTTAAGCACATCTTTCCTTCCTTAACTGAGGGGAAAGATCAACTCCAGATGCAAAGACTGACCAAAACCCCCAAAACTCCAGTAAATCCTGTCCCTTTTGACACAGTGCAGCTCCACCAGTTTAAGGGGTACAAAAAGAGTAAGACATAAATGGGGTTTATGTGAACAGGATATAACAAAGGCCTTGTTGACCCAATTTCCAATCAGCCACACAAAGGGTTTGGGGACCACGGATGATGCTGTTCCATGTGATTCACTGCAACTCCTGTCAGTAGCCAAGTGGGCAGCAGACACATCTGAAGTGCAGTGACCTTGGCTTGCGTGAGTGAGGCCAGTAGTAAAAGCAAATGGAAGTTAAAATGAAAGGAGTATATTTTTAGAAGAATTTGTAGTGTTTGGACTCCAGCTTTAGATGGCTCAAGAGTATTTTGTAAGCCAAAAATCTGTTCTTCGGTTCTGGTTTGTTGATTAAATATACTTGTTACCAAGAACTTCAAGCAGGAAAAAATTTAAAAGAGACTTCAACTAAGATATTATCAGCTTCAGCTGCAGCACTGAACAACTAAAATGTAATAGCTCTTCAGATCTCAAGTTATTTCCACTGACTGCCGTATAATCAGCATGTTAAATCTGGGCACCTCTTCAGGCACAGTTATTTGTGTGATATATATAGATCGATACCTATTGATTTTATAATTTTGATTAATCTCTGTGCAGTGATTCAGTTTCACATCATCTTATTTATCAAGCTCTTCTCTGTACCTTTGCTTCCAAGCTTCCTGACACTTCCAGGCTACTCGAGGTGTGTCCCACCAGAAGCACCCCTTTCTCCCCCAGTGTCAGTGTGCACACGCTTGGTCACACCCAAAGGAACTTTGTGTGCAAAGAGCCACCACAGGGTCGTTAATAACTGAGAATAAAGTCCATAAACCTCTTTTGCTAATGACACAACCCCACCGTCCCTGCTGGAATTGGAGTCATTCCCCAACTTTCCACGGAGGCAGACAGCACCAGCCGGGTGTTTCTCACCCAGTGGCCGTGCCTCCAAACTTCCCCCTATGCTGGCTTATGGAGGGGTCAAAACTTTGCACTGAATGTTAATTTTTATTCTTTTTGACCCTGGAGCTTTTTGGGACCCATGCTGGCACCTGAAGCCCTTCCCTGCTGCAGCTGCTCCCGCGGATGCAGCAGCAGATTGAGCAGAGGAGCTGGCACAGAAATCCTGATGGTAACTGATTAACAGCGACCTGCTTGACATACTGGAGGAAACCAACACCATTGCTGCTGCTGGCAGGGCGTCAGGGAAATCCTGTTAACCCACTGCATTGCATATATGCAAATGACAGCAGATTAACGAGCGTTAGCGAAGCCGCTCTCCCGCTGCCCTCACGGCAGTTTGCATCAGAACAAAATTATGTCTGGACACACAAGAGATGCCCCAAATAGACCAAATCATGATTTAGCAACTCAGTTCTGCCTAAAGTTCCAGTTTGATGGGGCAACCCCTGTCCCCACCGGCGTGGCTGCCACTGGCAGCCCTTACACAGCACGGTGGTGGCCCACGGGGACAGGATGTGGGGGCAAAAGTGGTTAAAAACCATCAGCTGAAATTCATGTGATGAATGGATTTAAGGCAAACAGGAAAACTTTAGGTTGAAAATGCCCCCCCAAAAAAAGGAGCTGAGCTCTGCTCCGACGCAACGATTTCCAAATGTTTTCGCAGAAGGCGCCGAAGGGAGTTGGGATGTGCTGCACCCATGAAATGGGAGTTATTAGGGTGAATGCCTTTGGGAGGAAAACAAAAAGGGTTGATGAAGACTAAACATTTTCACGGGGTGGGGGTGGGGGGGCTCACACACTGCAGCAAGATAGAAAGCATGGGCTAATTACAAAATAAGACCTATCACCATGCAAAAAAATAAATGACTTCATAAATAGCTGTAGATATCATGTTAAAAGCACCTTTGGGAACAAAAAGATGCTGTGCTGAAAACGGGAGATCTAAGGAGCTGCTATTACACATCCATTACGTTTCCTGAGCTGTCGCGTTTACTTTTTGAAGTGCTGTACACATGATACAGCAAGGCAAAACATTTTATGTACCGTAAGAAATTTGAAACAATGTTTAATGTTCGGAAGATAAAGTTAACAAAAACTACACTTCAGTGGCTTTTTTTATTTCGCTATTTTATGACCTTTCAGGAACTTAAGAGTAGAAGGAAACAAGAAGGAAGGATAAGCAAGCCATGCTTGCTTTTTCCTACGTTGCTGATCAGAGCCCAGGGCAGAAATCATAGTAAAAAATGTCTTCTTTTTAATGCCTAAATAGGAGCTGTTGAAACGCTGATGGTACGACGTGTTTGGGGATGGAAAGCATTTGTTCCTCTTGCAGCTATCAACAGTCATATGTTACATGATTTTCCGATTTTTCTCCCTGAAATTACAGAAGCCCATCACGTCTTCACAAGCATTTGGAACAGTTTTTCTGCTGTTTCTGCTTTTTTCTAAAACCAAAACCAGCTACAGTGATGACTCCCAAGAACTGTTTCTACAAGCATCATGCAATTCAGATTATTCATATTTTCTCTCTGCTCCTTCTAAATATCCTTGGTCACGTCATTACAGACCTCTTGATGACATCGATAGCGATAATTACTGAATTTATTGGGCAGTGACCCCCCCCAAAGACTTCCATCCTGCAGGATGCCAAATCACTCATGATGCAGCTGCTGTGGGCATCAACTACAGCACACACACAAAATCCACTTTCTAACCCAAATACCCACTTCAAGTTCAAACAGGAGCTCTGCACTAATTCATGCTGGGAAGCAAAACAAGCAGTATACGAAGAGTTGCTCATTTCCCTTGGAAGGAGAAGCCAACCACAAAAAGAAAAAAAAAAGGAAAAGAGTAAATGCGATGGGAGATTGATGCGAGTTTTAGAGCATGGTGTAGTTCACTAATATGTTGGCCTAATGAAGAAAAAATTGACATCTGAGTGGCATGAGCTTCACCAGAGTTAGCATCCTGCCAAACCTACATTAGATGGAAACAGGTGCTTAGTTTAAACTGTCAAAAATCTTCCACAGTAGCACATCTGTGCTACTGGTTATTAGAGGGTCTGGTAGAAAGTAAGAAATTATTTCTGCTGATTTCAGGAGGAAGATGCAGGACAAATGGCGAGAACAGCAGCAGTGTTTTATAAAATGTCTTTCAAAACATATCTTGAATGAGTAATCATTGAACTTTTAAAAAATACTATAGGCATAAGGACTGTACTCAAATATATTTTGAACACTTCTTTGCGTATTTTTATGGTGTCTGTTGTTACTCTCAGTGACAGATTTTTTTTTCTTTAAACTAGAACTTTCAGTGGAATGTCTTCTGTTATAGCCCTCCAGATTTATTATCTGTAATTCAGAAGTAAGTCTAAGCAAATCAGAAGGGATTTTAGGTGCTAGACTATATACCTGCAATCCAAGTTCATGTGGTCACATTCATTCCTGGTATAACTTCACTGAACATTTCAGTGCTTTTTTTCCTTGGGAAGAATTTGCACTTGGGTGGATTTATTCCTGGCATGAATTTCAATGCCAGAATAAAATTCAAATACAGCTACTTGGAGTGACACCCTTTGACTAAAATCAAATGTATGGGGAAAAAAGATGGGTGAGGGGCTGAGGAGTAGCCTGGTGGTGTTTTGAAGGGTGATATCCATGCAGGATAGATATATGGAGTCTCCTTAGCTATATTATGGCTTCCTACATTATGGTAAAGGGTACAATAAGTTAGGAAGTGCCTATAGCAGGATTGCAAGATGCAGCTCTCCTCTCCTGTGTTTAAAGGGATGGGTGCGATGGCAAAAGCAGTGACAAGCAGAAATAAAAAAACCCGGCTAATTCATAACCCTCTGCCACCTTCAAATCAGTTCATCGAAAAAAAAATATTGCCCAACACTTTCGACATTAAACTCCACAGGGAGCTCACATCCCTCATGACTGAACAGGCAAACAGCCTGGGGGTGGAGCAGGGAACCGGCGAGGTGAGGAGTATCAGGAGCTCACTGGTCGTGCAGTGGGGTTGGTTATTGCATTAGCATTTCAGGTGAACGTGGAGTTCACATCTGAGCCTTTCAGGAAAGATCTTTAATGACCCACCAGCCCTCTGAAATTTCCAGAACCTGAAAGAATGACTCCGTACATGTAACAGTCATGTGGGTTCAACACCGACCCCGGGAAAGTGTCACCTCCTGAATCACAAGGGATGCTTCCAGTAACATCAATATTTTCCCAGAAGGTCCCCCAGCCAAAGTCTGCCTTGTCCCAGCCCTGCTTGGAAGGTCTTCCAGGTCTGGAGCACAAGGTGGTATGGCTGGAGACCAAGTCAAGGCATTATTTTATTTTGTTTTGGTTAGCAGAGCTGATATTTGGTCAAAGGCTCCAAGCTGTGAAATGATGAGGAGCTGCCAATTTCTAAGCTAAATGTTGTACATTCATATCCTGCTACCACTAACTCCATTATGATTAGTCAGGAGTGAACTTAGAAGGTTCAGAAACAAGGTTTGGATAAACATCCCCAAATTTTGGATGCTTATCTGAGCCTGACCCAAACCCCCT
Organism: Myiozetetes cayanensis; assembly: GCF_022539395.1. Lineage (NCBI taxonomy): Eukaryota > Metazoa > Chordata > Aves > Passeriformes > Tyrannidae > Myiozetetes > Myiozetetes cayanensis. Next base: position 19,919,716 of record NW_026086937.1, on the reverse strand, counting down.
GAGTATGCAGAATTGAGCTGGAAATCTGGCAAGCATGTTAATTTCCACACTTTTCATTTCTCTCTTGAAGGCTATATTTGCAGTTTAAGATATTTCCTTTAATTGGAATTAGCATAATACATTATTTCCCTATGGTGAGAACAGCTTTTCTGTACTTACTCTGCCTGTTTGGATTTTGTCCAAGGAAGTACAAAAGGGGATGAAAGTGAACATAAAAATCCAAAGTAAATAAGCGAACCAAACTCTTTAAACCCCACAAATGGGTAGATTCTGCTTAAGGTTTCCCCCCAAAGTAAACTACTTGGTCCAACCCTAAAACGATGCCCCTCGGTTTTAACGGTGCCTCTATACTAGTGCCAGCCATACCCTGTCACATACATTTGGTAAAAATTAGCAATAATTTATTCTTTGGGGCATTTTGTGCCCCTTCTTTTCTGGGGTACTTCACTGCTGCAGATAGCATCTGATTTGTTTAATTTCATTAATTATCAACACCTACAAAAACATTGTGCCAAGTACGTCAGATCTTTGGGGAGCTTGGAGTTACAATCAGTGTCTGACCTTGCAAAATTTACGGGTTACAAGACGCCAACTCCATTCATATACTAAATTCTGTGACATTTGCTGTGCAAACGAAGTGTTTAAGCAACCAACGGAGCCTTCGAAACGAGGGGAACTTCATGTCCAGGCCGCACATGGGAGGCCCACCCTGCCATTGAGAAGACCCAGCCTATGCAGGTGTAAATCCAGCTGTTAGACCTGACCTTGCTGCAGACCTTGGATTCAGCTGGGGCGACGACTCTAAAACGAAAACCTTGCAAATACCCAAAGTGAGATTCTTTTCGAATCAGCCTCTTTGCAAATCAGCTGGTGATGCGAGGCGCGTTCAGAAGGACGTAAGTGACCTCGGACCCTTTCCAAACGCGGGGCTGGGAAGGTCATGTCAGCACCCAGCTGCTCACCCTTCCTCCTGCCACTCTTCCCAAGCACTCCCAGCTCCCCAGTACAGAACTAATCATAGCAGCAGACTGAGCATGCGTGTGCAGGGATAAGCACACCACATGGATACATCCACGCACACCCACAGACCTGAATGTTTGCTCACATTTAATAACGAGTAAAACAAACAAAAATGAGTATTGACAGGAATGCCTGTTACCCAATGCTCCCAGGGAAGAAAAGCAGAGCCAAGTGCTATTCCATAAACAGTACACTTGGTACTCAAAAATAATCCCCTTCGAGCTCGCATGCAGAACACGGCACCTTCACCAGCTTGAGCACGGAAAGAGAAAACCAGCCTGGTGTTTCCCAGCTCCCTGCTCCTTATCAGGGAGATCTGGGCAAGCTGCCGGGCGGTGTCTGAGGGCTGTGCTGCTCCTCCCTGCCAGCCGGGACGGGGCCGCTTGGGAAAGGAGAAAATGTCATCCAGCCCGAACACAAAGGGCAAGATGGTATCTCGCTGCTGGTGAGGTGAAGTCATGTACTAGGAAAAATATATTTAGCTGTTTCTGGGCAGTCCCCAGGAGGCTGCAGGGCTGGTCTGATACCGACATCGCCCTGTTCGCCTGCCCAAGGCACCGTGAGAGACCCTGATGGCTGCGACCCAAGGAGGCTCGGGGAGAAACTTGGACCCTGTGCCAGAGGGACCCCCAGGAGCACTGCAGGAAGGGCTGACACTGCTTGCACAGCTGGGGACGTGCCAACACTGAAGATGTCGGAGTTTGACCAAAGAAGACAACCAGGATCATACAGGTAGAGAGACCCACTGTGAAGTCGCTAGAAAGAAATGCCCAAAGTGCAGAGCAGAGGCATAAAACGTTCCCATCGCAAAATCCTGACTCCATTGAGGGCAACAGAAGAATCCTCATTGCCTTTGGACAGAGAGGGCAACAATTCAAGTGTTTGCTTAGAAGTCAGAGAAGGAACATTACCTGGTGTACAGCCCACACTGCTTTGTGATAAACAAGCTGTAAAACAGATATTTGCACAGAACTCCCATTGCATGCAATGGGAAAATCACAGGGAAAGGTGGGGTTAGAAAATGGGTTTATAAAATTGTAAAAATGCCACAGAATAACACAGGCTGGAGGATGGTGGAAGTTCTGCTCTCCTGGCTCAACATCCTGAATTTTGCTGTTTCTTTTGCTGTTTCTCCTCTAACATTACCATAATTTTACAGTTGAACTCATCAGCTGGCATTAGCCACACTCACCCTATTTAACAGCACCGTAAAACAAACAACCCAGAAGAGTTTGTCACCACAGCCATGTACTTTATAAGGCACAAGTCTGAATAAATATGTAACTGTTCACACCCTTTCAGAAGTGCTGGAACAGGAACACACTGAACCCAGAACACTGATTTATATCTAAAGCAGCATTAACTCCAAAGCAAGAGTGAGAATGTAGGTTAGATGGATAGTGGGAGCTACAAAGAGTTATTGCTCTGTCATTTTACACCTTGGAGAGCTGTGTGGGGTGGGCGAGAGCCCAAGACGAGACAGAAAACAGCCAGCTTGAAAGCATGGACTGGAAACAAAGGACAGTCACAGCTCATCCTGATTGAAAATACTGCTTAAAATCATAATGTGCACTATAAATCAAGATGAAGGGTGGGAGGGTTGTCTCTCAGAAGCATCTCTCTACTTGCCTGGTAAGGCATGGAGCCCTTCCAAAAATAAACCAGGGAGCACTAGCTCTGAGTGCAACACCTGAACAGCTACATGGGACTGCATGGCTACTCTCAATGCATGAATTAAATCAGCTGAAAGGACCCATTGAATTTAATTGTGTTAATAAAAAGAAAGTTATGCATCCTCACTGACCGCAGGGGGAAGGTTGGCAAATGGTTTGAGATCCTATCTTCTGGATTTCTCCTTCACAGGCTGGGAGAGCAGCAAGGATTATTTCTGGGCAGCCCTCTTGGGCCCAGCAAGCTGAGTTTTAATAAATGAGCAAACATATGGGTTGTCTGTGTAATTTTTGTATACACACTGTGATTTACTTTGTGAAATTCATGTGACAAATAACAATTAACCACTGCATTATAAACCCTCATTTCTCAATGCTCAGCACCAAACTGAAGCAGCCACGTGTTTAAAGGACTTTGCCTCTATTCTTAATGTCAAAAGGCAAAAAAAAAAAAAAGTTAATTTCAGAAGGGAATTATTACGGTCAGGTTGAGTGAGATTCACTCTGATGTACTCTAAATGATGTGTTAAATGATGATTTCCAACACCGCCTCTAGCAGAGAGTTTGTTTGGAATGACATTTGTTGTAGCACCAGTGGCCACAACGAAGATGAATTTATATATACACTTAGAGCACCTGCCTGCGGAGGTGTCACGGAGAAGTTCTGCATGAGCAGATGACAACAGATATTTTGCAAGCACTCACAAACTGAATTTAGGCTCCAAAATAGCAACGAAAAGGTTGTCTGCAGCACTTTTTCTCCACTCTTTCGTGAAATGCATGCAACCACACTCTCAGCTGTTGTAATTAAACATTACAGTGATTTCTTCAGCAAATAAAATTCTTTTCACAAAGCAGCCACGCTGCTGTGGTTTCTTGCAACTTTTAGTCAAGCACTTTTTGCAGAACTGCTTCTCTTTGCTACATGACATTTATAAATGAATATAATGAAATGGTATTCAGACCTATTTAAGCACCAGCATTTACATAAACAAAGCTCTGATACTCCAAGATTAGCAGAATGCTGATAGCAAGATAACCTACATGAAGGCTGAGTAAGGAGCAGTGATGGATTTGTCCACTTTTCATTCAGCTCTGTTAAGGAACCCTTCCCAGTGAAGTCACTTCTTTACCCTGCAAACACTGGGCTCTGGTGTTAGAGCTGTGTTTCTATATAAACACAACAGTGTTCCTGTCAGTGCTGGATACCAGAGCCACCTCCCCTGAGGACAGTGATCACAGTCAGAGCTCCTCTCCTGGGATCCCTTTGTGGCTTTGTCACCTGATCTCAGAACCCTTTTTTTCATAGGGGTTTGTTCTTCTCTGGGATACTGTACCCTTTTCCTCTCAGATGAGAGAGGCTTTCCCTATTTGCAGCACATTCCTTCCTCACCTGCAGCTCTGGGGTTGGCCTGGGACCTCCTTGCTTTCTTTTGGAGGTCCTCAGGGTCCTGCTCCTTGGATAAGAGAAACAAGATGAGTTCTTCCTTAGTTTCTAAGGCCTCAGAAGATGCACTAAGTGGAAGAGAATGTTTTGCTTTTACACTTAGAGAGCCCTCCTAAAATGTCTGTGGTCACTGCCAGTACCTGGTGATTCCCAGGGGTTTTGTACAGTGAGAGCAGCTTCCACCAGTGCACAGCATCAAGTGGTTTCCCAAACACCCAGAAGTGGCCTTTATGCTAAAACCAGTTGTGTCTGAAATGCCTTCTGGGTTCAGTTGATACACAAGCCAAAAAGCAAGGCAGTCTAACTTCCCAAGTGCTGTCTTTGCTTTCAGATGCTTTTTTCTTTACTGGTTTTCCACTGTCTGGCATTTACAATATACCCGCAGAGGTGGAAAGGCTTATATTTACCTCTCTTTCCTATCAAAGCTACTTTAAATTTAAGGTACAGTGCTGTTTCCATTTGGAAATTTTTTTTTGTACAAGCCATTTACAAGGCCTTTACAAGCCGTGGTAAGCCAAGACCTCTCCGATTTCTCCAATTTACTGCGAAGGAGTCTAGCTGGCATGAGGAAGGCAGGAGCTCGACCATCCCACCCAAATCCCAGCTGGAGGACACAGTCACTGCTACCTATGGACAGTAGAGAGAAGGAAAGAATGGGAAGTAGTGGAGGTAGGAACCAGTTTGATCCAGAAATCATTTTCCTAGGACACCCAGCTAGCCTGGCTTCCAACAATTCCTTCAGTTTGGATGGGATGAACTGATGGCAGAACGAACAAGTATACTCTTCAAGTCCTAAAACCATCTGATAAAATATATAAAATTATATTTATTTCTATAAATAATGGCCTAAATCTCTTCAAACTTTGGTACCATTAATTTTCCTCACTTCTACTGGTCCCATCATGTGGGATGGGGCACATAAATGACCTTCTACCGTAGCCCTGGTCAGGGGAGGTTTGGTGCCAGCTTTGCAGCAAGAAATCATCATCTAATGGTCTCAACAGGGCCTGAAAGCCAGAATTAGCTGCCATTTGCTTTTGGCCTGATGTGGTTTCTTTTCCTGTGAGCATCCCGTGCTGCCAAGCAGAGCCAGCACCAAGCACACAGGAGCTCTTTGGGAAACTGGAGAGGATTCGGGTGCTCAGTCCAGCTGGCTCTTTGGAAATTAAGGAATTAATATCACTTGGAAAGGACTTCAGCAAAAATAATGCCACAGCAGGGAGAACTGAAGAGGAGTAAGAGGTGGGAGGGTGTTAGGAGCAGCAGGAGAAAGGCCAAGGAGGGCCCCCAGAGTGAGCAAACAGGGCTTTCCCGGGGACGGGACGGGCTCGGGGCCACTCCTGGCTGCACTCGATGGCTTCACAAACACCCCAGCACAATGCACAAGTGTAATACAAACCTCGACTCCTCGAGATTAGCCATGGCTGGGAAATAATGTTATCGCTCCCCATTATACTTCAGGAGCCCTTCAGGAAAAGTCCCCAAAATTCCCACGAGTTTTAAGTGAGGGTGAGATTTTTCCCCTGGTGCCCATCCTCCTTTCCTAGGAGATCTTATGCTCTGCATGTATCACATCTTTTTAGTCCTTGCCCAACCAATCGAGAGCCCAGCCTTTTGCATGGTATTTTCCCTCTCTGTGGAGATGCTTCTTCTTTTTCTCCATCTCTCACTCTCCCTTCTGCTAAAATCAGGGATCTAGGATTTTCCTGCTAGGTCAAAACCCAATGTCCTTCCTCACAGGGGCTCAGTTTCACTACACATCACGCTGCCAGACGGTGACTGTTAGTACCACCCAGTTTCATTAGTTATCAAGGTCTAAAGTTGCACTTCGAACATTCATCAATCAGTAGGAAAAAATACGCATCGAATTAAAACTCCCAGCAAACTCCAACACCTTAGGGCTTTTTCCTTTTACAAGCGACATTTTCTTCCACTGAAAACAGAACTACTTGTGCAGGTGTTTTTTAAACACAAACAGCTGCTCTGTGGAAATGCAGTTGGGGAAAATTATTCAGGGGAAAAAAAAAAAAAAAGGCAAAGACAAAGCCGTGGGGTGTGGAGCAAGAATCCATACTGCCCCAATTCCCAGGGAAATACAGGAAGGGAAGAGAAACCTAAGATATAAACAGTAAGTGGAATTTCCATTGCGCCGGGCCCCATAAACGCACTGGTTTTAGGGCAAGGAAAATGGGATCAAGGGACCGGAGCGAGGAGTAGGTGTTGCGAGGGGAAGCGTGGCGGAGGGCTACGGCTCGTGAAAAGCAGCTTCATCTCTCAGTGTCAGAACAATGCCCGGGTGTATGTTGAGCTGTGTTATCAGCGAGGGAAGCAGAGCAAGGCTGGGATAAACAGCACCAGACAGCCAGTGGTTTGCGGTCACGATTTACTCCTGCCTTTCCAGATAGTTCCTCCTTTCTTTCTGCTTCGTTTCAGTATGCCCACCTTTTAAAAGGTCCTATAGGATGTGGATGTTTTTAGCACTGCCATCATAATTTTAATTACCGATACAATGTTTTTTGGCTATGCAGTATTTTGACAAAGCCTCAGTACTTGTACTGCGGCCAGACTGTGAGGTGAACTACCAAGATCACAGAAAAATAATGCTGATCTTTCCTTACCTACCACATTGCCCTGTAATGTCTCTGAACCCTCTATCACCTCTCTCTTCTGTGCATCCCCTCAAGCAAAACCTGCCATCTTCTCTTTCAGGGCATTTTGGTGTTTGCCATCTCTGTGTAGGGACACAAAGTCAACTCCCCTTCCAATAACAAACCACAGAGACAACCCTTGAAATGCTGCATTTTGTCCATCCCTGCCATCTGGAGGAGGCTTTCTCTGCAGATACCTCCAAAGATATTTCACTGGGTTCCTCACAACTCTCCTTCAGATTCCTCTTTGAATTCATAACAATCAATCTCCTGGTATGATACAGCTGCTGTCAAGATGACAGTCTTGGTTTCCTCCTCTCTTATGTGCATCCATTAATGCTCCCTTTGACTGAAAGGTCCTAAAGCAAGAGCCATCTCTATGCCCTTTATTCCCCACCTAGGTCTACTGGTTTCTACTGTCCTCGTGGTGAAGTCCCCAGAAATTGTGAGTAAAGACTGAAAAAAAAATACTTCATTAACCTTTTTCACACTTAGGAGAGTAAGAAACTCAGCAAATATAAGTGGGCTTAGTGCCACCTTCCTACCTGAGCAAGTGTAATGCCACTGCAATAAGAACCCCAGACAGTTACCCATTACTTTTCCTGATGCTGACAGTGTAGAAAAGACTTCATGCACAGACATAAAGATGGAGTCTCATGGAACTGCATTCCAGGAAAATCACATAAGCAGGGAAGAGGTGTAATGAAAGACAATCTGATGCTGCTGAGGGCACACGTGTAACTTGTTAGTTCCTCCATCATTTTTCCTTTCTCTAAACTGTATTGTATTAATGTTTTTTGAAGGCAAGGACTTTGCAACATGATAAGTTCTTTTATCAAAGCCAATCAGGCCTGTAGTATCCCAGCCTGAGAAGGTCTGAGTGCCAGATAGCCCTGGAAGGTGTGCAATGCTTGCAGCAGACAAATCAGTAGCTAAACCTTAAACATTCAGGAACACAGAATAATCAATTGGAATATTAATGTGCTGGTAAAATGATTAAAGTTTGGCATTACACATATTTTCAAATGTACTGACACTTCATTCTCATAAAGACCAGCTCAGTTATGTTTGATTTGTATTCATATCCTATAATGTGAATATATTTGCTCAAAATTGCTTCGTAGTAAATCACCATCACAGAAATAAGCTTATATTTATTTTTAGCATTCATGAATTGCATGGTGTTGGACCACCATATATTTAACACCTCAAAAGAAATCCAACTGCAACTTTTGAAAGCAACACCTTTATATATCATTATGGACATTGTTTCCTTAACAGTTAATCACACACTCTCTAACCATGTGATTTTTTTTTTACCTTAAGAGAGAAAAATGAATGACTCTATAGCTTGAAATGAAAAGCCCTCTACTTGACCTCTCGATGTGAAAAACCACACGGGGCTGGGTCCTGAGGGTGCTGAGCACCCTCACCCTCGCACTGAGCACCCTCAGCTGCCGTTGGAACCAGCAGACTTTGCAGGTATTCAACAGCTCGCTGGATCAAGCCTGTAATCACTAAAAGCTCTCTCTAGAGTGATATAAATACGGACAGTCACTTCACAGATTTAGTCCAGCATTAGGGTTACTTTAAAACCAAAGCTGTCGGAGAAAATGTTGGATCTATGATATGACTTTGAACCCAGGTCACTAAAATCTTTCCCGGCGCAGCATCTTCTTTGGGATTCTTAAGAAAGCTAAACCTGCAAAGACAAATATTATGGCAACAAAAATAAATGCCTGAGTTTTTAACCTTTTCAGGGAAAGTAATTCCTTTATTGGCTGCAGCTAAAACTTCCTACCTTTCTTTCCCTTTTTGTTGTATCTGTGAGTAATTTCTTCAGTCACATTGTTTATAAGAAGTGAAGTTATTCGTAATCATGCCTTAAGAGTATGTACACAAACTGGACATCCTAATAGAGCACTATGTATTAAATTCCTGATTGTTTGACATAAATTCTCTCTCTTTCTTTTACTCAGACAGGAAGCTTCCCATTTATTTACGAATAGGTTAAGACCCTAGTCATGTTCCTAACTGTGTTCCTAAGTGCTAACATATATTAAGTAAATTTAGAGCCTCTTCTGCATAGGAAACAAATTAAACTGGTTAAACATGGAGAAAGACTAAATGTAATCTATCTTTTGTCATGTTTATGATATCGGAACGCATCTTATATGAATGTTCCAATTTGGCTGTTACAGCAGATGGGTTGCTTATGATAAACCACAACTACAGACAGAGAATGTGATAATATAAATCATAAAGAAGATAAATAACTAAATTCTTTGAAATAACATTGGTTAAATATTTAGACATTTGGTTTCCAAGCTTGCTTGCACATATGAAATAGTATTCTCTACTGATGGAAAGAAATGCTCTCAACAATAATCATATTGGGCCAACTAATAAGGTCTACAGGACTTATTTGCATTCACAGATCTTTTTGGATTTATATAAAATTTGTGTACACAGGGAAGATATTTGGTCTCAGGGGAATAGTCCTTGATGGAAACCTGCATAAAAAGTAAAGCCAACCCATGACTGAGCCATTTTTCTCTAGGTCAGGGCACACTGGAGCACTCTGTGCTTCTTTGTGTAAAGTGCACAAATCTGGGGAAAAAGTGAAGTCTTGTCTTTAACCTCCCTAATTTATAGCTGGCCTAGCTGAGGCAGGTACCAAACCTCAAAAATATTACCAGGCAGAACTTCAATTTTCCAATTCATAAAAGTCCTGGAAACCTGATTTCTACCAGTAACTGAGAAGGATGATTAGTGTGCAAATCCGATGAGGGAGACACGCAACTGAGCTTACAACTGCACCAAAGAAAGTGATCTACTCTCATGGATTTTATTTTTACTGGAAGCTTTACACATTTCAAAGGCAGGTATCAAGTCCAAGTTCCCCTTAGAGAGAGATTAGACTTTTTGAACGCAACCCTCATCATCTTCACCTAGATGTTTGTAGAAGAAATGGGTGAATTGCCCTCAAGAGGTGCCGCTCTTTTTGAGCTGATGATCAATTTAAATTACTGAACTGTAGGTGGCTAATGTGGGTTAGATGTCTAATGATGGTATTTTATGTGGCTAATGATGGAGAAGTTTCATGACAGTCTCCGTGTTTCAGTTTTAAATACAGCTCGTGTATTTTGCTTGGTGAGTGCCCAGAAGAACAAAGCTCGAGCACTCAGCAGTTAAACCGAAAACCATTTATGAACTGGGTTAGAAAAAGAGCTAAACCCATACCTCCTGACATAAAAAGGATACTCGCTGTGATTTTATTCAGAGTAGGGTTAAGACTTGTCTTTGTCTGAGTTTTCCATGAGACAAACATCATTTTACATCATTCGTGGTTAGTTCCATTTAATCCCTACAGCAGTGAAAGCAACTGAGGCACCCATTAAACAAAGATATTGGTATATTCACAGTGGCATCATTCCTCTGCCCAAATCCTGGCATGACTTACATCCCAGGGATCAAAGGGCTGGGAGGGCAACCCACAGCCAAGTGCAGGCAGCCAGTACTCCCCTCCCAGGAACTGACGCACTATTAAAGGCTCAGAAACTGGAGCACACGTGGAGCCCCTTCCTTCTAAATTAAGGATCTTGCCTTTTTAAATGAAGTGATTATGATGAGGGCAGTGGGATTAAGAGAGGACCTGGGCCTTTTGTGCAGGTTGCTCCCCTAATAGGAGACTTTCCAGCAAGAGAGCACTATATATTCTTCAGGCTCAAAGCTAAACTTCTATTAAAACCAATTAATTCATTGAACGGGCTTGTATCGCTTTACAGTGCCTGGGCCTCTGCTTAAAAGAAATCAATTGTATGAGTACAGCTGAGAAATAACCACTATAATAGATGTTTTAGCTCTTGCTTTTACTTTTCTCTGATAGCCCTTAAGGTGGTCAGAGGTAAAAGCTAAAGATGCATTGTAGCCTGAGGGATGATTGAATGAAAAAAGGGGGGATGGGAGCAGAGCTATGCTGATAGACCAATTTCCCACCACTGCAAGCCAGCGCAATTGATTGATGAATCCTTGCTCTGTCAAGAGGCAGCCCTTCAGATTTGATCACATAAATACTCATTCAACTCAAATTCTGCTTGACAAGCCTCAGACAGCTTTGTTCTGTCACAGATATCATTGGAAGGAAAATGCTCCATTAATCATCCTTAATTAACTTTACCATAGTCTGCTGGAACCAATATGTTCCCTGGCTAAATCCCTAAGACTTAGCTAGATTTCTGTAGTTATCAAATAGAGAGTTGTTTTTAAAGTTCCTCTCCCTTATTGCTGCTAACTACAGGAAATCTTTCCCTGCCTGTTTTCTAGGAAGTCACTTGCATTGATCAGGATGTGGCTTAATCCTCTGACAGTTAAGCTCCTTTGCCAGAGACACACAGTTATACCTATTTCTGATTATAAAAGATGACTGTTACATCCACAATAAGTGCTAAGGTGTTGTGCTTTCAAAGCACCCCTTTGCTTTTGGTCTGTGAGACAATTTTGCAAACATAATTAAAAAAACCCCATAAAACCATATAAAGAGGGACCAGAAAGAAACACAATGTTTTAGTTGGATTTTGGGGACCACTAGAAGTAATGGATAATATTTCAGGTGCAAAGCAGGGGGAAAGTGTGAAGACAGACTCGTTAGCCTGGGATGCCACCAAGAGAAAGGATCCTCAGATAGCTCCTGCTTTTGATGGGTGTCCTCCATTCAGGGAATGCTCCCGAAGCACACAAAAAGGCATTTACCACACAGAGTCCCCCCCTCCTTTGGGTGTTGTTACTCTGATAGTATTTCTTTCTTTGCAGCATCTTTCTGATGTGTGGGTTTGGGTTTTATTTTTTTCAGTGTAGTGAAAATCCTGTATTCCTCAGGGATTTTCAATGGGGCTTGAGGGGTCTAACACCTTGCTGAATTGGGATGTTGCTGCTCTAGGTGCTGCACAGAGCCAATGGGAACAACAGACTATCCAAATAAATTCCTTATTCATTCACTCCCATTGACTGGGATTCACTGAAGATGAGGAAAGGAATTATCAAAGAAGCCATTTGATTAAATAGAAATAGGTGTAGGAACCTCTTCTTTAGTGAAACAAAACCTGAAGTGGTCAGGGCCAGGTTGGATGGGGGTCTGAGGAACCTGATCTAGTGGAAGGTGTCCCTGCCCATGGTGTGTAATGAGATGAGCTTTAAAGTCCCTTCTAACCAAAACCCTTCCATGATTCTATGATATTTGTTAATCTTACAAAACCTTACTCATCTGAGCAGCCTTAATTGCTGAAAACTATACTACTGAAAGCTTAGGAGAACATGGGCTATCTATTTAGCTAAATATTTATGTGTGAAGTTGGGTATAAGCAATGAAATATAACTGAAGTTGTTGAGCAAATTTAATGGTAAAATTTAATGGTAAAATCTAAGGCACTTTTTATTATGAAAAAAGTAGTATTTTAAAGTAAACACTACAGTACAGAGGCAGAAAAAAGGATCATACTCTCTGCCTGTGCACATCACAAATCTTCTGCTTGCTCTGGGGAGAAGTCTCTTTGTGTTATGCTGTGTACCAGCCTTGGACTGTGGTCAATTTAATCAATGCTCCTCCTGACGGCAGCGCTGCTCAGCCGAAAATGGAAGTGACCATTTCAAGCTGTGCACTCCAAGAAGCCAGCTGGCCTGTTTTAAAATCTCTGGAAACTTGACATACTAATGTTTCCTTTACAGCACTGAATATAAAGGCATCTTCTCAGGTTATACAACAGAAAAAGGCAGATGCATAAATCAGGGCTACCAAGCCTTTGCACACCAAACAGGAGAAGCATCGTCTGGCAGCAAAATGACAATTATTTGGGTCCAGAAATTAGAGATACCTATATAAAAAAATTGGAAACAACTTCTGTTTTCTTGTCTTGTCCTCAGGAAGATCTGAAGTCTGAAGAAATAGCCTCTCAATGGGACAATAAAACTTTCTGTGCTGGGTTGGGTTCATTTCGATGTCAATACTCCTTTCCCCTTCCTTTCCCTCTTGTTTCCTTCTCCTTTCCCCACATGCTTGTCTCTACCCCTTGATTTTTTCTCTGCTTTATTTTTTTTCTCTTTTTAACCAATATTTTGCAAAAATTTCTCTCCCCACTGGACAGGGAACTAATCTTCCCTTAGCTGCCACCCCAGCTCGCAGAGTTGTGGGTTAGGTTCCCCCATCACCTCAACACAGAGGTGCTCAGAGAGAAGGGAAGAGCAATTAAGAAGGAAGGAGTCTTCCAGCTGTAGTGCCTGCCTAATTCCACCTGAAAAACAATGACAAAGCAGGTTTACCAGCACTAACCTGGGTTTGGCTCCTAAAGAAAGTTACAGGGAAGTGGGAGCCCTAACAATCCTGCTCCTTCCAGCACTGGGATCTGTAGTTGCTTTTCTTATTCAATCTTGCCTCAAAATACAGCCGTGATATAAACTGATGGACAAAATGCACAACTGAGAGAATACTTGGAGCAGGAAACTTAAAAAAAAAAAATAATTATGTTATCTAGACCTCTATAAGAACATCCAGTCCATCTCTAAATCACAAAACGAAATAAACAGGATCAGATGTATAGTGAAAAACCTGTAAATGTCCTTTCTCATTATGGAGGTCAAAGAATACATTAGTTATTTTTAACTAATGTCTTATTCGACCCCATGCAAACTTAAATCAGTTTGGGTCTGACTGATTCAAAGCTGTTCTCTGGTTCCCTGCTCTGCTGTAATAATTGACTAGGCTAGACTTTAGAAAGGTCAAAAAAGCAGCCCCGCTTCATATTATTTCAGCTAATAACTCAGTTCTTAAATCAAAATTTAAGAACTAATCTCTCAAAGCACTGTTTCCTCCCCCTCCATTAAATCCATATGTAATTTCAAATTAAATGATAGATGTCGAAAATCGTTACTTTTTGCTTAATTACTTTCAAGTTACTGGGGGACACAGCATGAGGGTTTGTTAGAAGATCTAGGATTCTCCAAAAAAAAAAAAAAATCGGAATTAAGAAAATCTAAGAACATCTCAGAAAATGCAGCAGCGACTGAAGAACCTCAGGAAAAAACAGCAGGCTACGGGCAATCTAAAGGAAAAACAGGCAGACACATTGCAGCATCTAAGGCAGGCTGAGAAAGGGCTGGGAAGCAGGTCTGTGGGGAAGGTTTGGTGGGGCTGATTGGAAGCTTGGCGGCACAGATGAGGCTGTGATAGTCAGGGGAACAGACTGGGGGCTTCCTTTGAGTGGCAGACAACAAAGGCTTCGGATGGAGCTATCAACACTCTCTGAATACAGACATTCCAGGAGGATGCCAGAGAACGGCTTATTAAGAGCAAATCTGAAGGTTCACGTCAAGTGTTTAGCACAAAAGTTAACACATAAGCAACTCATTTCTACCAAAGATGCTGATATCAGTGTGTAAAAGCTGAATCCAAGAGCTTAGATTTAATTGCATTAGTTTGCAAAGTTTTATTCACTCACAAAAAACTTACTCTGCGTTCAATCTAGTCTTCATTGATTCTGCTGTCCTTACCTGGCTCCCTTCAACAGAAAACTGGCCTTAATCCCAGTGTAGAAATGCAAGATGAAGATCATTAGGAAGAACAGTGCTGTGAACAAGGGCTGTCATTCCTCCAAGGTCTGTATGGCCTTATTTAAGTGAAAAAGAGAGAGAAAAGTAACCCCTCTTGCACATGCAAGAAGGGGATGGCTTTGCCCCATTGAAAATCACCTAAAAAACCTCTCCTGGTCCCCAAAGAAGAGGATGGAAGGATGTTTGGCCAAGCACATCTGCAGGTACATCTGAGAGACCCTTTTAGCACACACATGGCTGCCCCACACATCTCCTTTTGCCTCAGTGTCACCAAAACAGAGATTCAGGCTGGACACGGCACGATTAGGCATCTTTTGTAGCCAACCTGTTGACATTACAGTGTTTCCTCTCCCTCCAGCTATTACCTACCCCAAAACACCTTTTCTTTTTCCGCTTCCAAAGAAATTTTTGTTTTTTCTTAAGACTCCAAACACTGGGCTTTGACTGCTGTTTATGGGATACTTATTTGGGGCCGCAGCACAACTGCGAGCAGTTTGAGGCTGGCTCTTCAGACTGTAGCTGCTGTTGGGGTTTTGTGTTGTTTCTTTTTTTTCTGCCAAGGGAGCTTTTTCTTCCCTGTTTCCCCTCCAGTCACTCTGCGCCAGGTTTTTGTTTTGCCTCCCGGCGCAGGGTTGTTTATTTGCTCTAACAGCGCCGGCCGCGCTCCCCGTGGACTGTTTGTCCAGTGGCCTGTGGAGCCTCCAGGACTTTATTGTTGACAAGTGGTAGGTGGGATCCAAGTTTTTGTGGTTTAAGTTGTTTATTGATAATTACCTGTTAATTACTACAGCTGCCAGCTTCCTATAATTTATCATTATCACGTTTTGGTTTGTTTTGTTTTTCCCTTGCTCATAGAAATAATAATGAGAAAGAGGAGGGATAACAAAGAGGGCAAAAGAAGTAAGAGGGCCCAATTGTGATCTGTCCTTCCTGAGTTTTAAAACTGCATGATTTGATTAATTTAAGGTTTTGCCAGCTCTTGTCAGTGTAACCCAGCAGTAGGACGAGGGCATCCCCTCCCCAGGTGCTGCCAGACAGGTCAGCTCTTCTCCACATTTCATACAGGGGATGGATTTGGTGTAAGAGAACCCAAACACACTTTCCCTGAACTGTGGAAAAATACAGAATCAGAATTGATTCAGAAATCCATTATTTTTGCTTATAAAGGGCACAAAACTGTTCCCATCTGTGCCTAAAGAAGGAACATTTTTTAGAGATTTGCTTTTTTGTTGCTCCTCTTGAAGCTGACTTGGTGCACTAAGATATCACCACAGAACATCTACAGCAAGACCAGGTGGTACCCTCTGCTGTACCACTCTAAACATATTGCTCTGAACCAGGACAAGCCAGGCAGCCACATCCCCCAGCTGTGGGATGGCTGCCTGGTAAATCAGGGAAGGACAAGCCAGCCTTCCTGGCAAGAGACTTGCTCCTTGAGTGTGGACAACCCTGACCACTGGCTCTTCCTCCCATGGCCAGTTGACTCTTCAGAGGGCTTCTGATGGCCACAGAATTTCTCTTTAAAGACCAAAACCAAAACTAAGCCCATGTATTAATATCCTTAAATACATTTCCATGCCTATGAACTCTGGCTTGTCTTGACCCCAGTATTTGGTGCAAACGCATTTTTAAAGGGTCACCATGATAACCAGCATCCTGTCTGAGGTGCTTGCCAACTAGCAAATTAAGCCTGTTCAATAATACAGAGCATGAAAACCAGCACCATCAGCAGCCTTGGAAGGGATGTGGAAAACCCAAACCAACCCAACGCAAAGGGGTACCTACAAATGCATTTTCATTAACTCCTTCTACACCTTATTCCATTAAAACTGCCAAAGATGAAAAAGCAAATGACCACATTTCCACGGGTTTACACAGTTCCCTCTTTCTGAAGTGTTACAGCTGGGAAGGAACTATATCTTCATTTCAAAGCATTTATAGAATTTGTATTCTAGGTGCCTATTTACACATTTCCTGGCCTAAACAATAGCCCCCCCCATCCCCCTGTGCCATCTGCACATCGATCACTGCCCGGCATCATCCCTCCTTATGACTCAGGCTGTGTACAATTGTCCAGACAACTCACAACAGTTTATCATCATTGTTTGGTATAATTGGAAACAGAAGTATTTATACACACCCGTGTACCCTACAACTAAATTTATAAAGGCAACTGTCTCTTTTAATCTATAGCATGGCCAGTGTAAACAGTAATTTGAAGGAATATTCAGATTTATTGCGTTACTCGCTTAAAGATCAATGTTTAAAATGGATATATATTGCATTAATCCAAACACACAACAAATCATAAAGCTATTTACACAATAAATTTACAATTCCCACAGACACTTTAATCCTGTTTCAGCTTCCGAGGAGCTCTCTTGTCTCTACACACACACACACATCCACCCACAAACATACTCCCACACTCACAAAGTACTATTGTAATGTTAATTAACCTAATTTATAAACCACCAACTAGACCCGTAACCTCAGCACAATATACATTTAACCACAAAGATGTGAATTAAAGGCACATTAAGGGGAATGGAGGAAAGGAAAGAAATTTGGCACTGGGGCTGCTGTGTGATCCCGACGTCAGCCCCTGCCACCTCTGGTGTCACCTCTCTGCGAGTCAACAGCATCACTCCAGGCTTCAGTCCTGCTCGTCTCACCTTCCTACGGGTAAGTCATACCCCAAGTTATTTAAACTCCATTTCTGTGGTTTAAAATAATATCCCATTGACGTGGGATCCAAAACTCCTTCAGAGCTAATAAAATGTCACCCTGCCAAACTGAGACGATACGTGCCAACCTTTAGCCTAGTGTGAAATTTTATAACTGAGTTATAAACTCCTCAGAAAAGCAGGGCCTATAATGGAAAGGCTGACAGATTCTTAACTATACAGTTTCCAGTGGGCTTCTGCTTAATATACTGTATTTCTTCTCCTTGAAGATATTAATTTACTTTTTGAAATGTTCACTGCTAAGATTAAGCGTAGGGTTTTGAAATGTGTTCACAGGCAATTTATGCAGGCACACAAATGTACTCTTCTCCAGATGTACAGAATACTAATTTGAAAATGATTTATACACCCCACCGTACTGTACATCCATCCCCTGCTCAAAAGGTTTTCCTCTGACACAACACTGGGATCATCTCATATATTAACCCTCTGATAGCATTAGAAATTCCTTGAAAAATTGATGAGGATTTCGGTCGATGGCATGGGCTGGAATGGATTTTGTGGATTTCAGCAAAATTGCCAAGAAGGGCAGAATAGACAGAGAATAGACTCGTCAACAAGTGAATACGGTGGAAAGTAAAGGTCTATACATAAAAAATACATATTTCTGTGGCAGTACAAGCAAACAGAGAGGTTGAGAAATACTGTGAAAATATAACAAAGTTACTAAATCCTTAGGATAACCAGTCCTTAACCCACTGACTTGGTATTTGGCTGTGAACATGCACCATACTGACCATGGTATTTCCACATCAGTCCCCAGACACTGAGAGCACAGAAGGATGGAAGGATCCAGCCAAAATGTAGTAACAGGTCTCACAGCTGACGTTAAATGAGCTTCTTATAGACTTACACATCACTTGGCTTGTGAATATTTAGCAATAAACATCCCTTCAGCAATTAGAAATATGTTTAAAGTACATTTCTACTCCTACACCACCATCAGGAGTTCACTTTGCCTTTCCTCACATGGTTCCCAGCTCCTCCATATGTAGGTATTGGCTTTTGCCTGGCTGTATGCTGTGTGCACATCAATGGTTTGCCTGCCCAATATGACCAAAAAAACCCCACATGTACTTGAAAACAACCTATCTCAACCTTTTCAAAGGAAAGATCTTTTCTTTGAAGAGAAATGGATTTCTATATTCACTATAAATACAGGAGTGTAAAATGCCTCGGTGATGAGAAAACACACTTACTTGCCTTTGAAGGGTGAAGGCACAGGGGAGGTGAGCAGGATTTTCTTTATTTTTGACCACAATAAAACTTCCTGGGCTTTGCAGCCCCTGCTCAATCTCACGTGGCCTCTTGGAGCACCATGAGAGAAATAGCACCGGACACCTGAAGGCTCATTCAACACTCACAGGAGATGGGAGAGAGGATTTATAGACATGGCGGGCGAGATTTCTTGTAGAATATAGTCTGCTGCATCTCCCCCTCAACTTCATCAAAAATATACTGGCAGTCAAGGTGAGTGGTTCCCACAAGAGACAGAGAAAGCCAAAAATGTGCACCATAAACACCCAACCCTAAATTGCCTTGAAGTAAAAGGGGTAGAGGAAAGCTTTGAACTCCCCAGGAATCCTTCTGTAGTTTGAGTTGCATGTTATGCCATGGACCTTAATACAATTAATCCCTTACTATGGACACCAAGGCTAAACCAACCAGTTGTTGGGGAAATTTACTCATCAGTGTTCCCTCCAGAGGATTGCTGGAAGTGATGCTTTTGGTAATGACAAGAATGGAAAAGCCCCCCCTTATTCCTCAGGGCACAGAACAAAATCCCCCTCTGAAATCAGTGTCCCAGAGAGCCTGGAGAGGTGGAACCAACCGTGCCAGACTCACATATCTGGCAGCTCCCACAGGCACGTGGGTATCCTGCAGACCTTGCCCTGCAGCAGGTCCCGTGGTCCTCATGCCAAGGCCATGCAGACCTGGATCCTCTTGGATCTGGTAAAGATCTGATTCACAATATTTAATAGCAGCTGGGTCACAAACTACTTCTGTCTTTCACCATGAAGATTTTTAGGCATTGCTAAGGACCTCACAGCAAACACAGGGTTTGGTGCCTTTGCTGAAGTGCTGAACGTAATTATGATTTTAGAAAGGATACCCAATATATCCAGTGGATGAGATTCGGTAATTTGTTCTGTCAACTACGAGAACAACTTTAGTAGAAAACTATTTCATCTGCCCCTGCTTGAGATGATATATTTTATTTGAAATAATTTCCTCGGCCTGTGTCTGGAGGGTGGAAAGTGACTTGCTCTTATTTATCTTTCTTTTGGGGCTACATGAATTTCAGACCCATGAAAGTGAGCGACTGATAGCAGTTAAGCCAGGCAGAGCATTGGCAGGTGAGCTCAGAGCTTCCACTCTGCTGCCAGTGTGTCGCCACTGCAGCCCCAAATACCTCTATATTCTAGGGAATAGCCAGCCTTTAACAGGCACTGCCACTTTTAAAATACCAATAACTGTGATCTATGACTTGGAATACCTATGGAATGGCAACTAGATTGGTTTCAAAACTACCTCTCCCCTACCTGCATTAAGGGCTTGTCGAACACCCTTTGCTGCAACATCCAAATGCTAATTCAGACCATTCATCCCCAAGCACAGCCACTGAAACACGGGGTGCCTGCCTGGTGGAAGGGCTCTGAGGGATAGCAGGGAAGTCAGAGATGTGGCTTCATTTAAACAACAGAGGGGAGCAACACAGCACCCTCAAACAGCAGCAGCAACAACCAGCCAAGCGAGCAAAGACTCATTTAACACTGAGAAATCCAACTCAACTTAGTATGAAACCAAGGTATGCCTAAAACGGAGATGGAAATGGGGCTTTCCAAAACTGTCTCTTGTGTTGGGCACATCTGTAGGTACCACAAAGCATTTTGGCTTAATCCTGCCCAGGTTGAGCTGTGGCCTTACATGGTTGTGAGATAACTTAAACAAAACATTATGGTGCAGTTACAAAAGTACAGAACTTTCAATGGAACTGGAAACACCAACAGGACTTTATAGGAGCATCCTGAAGACACCAGCACGGGTTGTGGTTAGGTAACACTACAGACACCAGAATATTGCTTATTATATTTATGTTAGCTCTGGTTTTGGGCATTTAGGTTCTCACTGCATGGAATATTATTGTCATCCTGTTCCTCACAACCCAGGTTTTCAAGGAATGAGGAACAAATCGGATGATGTTTATCCCCTATGAATCATAAACTATCAGTTTTCAGTGCAACCAAATGCCTTTCCTCAACTCTGTCCTAAGAACAGGTTTTATACAGTACATGAAAGCAAGGGTAGTTACGAATCACAAGGCAGAGATGAATCAGTTAGGAAGAATCCATTAAACATGAATCCATGGAAATCCTCCTTTTTTTTGTTGTTGAATATGCCTACAATAAACACTACAGTGTGACTTGCAATTTCCTCAAGTTCCTTTTCTCAGAACAATGATGGTTGGCAGCCACTCAAACTGCTTCAGTAAACTTTGCAAGATAGAAAGCAATTTAGTTTCCCTTTAAGATTTCATTGCTAAAGTTATGCTCATTGATTTCCAGCCTCATAATTAAAATTCCTCATTAAACATGCTTGACAGCTGAATGTGATTCCTTTTACCTGCTACTGCTACCTTTTTTTTTTTTTTTTCTTCCTTGTGATACCATTTCATTACAAAAGAACAATAGATTTCCTTTCAGGGTAATATAAGGGCACGGTGAGTAATGTACTTTCTATCCTACAGAAGGCCTAATATTGTTAATTTGCTAAATCAATTAAAAGAAACCACTTTGGAGCATGAGGCAGGTCCTGCATATGGATCACATCAGCCATAATGTGCAGGAGTTCAAAGGCTGGCATTTCGCCCCAGTTGGCACCTAACAGTTTACTCCGATCCAGGGAATTTGGCTCTTGATTTCAAACAAATGCATCCTGAAGGCTTAAGGCCAGGAGTAGCTCCGTGTGATTTATGTTTCATACTTTCTCATAACACAAAACCTAAAGAGCTTAAAAAAAAAAAAAAAAAAACAGGAAAAAAAAGAAAAAAAAAGTTGTTATTACGGGGCATTTGCTGCAACGTTCATGTAAATAGAGAATTACTCACTGCCCCATGCACCTTGTGGTGTTTAATATGAGGTTTACCTCTGAGCGGCTGTTTGATTCCCTGAAATTCCTCCTCCTCCTGCCAGCTCAGGCAATCCAGGATGGCAATGACCTGTTTGTAAATGGTTTTAGTCTCCGGGCCAGGCTCGCACACGAACACAAACAACCACTACCATCTCTCAGCAGGAGATGTTTGCCTCAAAATACAGAGCCAGGAGATGGTCCTGGCTGCACTGGAAACATCCCACAGAGCCCCAGCTGTGGAACCAGCTGCAGGACTGGGGGAACCTCACATCTGCACCTGGCCTGGCATCAACCCCACCTTCTGCTGGCCACTACAGAAGCACCTGGGGGCAGGTGAGGAGATTTCCCCAATAGCTGGGGGATATTTATGGGGTTAGGGGACCTGACCCTGGCAGGGGATGACTTCAAGAGCCTTCAGAACACCCTAGGATTTCTTAGGCTGAAGCCCTTAGCAAAGGAGCAGAAACTCCCTTCCTGATCACAAAATTAGCAATGGGAAAAGTTTAAAATGACAAATTCCAATTTACAGGCATAGTTAAAACATTGAGTACAGCCTAATGTGGCAGGTTCCTGGTGCAAAACACTTCACCAGAGCTGATTAAAAAATGGAAATGAGGAAGAGATCACAGCTTAGAGAACAATTAATTGTCCTGCAGTTGAAGAGAGCAATTAAATGCTCTCTTTTCCTTTCCTCTCATTTTCAGATGGCTATCCAAATTCCAATTTGGAAATCTAGACATCCAGAGAGCCAGTCACCATACCAGGAGAGCACTAGGTAATTAGCAACATATTGCCATTTGGTGCTGCAGTCCAGTGCCCTTTCATGAAAAACAACTAAATGTGTTGTATAAATGTGCACTGCTGGTCCCTGAAGTTGGTAAAGCCCAGCACTGCATGGATTTTCTCTCCTGCACATGAACATAACACTTGTTTATAGCAGTGCCCAGTGACAGTTAATGTGCTGTCAGCATTTTCATTACAAGCCCTATTTTTCTATGGTTTATAACTTGGATATTTTTTCCCCCCCAAAAAATGTGGATGTAATGCTTATGGACCTGATAGTGTGAATATTTTAAATCATGCTAAGATGAAATTTGGTACCACAGGCTGTGAATGTGAAAGTGAGGGATATTCGTTCCAACAGAGGTTGCAGAAATAAAAGTTTAAAAAGAAAACGACAAATAAGCATTCAAATACACCAGTTTTATGACAGATATTTCTAATTTTTTTTCAGGTCACAGATGTGGGGAGGTAGCGATTTCTGCTGACACTTGTCCTTTCTCTGAGAACTTCTATCTACTAAAAACATTTCAGGAAGCCTAAGTGAAGACATACCGTTGCTCTCACTGGTGGAGAAGTGCAGATATCACGTACTAGATAGAAAAAACATCAGATCAAGGTTTAAACGTTACACACCACGAAAAAGGCTGGAGCATTTGCAATGTCTGCGCTGCAGACCCACCACAGCAATACAATATGTGTCTCTAAAGGACCAGTTGTGGGCAGGATCAAGGTAGCTGGGGGTTAGGTTCAAGACAAAAGAACACCATGACCTGGACATCTCCCTGGGATGGTTTTTTCCAATGCATACACTGGAATTCTTGGGCCTTCTGGAGGTAGAGACATCAGCCTCCAGGCAGGGGATGAGGAGTGAACACGAAAAGCAGATGCTAAGAGCTGCTCAGCAGCACTCAGGAGTTCAGACAGAAGAGACAAAGAGCTGGGACTGTTGTGGAGATGCTAAACCAGAGGCACTCCAGAGGCTGCCAGAGAAGGGAGTGTTGTCCCTTCTTCCACAACAACCAAGAGACTACCAGGTCTCTTATTTTGGAGTGTGTGTCTTGCTGAGGAGCTTTCTGGCTGTGTCTGGTGTGGGTGATCCTGCAGTATATCAGGGAGACACAGGACATATCCCATGTCTCCGCTCTTTGTTTTTTCTGGAAAGGAAATCCGTCTGCCTGGTCCCCTGGGAGCCGTGGACACTCCACTGGAGACCCGATAAGCACGGGATGAGGACCTTTGCCATTCATTGATGTTGGCTGACAGCAAAGCCAGCCTTACAGGAGGCACCTTGAGCTGTGTGAGCAGCAAGACATTTATTCTGACCTCCCTGAAGGATGAACTCACCAGCAGCCCCAGCACTGCTGGAATGAGCCTGGGCTTGTCTCCCTTTGGGGTCGAAGGAGGTTGCAAGCGACCAAGAGAAGGTTTGGCATGATACAAACAAATTGCCTCTTCATGCTCAGAGGGCCTCAGAAACCATCCCACTTCCCAGGTTCCAAACTCTTCAGATATTTTTTTTTTTTCTCACAGAAAAGCATATTTTAGATTAATGAATGCAAGGTGGAGGAGGAGAAGCAAAGGAGAGAATCTTTGGGTGAATCTTTGCAGGCTCATCTCTGACTGTTTCTGAGCATTATTCATTTCCTGGAGCCACATCCATGGGAAGTGATACAGCCACTGCTCTTAGAAACATTCAAACATACGAGGCATGAGGGAGTTCTCTTTGTTACCACATCATTCACATTTTTGAACTCTATATCATCCTTATGCTTCAGGAGAATCTCCTCCCAAAGTAAACAAATTTTGGTGGGGCTTAGTGGAAATCTCTTGTGGCAGAAAAAGTGATTTAAAAATTTTGACATTTATGAAGAAAAGCCCCTACTAAGGAACAGGTCCGTGTCAATCAAATGAACACAACATACCTAAAACATCTACAGTCTCAATATCTTGTAACTGTCAGGAAGAAAACACAAGTTTTGAAGAAAACACAAGAGCCTTGGCATACAAATCCCTCACTAAAATCTTCAGTTCTTGCAAACATCTGGATGTATTTTATGCAACTGAACCACAAACAAGAGAGTAAACCTGGGTCTATGTTTATCTGCACCAAATGAGGACTCACAGCAGATCCCAACAAGGTCTTCAGATCTCTCCTCTCTCCACAAGATGCTCTGACCTCCTCTCTCTCCATGGGATGCTCTCAGTACCCTCTAGCTGCCGTTTTTCTGTTTCCCACCTATCCACCTGTCTGTGTGATTTCCTTCCTGCCTTCAGAGCCCATGTATGACCCAGAAGATCTTAAATGCCTCTAACAGTTCAACTGGGAAGCACTGGGGGCTGTAAGATGTGTTCCCATGGAAGTACATGGGATGTACACTGATCTGGGTCACAAAACAGAGCAAAAGGAGCCTGGCAAAACCCCTGTGCTGAGACAGACAGGGCAATACACCCACTTCGGGAAAATCCTCCTTTTCTGATCCGTTTCTGCATCTCAAGCACAAAGAAATATTTGTCTGTAGTCTTGAAATTAAACAGCACAGATTGTCTCTAGAGACAATCAAAGGTGAATTTGATACATGAGTGTTTTCTAAGGAAAATCTGAGAGAGGTGGCAAACACAACCATGGACAAAGATTTTAAATTAATTTCAAAGCAGACCTGTCCTAGAAAGTAATTGAAAACATACCCAGCTCTTACAGCCACAGAGGAGCCTTGCCATTCCTATGTGAGACAATCCCAAAACACTCCACATGGGATCCTGACCAGTCACGTGAGTTTTAATACCCACATGATGGCACTAAAATGGCCTATTAGATTTACAGTGTCATTAACCTTCCAAAATAAAATAAGAGATTGCTATGGTGAAAAAAAAAAAAAAAAAAAAAGAGAGAGAGAAAGGAAGAAGAGAAAAAAAGTAAATAAAAAGAAGAAAAGGAAACATGATGAGAAAAAGAAAACTTAAGAGAAAGAGAAAGAAAATGAGAAAAAGAAAAAGAAAGAGAAAAAGAAAGTAGGGAAAGAAAAAAGAAAGGAAAAGGAGAAGAGAAAAGGAAGAGTAAAAGAAAAAAGAAGTAGCCTAACTGCTGCTGGGTTTCGGGTAACCAGTCCGTGAGGAAATGCTGACAGGGGTCACTGTGGCATAATCTTTCATTCAGCCCCAAAGCTGTCACATCCTCCCCAGATGTCTGAAACATAGATATAAATTTTCATTATCCAGCAGAATAGGGGCAGAGGTACACAAAATGATTTTTTTACCAATCAAATTATAGCTCATTGCCAGATTATGTGTAAACAGTAATTTTGTGAAGTTTTCATGTGGTCATTTATCTACACCCACGTTTAGTAGCACTACTGAAGCTGAAAAAAAAGAGGAAGGTTTTTCAAATTAAATTATTGTCTTCATAATCAAGTTGAGGACACTAAAGCTGAATAAAAAATTAATACTATTATGAAGGAATTTTGTCTTACCCAACTAAACAGCGAGACTGCAATATTTCCTTAATGAAAGCAGAAAGGATGCACTCCTT
Organism: Myiozetetes cayanensis; assembly: GCF_022539395.1. Taxonomy (NCBI): domain Eukaryota; kingdom Metazoa; phylum Chordata; class Aves; order Passeriformes; family Tyrannidae; genus Myiozetetes; species Myiozetetes cayanensis. Next base: position 19,894,142 of record NW_026086937.1, on the reverse strand, counting down.
TAAAAGGATGAGGAAAACATTGCTGGTGGTGTATAAAACTAAACTGAGGCCTCTTGTAGAACCCTTTAAAATATCAGTATTTTTCTCAGTATATTTTCGAGGTTGATGGTTACTTGATCTCCAGCACAGGGTCACACCAGGCTGCAGCTGAGCAGCTTCTCAGAAGCTCTGCAGAGCCTGGGCACCACCAGCCAAGGGCTCCAGTGGAGAGCCCAGCCCTCTCCGAGAGAAAGATGAGATCTCTGCTACCTGAACCCAGGCAAACAAATGGTTTACCATGAATGAAGGTAACTCAGCATGTTCTGTGATTCTGGAATTTATTTGTTATGGAAAGAAAAGATGGGTTGTGTCCAATTATTTTATGTTTCTTCAAGGCAAATTCATATAAGTATTAGAAATATACAGCTTGCCTAGATACTAGATGGTTTAGACAAATATCTTTCTTAATGACCTCCCCATGTAACAATAACCACCTGAGAGTTTAAATAGGTAAAATATTCCTTACAGGTGTTTACTTTGCAGCAGTACAGAAAGAGACACTTTGCTCTCCGATCTTGCTCTTCCCTCAAAAAACCTGAAGAAATAATTGTGCTGGGGGCTTAGTGCACAAACTGAGGGAAAGTCACAAAAATGCCATGATTCCTTTTTCCTTGTTTGCAAGCCAATGATATTCACATTTCTCCATGCGAGACAATGACACCGAGAGTTCTTTGCATCAGGCGGAAGCTGCGAGGCAGGATCCCTGCAACGTCTCTGTGAAAGGCTGGTATGTTCAGAAATGCAAAGCCTACAGTATTATCTTGTTTATTATCTTGCCTTGGGACTGTACCAAATGCTCTGCAAGTCTGGATCACTGTCACCCTGTTACGATGAAAGAAGTGCCTTTGGTTATGAACTACTCCGGAGACACCAGATTAGAGTTCAAAGGCTATTCCTTGCATTAGCAGTAAATGCAGGAATTCTGAAGCAAAGTGATATACTTAGTGTGAGCTTTTGCATATCACTTTGCTATTTTGCTCCATAACTGCCGTGCAGTAGTTGGAGCTACTGTTTGAACCCAAGCTCCCAATGACTTGAAAGTTTGGGGCATGTTTATTGGATAACCCAGATTCTTTTCTAGTAACCGTCACCAAACACTTTGTATATGTCACAAGCCTCCCACTCCCTTCCAAGAGATGAGGATGTGATGGAAGGAGGAAGAAAAACATGGCTATTATAGGTTTAATACATCCCCTGGAAGAAGTAAAGCCTGCCCAACCTCAATTTCATACAAGGGACACTGAGAAAACTCAATATCCTCATTTAATCTGGGAAATTCCACTTGGAGAGGGAGTTTTACGGATGCTGAGAGCCAGATTTCCCGCTATAACACTCTGGCAGTGCATTTCCCATATCTTGGACTCAGGCAAAGCTGACTGAGCCAGCTTGGCCACCTCCCTGCAATGGTGCTCCCCACTCTCCCACAACAAAGTACCACATCAAAAGCTGTCCCAGCCGGGGAACGTCAGGAAATGCATTTGGGCAAGAGGCGTCTAAGCAACCCCACCCCCAGCTCACACTCCCTGTGTCCAGGGACCTCTGTCTCGGGTCTACAATTTTATTAAAAAATCCCACAACAAATTCCTGCTTTTGGTACTACGCAACCGGGGCGCAAAACGATGCCGGGTCTGCTTTAAATTAAAACAAAAGTTGCTGCAGATAGGATCTCTGATACATACTGAGTTGCTTTTCTCATCTGAGATTCTTCCTCAAACAGCTAAAAACAATTAGGATAAATGAGTAGATATAAAGGTCAGCAGTACAAACAATTCTGGGAAAGCCAGATAGCTCACTGGATAGTTCCTTTACTTCCGTCACCGCAGAATGAATAGATACAAGTCCAAACGCACTCCCAGCAATCTGATTAGAAAGATATCCAGAGCTCCTACATAGCTTTTGTGGTTTCATCTCAATTTTTTTTTTATTTTTTTTTTCCCCAAGCTGAATTGCCTCTGTGCTGCCAATCCACCCCAGGTTTGGCGAGGCTGAGGCTTTGCTGCAGCAGAAATGCTGAGGGTGTTTTTGCCATCCTGTGGAGGACGGGGCCGGATCCCGTATGGGAACACCGGCATGTGGCATTCTGGCACGTGAGTGTCATTCCTTGGAACTATTAGTCATCCCTGTAATGTCTAATGACATCACTCTGGAAGGAAATAGAACAGGAGAAAAATCAATGGACAGCAGATACCTACCTATTATGAGCTATAATTGTGCATTTACCAGTCTGCCAAGACATAAATCTAGTAGTTTAAAACCCATTTTAGCATACATTCATATATGTTAGGAGGCTATTAACACAGGGGTGAATTATAGCAAACAGGCTTCTAAGCAGAGTCAGGATATGTATTTTTTTAAATAATTATAGCGTTCAGCACTGTAGTTAAGGCTCAGAAGGGTTTTGTATTCCACCAGCTTTTATCCCTAACCAATCACAATGGCAACAACTACATCGTCTCAGATTGCAACTTCCCAGGCCTGAACTCCTTCTTTGTAGCAAATATTGATCATGGGGGACAACCTGCAAGGCCCTCACTAGGAAAAACTGGGAAATAATTATTGTGTGGGGTTAGGGCCAGACTCAGCTGCCACTGAAATGAGGGCAAGCCCCTTCACTCCTTTTATTTTGTGTTTGATTAAACTATTTAAAATTCTCAGCTCCAAAACAGACAAGTTAGAAAAGCCTGAATTAGGCCTCCAGAGATGTTTGGAACAGTGTTTGCCTTGGCCAACAGGTAGTGTTAATAATTCAGGCTGATGGAGGGAAGAGCAGCAGCAAATGGCAGATTACACACCAACAGATTAGTAACAATTGTGCAAATACTTTTGCTGTGGTAGCTCAGGGAAAAAAAAACCTTTCTTCTCCCAGCAGTGGTCTGTCATGTAAGGAATCCTTAATAAGTTTTGTATGAGCAAATAATAACGATTTTTGGTCAAAAAAATACAGTCTTTAAAATACTCATTTTGACAAGGAATTCATGGGAAATGGGTATTAAAACACCAGAAAGACTCAGTAATGATAGAGAGCAGATAGATACCCATGGAAACTAGTACATGGTCACAACACCAACCAGAAAAGAAAAAGCAGAAGTTGTGCAGGAAAACTCAACTTTTAAGTTAATATTGTGTGCCTCATTCACTCGGTTGAGTCTAATATAAGCACAAAGAGCTTTGGACAGGATACAGAGAGAGCTGCTTACGTGCACAGCTCTTGATTCTGATTGTACTGGTTCAGCCCTGACACTTCCATAAAACATAAGTTACAATTCCTGAGTATATTAATATTGTTACATGTAGTGAAATACAAAACTGTCCTCTTCCATTTTCCTCAGACTGCAGCCCAAAGCCACCATCTTTAAAATCTCTTACACAATAAATACATGTTCTACATAGTTTTCTACCAAAATGGCTTTTTTTTTTCTTTTTTGTTAACATAATAAATTGTGATTTAGTACTTCAGGGATGCATTTTTAGCTTTGGCAAAACTGTAACCTCTGATTCAATTACTTTTGAGTCAAATTCCTAAAAATTATAAAGAAACTCCAAAAGTTCAAGGTGGTTTCAGTACAGTTCTTTCCCTCCCTTCTTAAAAGTTTTTTAAACATACACTCATTGATTTTGCCAATGATACTGGTTCTTCCAGCTGCTCGTGAACAATCTCACAGTTGGATAAAATGACATCAAAAACTCGATTACACTTTTAAAGACATCTACGATAATACATGAAGCTTATCAATTAGTGACAGAGCTAAAGAGAATATCTCATAAGTATGTGAACAATGAGGGAAAAGGGGGTGAGGAAAGAACTGAAGTTTTAGGAGATGGTGCTCTGGCCCTTTAGAGGGGGAGGTACTCCTTGAAGTGTTACAGTGAGTGCCACGAAAGCTGATACTTGCACCAAAAAAAGTAATATTTATCTTTATTGCAGCGTTTCTTTCATTTCAAGTGGGAAAAAAAAGAGAAACTCCACTACAAATTTCACTGCTGCTGGAGGTAAGTGGCTTAGTTTTCGTGACACCCACTCTATTTTGCTGTTGTTGCACGATCTTCCCCTTCACACCGCGGGACCGAGCGCGCGGCCTCCCGCACGCCCAGCCTCTTCCTCCCAAATACTTATCACAGATTGATGATGTGGTGCAGGGCCTAGGGCTGACAACATGTGCATGAACTCAGTTTCCACATGGCTTAGCCAGAATGTGAACGCTCGCTTTTGGGGCCAACCGTTTAACGGCAATAAATATTTACTTGCAGTGTGTGGATTGCTCAGGTCATTCTGCAGCTCCAGCGGTTGCATTGCTGAGTAAGTCTTTCTCTCGTGGATGTCTCTTTGTGAAAGACACCATCCAGTCTTTAAGTTTTATTTTTTCATTAAAATGTAGTGGGAAGGGCTCCTAATTGGGTGTGTTGATCCCCAGTGCCAGTGGGTTTTTTTTAAATCAGACTAAACTTATTCAGAACTCTAAACACAGGCACAGGAGCTTAACTTTAGGCATCGTCTCTTAAAACTTTTGGTGCCTGTCCTAAGGGCTCTCACTGTCTTTTTTCCAAGCAAATCCCATCCTGAACCTTTTCATAGATTTTCAGTTCCTGGCTCAAGCACGGAAATCTCCAGGATCTGCTCATATCACCAACTTTATCTGCATCCTAGCAAGGTGGCACCTTTACTATTGTGCCATGTCAAGACTGCTTCACAGATGTGAGATACATGGAAAGCATAACTGACATTTTTGTAATACACCAGCTCCATTTTGCTATTTGCTCTCTTTCCAAAGCATGTTATGAGCAAACCCAAACTAATGTGTTCCTGGAAGCCAGATTTAACAGCTGGGAGACTGATTCTGCAGGACCTGGACACATCAGACAACCTAAACATTGTAGGATGGAGCAAAATGCCAAATTCGAGCTGGGACTGGATGGGAAATATGTTCTTTAAATAGGCAGGAGAAAGGATTTATGAAAACCTTGGCTTGTGCTCTCCCATTACTGAACTGCACCAGACATAAGAGTTTTATAATTCTGTAAACATAGAAGAAAAGAGTTTGATCCAAATCCCTCTGAAAGACTCACGTTGACTCCAGTGGCCCTTAGATTAGCCCCCAAAACTGAGATGGCAAATTCTTGGGATATGAGCAGCATCATCTCCGTTGTGCAGGCATTCCCAGCCTGTGGGGCACTACTGCCATTCTTGTGCTGCTGATATTAGAAAAGAAACACACTAATGGGATAGCTAATATTTCCAGAAGATAAAAAAAGACAAATTCTAGCTTAGTCCAGTCTTTTCCAGTTGCCAAGATGGGAAACAGTTTTACATTTTCCTCTAACTCCCCCAAACTGATTCCAATCCTTTCTTGATTTTCTATGAAGCCCTTGAGTGCAGGTCAGTTTTTAACAAGCTCTCAACCTTTTGGCACCTTCTGTTCCTTTTCAGATCATTTTGATATTCTAGCTATTTCCTGGCCTGCTTTCAGTAGTGGTGTGCAGGTTTTCATATGCTGAGTTGTAAATAATTACGCTCCACCGTCTCGGATTTGTCTTCCACATTCCATCTGGGATGAGATGGGCCAAATCATTTCCTGTTTTCTAAATACAAATGATAAATGCCCATATTTGACATAGCTTTCAGTAGTTTTCATGCTGGAAACTTTCCTGATGCCTCTCTCAGTGTGTGATATATAAGGTGTCACGTTTTATTGTGTGAATATCCCAGTGCTCCGCTCCAATGGGTAGCATCTTTTTCCTTTTTTTTTTTTTTATCCTAGAGAGTCAAAATGCTTTGCCAGTTGGAGGATTTAATATTCTAATAGAGGGCAGGAAGCAAGTAAAGCTATGTGAGAGCAGACACTGCCTGCACTCTTACGTGTGGTGAAGGACAATAATTATCACTCCACAGGGAGTGATTAGGCCTAGTGAAGCTTGAGTGATTACCCTTTCCTTTGCTGACCCTATAATCAGACCTGGATCTCTAAAGTTATGTGCAATTTTTGGGAGACAAAATCTTAAGGAAAGCATGAATAGTTCTCACACACTATATGCATGATCAGGCAATTCCAGAGGCAGAGCAGCATGGGTAAATCTCTAGTAGAGAGTCTTCTTTCTATTATATCTATACCATTCAAACACTACTATCTGTCTAATAACCTCTAAGTAATTAGTAGGAAGAAAAGAGAGTAATGCCAAAGAAGAGAGCAGCAGTTCACACTAATAAAAAGTCTCTATTTACCAGCAATGACATGGGGTGCATGGGTTTTTCTCATGAGGTATGTGCAAAGGAAGAGAATAGCACTATCTTAGGCAATAGTCTTGCCAAAATATTTCACAAATGCTGGGGTTTTCAGTAGCAGTCAGTGGAGTGAACGGGCCAGAACATACAAGTTAGAATAAGAAAAGTAACCAAAATAGCATTTCAAATTACAAGAAACTGTAAGACAGGCCAGTCTGTATTCAGGATTTTTGATTCTACAATATCAATTATTTATTCAACAACATAAGATAAGGATTTAGAACACAATTGTTCAGGGAAAGTCAAAATGTCCCCACTCACCAATCTCTTTAGTCAATGCATTGAGGGGAAAGCGTGGCCCAAATCACAGATAAACCTCTCTGCATTTACCACTTGCCCTTACCTCACTTCCTTCTGACAACAAATCTAGGGCAAGCAGATAAGATTATAACCCATCTGCTCCATTTTAGAGTGACAGGTGTATACCTTTCCAGAGGAAACCCCTAAAGCTCTCACTCAGCTCAGAGGCTGGCAGGGTTGTGTTTATGATAACTGTCCCTCGCCCAAGGATACAGAGAGCATTTTAGCTGCCCTGTAAACTCCTCATTTTTAACCCTGAAAGAGCATAATGAGATAAAGATGAAGGCGCACGAGGCATTGGATGCACTTGGGAGATAAGTCAGCCAATTATCTGTAACATCAGAACGGGCTCTACGTGCAGCATCCTCCAGTCCTTCAGTACCTGCTGGAAACACGCTGAAATTATTATCTTAGAGCCCATCAGTCTGTGAATCTGGGCTCAAATACTCCTCTGCCAAGATTAGAAGAGTTGGTGGGGAACATAATGTTTGGCCAATTTAAAACACTTGACAAGTTAGGCCTGAGCCGGGGGGATGCTTCAGATTGGGATGTCATTTCCAGTATTTCTACTGACTCCAGAGAGACTCAGATCATGGCTTTCAACCCCAATTTCTGAGAGATCCTCCAGCAAATAATCACATTCTCTAGTCTCAGTCAAATACGTGTAGGAAGGTAGACAAGAAGCATTTGTCTGATGTCTTTACTCAGGGCCTTGGCGGCAGCCAGGGAGAATGAGAAAGGAAATCTGCTTGGATGAAAAAAATCTTCGCTCTGTTTAGGCGAGGAACAAATCCTGCTACTGTTTCATTCTTCTTTTGCCATTAACTCTGTTATCATGTTGCTGGCAGTATTTCTCATTTCAACCTGCTCGCCATATGTGCGTGTGCTTTCTGTGCTGCTAATTGCTTCTTTTTGACAATATCATCTATACGTGCACACCAGATTGCCATTTTTATCACTCCAAACCTATTAATGGCCAGACTTACAGTTCCCAAAGGAATTAATATTAACCAGCTCTCTAAATATTGTTCATGTCTTTCAAAAACTCCTGACTTTTAGAGACTGACTCTGGTTGTGTGTAATTGGGCTGCTGTGTTTCATCCTCTGGGGCCTGGAGTCTTAACTTTTGAAAGTGTAAGCTCAACAAAATTTATGAGGGCAATATTAATAACCAGGAAAGGCAAAAACTTAGGAAAAGTAAACAGCTCATTGGTCGTAGCTGTTTGCTTACCTAGGGTCAAAATCTGCCCTCAGATATACATGTGCAAGTTCAGCGGGTCCCATACATACAGATTTCTGTGGAAAGAATTTGGCCTCAGATGACTTCAGAGGTTTCTTTGTCAGCCCCATTTCCCAGAGAACACTGAACACTCCTACGTGTATACACCAACTTAGGCTTCTCTGCTAGAAAGAAAACAGTTGTAAGGAGATACTCATTTACCAGTGCTCAGAGAACGTGACAGAATTTGGACTAGGAATTTTATACCCCTAGTTAGGCTTAAAAAAATAAATGGTATTAACATGCCACTCAACAAACTGTCCCCACACTGCTGAGAACCATGCAAGGCAGATAACAAATGTGCAGCAAATGAGAACAGTGATGTGATTCACTGCAATTCCCAATAAGAGGACCACTCCTAAGAGCAAATAACACTCCATGAAATCTGGAGTGGAAGAATACCAGCCGGCAGATGACTGTGCTCCCCATGGAAGAAACACAAAATTAATATAATCAAAGTGTTTTAAAGGAATTTAATGCTATAACTTTGTGCTTGGGAGGCAGAGGAGAGGCCTTTAAGATGTCATACGTGTCATCATAGCCCCTCACAGTGAATGCAGATGGGAATAGCATGTTGGTTTTGCAGATCTCAACTGGGGGAACCAAGGAGGGTCTGGAGGAGGTGGAGCACTTTGCTCCAAGAAGTAGGTTAGTCCTACACAGCTACTGGAAAGCCAGATGCTTAATGATTAGATGTTGAAGACCTCAGCACTGCAGCACCCAAATCCTTCTGTGGAGCTGGATTTGAATCAAAGACCAACTTTTGCAATTTTTAGCCTCTTTTTTTTATAATCATAGAATGGTTTGGCTTGGAAGGGACTTTTTAAAAGTCATGTAGTCCAACCCCTCTGCAACTACTGTTAATCAGCATAAATGCCCATTTTCTAGGAAGCCTGTGAGTGGATCTATGTTGGCATTCAGATCTGCATCTCTCTTATCAAGTACACAATGTTTCTCTCCATGTCCCACTTTTTCTGAAGGGGGTTGGAAAGCTGGACAAACACAGGGAGGTTGAAATTTAATCTGGAAAGGATGCAAGTGGTGTAGGCAAGATAAAGCATTTTGAGGACTATCAACTCAAGGAACTAAAGCACTGATTTTCATTCCCCTACTGTCCCAACTAACAGTTGTTTCCCTCTCTTCTGCTGACCAGGAGATGAGTCCCCTTCTCAGGGGTCCAGTCCAATAGAAAGAAATTAGAATACAAATTCCAGGAGTCATGTCACTGGGGACCATGGCTTATCGTGACAGCAAGGAAGAAGTTTAGGAAGGGAAAGAAGGCCTGTCCCTTTTTTTTTAAATATGGAGCCTAATTACTGCAGTGATCCTTCACACCGTTACAAGGTGTGCCAACACTAACTGTGTTCTGCTAATTGGTTAATGTTCTGCATTAATAAAATAGACTTCATTGTTTTGTTTGAGGTCTTTCTGAAAAAAATGGGTGACTGGAGGAAAGGAAGGGTGACATCATTTTTCCCTGTATTTTTGTTTTCTCTTGGCTCCTGCAAATTTCTTGACTCATTTAAACTCAAAGAGGACAAAACAGCATCAAGGATAAAAGCTATTTTAGATGAACTGATGTCTTGACCAGTAGTAGATTTTTTTCTGTCTTCTATTAAAAATTTAAAAAAGGCAGATAGGAAACCTTTGCACATAAAATTACAGATCCCTAAGGGACGAATTGGGAGCCTGAAGTGAGCATGTGCCCTACTGGCTCAAGCTGCTGTTAGGGAAGCTGAAATGGGAATCAAATGGAAATTACTATTCTCTGATGCAAAAGTGTTCAAATGTGGAACAGTCATCTTGATTGATCTGATTTACATGCATACAAGACTGATTTTCCATGTAAGTACAGCGGAAGAGATGGGGAGGATGAACCAACACTGACTCATACAAGAGAAATAAAACTAGAACTATTTGGCAAGAATGAGGATCTGACTCTGACTTGTCCTGTCCTGATGGAAATTTTGTGAGAAAAGTTCAAAATTCATTGCTGTCAGTACCTATCAAAGCCAAGATGGAATCAACCTCAATGACCCTCAAATGGCACCACCAGAGCAACTGCTGGAGGCTGATCTGAGTGATGCCTGCTCAGCACATCTCCTGTCCCGGGTCTATGCCAGGGCATGAAATTTCAGCTGCATTTTGATGCTGAGGACATGGGTATGGATCCACTTGGGTGTGTGGTCCGGCCGGCACTCAGGCTGCTCGCTTTCATCCACGCTGAACCTTTCACTTGACTTCTGACCTTTCACTTGGCACTGTCCTGTCATTTCCTTGGTTTCACAAATTTTAGCCTCTCACTTGACCTGTGAACTGTGACCTTTCACTTGACCTCTGATCTCATAAATTCTGGAAGCTCATACACGTAATCGCGGAACAAATAAACAAAGCCGCCGCGAGACGCTGCCGCTGAATGAAGCCCAAGGGGCTGGGGAGCAGGAGCCCAGCCCTGGAATCCCACCTCACCCCCTGGACATGTCCCTTTGTCCCAGCCAGGACTGGCATCTCATCAGCGTGAAGTGCATTGTGAGCTGCCATGACATCAAGGCCGGCGTGTTGTGGCAGTGGAAAGGGATGTGGGATCACACAGCCTCCAACTCAGCTGTGGATGAAAATCACAGCTCAGCAGATCCTCATCCACTAACACGTGCAAAATACCACGATCTCCAAAGTCCTGGGAGGGTCTTATCAAACAGAATCACCAAAATGAGGAGAAGCCTGTCGCCGTAGGTGTTGGATCCTCACCACAAGAGGAATTAAACAAACCTCCCCTGAGCCCTTTTCCCCTCCTTGTCAATGCTAATCCTAAAGGCTTCAAATGCAAGGCAACGTTCAGCCTTCAATGCAGTGTGACAGTGTGTGATAAGGAAACTCCTGCTAAGTCAGCTGGGTGAGATGGTTCTCAGCAGTGAACAGGCCTGTCTTTACTGCATCCAGGACAGAGTGAGCACACAGGATGGCAGAAACAGTGGCAAAGATTACAGCTGAATGAAGTTAACAACTCACTGCAAAAAAAATTCATTTCCTATATAAGGAATGGTAAGGGTGAAATCTCAGAGCCAGTGGTAGCTTTACATAAGGGCAAGGTCTTCAGAGAAACTTCAAGCACAAAGATCTTCATACATAAGTAACCTAAAAGTGTGCAGGTACCTTCATGTTCTGGTCATCTGTTTCGTCACACATTCCCAATTCTTTTCAGCAATCCTCAGATGTATAATACAGATAATACTGCAGGCACAACTCATAACACTGCTAACCCAGAGCAAACCACAAACTACACGTTTTCTCCTGCTCTTCTTCTTGGTAGAAGAAAAGATAGAAATTGGAAGAAAGCTCTAGAAGAGATTCAAGGACGTGTTAGTTGTTGGTGCCTTGAAAGCAAAGCAGCTTTCTCTTTGGTATTGCAGGGAGCTAAATCTGAGCAAGTGGCAAAAGCAGCTCATATGTAGAGTGTAATTGTACATGAGTAGGAAGCAAGGTGACATGGGAGATAGACAGAAGCAGTGCCAATCTGCCAAGCCATCACAGAGCAGATCTCTAACAAAAAGGAACTGGGGAAGCACTGATTTGCTCTGACACATAATGTAATGAACCAGTGCATGCTGTCACTTTACTTGAATTCACTGTGATTTTACATTTTGGAAGCAAACTATTTTAAATTCATGGGGAGAAAGACTATGCAGAGAAAGCCACCGGACAGAGAGGACATTCAAATCCTTGTGTTCCTTCAGTTATAGTAAGAGATTTCAAAGTTTCGGGTGAAATTCTGCATGTCACTTGGAACAAAGGTCTCGTTGCACAAAAGAAGTGCTCCTCACTTGTAGGTGAGCAGCCTTTGTGCGACTTTATGAAAATCACTTTGCAAAGTGAGAAGAAATATATGTTGCATTTCCAGCAATGCAGGCTCTTCTTCATCAGCCTCATTAGGGAAACCTCTAGGCTTTTTTGTTTCTACAGGAACACTGTTACATCTGGTGGGTCTCTCCTAGTTTATAAAAGCTGGCATCATAACCTTATTGACCCTTGGCTCTGCAAATCCCTGCAGAAGATTAGGCATTTATTCCAGGACTTCTGTTACATGATTTTCAGTTATCTTTCACCTCCTCTGGAAATGTCAAGAAGGTGTTGTTGGAAGGAAAAGGCGAGGACTATGGGTTGAAGGAAGATTATTAACATAATTTTCTATATGGTAAGCACCCTTCTGTGCTTGTTAAACACTTTCATTAGTGATTTTATCACAGAAAGCAGGGGTGTGTAAAAAAAAAAAAGGGGTAGAAATTGTTTGACATTCAAGAACAGAAACAGCGATTGATCTATTAGAAAACCAAAACTCATCCTTCACCTTTTAGGATTGAGGAACGCTCATGGAGTGGCAATTAGGGATGACTATGTGGCATCAAGGAGGCACACCTTGATAAGGGCCAAAGCACGTGTGTACAAATTAAGCCAAGAGATTGTTCACCCTATTACACAACACGGTGCTGGCTTCTCAGGGACACCGTGTGCCACTGAGTCACCCACGCTGAATAAAACTCCGACTGGAACAGGTTTACAATAGGGCTACTTGGACAGACCGTCTACGAGAGGGAACCAGAGGAGCCTGGATTGTTTAGTTTAAGGAAACAGAAGAACCTGGCAATTCTTACCCAGCTCTGCTTCCCACCGGCCTCAGTGGGAATAAAGGCTGTTGGTTTCCTGACATTACCAGGGGTTTTGTCGTGGAATACAATGGGAGCAGAATCAGATCTTGAAGAAGCAAAACAGAATTGGGCCCAGAGGAGCCAGGGCTGGGAAAGCCCCAGCACGTTCTGGTTTGAATTGAGCAGGGCTATAAAAAGCTAATAAAACTCATATTGAAATAAGGGCTAAAAGAAGTGCATATTGCTGAATTATGTTGGTCAAGACAATTAATTGAGTTTATTATGGATATATGTGATTTTTAACATGCTTCAATTTATCTCAAGTAAGTTGTTGATTTCTTATGATTAAACCTGTTTGTTAAAAATCATCTTGCCTGCAGAAAAAGAGTAATAAAGAAACGAAGCAACTTTTTCCCATGCTTTGGATTCAAAAGTTCATTCACTGCAGTGTCAAAAGACTGGAATCCTGTTTCCTGCCCTTAATTTCAATGACTACCTCAGTGGTGTTCTACTGTCTATATATTTATCAAGCAGAAAGTAAATTATTTTGTTAGACACATTGTTCTATTTCCAAGATAAATCTCAGGAGTTAACTTTTATGGAAACCAAGAGGAGAGTCCAAGGAGGCCCATTTAAAGCCTGTAAGCACCTGAATCCTGTTTGGCTTTTTAAAACTTCCTGAATATGCTCAAAATCCACTTTCATCCAAAACCAAATAAAGCACCACCAGCTGGTCCTCCTATGCTCAGAGCAATTTGGAGTCTAACACCTATGATCCACATCTGAATTCCTCTGGAATTAGTTTGTGTTGCATAAACATTCCCACACACCTCTCACAGCCCAACTATGAAGATGCTCCATTCAGATCCTCTGCGGAGTATTTCATGTGGAATGGACAATTACAGCTTTTAGACACAGTACACAAAGCCACAGTCTGGATAAATATTGGGAAGTCAGCGACTAAAAACTAATGGGAGTGTTGATTGGCAGAAAGTGACTATGACATTTAGCAGATACATCCATTTTCTTACACCCCACCGAGGCAACATGACTGTCCTTGGGAGAGAGGTGGACACCCATTGCATGTCTATCAGCAGAGGAAGGCAGATGACTTCCTGAGGCATGAGGGGTGGCAGGAGCGGGCCAGAGGTCTGGGCACGCAGGGAGCAGCCAAAACTCAGATAATCTATTCTTGATTCAATTTAAGCAGCAATATCTGACTTGGAAAACAATGAGCATCTCTTTTATAGCAAGCAGGAGCACAAAGTGATTCAACCAGGGAAGTTTAATCATTCAAGGATATTTCCTGGGACAAACTGAGTGCACAGATAGCTAACAGTTTTCTCTTCTATCATCTGCTGTGCTTTTAACTCTTTCCCCTCTGATTAGAGCCCCAGCTGGAAGCAGAGCCATGTCAGGAGGGCTGTGAGGTCCTGGGCAAGGGTATGCAGATGCAGGGAAGCATCCACAGAGTGGGACAAGCCCAGACACTCAGGGTGGGCACACACACAGACCCCACTCATGGCTGGTAGGTCACACAAGTGATCACTCACTCATGGTACATGGGATTTGGGGTCATCCATGCACCCTCCACACAACCCCTCCTCAGGACCCCTGTTTCTTGGGTCACAGCTACCACACACTGGCTTTGCTCCTGACCCCCCCAGCTCCACAAACTTGGTCCCTGCGAGCCCAGCCCTCGCTACAACACTGACATAAAGTACAAATAAGTTAATGAAACTGCGATATTTTTTTCTACACAGACCTGGACTATTTCAGCCACGAGCAATGTGAGCAGCCACAGGTGTTGCACTAAATAAAGTAAGAGAAAATGTCTCCATTGTAACAGTGGATGCCCTGTTTCAAAACCCCTCTCTGCTTTTTATTAATAGTTGGATTCCTTTCTATCAGCAGCCATAACTGCATTTACCTTATTTTTTTCAGCGAAAATGTTTTGCTAAGAAAAGATCTACTAAAAATTACTACTGCTTTTCGGTCAGTTTGTGCTTGAACAAGCTTTCAATCTTTTCACAGAAGGGGAGAACATAAACTTGTGATTCAGAAAAGAGAGGAAACCAGGGGTTACAAAGGTTGGGAGGCCAAGTAGTATGAAACAGACCCCCTCCGTCAAGTAAAAAACTTGGCAGGATAACTAGAAACAGACCAACCCTAAATCCAAGGGTTCATGAGCAGTAACATAATTAGCTGGAATAAAACTAATATTCTAGTGTTAAATTTCACCTCAACACAGACCAGCAGTTATTAGGGGGAGACCAGCGAGAATGAGCAAAGATGTGTTTCATTTAAGAAATTTACACTGAGTGGGAAAGCACACATGGGGGTTATTTCCTAAAAAGCCCATTTGGATGCTCCAAGCAACTGTGGTCACATCAACTGCCCTGCTCCGAGGTGGATGTGTTTGTCAGCCTTGCCCGAAGTGTCTGGTAAAGCCCAGTCCACCAAAATCCTGAAACATTTGTTCCTGGGAAAAGAACCACAAATACACTGGAAAAAATGCTGAACAGGAAATGTTTGACCACTGCTACATCACAAGATATCAAAAGAATTTCACATTGGCTACTTCCTTCGCTGGGGGGAGGCAGGGGGTGCTCGGCTCGAAAATAAAATGGCCCCAGAGGCCCTACCAAAACCCCCCAAAAGAGCTGAGGTTTCAGCAATAGTAAACACACTTTCTCTTTTCCTTGATTAGCGAAATAGGAGCAAAAACCTTCAACGACAGCGCGCACGGCAAATATTGGTGCTGAGAGAGGAGATAAACAACGCCAGCGATCCGCGGATCGGGCGCAGGAAATTCCAGCCATCTGATGAGCTGTTGGCTTAACAAGCGGCTCTTCACATGTCAGCGGCCTGCAAAGGCTATTTTCTCTTTTACTGGCTCCCTGGAAAGGCAGTAGGAAAGGCGAGGCAGGGGCGAAGGAAAAGCAAGGTGAGGCGCTGGGAAAGGCATGGCAGGGGAGGAAGGCCAGGCTGCCCTCGGGCACGGCAGAAGGCGGTTCGGTGCAGAAGCAAGGGGCAAACCTGTTGCTGTCTGGAGACAGCCGGGTGTGTGCCTGCCTCCCGGGACATACAGCATTACAAATTCCGAGCTGCTCGCAGCCTTGTCCCGGCCTCGCCTCGGGCAAGCGGCGTATGGTTTCTTTTTGAACAAGCTATCTTTTAACACTCACAACCGGGACGATTTAACAGAAAGAGAGCGTCTCAATTTTTGCGAGCGACGTCCCCCCTAGACTCTACCCAAACAAAGCTACTAATGTGTGGTCATTTTCTTGGCAGCGTGGCTGCATGCTGATAACACCGCTGCCTGCTATTCTCCCAGGAGCGGGGCTGCTGGAAGACTGCTCCCTACCTCATCCCCTGATGCTTCTGATGCGGGTGATCCTCCGACTGCACGGCGCCAACCACAACATGCTACCCACCGTGAGAGAGCAGGACACAGGCTGCTCTAGTCAGGAGTTATCGTCTATCATACTGATTGACGAAACCAAGAGTGAGCAGAAAAAATAAACACGAACAGAGGCTGCAGTGTATGGGGCAGTCAGCTGGGAGTTTTAGTATTTGGCCTTGGTGATCCTACTCTCATGGTAGGTTATCTTTTCCTTGTGCTATCATTTATCATAACTTTGAGGGCCAGAGGGAGAAACAAACCTACAATTTTTCTATTGGTTACATTCATTAAACTCTTCTTTTTTTAGCACCACTTCCTTTGCCCCTAATAACAATCCCACCCCCTCGATCTGTATTCCCTAAAGAACAGTGAAATCAAATCTAAGTACAGTCCTCCCCTTTTACTCCTATTACAGCAATAGACCATTGCAAGCAATTAACCTCTGTTATTCCATCAGAGCCGGGACTCAGCCGCACGCTCGCCTCGCTGCAGCCCGTGTTAACTCCTGCCTCAGCTCCCTCCATCCTGGCCCCAAACATTATTTGGGCCAAAGATGTTGGTTTTGTCACAACCATCTCCTTTTTAAACAACGCCGGGTGACTTTTGCAGGCGCAGCCCAAGTTCTGTATTGGGCTTGACAGCCACCATAAAGCACTCCCTGAAGTGTCAGTAACAAAGATGATTTGTATGGGGCTTGCAGTCGTCCCCTCTTCTAATAGCTTTCTCATTCCAGCCCAGAAACACCGAGCAGAGAGCAGCTGCTTAAAGCTGATACAAGCATTTCTTCTCTCAGCAGGCCATTCTTGCATAACCATTTATTTTGCAGAGTTTTAAAGTGCCTGAAGGATTTAATTATGTACATAGACAACCCCTATAAACTCTATTCTAGGCTTTTTATTGACTTTTGTGCCAGGCAGCTCTTAGGCATTTCAATTAAGTGTTTTTTTATAAGAAAAGCAACAATATAGTAAAAGAAATGTATTCTTTATAGATAGTTCCAAACAGTTTGTGCCGACTGAATAAAGTTTATTTAATTGACGAGGATTTAGAGTATCTTATGCTACAACTTGGAATACATGTCCTTTTGGACCTTGGATCTGTTTAAAGGGGCCTGCCAGGACCACTTAAGTACCAGGGGAAAACAGCTTGGATCTGATTACTTAATCCTAATAATGTGTTGTGAAACTTTAGGAGACTACCTGTCATTTAGCATCGCGCTCAAAATTGAAGTGGTAAATAGCTAAGAGTTGAAAGTTTGGCTTTGTCTTGGTCAGGGTTTAGGCATCCTGGACTGGGATAGAAGAAACGTTCCCAAATTTTCCGGAAAGACCAACGTTGTCTCTATCTGCTTTCTAAACTATTTACAAGGCTTCTGCAAACCTGCCTTCATTACAGCGTAGGATATTTCAGTCCCAGCAGGTGGCCAACAGGAGAGCAGGCCTGTTTGTGAAATATGTAATACTCTTTTCATATACTTTAACCAGAAATGTGCACCTCAACAGCCCTCCTAACCCTTCTAATTTCCCTTTCTCCTCTTAATCTGCTCTGCGAGCCATGAGCATGCATTAAAATCTCCCTAAAACATTTCACCCAGAGGCAATGTAATTCCGCAACAAGCAACCAACATTTCACAGCTCTGGAGTAATAGATTAATTTGAACCTAATGTTGCCCGTCGTTTACTGCTCCAAATGTTCTGGTGTAGACATAGCCCCGAGGCGCAGCGCCGTGGCATGCGCGGCTCCTGGAACCAAAGCTACAGTTGGCTTCACATCTGTGCATCACATTTGCCATGTGCCTCATTATCCCGCGCCCCACTGTGCCTACCTGTCCCAATCAGCTTCTCAGCCACAGGCTATCCAATTTTTTTTTCCCCCAACTAAGGATCTTTGTTCTCCTTCTCACTTACTAAATTTTTGCGAGACCTCTGCACCCGAGCAGTGGGGATTCTGCGCATGTGAACCTCCGAGCTTCTCCAGGTTCTTAATTCTCCATTAGGAGCAGGAAAATTACAACATTAAGTCTCTGACATGTCACTGCATAAATTGTACCATTTGCAGAATCTAATATAAAGCCAGTGACTAAGCACATAAGCATGTAATAAAGAACTGAGTTGTTTGTTTTGACTTTAACAAGTTCGGTCTGCATCAATTATCTGTAAGTAAAGAAAGAGTAATTTCCAATTCCAGATAAAAACCCCTGTCACAGAAAGAAAAGATTATTACATCCAAAATCAAAACCAACTGTTCCCAAAAGTTTAAAGAGCCAACCTTTTAAAATTCACTGATACAAGAACAAAAATACAGGTATTTGTGTGTTCAGATGAAAATAAAATCAATTTTAACTGCAAAGTGTGCCTGCTTTAGCATTTAAAGCTCTGCATTTAATTCTCTATTTATAGCAACATGTGCAAAAAAGGCACAGTGCCTTTATCTCAAGCCACTACAGAGTAAAGAAGAGAAAGTAAAATGCACTCTCGAGCAGGAGTAGGGAATTATCTCAAACCAAACATATCAGTCTGAAACCCAACAGCTCATCACTGCATTAAAAGGCTACCTTGTTTTTGCTTCAGTGTACAAAGCATTTGAGTTTCCTTCAAGTTTATAGAAGTCCTTTGGACTTTTTCCAGTGAGGAGAAATTAAAAACGCTTTTGTTCTAACAGCACAATGTTCATCCTTTTCAGGAGATGCAGAGGGAACTGGAGCCTGATGGACATTATGTTCTGTTTCCTTCCAGCAGCATGAAGGGGCCTTGATAGAGGTAAAACACCCCAGTTCTACCTACTTACAGACTCTCCATGCTGGAAGAGGACCTGACATGTCTGAAAGCGCTATGTCCAAGCACTATAAACAGAATAAACACTTGTGGCACAGATGAATTTCTCATCCTGTGAGATCCTGAGGTTCTTGCTGAAAACTTCTCCTGGCGTCATTTTTAATAGCAATTTTTGGCTGCCCTTCCCTGAGTAGCTGTCAATTCTGCCACCAGTCTTACCTGCTGCAGTTTACGAACTATATTAGATTTCTACACATAATTCCAACACACACACTCCTAGCACATTTCATTACATGCTTGAATTAATTTATTCTATATGGAATTTGTTACCTTTACAATAAAAAAAAGAAGTAACTATTCATTATTGAGAGCAGACAGATGGAACATGTTCAATTTAAGACATCAATAAGAAGGGAGGAGGGGGGGAAATCTTATAATCCGTGTGGCACAACCTATTCCATCTGGTACTTCCAACTTGTCTGCCAAGACTTTTTTCCTATATAAAAGTGAACGTTTCTCTTTAGAGTTAACGGAACATTCCTGGGCATTAAGACGCTGCATCTGATTTATAGATAACAAGCAACAACACACACTTTACATACAATATTTTGAAAGCATAATCTGTTTCATAAGGTAAAGGTTCTGGGCTTGACCTAGGAGAAAACAAAACAAAATAAAAACCTACCAAAAAAAGCACAAACTCCAGGAAATTGTGTTTATCTGAAAGTGTTATCTGGGCAGTCAGAACAGAAGCTGCAGCTTTTGCTTTAATGAACCATGAAAGTGATTCAGCAAACTGCTTTGGTCTCTTAAAAACAAATATTAAGCAACACCAACAACTAAATTATACAACAAAAAAACATCAGTGATCTCTCAACAGGAAGAAAGACCTTTTTAGCACATTCCCACCAACATCCAGCATCTAGAAGATAATGCCAAAACTGCGAGGTTTTGGCATGTGTCAAAATCAATTTTAAGTGTTGGTTTAAAGGCTACTCAATTAATTGCAATTTATTTCCAATGAACATTAAGATAATGGAGCTAAAGCAATAATTTTTTGTAATGCAACTCATTCCAAGAGCGTTCAATCAAATAGGTGGGGTTTTTTTCTGGTGTCTTTTTTGACAGAGCACTAAATGCACATTTTCCATACATTTTATTTCCATTCTTGAAGCATGCCCCCTAATTCCTGCGGTGCTTTGCATTAAGCTGTCTCATTATACCAAAGACATTATGTCAGTTCTCTGTTTACGAGCACACTGGCCCTCAGCCCTTGCAATAACACCCAGCCACAAACACCCACTTCTGGCGACCCGCCTAATGATGAAAAAGGATTGTTTCAAACAGAAAACGAAGAGGAATTCAATTATCCACCTAAACCTTTACAGGCACATAGGAACAAGTTAATTTGGTATAATCGTGTACCAAGGGTTCACATTTATCTTTTACATCTCGGGGAGAGATTACGTGGGTTCAGTTGGGCGGTCGTGGAAATGACTGGTCACGCTGGAGGGCTGACAGGTCTCACGTGGGGGCACTTGGTGTGGAAAAGTAAAACAAGGAGCATCTGCCTCGTGTATCAGATGACTACCTATCACCCACTGTATCTCTAGTACAGAAGGAACGGTGTTTTCATTGCTAATTTTACGGGATTTGGTTGCAAATGTGCAGTATTTGCTTTCTTTGGATCCACCAACTGTTCTTGTATTTTAAGGAGCAAACTGGAATGGGGTTTCTGTGTAAAACTGGACTAGCAGCAATTATTCAGTGAAGATATTCAGGATTTATGTAAATATAACAGAGTTCACCCTCATGGGGGTTGCATGGGGTGTTGATGAGAGAAGTGATCCCACCCAGGTGCTGGGGCACCAAGGTCCTCACCCTGCAGCATCCCAGCCCCATACACACCCCGGGGAGGCAGGTGAGAAGGATGAACAAGCAGAGGAGAAAAATGCCAGGGAATATCGTGAGGATGTTTGAAAATTAGCAATATATATCCTTTTTGCCTTCGGTCACGGGTTTTTTTGTTGTTTTTTTTCCCCCTTCTGACTTTCGAGTCAGAGTTTACTTTAAGGCCAAAAGCGCTGCGGGATCTTTTCCCCTCGCTGAAGTTGCTGCACGAGGGAAGACATTTCATTCCTCCCCGACATATACACAACCTGCAGATGATTAAAGCCGGGCTGGGGCAGAATTAACCGTCCTGCCAACAAACCCCTGCCTGTCCCGGGGGGCGCGGGCAGGAGGGGCAGGAGGGCCGCGGCCCCGCAGCCGCTCCCCTGGGTCAGGGCATGCTGGGAGGGGAAATAAGCTACAGAGCAGACAATTTTCAGCTTGACTGGTTTTACTTTCTCTACCAGGCCTCACGAAAACAAACTGACAAAACAAAGGACACAAAATTAATGACCCATGCCTTCTGTCAATTGACTCTTAGTAACAGTGGCTAGTTCACCTTAATTTTATTTTATTTATTTTTTTTTTCCCTCCACTTTGAGTGAGTCGCCGTAGGCAGCGGTTAAGGTTCATTTAAAAATTCTTCAAAGGCATCACTTGGTTTTCATTAATTT
Source organism: Myiozetetes cayanensis (assembly GCF_022539395.1). Taxonomy (NCBI): domain Eukaryota; kingdom Metazoa; phylum Chordata; class Aves; order Passeriformes; family Tyrannidae; genus Myiozetetes; species Myiozetetes cayanensis. The sequence goes on along the minus strand of NW_026086937.1, from coordinate 19,872,860 downwards.
GGTAATTGTAGTTTCTGCTGATGACTAACAAACAATGCAGAAGAGTTTATTCAAATTAAGAAAAAATTCAATGAACCTCCTAGCCACTGCATGTGTTTTTCCAGTAATGGTCATAAATAATGGCATATCTATATTCCAGGGAAAGACATGCTATTCAGGGTTTGCCATCTCCTCAAAACATTTTGCCCTCTTCATTTCCTTTTGAAAAGCCATTATTTATATGGCTGAAGTTTCACTTGACAGCTCGCCAGAAAGCCAAGTTACAACCAACCTTTTATTATTAAGCAACTACATTATTTGTGAGCTGGTTTTACTCATGCTTTCAGCAGAGGTGGATTTTACATCCTAATGAATCCCACTTAAAAAACGTTAATATCTCGATCCCTCTTGCACTGCACCGTGTCTCCCAAACCTTGCTGCAGTCACACGCTTCCCTTTTATAACTCCTGGCACTTGGGGAAAAGGTGCCTGATGCTCCAGCCAGGAGCACTCACATCCTTTAGCCCCTGCATAGCTAAAGCTCTGCACAACTTTTTAAATATTTACCCCATTATATAAATGTCCATTGAAGGGCACTTACATAAACGATAAGCGCTTACAGCAAACACTTTTAGAGAGCAGGATCTGTGGTATGCAGAAGAGATAAGGCCATTTCCTGCAAATCCTTATTCACAGAATTAGTCCTTAATCAGGCAAATAGACTCCCTGATATCAGTGGGATTTCTCATGCAAGTAAGGGTGGCAGGATTGGGCTCTTAATGGGGCATTTTAAAAATTCATATCTCTTCCCTCTAAAACTTGTGAGACCTGCTATTGACTTCAGGGGAAGTAAAAGCATCCCACTGTACACGCCCTAACCAGCAATACCCACACTGTGCAACCTGGTATCCTCCCCTCTAAATAGTTAGTTATGTGTATGTACATTAGACCCATTACTCACCAAGAGACTCTTTTTTGGTTTATAAAATGCTGTGCTCAGTGGTAATCCATACATAAAATGACTAACAGGTAAGACCCACACTAAAACTCATCTAACATTAAAGACAGTATTCAATCAAGGAAAATGAAGAGCGTGAAGATGCTTCTTGCTATGGAAGGAAACCTCACAAAAGAAAACAGTAAATTAAACATCATCAGAAAGTTAGGAGATCTGGTTTTAAAGGTAGAAGAGATAGTCCCGTTCAGTGTTACAATAACCTGGCGAGAAACACAGAAGTATGAACCTGGTTTTACAGGTCAGGGGAGCGGGCTGGAGCAGTGCTGTGTCTGGGAGTGACTGCACCAGGCAGCAGATGGGGCCAGACTGTGCACCAGGACAGGACCACAGCTCCTGCTCCTGCCTTTGAACCTGAAATTCTACACGTGCACCAAAGTTATACAAGAACTAGGATTGCCAAAAGTCTATTTCCAGGCAGCCTAACTCGACACCCACTGCCTGTGAACTTCCTAGAAAGTTGAAAATATCATAGCACTGCTCACTTAGTGCCACTTTTGGTGCTGCTTGTCAGCATTTCCATTACAAACCCTTTTAAAGGGTTTCCAGCGCAGCCACAAAAAGCCACTTCAGCCCAAAAGCTGGCGTAGAGCTTCCCAGTCTGGGAGTGAACGACTGTGTCAAGCTAAACAAAACGTGGTTTATCTCCCTTTAGCAAAGGAAAGACTCTGGGAGGTTTGAAACTTAACAGGAGCTTCCACATACATAGAGCTGTATGTTCTCCTCCTGTTTCCTATAGCCTTAATATATAAGTTATAAATTGGTGAATGTTTTGTTTATTTATTTAAATTACAAACACACAGAAATATGATCCACCTCTGGCTACTTTGGGTGAATGAGGGAAATGTTGCCAGCTTCCCCCAGTTAGGGATTCAGCTGTTGGTGACAATTAAAAAGAGGAAAAAAAGCTAAAAAAGGCTTTTTTTTTTTCAGTCTACCTGTTTCAGCCAAGTGTTGTGAATCATGGGGTGTTGGTAGCTGAGTATTGACTGATTAGTTCAATAAACAAATAACACACAGTAGCTTCCTTTTATCTGTAAGTGACAAAGCACTTGAGAAAGGGGCAGATCTATGGTAACTTTATTTTACAAAACAGCTGAGGTCCCTTGAGCCTGCTTTACCCTCTGCATGGGAGGTTTAGAAGGGGATAAGTGCCACTGTCCTGGGGCACATTGACAGACCTGGCACTGCCCACAGCAAATACATCAGGATTAGGAGTTGCAGCCCTGGGGTGCACTAGGGCACAAAGTTAAGCTTCAGTAGAAATCTCTAAAGAGGCACAATTAAACAAGTTAATGGACATAAAGTCCACCCAGGGCTGAAATGAAAGGTGTCAACTCTGTTTTGGATCACTGGAAACCAAAACAGTATCTCAAAGGAAGGGTCACTCCAACCTCACCTAATCCCCAAGTCATTTTCCTTGAGGTCTGCTACTGGTGTTACCTGAGATAAGGGATGGATGGGTTTGTTCAGCTGGACATGAGCTGAGCCTTTTCTTGTGCCTTTGTTTTGGTGCTGATGAGGAGACCCATGTGCAGGGGGTTGCACATGCCCAGGGCTGCACAGGGGGCTGGTAGGGAGGTGCAGAGGCACTTGGGGTGTGGGACCTCTCTCCAAGCTCAGGGCAGCAGGGATGGGGAAGACAAAGGCATCCATCAGTAAGGAAAAGCTACGTATATCCATTACAAAAATCCATAGGTCACAGCAAGTAAGACTCAAGAACTGCCCTGGCAAACTGAAATCCCCACTCGTGCCCACTGCAGCCCCCAGGCAGGTGGAGGAACTCAGCTTTGCATGGAGGCAGAAGTGGCCATCAGAGCTTTCTTCTCCAGTCACCTGCTTCAGCTGGAGTTGTCAGTAAACCACACACCATGAGACATCACAAGGCTAACAAATAGTTCCTTCCACAGTGAGATGGGTTTTTTTACTGAGGAGAGCTGAGATGCTGTGTAGGAACACAGAGGCCATGCAGAGTAAGAGGCACCAGGAAAACGGAAAATAGATGCAGGGATGTTAGCAATATAAACAAAAAAAAAATTGATAATACCTGTTCATGTAAAAATGGCTTGGGCAGAGTACTTGAAATTGTAAGGGTTTTGCATACAAAGGGCTCGATATCAACAAATATATCTGATATAACTGATATATATTCCATCTGCCTACAGTGCTCGTACAGGGAATGGACGCACACAGCAGCCACCGAAATAATGGGATACTGGTTTAAATGATCACTGGATTAGGCCTTATGGTCTTCATTCAGCAAAGCATTTAAGCATATGTTTAAGGTTAAATACATACTTTTCATGCTTAACTCTACAGGGATAAGCTTAAGTATATGCATCAATTTGAGCAGATACTTAAGAGCTCTGCAAAATCAGGATGGACATGCTCAGACATGTGTTAAGTGCACAGTGTTCTCTAACTGTTGCCTCGTGCAAAGTCTCTGGTGAATACACTGAATAATGGAAAGTGCCTGTATCCTGTGCACAAACTCTGACCTGGGACAATTTGGGCTGATAGCCGTGGGTGCCACAGGTGGGTCCCCTGGGAGTGCGGGGAGCTGCCTGCACACATCGTGCGGGCAGTAAAAACCTGAGGCTGCGAAGCTGCTGCACGAGTGCTGGGTGGTCTCTGGTCATGCTGGAGAAGTGGTTATTTAATACCATTTGTAATGGTTACTTGGGGCAGGTGGTCGCTCGCCAGAGATGGGCTGGAGCACAAATGTTGCTGTACGTTATGCTGGTGATGCAGATGCAGAGAGCACACAGCGAGGGGTTAGCAAGGATTTGGTACCAGAGAAGAACTTTGCTTTCCAACCCACTTGGAAAACCAATTTAGTCTAAACGTAATGCCATATTAGTTTTAATGGTGCATAAGGACGTAAAAAAATAATAATAAAAAAAAAAATCAGCAATTATGTTACTCAAAGAGTTTGGGGGATTTTTTTTAATCTGCTGTATCAAAGGCATAAGGAGAACTTTCTTGATCTTAGAATTTAGTAAATCCCAAATATTTAGCCTAAAGTATTTTTAGAGTTGTCTGAAATAAAGGTTTTGCACAATGTTGAGCCTTATCTAATTTCGCCAGATTATTTTAAAGCTCAAATCAAACCAATATAAATAATGGGTAGAATTACTAACCTGCAGGGAATGTCATCACAAATTTCCTGGAGTTTCCCATGTAACTACGAGCATGACTGGTCTATTTACTGAAAGTAGTATATACTGTATAATGTTCACTGAAAACTCATGTAACTAATGCAACATGATAACCACTAGGGTGCTACTGTGACGTAAAGGATATATTACAGTTTTACCCAATTCAAACAGGAGAAAAAAATGGTTTTAATCGTCCTGCCCTCCAAACAAATGCTTTGTCTGTTCTGCTGAACTTGAAATTCAAGGTTACGTATAAATCACCCTGCAATAAAAATAATGTTATGGAATAAACAAGACTGCACTACAATATGATTTGAATCTTCAATCACTGAATTTCTTTTCTTTTTTTTTTTTTTTTTGGAAATATTTATATGAAGTGAATGTGTTATACGTGCCAGGATTTTTTATGATCCTTATAAGGCAGTTGCAATGCATCGTGTTGTTATGTGCAAAAGCCCTGGTGACAAGCACATAGATTCCAGGTGCTGGGGCTGGCTCTGGCAGGAGGAGATGTTTCATCCAGTTGATAGGTTTGGTTTTGCAGAGAGCAGCCTGGCTGCAGTGCTGCCTCAGCCCAGCACAGGGATGCTGGCAGTGGAATCTCCACCATCCACAGATGGGTGGACAGAGACAGCAGTTCTCCTCCTTTGCTCACAGGCTAAGTTGGCTGAGGAGCTGGGGCCAATGGATTCTCTGGAAGGGGCAGAGCAAAGTCCCTTTGGCAAGTTGAGGGCATCACAGCTTGTGCACCAGTGCTGTGGCAGAAGGAGAACGTGCAGCAAGAGCAAAATCGTTTTTTGGACCATGCATAAGGATAAAGAGGAACCTGAGATTTACACATAGAAAGCAGATACCTCCAACACTTTTCTTTTTTTAATGGGGTTTCCCATTGCAGTGGAAATGAGACTCATTTCTAGATCCTCTGCCAAGCTATGGTCACCTCAATTCCTCTTCATTACAATTTTTAGCTTGTGATATGATTTAATAACTCCATGATTGCCAAGGAGAAGCAGCACCTGCTTGGCACCCCCAGCACCTCCCTTTGCTCAGGGCTTGTGAGCCACCCTGTGCCAAAACGTCAACAATGCCGAAGTGATCTGCAGGAAAAAACTACTTTTCACACAAAATTTTAGGAGCCTGGAAGGAGTGGAAGCATTAGGAAGAACTGCTGCCATCATCTGTTGCTGAGGGCATCAGTCTTTTCATGGTAAAGGAGGTGTTCCCTGGGGCCATTCCATCAGCCCCTTTTAATTTCCACAAGGGTTTGAGGAGAAAACCAGAAAAGTGACATAGTGAAAAGGCATCTCAGAGCAGATGTATGACTGTTCTGTGTAGCAACACACTGACAGGCACCAGGTAAAAAAATCCGAGTGTATCCTCAGTAAATGGGAGGGTTCCCCTTCAGACACTCACCCTTCACCCAACGTCATCCTAAATGCACACAAGAGTATCAAATAACACAAAAATAACATGTTTTCATTCTCTAGGTCATAAAAGAATCATCCTTCACTGCTGGCCTGCTACTGGAAGTGATGTGTTTGCCATCAGCCACCGAAATCAATGTGATGGCAAGAGATGCCCCTCACAGCAAGCTCGTGTCACCCACAGACACGTGCAACACTCAGCAACGGGACACGGAGTATTTCCAGAGCAGGATCAAATTTTCCCTTGGCTCCTCACCACATGACTCCACTGCCAATGTGGATTTATTGATGTAAATCCATGCTAACATAGCAGGAGGGGTCAGATATGGGTTGCAAATGTTGCTAAGGACCCACCCCTGCTCTGCCTCCCGTTCCTGAGCTGTCTCATCTTTCCCCATCCCTCTGCAAGACCCAGGGACGGCGCTTTCTCCCTGAGTCTTATCACAGAAGACAAAGAAACCAGCCAAGCCAAAAGCTGAAGATTTACTACCAGAAGCCCTCATCAGAATATACCATGTATCTCATAAAATAAACATGGTAATGAAAACCGTTTTTACCGAAGCCCTCAAACGGATGAGCATTAGCAGCTGCTTTCTGCAAAGCTGGTGTTGATGCTAAGGGGGAGATAGACATCAGCCTGGGAGATGCTGTGCTCTGCTCTTTAGGAAGTAACCCACCTTGACTGGAATTTGCCGTGCTTTGTAACCCCGCTCTGATAATGAGTGTGTACATACAAGCTGAAAGCTCTAAATAACTGACTTTGAAACCCAAATCTGAGTTGTAATTAGGTGCCTCTTTTTCATAAACAAAATCAGACTCTCTTGTGCTTGCTTTAGAAATTGGACTAATCTTTGACAGGTTGTTCTCATTTTCCAATTACCCACTAGGGAACACGCATTGGCACTCCAGCAAATAAACTTTGGCTGTGCCCCTTGGTTGCAAATAGTGTCATTGTGCTTGGTTAAATCTGTGAAAATGATACCTCCAACTCCTCACTGCTGGCTGCCTGCTAGAGCATCCTGCATGGCTTGGAGACTGATTTCTTTATCAGGCTCCATATGCTTCCTCAGCTACAGCTGCGAGCAGGGCAGAAATCTGCTGTTAAAGTAGCAGCCGACTATCTGTGCTGAGTGACAGCCTGACCAGAATCTGCTTTTTGAGTTGCCCTGAATCGATGTGAACAGATATGCCTATAAAAGCAGCATTGTGCATCTGCACTGCTGCCACAGGCAGTGGCCAGGTGAATCCACAGGCTGCAGAGAGGTCTTGGCAAGCGTTTTTGGCTACGGTTTCCTCAATTATATCTGGCTGATTTGGAACAGGTGAAATGTTGCAACACTGCAGATGGAAGCTGGTTTCTGAGAGGACAAACCCAAAAGGTATATAAGCACACGACTGATTTAAACCAGCACATGAGACTTGGAGTGGAAATTTTTCTTCTTGCCTCTGTTCAAATATTCAGCATCAGAGAGAAGCCAAGGTAGTGCTTTCTCACTGTGGCTTCACTTTCATTTCCCATGGTACACCTTTGCTGAGGATGAATTCAATAATATTCCCCATGCAAATCTTTCAAACTTACTTTAAAAAGAGGTATGACAGCAATGTTAAATTCTAAGGGCATAGGATTTTGTACAGAAACCAACAAGCTGAACCCTCATTTCTGCCTGGGGTGTGCAGAAGCTTCCACTGCTCAAGCAGCAACCAGCAGTGGCACAAACCCAGGCTGCTGGTGCTGACACCTGGTTTAAACTCAGTACAACCAAGCCCTCTCTCTCTTTAGGCAGCACCCTAAAGCTGCAGAGACAAAGGACAAATATTAGCAATATTAGTCACAGTTGAAATAAAATGACATTTATAGATTGGCATAATCCACTCATTGGTTCTGGATTCCACAACATCACAGTAAGTTGTAAGTTCACGTGATGCTTTTGAGCACCAGTATTTAGGGATATGCTGAGCTGAAAAATGAGGGGAAGGGCAAAAAAGAAAAGCGGAGTGGGGGGGGGAGAAAATTCAGTCCTGAACACAAAGTAGAAAAGCAACTTCTTATTGCCTAAATATCTGACACAACTACAGGTGTGCATTCAGCCTTCAAATGATGAAACATATCAAAAAATCTTTGGTTTCAATATCATCTCATACCCAATACCAAAACTACTGAAAGCTGCAGGAAAGAGGCTGCTGGGAGCTGTAGTCACACTGGGAAGCTGAAGCTCCCTAATGCACCAGTGGTCCAAGACACGAAGAAGGGATGGAAAAAGGCACCAGTGGGAAGGGCATAACTGCACCGTTAACCCTCTGCAGCTTTTAATATTTTCTATGATTCTACCATCATGCCCTTGGTGTCCAGCAAGGCAAGAGGTACATCCTGCCTCCAGCTACCTCGTGGGAGGGTCCACAGGCGACTGGAGGCTCCTCAGAGCTGCCCAGCAATGGGCATGAGACCACAGACACAGGTTACCTCACCAGCAGGGAGACATTTGGAGAAATGTTTTCAAAACAAGAGGGGGCAGACCCCAGAACAACCTGCAATCCTTGGAAACTGAGGGGTCCAGAGGTCCCTTCAGCCTCAGCTACACAGTAGCTCTGTATAGATAAAGAGATGCACACACATTTATAGCAGTGGGGTCCCTCTTATCTGCCAAGCAATCTTACAGGGTTTTGTCCAGTCAAAACGAATTAGAGGAATTAATTAAACAAATCAAACCAAACTTAGTCACAGCAGCGCTCATTGCCTAAAGAGCCTCATAAATCTGATGAATGATGGGATGATGGCAAATACATCCTCATTACCATGCTAAACTCAGTTTGCTAAATAAATTAGTCATGTCCTCGGTGTCGTCACTGCATTCCTCTGCCACAGCCGCTGCGCAGCTGCCGTCGCTCTCTCTTCTGCTCCCCCAGTACCTGCCAGCTTCAAAGGGGGAATTAATGACTCAGTGTTTGCCAAGAGCCTCGGGATCCCCCAGGTGAAAGGTGGGTTATAATCCCCTCCTGGACTGTCCTGACTGTGTTGACCAGCAAGTGCGAGAAGCCAGCAGTGCTGGTCCTGGTTCCTCCTGGCCTGAGCTCCTCAGAGGTGCCCATGCAGCACGTGGTGCCACATTTGGGTGAGGGCCAGCCCTGCACGTGCTGATGGGAGCCAGGATCAAACATTAAGTGGGCTGCAGGGTGCACCTGCACTGACCCACCATGCTGTGAGTTCACTTTGCCACCATGAATAGAAAAAAATTCTTTACTGTGAGTGTGTTGAGGCACTGGAACAGGTTGCCCAGAGAAGTTGTGGATGCTCCATCCCTGGAAGTGTTCAAGGCCAGGCTGGATGGGGTTCTGAGCAACCTGGTCTATTGGAAGGTGTCCCTGCCCATGGCAGGGGTTTGAAACGAGGTGATCTTTAAGGGCCCTTCCAACCCAAACCATTCTTTGATTCTATAATAAACATGGCATGGTCTTCCAAAAGACTCATGGGCTTGGTGGAGGACTCTGTAAATGAGGTCCTTGGCAGTGTTTGCAGATCTGGCCCATTCTCATCCTTCCCCTTGCTATTTCTCTCAAAGATTACACAGTATTCCCTAAACCTGCAGAAGTTCTGTTGTTTTTAACATAAAAAATACTAAACTTTCCTCTTTCTTTCTCTACTTAAGGATTCTTTTTTTGTAGAGCAGAGAGACCCAAGGCAGTAACATCCCCTGTCACTGGGTGTTCCACCCTCCAGCCGAGTATCCTGTTCCGTTCCCGGTAGGGACACTCAGACGGAGCTCACGTCACAGTCCTGCACATCAGCCCATCACTAGTCATGTCCTCCACAGATCCTGCCAATGCCTCTGAGCAACAAGTGATGCCCTGATATTTCAAAAGCTTTAAAAGAAAACTAATGGGAAAATAATTCAAAGCAGCTATAGGTATTAAATTCCTCCTTCGCAAGTAACCGCCAAATTTCAAGCCAAATAGTTGGCTTTTCTCTCACAGTCTGGGAGAAGGAAATAAAAAAAAAAAAAAAAAAATTATGTAACTTTGAATAGAATGAGTTAGGCCATCTTTGGTCCTTGTTCTGGCAAAAATCCCAGGTAATATTCCAGGAAGCTGCTTTTATAGGCAACCCATAAGCAACTGTCTGAACTCACCACGTGTATGTGCATATCTCATTTACTCTGGAGGAAGTTGCACACATGCATTTGCAACTAAACTTCTCTTCTAGGTGTAAATTGAACAAAAACATCCCGCAGGAATCTACCTACCAGCGCTGGGATTTGCCTTTGCACTCAGCAACATTTGTATTCCTCGGTGCAATGTTCAGCTGTGCATTGCAGGAGGGAAGGCATTACTCAGCCTGCTTTATTTTCATATGAATGAGGGTTACTGTGAGAGGGAACATTGTTTTTAATATTGGCCCTGAAAAGTACAAGCCAGCAGATGGCAGTTTAAACCACATTCAGTCAAAACAACATCATATTTTAGCCAGGGCCATTATTGTCAGATCATTTCAACACATATATTTGAAGATTTGACTGTGAGGATGGTAACGAGACTAAAAAGAGTGGCAGGGATTGCTGGCAGGATTGCTGCAACCCCTCTGTGAGAAGTTTGGTTGTGGGCTCTTTCCGCTGGTAAGCTCAGAAAGCTGAGGATCATCCCCAGGTTTGGGTGAGCAGAGAGGGGATGGTAATGCCAGAGATGCTTGATTCTATTTGTGTGCCCCTGTGGGTGCAGGCCACATCTCCTCCATCTCACCCAGCCATACACACCTCATGTTTGGGCTGGACTGTCAATGTCATGCCTGGACACGTATGTGGTTTGAGTGCTGGCTGTTTGCAGGGTGCTTAGTGAATGTTCATTTTGTATCTTATTTACAGGAGAGAAGGTGTTACCCTACGAATGGGGTTTGCAGAAGGCCCTAAAAATGGCCAGACTTGTGCCTGGTCTCATTTCCCTTGATGCACTGTCAATCTCCCTCAACCAAGAGCTCCCCCAGCGCTTGCAGAGCTTCACTGGGTCCAGGTATGTAAGCTAACTGGTATCAAGTGATTCCCCCAATCCCCAGTATTTAACCACAGATAGAAAACTGAGGAGAAAGAGGTTTACAAATATCAGCCAAAGCATTCATATTCTTCCCTGAATTTTGGAGAGCGAGCACAGGAGGGAGCACCTTGCAGCCTCCCGGCGTGGACGGACACGCAGCTCCCCTCACATTCCAGGATGATAAACCTTTGATATGCCTTACACTTCACTGCCCTGAAAATGCAACTTTCCCCATTTATGAATACAAACAACGCTATTATCTCTACCTCTCTAATATTTAACTAATCTAAACACTCAGGTAAAATGTTATCTGAAATGGTACTTCTATAAATGCATTAACTTTGTCTTCCTTTGACTTTTAAGATATCTTTCCTTACTAATACAGCTGAAATGATTGTTTGGAAAGCCTTCGTAAAGTGGCAGAGCAAACAGGTGAAGGGCGTTCTTTAGTAGTTCTTTATTATTAGCTTTCCAACGATACTATCTTCTTGTACTTTTCTTAACGAGAAAATAAATAGAATTTGTCTCACACACAGCTGTGTTTTTCTTTAGCTAAGGAATGCACAAAAGGAAATTTAAAAATCATGCATTATCAGTGAACAGGTAGTTAAAAGTAAATAGATTCCAGCCAACTTGCTTCTAAGAGATTAAAGGTTAATTATGGAACTTACCTTGCTCAACAGATTTATGAACTATCAAAGTCTAGAAAAGGTACATCCAATTTTCCAGCATTACCTACCAAGCAAACACTGAGAAGAGACACACATCATCTCTCAGCTGAGATGCTACATTTTGTCACACCACTTAGTGCTGTTTACAGATCAACTGGCATTTCAAGAACATTCATTAAAACAATTGGTTGAAACCAACAGATTATTTTAAGAAATTCAGTGAGCGATGTAGGATGTGAGTTTAAACGCACAGTGTGTGTCAAAAATCCTTCTTATTATATCAGAGATTGTGTAGTAAAGCACTGAACTAAGCACAGAATTCTGGTACCATCTCAGCTTATCGGCTTATTTATGCTAAATAAATATGTCTGGATTTCCTCAGTAACCCGTAAAACAATTACCCAGCTCTGAATTGTGTCTGAGGAGCTCTAAGACAGCGTATCAGAAATAGCACGAGCTTGCTAAAGTCAACCTGTAATCCTTCTCTGGGGCAAGGTGTACCAAGGTAAAGCTGCATCTTTTGAAGTGCTTGGAAGATTTGTGACAGGCAACCCCATAAAACCACAGGCAAACACACTGGCACAGGCTGCCAGGGCGGTTTGAAGTCCACAGTAGCTTTCCCACTGCAGGAAAGGTGCTCTGTGCTATAGGCTGGCATTTATTTATTGCATTTCTTATATAAAACTTATACTTTTTTAAAAAAGCATTTACCCCAATTCGGCTTCTGTGGAAACATCAGCCTCTTTCAAGGTAAATATTTCTAGTGGTGTACAGTTTAATTGGGTCTGGACACATTAGTGTGGAGACATTAGTGGGATAATTTATTTGTTTATTTATGAAATCTATTTTAATCCCTGTTTCTCTGTTGAGAAGCCTAAAGCTATCAAAGGCTTAATGTCTTTGTGTGCCATTCATGGGCAAATGAATATTTTAACTCCACTCTTTAATGATCCTTATAGATTTTTAAAGCCTGGCCCATATATCCTGTCTGTCCCTTGGAATGTATGTTTTAATGGCATCAGAGAGAGCTGTAAGTAAAAGGAAGGTGGAACTGGGTCCTTCATGAATTAGTCTGTCCAAAAGATGAAATTGGATCAGGTCAGAGAAGTATTTTCACTGGAAATTCAGCTCACCTGAACCTTCAACACCTCTCTCTCTGTTCCTGCTCTGCTCCCTAACCGTATCAAACCCATTCCCACCTCTCCACCCCTCTGCCTCGACGATAAAGTAAATAACATGATATAGGGCATAGATTTGCTTTAACACAGAAGTGTATGATTCACTTGTTTATCTCTGCACTAAAACCAGTGCCGCAAAATGCCAATAAACCTTTGAAAAATGCCTTTAAAACATAACTCAGGGCCTCCAGTGTCCAAACTTTCACCCAAACTCCAAAGAAATAGAGGAGCTTGGGAAGAGAGGCAGTTAGAGCCTGAGGATTTGGTGTGCATGCTGGGGGCTGCAGCTATTTTATAGGAGTATCTTAATTAAATGGTCACTTCCAAAGAAATTTCCAGCTATTCCTAATTGCCTATTCCTCTATCAGGCCAATATGAAGGGAAAAAAGAAAAATACATTGGAGCATTCATTTTCTGCTGTTTATATGCCATATGAGCAGTGCTCTTACCCAGTGCTGGCAATTATGACAGGATTATGGCACACACACTACGGAAGAATTTAATTGCAGTTATATCAGATTTAAGGCCCTTTCACAGATTATTTCTCTCTAGGATATAGCACAAGCCCTGGATATCCCACCAGCTTTGGGGCTGAGGCCCCACAGTGTGGGAGAGCAGTTGGTTGTCACATAACATTGCTCTAGTGAAATTTGCCTCCCCAGCCACACCCAAACCTTGTCCTCGTATAAACCATGGCAGTGTCAATTTGCAGGATCCCATAAAAAAAAAAATAATAAAAAAAATCAGCATTGTATGGCAGAGGGTTTGATTGCCTCAGCTCAAGGAGGTAAACCCTTGAGACGACCAATGGATCTCACCTGCAATCACACAAAATCCCACCTGGCTTTGATTTAAAATGATAAATCAGGCTGGGCTTTACTGGAAACTGAGCCTAGATTTGTGCAAAAATTTGTGGGATTTTAGATCTCATGGCAAATATTTTGCAAGGCTCTGGTTTCTCATCCCTTTTGCTCCTGGCCTTCCTTCTCCGTTATGGAGTTACATGTCACGACTAGACAAAGTAGAAAACTTAAGACATTCTTGTTCTCTTTCAAAAGTTGTTGAAAGCTGCTTGTCTTAATGCCAGATTGTGCCTGTATCTATTCCCATTGAGTAAACTTTGATACAACAAACTGTCCTACAAGCTTCAGAGGAGGTGCTGAAAAATAGGTGACTGCAGAGACAGGCAGCCAAAGAAACATTTAGTTTCCTCTGTTGTAGGAAACAATCAAAAAAAGTGATCAATACTGAACTATTTATTTTTGAAGTGCTTGGAGATGCTGCAGTGTGGGAGAAACCACATCTGCTACATGTGAACTGGGCATTTTTATTCCCCACACACAGTTTTATTCACCTATGGATCCTGTGGGCAGGAAGCCCAGGTAACTTAGATTTCCAAAATGCAACAGGAGAACAGAGACTGAATGCCCTCTTCATGTCAGATTACAAACATTGACCTTCTCTTACTTCACCCAATTTTCACTTAACTTTTCCTATTATCCCTTTTATTCTGCAGTTTTGCAATTTTTCTCTCTGAGGCTGCAGCACGAGCACGTGTTATTAGACACAGCCCCTGGAAATCCCTCAGCAGGGTTCATCTTCAGCTTCCTCCCCCAAAATTGGACCTCTATCAGACACTTGGAAGCATAGTTACCAATTTTTGTGTTTCATCTTAAATCTCAAACCCTTTGGTATTTTGCTTGCTCTTGAGGAGAAGCTCTTCAATGAGTTGGGAGACCTAACCAGACAGAAAAATTGGTCTTTGAATGCTATGATTTGAAGAGGGGGAGGAGGAGGCTGATGGGGTTCCTTCTTGGGTGACAGTAGTGAAAAAGCAACAGTGAGCTGATTGAGATGAATGCTGCCTTTAAAAGAACCAGAAGCATCTATTCAGCAAGAAAATAGGACTATTCCATAAAAGAGACAGGAATCAATTACAGCCTCTCATGAATACAAGGAATGAGCACTAGTTAAAGCAACAGCTCTTGACTCACGAGGATAACCTATTTCTGAACCACAGATCACTTTGTAAGAAAACATATGTCAAAACACACATCTGAGATGCTGAAGCTCCTTTCTTTATCAGTATTGAAAAAAAAAAAAAACCCGCAGGAATACAAATTACTTTGTGCAAAAATAAGCATTATCAGTGCAAAGTACAGCTGCCACAGTGGAAGAAGCATGTAGCATGAGTAAAATCAACCACCTTTGCTCCATGAACAAGGCTATAACTGAAACACCAAAAAAACTGGAAAACCAAAAATAAACTCAAAAAATCATTAAGTCTGAAGCAAAGGAGATAGTTTAAGATCTAAATCGGTAAAATGGGGATGACATTATAAAAGAAGTGGTTGTAAGAAAAGTCCAGGATTTGGAAACCCAACAGTGCAGCTGAATTCACACAGATCTTCCTTCATTAGCAATGGGTTTTTCTCCAATTTAGTTTCATTTGGATCAATTTACCACTAGCCAAATCCAAGCACAAACTAGAGTAAGTCAAGCTGAGGGAGGGAACATTAAAACAAATAGCAGAGCAATTGTAACACAGTGAAGAGGAAACGATCAGGTTTACTGACAACATGGACACTGCTTCAAAACCCAACACACGAAATCCGACAAACAAACCCAGCATTAGCAGCCTGCAGGAGAACAGGGCAGGGGCTCGGTTTGTATCAACTTAATAAACTAAGGAGTAGGGATTTGGAAATTACTGAAGTTGTTATTGTAACTGTTTACTTTGTATAAGCAAACAGCGGGTTAAGCTTTTACAAGAGTCCCTCCGAGGAATTGTCAAACAACTTACGGTCCTGAGAAAAAAATGCATCAATATTGGATTTGAAACCCATCTTGAGAGAGTGACCAAATATGAAATCAGCCCCAGAGAGCACACACACTTCAGTACAATGCCTGAGCTCTTAGATAATCCCCAACACGCTGAAGTTGCCTTCCCCCAACCCACCAAGGGGGAGAACAGAAGCAGTGAAGAAGAGAAACCTGAAGGACTAAATCCTGCACTCCAACCACACCAATAGAGGCAGCAAACCAAATGCCTTATTTCAAAGTTCAGAGGTGGATGAGACACCCCTCAGTGTACTCAATGGCTTGCACTGCAAGCCCTGTACTGGGACCAAACTCATTGCTCGTGCTTTTAATATTTTAATTACTAGTAATAATAATAATAATAAATATCCTAACAATTACAAATTTCATTAACTAAAATACATAATACTTAATGCACATTTTGGCCACAATGAAATCTATTCAGCCTCATATGAGTTTGGAAGAAATTTGATTCATACTCTTTTTGAGAGTGTCATTTTTGATCCCTAAAACTCATTCATACCACTGTGGGAGGCTGTGGCAGACAAGAATTGCAGTGCAATCTTTTTGGCTTTAACTTGAGCTGACTGAATGCTTATGGTCCTGAAGACACCTGAGGTGACAAAGTTACAAGTATATTTGTAGTCCAGGGTAGAAGGAATTACACACTGAGATCTAAGATAAATAATTTTCAGAATTTGGAGGTAACAATTTAATTATTATCTTCAAAAATACAAAACTGCATTACCAAAGCCAGCACATACATGTAATCTGGGGATAGTGTTTGAAGTCTTCTTTCCTTTACTATTCATTGTCACTGCTCACAGCTTGCAATTAAATAAAATGCTATGAAAATTCAGTGCCAGATGTTAGCAATGTCATCTACCAGTGCAAAAAGGAGCACCAGGGAAAATTAAACTACCTGGTGTCTGATTATAATTAAAGTCTACCTGACCAGGAACAGCTGCTTCTGCATGTACCTTGCTAGGAAACCACGTCCAGCTCCAGCTGAAGGGCAATACATGGGTCTCTTTCTAGTAAATCCACAGGAATGGGCTATGAAAATAATTCTGCCATTGGCTGATGGCATTTCTTGAAAACAAAGAATAAAAACACAAATCAAAATCCTTACTTTTCATGCAGTGATTTCTCATGCTGGTAATTAAGTCCATTTTGCATATTGCAAAACCCCACTGACTGTCACTGTAAATTTTCTCCCGTTATTGACAAACTGTTTGCAGATCCAGAGACGAGTGGGCCTTTTTCTAAATCCATGATTATGTGTATATATATCACCTACATCACTGACATCATCCAATAAACTTAATTGACGGTGGTTTGTCTTAACTAACCTACGTTTTCAAGGTGTTGTCATGCAGAATGAAATGTGTGTGCATTTAAAATCTGCACCCCCTGGGATGGCTGGCTCAGGTACAAATTCCCAGTTATAAGGTTGAGTTATAATGCAACCCCCTCCCAAGAAACGCTGATGGCATTAGTGGTGTGATTTCTGATAAGATCCCCAAGCCTTCCTTCCCTTGGTCCTCTGAACCAGCACGTGCAGGTTTCCCAGCCACCTCCAGTGATGGTTAATCACAGAGAGGCCAGTGATGCATTTCTTATCCCTGAGTGTACAGACCAGTCCAACAGGCACTGCACGTACAATGGTCCCTGGAATATCACATCCTTCTGCCTCTGCAGTTTCACCATGCAAACTTTATTTTCCATGGGATTGTCTCATGAAAAATAATGAAGACATTTCTCATATTCCACAGACGGGGACACACCACGACAGGACTCATGCCAGATTCATGTTGTGATTCAGAGGAATCACACAGCTCTGCCTCACCAGAAACCACTTGGAACAGGCAGCGTTGCTTTGGACACACACACAAGACAGCCGTGGAACAAATGAGCACTCCAAAATATAGCAAAGCCTAAAACACTTCTGAGTTTTCAATATTTCACTAGTGATGAGCAAATGTGTCCGAGAACAAAATGCACCATTGGCTGATCCTGTTCCCGACCCTTTCGAAATCCTTGCAGTGAAGTGTCTCTTCCCCTCCTTCCCACTGAACCCCAAAAGACACATTATCTTTGGAAATATACTGCAAAATTCCCAGGGTCAGCAGGTCTGGCATCGTCTGCTGGGCTGGCTGCAGACTTCACATCGCGTGCGCTGGGGCTTCCTCGGGGGAAACAGCACTCGCTGCATTCCACCTTCTTAATGGGGTGTAATCAGGAACACGTTTGCTTCAGACCTATTAGTGAACTTCCCACTTTGAACCCAAACTCTTTCTTAAAGTAAGTTTTATTAAACCCAAATATCAAGTAGCCTCCGTTTTGCTATCAATGGTATCTGGCATTCTCGCTGGTGATGTTTCAGCCCAGTGTTAAGAGACAGACACGAGAAAGGAAACAAGGGGCATGCTGCATGCTCAGTACCATTCACTACTTTTTTTTCTTCTTTTATTTTTTTTTTGATCTTTATAAAATAATGGGATGTTTGTCTGATACTGAACCTGAAGCAGAGTGACAGACTTGGAAAAGCCTGCCTTAATTTTTGGCTAGAAAAGCTGTATTTGTTTTTGGATCACTCCATAAATGGGTAAAGATTAATACTTCCTTGGTTTCAAAAACATACTGTACAAATTTGCCTGATTCAAATGCTCAACCTGTGAGTTGTCAGTTTAAACAAGCAGCATATTTCTTTCTCTTTATCATTATTCAAAAGAAAAACAAATGACAGATCCTCCCTCTCCCCACTGCATTCAAAAGGGTTGTCATTAGAAAAATGACAGTGTTTGTAACTGCACCCACAGGTTTTGCCCAAGTATCAAAACTGCCCAGTTTTAATACTGGGGCATTCCATTCAGGCAGCGATGCTGACAATCAGCCCAGCTTAAAAACTGCTATTGGGTACACAGAGATGCAACCCAAATAACGGCTTACACTGAATTAGTACATTCACAAGACAGAAGGGCAGAAGCAGCTATCCCATGTGACTGCACAGCTATTGCGTTTTACCCAGACACACAGGAAAGCAGATAAAATCCTGGATTTGGCTCAAATACACCCAAAAAAAGTGCACAGAACCAGAGGGAAGAGGAATGTGCCCATTACCCAGCGGGTTCGATGCTGTGGTTTATCACCTCTGTTTACCACGAGACCCTGTAGGCAGCTCCCCCCCAGTCAGGGCACCCCAAGTGCCCCCCCCGACAGCTGGGGAACCTGCCCAGGATTCCATTTCCCTTTTAACCCTGCTGAGCTCTTGAGCCTGCTCTGCCTTTAAAGGAGAGTGGAAGAAGTTCTCCCGTTTCTTTGGCTGTGCTCTGAGCGGAGTTCCTCCCTGGATTGCATCCAGCCAGCGCGGCTTTCCCGGCACAACCTCCCAGCCTTCAGCACGACTGAGAAAAGCTTCAGAGAGTCCACCCTCGTCAGCCTGGCAGGGAGCACGACTCAGAATTTATGTTTTGTTAAAGCAATCGTAGTAACACTTTTCAGTGTGCATGAGCATCTACTCTCACACTCGGTAAAAGCCTCCATCCAGCTCTTGGCACTGTCTTTGATCGCAAAGAGAAGAAATGTTCAAATCCCTCTGACTAAGTCACTGGACTGAGATTAAGATAAAGTTAGTTGGAGTTTTAAATTCTACCACAATATAACTGTGTGTCTCAGCTGCCTGTGAAACTCTTTCATACCCTGGAAATCCCAGTTTATAGAATTGCCAGAGCTGTGTAGAAATGGGAAATTTCAATTTTCGGGTAATTCTGAAATAGCAGCAGGGGAAGAAAAAATCTAAATTGGAACTGAAAGCTAAAAGGCCAATGCTTCCCTTGAAACAAATGCTCAGGAAAAAATCCTGGATTCAGAGTCACTTAAACATATAAGTCAATGTTTCATTTAATATTTAAACTTGCTTAGGTTAACTCCATTCATTTTTAATTCATGTTTTAAAGCCTCAAAAGTGTTAAGAGAAAAAATGTTGTATTACAAAGTTGTTTTTAATATAAACAAATGATTCTATGGTATATATATCTCGAAACAAGGAACATGCTGACACTGGAGAAACAAAATGGGAAAACTGAAAACAAACTATAATTTTTGAATAAGTCACTTCAACTCTTTCCATAAAAAGTATGGAAATATAGAGACTCTCCCACAAAACACTGGTGCTGTAATGGAAGACCTCTCAATGATTTTCCCTTCAGCTAAACAGTATCATCATCAGGTGCTGTGTGGATGAAGATACCAGATGTTCTTTGGTATCTTCATATTCACCTTCTTTCAGAAGGTGACTAATAAATAGCACCAGTTATATATTTTGTTTCTTGTGAACTGAAAGGCCAGGAAGGTGAATGGAATCACCTTGTTTTTTCATGCCTTTAGTGACTCACGTGACTGTGAAGCCACATTGCAAAGGAAAATCTTCTATGCTATTTTTTTGGTTGATCAATTTTTGGAATCCTATTATTTCTCATCTCTCTTCCAGATAGGACCGGCATCACAAAGAGAGACTTGATGCTTTCAGACAGTGGTGGTCAGGACATGTCCTGAGAAACGCAAGAGCTGGGTTTAACTTCCTGCTCTGGGTCAAACACTTGACCAAGCTGAAGTTGGTTCATTAGAAGTCAATACCAGATTGGCTGCGGTCTGACATGGTGGAGACACAGTCACCACTCAGTGTTGTCACATTTTCTGTGCCCATAACCACTGCACCCAACCCTGAGACACATTTTCACTGGGAAGCCTCAATGCAAGGGGAAGATTCTCATGAAAACCTCTTGTTTTTAATGAATCCCAATTTTCTGACAGAAAAGGCATTTACTTTATGCAAGTAGGAGAATTACCAACAGCTCCAGGCTTGACCCTGGGTTTTCCTAGAGCCCCCATCCTTCTATTTAGGAACCAGCTATTTATCAGCTGCTGCCCTGGACCAAGAGTGACCATCCCACCTCTGGCATTGCTCTTCCCACATTCCCTCAGATCTACACTTTTCCTGCTGCCTGCAAGGACCATCCTTCTTCTAGAAAAAGTCTTCTCCCTTCACCCACAGTGCCTTACAAGCTCCTGGAGTATTGTTTTTAAACAGCTGATGGCAGATGTGGAGACGCTCACCCGAGCCTTCCCCAGAGACCTGGTAGCTTAAAGAGTTTATGGCCAAACTTCAGCGGAGCTGCTCCAGCTCCCGGGAGAAAGGCTCACACGGCGCTTCTGTTTCTCCTCACTCATTCGGGCTCCATATGTGAAAAACCAAGGTGTAAAAAAACAGAGCCTGATTTAAATATTGCATGGCCAAGCCCGGCAGCTAAGCCATCATTAGGTGTTGACTTGACAAATTTTCTGGGGTCGATACCTGCGTAGTCCTCCGCATTAAAGCAAGCCAGCTTGTTTCTTTCTTTTTGCTGTTCCAGGCTTATTTTAAACCTCCCTGAAGACTTCATTTGTAGGATGTGCCTTCACTTATGGAAAAGTAACATGTGCAGACAAAATAACTGTTTTTAAGGTTTGATACTCAAGCCCAGCTGAAACTAATCAAAAGTCTGAGATCTTTGGACCCTGGTAGGGCAAAAGTCCTAATGAAGACGGATGTAGAACAACAGAGGGAATGAAAGGGTATCTGGTCTCATCTATACCACAGGGTAGATTTCTACCCAAGAGAATAACAATGATTGAGTTGTGTCCTTTTTAAGTATTATCCTTCTACTTCTTCCACTTAAGTCATCTCACATGTGTGCTTTTTCCTGCTCCTTTCAAGTCCTACGAAAGACGCCTTTGCTTGTTTGCTTCAAGAGATATAACTGGAAAATCAGTGCATAAGTCTCTCTTTTTGCACAGAAATAGTTATTTATCATTAACTAGCTCTGAGGATTTACTCCATGACATAACCAACTCAGCCACATCCCATCCATGCACCCAGCTACATATCTACAGTGACACAAGCTCAGCTCGCCTAAAGGAAAAACATCATTTTTCTGCAGCAACAAGCACCCACTAGTTTTTGTTGTGGAGAACGTGTTAAAATGAAAAAAAAAAATAACTCAGTGCTGAAAATAACTCACCACAGGGCTGCCTAAGTGGGACCAGAGCCCTTAATATCACATGTATCGTTGAAACGGATGTACCGTTAAAGATTTAGGAAAAGCTTGTGTGCCAAGAGATGCAGGAGTGGCAGTGGGATCTCCTTTTCCCAGCCCAAACTCTTGCCTTGAAACACATCATTTCATCACACTTCTCATTATGTCAGCTTTTATCTCTCCACATACTATCAGCCATGAAATCATCAAATTCTTTAGAAAAAAAAAGGAAAAAAGTGCAAATAATGAAATTTGTCTTGACCCCTGAAGGACGCTTGCGTATCTTCTGAATTTTACCAGCAAAACTTTAATACATAAAGGCCCTTCTCCCTGTCCTGTCTTGCCATTTGTAGTTTCCCAGTTTCCTCAATGCCTAATCTTCAGTTGCGGCGAAACCAGATGGTTAATTAGATAAATCACGGGCATTGCTTACTTTGTCTCTTCTGTAAGCACCAAACAATAAATCTCACAACTTCCTTGCCACAAATGCGACGGTGAAGGCCCAATCCCAGCTCAGCAGCCGGACTCTTTATTTCCTGGGCCTACAGAAGATAGAAAATATCACATTTCTGCCTCATTCGACCCTTTCAATATCCCTGTCACGCTCCACTGCTTTACAAGGCATCATTTCACTGTTGCAACAAAGATTACAGGGAATCTAACAGGTAAGGCCCCAAGCAAACATGGAGCGGAGCAGACCCGAACAGGAGGCACAAGGACTTCATGTCTTATCTGCTCCCCATCTTGGCATTTCTAACCACAAGGACTGCCCTGCTGACAGCCCTGCCTGTCCCTAGGCAATGAATCTGTAATAAGATACATACACACAACAAATAATAGAGGTGGTTTGTTGTGTTTGGGTTTTTGTTGTTTTGGGTTTTTTCTGAAAAAATATATACCGAGGTAATTAAATTGCTAACATGATGGATGGCCTCATTTTATATTTGAATCCAAAGTGACTTTCTATAGCATATAAAAAAGTGACTTACTGCAAAAAAAAGGATAATGCTATAACTTGCACTGAAATAGGGATATTTGCCTTAAATTCTGAAGAATGAAGTTTTGCTGCTCTTGCAATGACGATGTATAGCATACAGATGTTTTACCCAAAGTCCTAAAGTATTTTGGAGGCGTTAAGTAACTTAAAAGTAGAGAAACTGAGGCACTGTGAGTTTGCAATGTATTTCAGATGACTTAGGAAAGAAAAAAAAAATCACAATAACCCCAGGAAGAAGACTATTTATTTAAGCACTGGATTTTATACAAGTCCTGCACAATAACACTGATATGGCTTTGTCAGCATCATCTGTGGTTCAGGCTGTTCAAACTCTCATTCACAGATCCTATTTTCAGCTGTAGTGACCTAAAGAGACCTTAAGAGTATCGTGTCAATACCACTGTCACATCATTGTGATACGGGAAAATTGTCTGATTTCCTCATCCCTCTTCTCCCATCCCAGAGGAGAATAATAAAGAAGCACTGACCAACAGCTAAAAATATTTCAGAATAGCTTCAGGACTTTCACAGAGCCACTTAACAAACTAAGGATTTGATGTCATGTTTGAAGGCCTATGTTAATGGGAAGTTTGGGTTGTAATGCATTATAATTTAGGAGATCTGACTTTGCATTTGTTCTCTTTCTGTGAGGAGTTTGTGATCCATACCGCAAGCTGCGGAAGCGTTGGCCAGCAGCCACAGAAGTATTAAATGTAAATGGCTTGTTACCTCAGCAGTTATTTGCTGTGCAGCAATGCTGGTTTTAAAAAAGATCCACTCCAAAACCCTGTAAATCCTGGCCTATATTTTCTTGCTTTTGCCTGACACTCATAGAGTTAACAGGCAAAACATTTCAATAAAACTCCCGTACAAAAGGGCTAAGATGTTAAAAACTCACTGTTCACATCTGTTCATCATTTCATTGTGTGGCCACACGTTAGATAACCATGTGCACTCCTAAGAGCACAATACCCAGCCGTGACCTCAGCTGTGACATCAAACAAGCACACGGGGGAATTATTCCAGGCTTTTGGCATCAGCGTGGTTGACTTTCACAAAGCGGGGGAGCCAAAAAACTGCGCCTGGCGACCGGTGAAGCTGCGGGATTACCAAGCAACTTCTATCAGCCCTTTGCTGTGGGTTTCTTTGCAATAGGAAAATGTGAACATGCAAATAGGTCCATCCCCTAAAATTAGGCGAGCGTCATAACAGGCCAGTTAACTAACCTGTAATTACACTGTCACTTGTATTAACTCCCTCACCCGCTAATAGAGTAAGTTATAGTGGAAGCAGCCAGTGTTGTTAGGAGGGTTATTTATTTTATGCCCTAATTAATCAGTACTGACACTGAACCACATCCTTCCTCCTTCCTCAGTATTTAAATCACCCATTTATATGGATGAGCCTCTTTGCTTTGTGCATTTCATTAATGCCTTAACATGCTCCCACAAGGAAAGCGGCAGGCACTGTTCCAGCAAGGGGGCAGCAGAAATGCCTGGAGGGTGCTCCTGCTCTCCCAACCTTTTTTCCCTGGGAAGGGCAGCGGGAAGTCAATGGGATAGAGTCTCTGGGCTCCCAGGGGTTTGGTCTTCAGCGGTGCCGGGGAAGAACTGACTTCCCCGGGTTGGCCCAATTTCAAGCATTTGGTACTTGAGGAGACAGGGGAGGACAGCTTCTGGGAGGGCACCACCACATAAGGAAGTCTTTGCTTCAAGACAGGCACATGCTAAAGTGATTTCCTGAATCTGGGTCCTGATCCCAAAATTGGAAGTGACAGGTAGAAGTTGTCTTACCCGCCGATCACCAGTCCTGAGACTGAGACTGAAATAGAGACGTAAAATTACTTGGTCTGCAGAATGGAGATCAAAGCATGTTGGGTTTAAATTGACTAGAAGGCAATTGGAAAAGTGAAATTCAGAATATCTTGTGCAGGGCTTTATGTAGGGGCACACAACCTCTTGGAGTTTCCCTAAAAAATTTTTTTGTCCCCATGTTTTTAAGGGGTTATCCCTGCATTGTATCATAAAGGAACAGCCAAACCAAAATCTACATCAAAGTATTTTTGATGGAATATTTTAGAGCCAACTTTCTTTCCCAGTCTATTCTTTTACATTCCTCTTTTTCCAAATTTTTTTCTGAATGAACATGTCCCAAGTAAGCACTTGCTGTTGCACACATGCAGACTTTGCAGAGCAGATTGAAGAGGCTACCAGAGTTTTTAAGTAACTACTGGCTTGTTTAACCAAAGTGTACAGATGGGCTCACATTAAGGGCTCCCACTTGATGCAAGCAGCCTCTCAGATTCTCTTGGAAGGTCAACACGGGGATGGGGAAGCCTGGTTGAGCACAAGGCAGCAGGGCAGAGCCTAGCCCGGGCCCCTGGGAGACACCCACTCACACTTTCCATGCTCTGCTGCCATCCCTGGCATCACAGCTGAAGAAGTTTAACATTTAAAAAAATATCCCAAACCTCTTTAAGCTGTTATTCTGCTTCCTGCCTTCAACACAGGCAGCTCCTGCCACAGCTCAGTCACCTTCAAAGTAGCGCTGAGCTCTGAAAAACCAAAACTCACAGAGGATGGAGAGGAGGCTGCACAGCCAGGAGCGGGAAAGCTTTGATGGTATAGCATGGGAGCACATATGTATTGCCCAAAACCAGCTCAGCAGGAGGATGGGGAAGACACAGTAGGTTTTGTACCCCACAGGACTAAAATCTGAAAACAACACACTCAGGATTCCCCATAACCCCCTCAGTTTGTCCAAGAGCCTCAGACACCTCTCTACGTCCATGCCATGCTTCCCAGGACAGGTACACCTAGAAACATAGACTCGTAGGTAAAACTGGTTATTGACAGACTATTTGGAAACTGTTTTGTCTAAAAGAAGACAAATGGCACAAGGCTGTGCATACTTTACTTGAGTGAAGCTCAAACACAGCTTTGGTGGGCTTCCGAAGAACAAAAACCAGTTGCACAATTTACTTCAAAGCTGACAAACGTGATCCTACTTGCAGGAGTTACAAAGGGATTTTTATAACTCCAGGAATTTTTAACCTGGAGTAAGCTGAGATGCTCTAGTTCAAGAAAATACTTTAAACACTGTAAATTGTATTATTAATTCGAATAACCTTCTTATTTTGGACAAAACACGTACAATTCCACCAGCACAGCTTTCAAGCAGCAGCTCCATGCCAACGCCGATAGCTGCAAACCAGCACAGCTCTCAAAAACGAGGAAACATTATCCAATGCCACATTCTGAAACCAAAGGCCATGTGCAGCTCCATTAACTTGTGGTTCAAGGCCAATAATTAAGCCATCCAGGTTCCATCCAAATATTTTTCTGACTCCCCAAACATTTTGCCAAACCATGAACTAATTTTCACCACGAAGGCTTTCTGGGATTTAGCACATTTTTGGAGACAGTTGCTCACTCGGCAGAGCTCCAGGGGCTCTTAAAACCTCTTATGGTGCAAACCAGTCAAAAGTTGCCAAGTGCATATTGTCCCATGAAACCTGGTGTGTCAGAAACCATATAAACCAAACCAAAGCTGTACAACTTTTCCAGGGAGTTCTTACACAAAGCCATGGGAGGGTTTGGGCAGTGATGGCCTGGTGCCCTCTTCAAGAAAGCCCCTATCTTAGATATTTATAAGTGAAGAGGAAAATTATGAGCCTTTAGTGAGTGTCACAATGTCGATCCTTCCTGACTTAAGACCAAGGGCCTTTTTTTTGAGAGTGCCATCACTACATGTTATAACACCCCTTTTTCCAGTCATATAAATCTGAGCATTTAAGGTGTATGACTAATAGAACACACATACATGAATGCCCACTTAAACCATCTGATAGGAAAAACATTTAAAGCCCAACATCTTTACTGCAGAACAAGAGCCAAAAACTCTGAAACCAACCAAGTGCTCCCATTTAAGTCAACAGTGCCAGTCCCCATGGCTCAGCACTGACAAGTATGAGAATTGCCAAAGAAATGCACATTAATTATCATTACTATGTCTGTTATTGTATAACAGACTGTGATTCTGTACTTTATCTCCCAAACCATTATCTCCTGCCATGTGATCTAAGTGTTGATACTGCTAATGTAAAGGAACACAGAACAGTAGTCATTTATCCTGCAAAAGACCTCGTGCTTTTCTTGTTCTATCAATCATTAAACAAGTAATGTCTTTTGTGTTATTGCCTTGACATTCATTAACACTCACGTCACAGGAAATCTTTGCAATTAAAAACCTTATTGACGATCTGTGGTTGTTTCTCATTGGCGTGTAACAAGCAAGATAATAAAAAACGAAAACAATAGTGTTATCACAGATAACTGAGGAGGTTTTTCCTTTTTCGTTTTGTACCTCAACTGTTTTAATGTCGCTGGTCTCTTTTTCAATCTGAGCATGGACTCGAGGGCTCTGAATGCTGGCAAACCACTTTTTATCAGCCCTGAACATCTGAACACCCCTTTGGCATTAATCCTGTATGACCAGCTTTAGTGGAAACACTCAGCCTTGGAAAAGTCAGGCTATATGAGGACAAGACAAATGTTCCTCTCTCTGTGCTGTTCTGCCCCTCGGAGATGTGTAAGAACTATGGGTGAAAACCAGCAACACGAGAACTCTGTGCTTTACCCACTGTCCTAAACATGCACTGGACTGGTTTCCATACTGCTGGTGCTGCCCCAAGGCTAAAATCCTGCAGGAGATGGAGGGAAGTTTGCAGGGAAGATGAAGCCCAGGGAGGAGACACATTCCGGCAGAGCTGGGATGGAGGGGGACCAGCAGCAGGATCTGGTGGGAAGCAAAGTGGGAAATCTCTTGAGCATGGCTTATGGCCAGTTTATTCTTTTCTTCTGGGTCCAAAACCACCCTCCCTTTTACAGTTACATGCAGTCCCACAAAAAGGGCCAAAACCTTCTCACCTACCAGCTGGCTGCCGGGATGCATCAGAGGTGAATTCTGCATGTGCTATGAGCATTACCTGCACTTCCCTTCCCTGTGGGACACAGCACATCACAGAGCTCACATTAAAGTGCTGAACTCTGGAACTGAGTCTGCAAACCCAGATTCCTGTCTGACTCGGGCCCCACTGTCTGAAAGGTGCCTTCTGGAAGATAATAAGCACAACCTCAATTCCCACAGACATTGACATAATTGAAAAATTAGACCATTAGGCTCTTACATTCCTGCAGGCTGTTTTAATTGCAGTCCATATATCTTGAGCGTATTTACTGAATGCTCTGCCTACACAGAGGTAGCCAAGAAGTGAGGGCAACCCTGCAATGCTGTTACAGAACTCAGAGAGGAAAAAATATTAAATCAGAGTCATCCTTTCCTTATTTACTCTTATATTACAGTGCTGGAACTCTTAAAGGCGTAGATGTTACGGCCAGAAGGGACCATTATAAATTTTTTACCAAATACTCTGCTTAACATCACAGTTTTTGTATTTCTGCCCAGTGATGGTACTGCAAATTTAGACCATCATAAGAGAAAGAATCAAAGTCATTCACTTCAGAAGTTCTTTGCCCATCAAGAACATTGGGAATAGGCTCCTGTGTACATTCATATCTCTTGATAATTAGCAAAAGTGAAAGGAAAATTCTGGAAGTGACCTCATCATAAACAGCATATTTATGGTCCTCAGATATGGTGGCCTTACCTTGAAGCCTAAAACTACATTTATGATCAGCCAGAGCCCTAAAGAGTACATATTGTATTTGACATAGTAGCAGACTGTTTTTGTTGGGCACCAAAATAGTTAAATAAATTCCTATCTTTTCCTTTTTATGGTAATTTAAGCATTAGTAGTGTTGATACCAAATCTGGACTGCCCATGGCTTTTCTTTTGACATCAACAGTAATGTTCTTAGAAACAATCAAATTTATAAAACAATCCAACAAAAAGGAAATGTAACAATACATGACAAGTATATTTCTCTGAAAGGTAAGTAGAAGAAACTATTTGATATGTTACAGGTATTCACATCATTCATATATTTTGTCCCACTGATTAAGTTGTTTCACATATCCTGTTAAAAATGCAATCAAGTTATTAGGAAATGTTTGGCATTTGCTCTTGTTCATCAAGTTTAATGAGAGGACGGATTTTGCAGATCTGAGACCAACACCAACATTCAGTAAATTAATCCAACAGCAAACCCTGCTCTCCCCATGGTGCCTCCACAATTACAGGACTCTGTGCAGGCCAGAATACCAGAATTTTAAAAATAATCTTTCAAGGTCATCTAAGCCTTTTCTAGGCAAACCAGCATTATACTACTGAAATGTGAGACAAGCCTTAGGAGATATTCTTACCAAAAAAAAAAAAAAAAGAAAAAAAAAACCAAAACAAAAAAAAAACCCCTCTACTTTAGGAATCCCATAGGAGATAAAATGCAGAACTTCATACAGAAAAAGGCCACCTGCTCCCCGTGCCACTGAGGGGCTGGGTTTACACTCAAAACAGAGATGCTGCAGGGAGGCTCCTGTGCATCTTCTGAGCAATGAGTGTTCTCTCCACCAGTCCAAGAGAAATCAACTTTTTAAAGGGTGAAGTGACACCTTCAACAGCACATATATTAAAGAGCTACTGCTTCTACCTCCCATTTCCTCCTCTATTTTGCTGACAGCCACTTCCCAGCGTACAGGTGTATCCAGACTCAGTCTGTACAGTTCACCTGACCCTGGTTTTGTAGCTGTGTGCAAGTGTAACACCGGGATGAAACCACCCTGGGGGTGCTCCAGGCATCCTTGTGCCTGGTGGGACAGCTTCACACACAATAACAGTTCTTTCATGTTCAGTCACCACACATTTATGGACACAGTAAACTCACACCACAAAACAAACCAATGCCTTTGTGTAACTTTATTGAGAGGGAGATTTTTACTGTTAAGCCTCAGTTAAACCACAGAGTCGGGGCTCAAACAGCCTCTTTTCTCTTCTGGCCATGCCACAGACCCATGCACCACCTACAGCAAGTCTTTTTATCTCTCTGCTCATCAGTTGGCCGTGAGTAATGCAACGAGCATGTTGGACAGAAATAAGAGGCCTCAGGTATTTGGGCATTAAATGGATGAGCATTGTGGAAAAAGTGCATTGTGAGGGGAATGTATAATGCAAACAGGGATGAGATAAGAGATATCTGATTCACACAGATTATGCCTTTTGTGCCCAATATATGGGTGGCTAACAGGTCACTGTGCAGGAATTACAAGTAATATAAGCGGGCATGAGGAAGCAATATTTTAACTTGAAAGGACTTGTAGAGGGATGAGAGAGAATTTGCATAAAACCAATACAGAGCAGATGGGAATGGACAAGCCTGCTGGTATCAAACACACGCCAAAGGAAAATTACAGAAGAACAAGGAAGTTATTGTAGACGGCACTTGGATATCCTAACCCTAAACCAAGAAAACCTCTAAATCCACCAGAACAATCGCCTCAAGGGTTTAGCAAAAGCCCCCAGGTTTCTGCTAGAAAAATATCACATTACTGGTGACAAAAAAGCCTTATCACATTTTCCCACCTTTAATTGCTTTAGAAGGCAAAATACCTATACATCCAAAAAGAAAAAAAAAATGTTGAGGGTAAATGCAAAGGTTACTGCTGTATTAATGGGTGTTATCTACTCACTAATTTTTTTAAGGCTGTTTTGTGAACATGTGAAAAGGCGGTCAATGCCAGAAACATCTTTTCTGACAGCAAATATTTGGGCAAGTTTATTGTCTTTAGCCACACACCAGACTCTCACAAAAAAAAAAAAAAAAGAGAGAGAAGGAAACTAAAAGAAAATTGGCTCTGGATTCAAAGAAGATTGGAAAAAAAAAAGTTTTGTTGATAAGTATCAGTGTTCTAGAATTATGACCAGTCCAAGATGTTTTCAGAGGCATGTGTCAGAGGCGATGGTAAAAAGCAGAGAAATATGTAGGTGGAAGTGTGAAAAAAGTCTAGTCAGAGGTGTGAAAATAGTTTATAGTTTATTAAAAAGAGGCAAGAACGCAGAAACTTTCCCAAGCTCCATCTGTCCAACTCTGCCTCACTGTGAGCAAGACCTTATATCGGGGTCGTTCTGGGAAGCTGATGCCTCTTAAGTGCCATGGTCCCCTTCGTGGGACTCTCAGCAGGAGGGATGGAGGTGTGTGGATCCATTAAAACGACCGTGTTTGGAAGAGAAATGTGCAGGGCACTCCCTCTTCTGCAATGGCAGACTAATTTTATTCTGCCTATACTCTAGAGGAATCAAATGCTTGATGGATGGAGCCAAAGAAAATCCTAATTCAGGTGCAGAATCCTAACACAATAACCCATGAGCAATTTGTTATAGAGTGACTGGGTCCTGGGAAATGCTGGGAGGAGAGAAGGAAACAGAAAGTTAGGAATGGGCTAGAAGACAGGCCATGCTCCTGCAAGCCCCAAGGAGCAGCTCTGAGCATATCCATGTGATGATGCCACCCTAACAGACCCCTTTTCTCATCAAACCCATAGTGGAAGAGAGCCCTGTGAAACTCCAGGCCTTGTGACGCTCATGTTATTTTTCCAGTAATCCAGAACTGTGTAATAAAACATCAGACAAAGGAGTAGCAGAGATGACCAGGGTGGATTTAGCTATGAAAAGATTAGTGCTCGCAAGGCCTGAGAACCGATTTCTGAGGAACTTTCCTCAATCCTTCCTGGCCCTTCCCATGACACAATTATACACATGTATTAGAGTGAAACCAAAACCTTTTAATACCGACGTGGTAAGCCGAGACACCACTTGAGAGAGCTGAGTTTCAGCCTGGCTGGACACAAAGGATGAACATACCTCTGCGACTCAGCACCCGAAACCCAGAATTACATTTCTGCTGGATGACACTTCAGCGGTGACAGACATTAATAGCCCTGTTAAGCATAGATAACACAATGCCACTTCGGTGTCTCGCTACGAGCCCTTGCCAGTAATGAGCTTTAAAGAAACAATGACTCACGGTAATACGGATTGTCACAAGATCTCACAGAGGAGGATATGAGATAGCTCAAGGACGGTGGCACACAGCCTGCCCCTGCACCCCGCAGCACACCTCTTCTCACGGCCAGATGAAGGCACAGATAATGCGGACAGATGAACAGACAACCGCGTTTAAGTCCCATGAATCACACGAAGCCTTTCTTCCCCCTTCCCAAACCCTGCCCTGCTTCGCTGCCAATAAAGTTTCAACGGTTTCTCGGTGCTGCCTCCACTCCCAGCAACTGCCTCCCTGAATTTCTTCCCTGCTTCCTCCCGGCTGCTGCAGTGAGACCCAGCATTGCTGTGTGCCCACAAGGGCCTTGCCATCAACCCTGTGCCCTGACGGGACCTGATTCTCCAAGGTGGGAAGTAATGGGAAGTAAAAACTCTTCCTGAGATTAGCCCAATAAAGGGCAGCACTTTTGTCTATGAAAGTGCCTTTGGAAAGCCCTTTGCTCACACACTTCCAACTATTTCTGCCCAATAGGCTCTATTTCCTAATTAAAACCAGGTATTTGCTTACCTGCAGCACCTTGGCTCTGGAAACTCAAACTGTCCTTAGGCAACCAGGGCTTGAGCCTTCACATCCAGGTGTGGTGCAGAGCAGGGCTGGCTCCAGATCTGTGCATCAGCTCCACCATGCAAACAGGTGGAAAAACCCTCAAATCCTCACAAAGGAAGAAAATACTGGCAGCTTTTTTAAGGAATATTGTAAAGGAACTTACTGGGTGAACAGCAGCTTAGGAGCAATGTTTATGGCGGAGCTATAAACTCTTGAACAAATTAAAAGTATTTACAAGAGTAATTCATGTCTCAAGCCAAACCTACCGAACGGCAGGAGATGATTCTCCCAGGGTCAGGAAGAAATGATTAGCACTGTGCTTGTGGAAGAGGGTTTAGTATCATTTCTTGCCCTACCTATTAAAAAAATAATATATATATATCCTTTCAGTTATGGCAGTAACTGCACAGGAAGAGATCATTCCTTATCTCTTCAGTGCTTCACCTGCCTCCTTTTATAGACCCTTTGTTCTTGTTTCAGCTCACCTGTTACAAGAGGGCTTTATTTTTTCCCCTCTCATTTTAATGACCCAATACTTCAGACTCCAGATTTTAACTGCATCTCTGAGATCTGAATTCAAAGCCTCCAGCCAAATTGTTTAAAGCTCAATGGACTTGCATATGTATTTTAAGCCAGAATTGGCATTTTTTATAACCCCGATGTTTCCTGTCGATCTTATCCCACTTGTTTCATCACTGGTGGACATGGATGAAAACCTCAACAACCGACCTGAGATCTGCAAAGATCTGCATTTGAGTGTTGGGCTTTCACATGGATGCCCACACACCTGCTTTATTTGCAGAGATCTGTGATGTTAAGCGGTGATCGGTGTGAGCTTGTGACTATGAAAAGTTTTTATAACAATGTGCAAATTAGGAAACTATTAAAGACAAGATTTGAGTGAGGAACAGAGGTCTCTAAACACACTGTTGAAGGTGGTGGCATCAGTGTCCACTGGTCTAAGGCAAAATGCCTTGAGGATGTTGTATTCCCTCCCCAGGGGCTGAGTGAGGAGAATGGAAAAGTTCTCTATGATCCAATAGCAAAGAAATCAGGAAAGAGGAGTTACCTAGCAGAAGTCCATGAAAAAAATATTAGGATCCCCTAAAATTACAAAAAGTAACACTGAAGAATAAAAAACATGACAATTATCCTTTCTATGAATTTTTAAACTCTCATGTAGATATTCTGTTGGTCCCAAATAAATCCCAGAGGATCATTCTAAACCCCTCTCAGAACCTGCAGTAGCTCAGGCATCACCACGTGGTATTTCAGTCACAAGGGCTTTTATCTGAATGTGCAGGGAAAGCCAAGGTACACGCCAGAGCTGTTCTGGGCACACACCAACTGTGCAAGGCTCACTTTCTGCAAAGTAGGAGGAAAGGTACCAACGCACAAAGATTCTCCACAATATGTTTTTCACAGAATCTTTTCACTGAAAACCCCTGTAGTTGCTTCCCACTAATCCAGACTGGAGAGTAAATGGAGAGAGATCCCTCCAGACACTTTCCCCTTAGATCACAGAAGGAAACATTAATCAAGCAAAAGATGGGAAATTATGACACCTAGCTGCTAAAGTTCAGCCCCAGTGGCCAGCTCGGAGCTGATCACAGGGTACAGGTGACTATCCATCAAATGACCTATCATAACACACATTAAAATGTCTGGGTTAATCAGGACAGTAGCCAAGAACAATATTTTTCTGCTGACTTTCATAACAGCAGGTACAAAAGCAATCCCCTTGAAACACTGGCCTGCAAGCATTCACGAGTAAATTTGATTAACTAAACAAAATTCCAAATATGATTTAAACCAAATTATACCATCTCCTCACTGCACACCAAACACAGGACTGAGGATGCTTTGTAAGAAGTAGAGAGGACATTAGATCTGTGCAGTTTTAGGTCTGAGCTGGGAAATGCGCTGAAATCTGAGCTTAACTCCTGGGTAGCTACCTGTAATCACATTAAAAAAACAGAAAGTGAGATTGAAGGTTACTTTACACCACCTGATAGTGAGGTGGAATCGGTTGCAGGTATGGTTACAGTTACTTTGCAAAACGCTTGTATGTGGGTGAGGAAGAATATCTTTATGGGGCTATTAAAAATTGCGCCACTTAGTCATTAGAAAAACACCAGTGTGACTTTGTGCTCTGCCCGTGTCGGACTCGGCACGAGGAAATGATAAACCCGTTTTATTGCTACCAGTAAAGACACCTCACATCTGTGAGATCGCTTCCTCCTGAGGATCTCCGAGCCATTTCTCCCAAGCCTTGCTGATCACAGAGCTGCCCAGCGAGGCAGGTGTTTGTGCTCAGCACCCCGAGCCAGGATGTGAGGCACAGAGGAGCTGTGACTCAGGCACACACAGGATGTCATTAATCAGGGGCGGGTTAATCAGGCCCCAGCCCCGGGCGTTAATCAGAGCTCCGCACTTGCCCCCTGTTTCTCCCAGGCCCTGGACCAGGGGCTCCTCATCACTGTCACACCCAGATATGTCAGCTGGGATGTGTGCCTGTAGGTGGACAATTTCCAGGGGGAAAAGGCAGGTTTTTTTCATGGAGGACAGTTTGCAGGTGAGTGGGCAGCACTGCGAGGGGAGAGAGACAAGGCTGGTGTCACCAGCTCCCAAGGAACTCACGGGCACTGTCCCAGAGCTGGAACCATCAGGCTGGCTCAGCACCCAGCTAGTCCTAAAGGAATAGATTTTATTAATATTTAATTTTCTGGAGGGAAATTGTGCCTGTGACAGTGCAAGTCAATGGGAATAGTGAGAGTGGGCCTGGGCTCAGTGCTGAACTCAGTGAGCAGGTTGTTTGGGGATGTGCTTAAACGTTTTACTGAAATAAACCTAAAAATAAACCTGTTTCAGTAAAACATAATTATAAGCATCTGACTACTAAGGATTTTTTTTCTGCCAACACGTGAACTAATTTATGTTCTGTAAAAGTAACATCTATAAACACAAAAAATTTATTCTAAAAAAATAATCTTCTTATCAGTGAGTTCTCTCACTGCCACTGCTGTATGTTTTGCTCCTGCTCTTCACTTAGAATGGTTTGGTGGAAAGGATCATTATGCAATTAAATGACTATAGGCAGAGGTGCGTGCTCAGTGCATCAGAAGCTTTGGCAGCGGGGCATTACATTTAGTTATGTCAATTAGTGGAAGGAAAATTCCCAGCTTTACCCTAGAAAAATTAAAAAAAAAAAAAAAAGAAATTAAAAAATCTTTGTCACACAAATGATGGATGGTTCTAACATTATACAATAAAAGAAGAGCTCAGGATATGTATACAATGGCTTCGGTTCAAAAGAGTCTGCAGCAACAAGGGCAATAATGGAACTTTTAAGTCATATATATGTAAACCAAGTGGAAAGCTGAGAAACCCTCCATCTAAGATGGATAAACTGTTTACCAAAACAGAAAGAAACACCACTAATTCTCATCAATGACAATGCAAGGATGCACAGACTGATAGTCCAGGTTGGGTCTGGTGAATGAGGACAAAATCACACGCTCTCGCCCCAGACATGGCTGGCACAGCCCCAGGCAAACAGCCCGGGCTGGCTCCTGCTCCCTCCGTGGCCAGCCATAACTCCTGAAACACAGATCAACTTCCATGTTGTGATTTCTGTTCTCAGAAATAGGATACAGGAATGATTCATAACGAGATGTCCAAAGCGATTTTAGAGGATGCTTCAGATGGCACCGGCTGGGCCGAGCCCACGGGGCCGTCCAAGCGCAGGGAACCGCAGGAGGGAAACATGACACAGGCAGCTCCAGACACATCCCTGTGCCAGCTCACCCTGTGCTGGGGCCGGATCCTGTCACCCAGATCCACGCTGGAGCCTCACATCCATGACCCAGTGCTCCCCAGGGCACCCCAGCCCTGCTCCCAGTTCTGCTCACACCCGGAGATGGGAGGGAAGAACCCCATCCTGTGGCTAACTGGGAGGAGAGAAGGGCAGTGGCTTTCTTTCCAGTTTCTCTGGAAGTGTCTGTATGGCTTTAAGTAAGTTCGTTTCTGTGGCATAGTTTTCCCATCTGGAAAATGGGAAGGGGGGATAAGACCTAATTTCGCGAGCGTGTTAGAAAACATAACACTTTTATGTGTATCCAGTAATTTGAGATCCCAGGATAATAGTGGGGAGAATTATTATTATTATGACAGAAGGCATTTTTACTTCTAATGCACAAAGAAAACAAATAGCAAGAGAGTGAGCTCGGAGATCTAACATTCATTTTATTTTTATTTTTGAACTTTCTAATTTTTCAATAATTGAGACCACAGATGTTCAGTTCCATATGTGCAAAAACACAGTTCCAATCCCTCCTGGAAACCGGTTGCCAGCTATGGAAGCAAGTAAGAATATACTAGGCAAAAACAAAGAAACAAAATATTTAAATAATAATAAAAAATGTTGATACTTCTGTAATTTGCAATGATTTTCTCAGACCAGCCAGAATGAGGAGAAGCATTTGACAGTGTCTGGGCTCAAAGCCATGGACAGTATCCACTGCTTAGTGTTGTATAATTTACAAACTCCTGTTCTTTCAACAGCTCCCCAGAAAATGAGATTGTTAAGTAAATATATAGCAGAAAAACAACCCAGAAGAACAGAGCAACTCCTTTATATCACTCAAAAGGTGGTGGCCTCTATGAGAGAAAACAATTTGCCGCAGTCTGCCAGAGCCAGAAGAACATCAAACAAACCAAACAACATGAAAGCTATGAAAAAAATTCGCATGCCTTTTTGCACGGTAACCTCCTCAGCGGCGGAATGCGATACAGAGATAGGTCCTTACACGCATCTGCCATCCAGGGACACACTTTTCATGTGACTCTGCTGGGCTCTGGTGATCTCAGATTACGAAAGTGACAGCAGTTGAGAAACACGGAGAAAGGTGCGCCTGTGTTGCTGAAGCTGCTCGTGCCACTGGGCTACGACTTGTTATTTTGGACACTTCATTCACCAGCCAGGAAAGAGCTCCCAAATTAGTGGTCCAGGGAGAAGATCTGAGCCACAACCTGGCTCTTGGGGACCTCAGACCACCGTACCCAGGGGATCAGCATGGAGCACAGCAGCGGGATGAGCGTGTTACCTTTCCCACAGTGGGGTCAGGAAACCTAAGAAATTGCTCCTTTATTAAACATATTAGAGACTCAGCCTTGTTTGCCTACTGATATCCTTGAAGGAAGGGAATACAAAGATGAGGGTGTGAATGCTATCTGCTATATCACCACTTTCGGGCTGCTAGGACAGTTTTATTTGCTTTACAGTAATTCATTACCAACTTCACACATAAAAGTTAAACACGCTTTTTAAATGATAACACTCAAAAGACAGTTTTCAGAAGAAAAAAGGAGAAAAAAAAAAAAAAGAAAAAAAAACCCACCAGAACACAAATCTCTACTTAAAAGGGGTTAGGTAGAGGTTACAGAAAAGTGTTCCCAGCTTTGTTTCTCCTGGCTGTTTCAGTAATTGGGGTGACTCTGGCCACCCCAGGGACATAATGACCTGCATGGCTCTGCCTTAGCAGAGCCTGGGGTGGGATAAGCACCCAAAAACACCCTATCCCAAGCAGGCTAGAACTGTGCAGGAGCTCAGTCTCCCCCTCCCTGTGGAGCAACTGAGTGTCCCCTGTGCTCTGGGAGCTGTTCCTGTGCTTGTCCCCACTCCCCACATCACCCCACACAAGCACATGGAGAGACTCCTAACATCAGTGGGATTCAGACCGGCCATTAAATTCTCTGTTTTCTCTAGTGGTGGCAAGAACAGCTTAAAAAAGCTTTGCTTAAATGGAGTTATGAAAATATCAGCCACTGATCCAGAAGTTCTCAACAATCCAGCGATGCAAGGTCACTCCTAATTGCCTCCATCTTTCCTATTCTCTCTCCAGAGAATAATTACCTCAAGAAACAAAGTCCTGGTTTATTTTACTAAGATCCAGAAATTCCCTGCTTTTATAACAACAAGCAACTCCCCTCTTCTTCCGCTTTGGACTAGAGAGAATATTACCACTGTCAGTTATATGCAGGGGAACTGTTAACCCTTAACTTTCACGTGGTGAAAAAATAAACTGCAGAAATAATCACCTTGTGTTTAGAATTATTCAATACTGTTAAAACGACGGCTCATTTTGCTTGTTTGTAAATGGGCAGAACAAGACCATGATTCAAAAGCATTGGTTCTGTACATTAGACAGAACAAAAACTCCCCTGGAATTGTTGTTTTAGGGTAAGGAACGGCATTTCCAGCTTCCCTTTTGATTTTTCAAATTCAAAGGAAAACGGGATTATTTGAAAAGCAGCCTACACACTCAGGTTTAGACAGTAGAGCTGTGAGATTCCATTATTGTGCTGGGCTCATAAAAAAAGCCAAGATAGGGTAGTAATTGTAAGTGAAAAGTGGAATTTTAGAGTTGGTCCTACAGTAGCTGTTACCTCTCAGAGGAAAATCAAGTGACCACTCAACCGACTTCTCACTGTTGCAACAGAATCATTATTACTATTGTATTGCACTTCTACAGTATTAACAATTCAACTAAACTTTATACGGGGCCAAAACCAACTCCCACGTAACCTTTTTAGGACCAGCTTGGGAACCACCTGTAAAGACAACGGATCCCAGCGGAAAGAATCACTGAATTGTTAAGGTGGGAAAAGCCCTCTAAAATCAGTGAGTCCAACTGTTACTCCAACACTGCCAAGCCCACCACTAAACCACGTCCTTGAATGCCACATCTACATGTCTTTTAAATCCCTCCAGGAATGGTGATCCAACTGGATACCTGTTCCAATGATACCCTCCAGCAGCTTTTTGATCCATTAAACTGTGGTTCTGTGTCATTCCAACCATTGGAGTAAGCTGGCTTTGCACCTCCAGCTCCAGCCTGGATTTGGACAGAAAGTGAGAGAAAGCCATAAAAAAAAAAGTTGTATAAGCATTTTTGACAGGGCCAGGAAGCCCCAAAATCTCGTGAGAAAGCCTCTTCCTTGTCTTCATTTGGTTCAGTATAAGGGTGCTGAACTGGGGCTTAACATACAGGTACCAAGAAATCCTGAAATACTAGGAAAATCAAAGGCAGGAGCTTAACTAAGGCATAATTCTCTTTTTCCTTTGAATAGAGTCAGTTGCAAATTAATTTACTCTTTCTCTCCGTTACTCAGTTGTCAATGCAATTTTGCAGATTAGGTAAGTTATTTCAGGTAGACCATCACACCCTTAGTGGTCTGCCCAAAGAGAACTCAAACTGAATCTTTGGAGCTTATTCATGCCCTAGACAAGTTTCCCATTCATAAGAGTCCCATGAGGGGCTTCAGAAATGAGGATATGGAGGAAACAGATGCACTGTGATCAAACGACAAGATCTTGAGGAAATCTTATTTTTATAGGTAAAATGATAATAAAAATCAAAGATCAGATTTCAAAAGCATAAATGAAAATAAAAATCCTTGTATCCCAGTCTTAAAGTACATATTAAGCAACAGACTGCCTGCTTCTCACCCTAACACGTGCTGAGATAATTTTATTTCAAAAGAGGAAAAGTAACAGTTGCTTTAAGAAAAAAAGATGAAACAATGCAAACCCCTCTCTGGTGTTTAGTGCCTTTTTGGTCAGTCCCTTTCCTTTTTTTAAGTGGAGTTAACAGACTGGAAAAAGAAGCAGTTATCCTGAATCATCAGTGTTGTTTGGAAGATTCTGTAAACCAAATACTGCTCTTATTTCCACGAGAAGTTCTCACTTGGCATTACAAGCCTCTCTCCTGCTCGAGGCAGCTATCTTCCTCCTGGACTATAATGTTTGCTTGCATTCTTTCCTCAATCTACTCAATATCATCCCTTCTTTAAGTCCACTTGGCAAGTCCAAAGCATAATCACTGTGGTATAAAAATACTTTTAAGGGTAAGTCCTCTACCAGCTGCCATCAGAACAGACTATATTCTGTTTAATGTCTAAATACTGCCCCAGCACCTCCGTGCTGTGCCCCTCTCCAGAGCCATCAGAGATCCCAGGAGAATAACAGAGCAACACAGCAGCACTGATATCACAAATTAGCTTTTCCCCAGCAGAGGAAGAAGAGAGGAGTTTATTATGTTGGTCATCAACCACTGCAGCCAGCACTTCATGACAGCTTTTATTAACAGTAACCTTCTATATTCTCTTGCTTATGACTTTCTGACAATGCCTCTTTCCAAGATAACAACCTGAAGCCAGAGAAATATTTCTCCAAATAAATTTGATAACAAATCTCATCAACTGATTTGCAGTTTGGACAATTATTTTAAAAACCCTTTACATAGTGTGTCTGGAAGAAATGGTCTAAGATCAAGGTTTGGAAGGTGAGGTTGTATACATTCCCACAATGGGAGATCAGAGAAATTAAGATGTTGCACATCTAGGAGAGTGAACATGAATATTTCAGAGCTCTGTAAAGATACCAAAGACTTCAGCAATGCAGCACTCAGAAAGACAGGTAAGAATTAGCTTTAGGCTGGAAGACAACACACACGCACAGAAAATCCAACAGGTCCAGGGACTTGCAGGAAAGAGGGAACTTAGTCCCTTGGATCAACCTCCTTTTTCACCCTCAAGAGCCTCTGCAAGTCCACAATGATGAATCCCTCCACAAAGAAACCAAGAGCACAGGCTGGAGGAAAAGTTCTTCCCTGATTCAGCTACATCTCTCTATCCCCCAAAATTACTGGGGAAAACAAGCAATTATCTATTATAAGTATCAATCTGTTGAACTGGTTGCAGTATATTTTCTATAGAAATAATGCTCTTTATTTTCTTCCCACAACTAACTGTTCCTTTCAGTCTTTTTGATATCACTGAGAATATTTCTACTGCCTGTGTTGGGAGCAAGACACCTTTGTTGTAGAGAATGCCACCACTAAAGCTTAACCGCCTCTATTTTGTGTTCCCAAAGCAGATTTTCAAGGGCAGGTGAGGGTGGTGAAAACCCAGATGATTTATAGAGTGGGTGGCCCATCTCCCCAATCATAATGGGAAGTTATTATACAGAAAACTCCATAATGCTGGGATAGTCTCACATATTTAACACCACCACAAACACTGTTACTTGCAGAGAATATGTTCTCCCAAGTATTGAGCAAGATTATGACCCAGGATGAGTCAGCATATGGAATTCTGACAGAGACGCTCCCAAGGACGCTCTGAATCAAAGCAAAGGTTAGTGGAACAGACCTACATTGTCATTTTCATCTCAGACAAAGGTTTTGTCTGTGTAAACAGCATCTTATTGCTCCACGTTAACAGCATCACCACTTTAGTTGGAAATCATTTGATACCACCTACAGATAAAACAAATACTGGCACACCTTTCCCAGGAACACCCCCTTCCTGGAGGTGGCTGCAAGTGTTTGTGGCAAAGCCGATGGCCTGCGTGTAAATAATCCAGGCCAAGTTTTGTCCAACCTGCATTTGGAAATTATCATCTTATTATTAACACGCGCGAAGGTCGAAAAGTTCGTTTAGATAAGTTTGCCTTTCTGGGTCAGTCAATCTTCCAGCCAGGAAACACCACCACTGGTCTACTGCTCTTTTATGATTTCCCGAAAGACCATCTTATCAGTGTTATAGTTTGTGAAAGACAGCGTGGACTTTCTACCTTCTGATATAAAAAAGATAATGTATCCTCGGTGCAAGCTCCAGCCTGTTTAAACTAGGTAAAAGTAGCACATCATCTGTCCATCTGATTTTTTCCTATCATCCGAATTTTTTGGAGGCAAGTATCAAGTTTTTTTTTCTCAATGAATATAAGAAAGTTTCTGCACTTTGTTTGACCCTGCTGAACTTTGCAACACTGACTTCTCAACACCCCTGCTGAAAAAAAGCCACTAAATCTTACAAACTATCTCTTTGTTGTCTCTTGCTTTTTCCCAGCCCCTCCTTCCAATCTTACCCAGCCAGTTGAGCTGCACTTTTCACCTCCTCTGTTGACATGAAATGAAGTAATCACATTTATTTGAATATTCACTACAGATCTTGTCATCATCTCGGTTTATTAGCCAAGAAGATAGTGTTTCAAGAGCAAGTCTTAAAACTTTACAGCATGGATCCACTCACTCA
Source organism: Myiozetetes cayanensis (assembly GCF_022539395.1). NCBI lineage: Eukaryota > Metazoa > Chordata > Aves > Passeriformes > Tyrannidae > Myiozetetes > Myiozetetes cayanensis. Next base: position 19,830,864 of record NW_026086937.1, on the reverse strand, counting down.
CTAAAAGCAAAATAAGTGAATTAAAACCTCAATTCATAAAGCAAATAAATGTCATGTAGACACACCACTGAAATCAAGCCATGAAAGCTAATGAGCCTGCAAAACAGAAGTCCAGAGCCTGCAAGTGGTCCTAAAGCCATCTTCAAAGAACCCCAGGTAGCTCTGTTAGGATGCTGCCACAGCCAGTCCCTCTGCAGAGCACAGATCCACTCACCACAGGGAAATAGGGAAACCCATGGGCATGATCAAGGGCACTTCCAGCCACACAGAGAAAAGCTTGTGAAATAGATGCTTCCTATGTATTTAAGTACACCTGCACACACAAAAACCAACACAAAGGAAGAAATAGCTACAGGGTTTGGTGCACAGTGAATGCTATGTGATGGTTTACACATTTTTCAACTGTTTTTCCTGCCACATTACTGATCTTGGGATGTAAAAATCACTGTACTTCCCTAAATACACAAAAAAGAGAGACAGATATAGGGTGTTAATGTTTCCCTTGTTCTACAGGAGTGACGCATAACACACACACACTATACATAGCATAGTCTGAAATTGTGGACTTTATTTTCTACAAATAATTTACAAGCTACATAGCAAGTGATGGGTACTATCTTTGGGTGAAATATTTCTAACTCTCTCTGCCAGTTCAGTCCATCTCAGTGACACATCTGCACTGAATGAAGAACCCCTGAGAGAGGAGGTGATTTAAAGCAAGGGAAAACCAAATTTTAAACACCTTCAGAAGAGCACAAGGGAAAGGTCACGACCTTGATTTGTATCTGTTTGAGGAGAGAGGAGTCAGTCTTTAAGTCTGTCACTAGAGCACTTTCCTCAATTTTTAAATTTACTGGGCAGTTGTTAAGATAAGGACAGGGAACATGATGAGAGGCAGGGCTCATTCCCCTAATAAAATAAGTGAGAGTGTCTTTCCAGCTGCTGGCTCTGTAATATATACAGAAGACCTGAGCAGAATTCCAATCTACAAGATCATTTCTGGAGTTTTCCAAGTGATTTTGGGGCCAAGACATCTCTTTTAAATAAAGACTGGTGGAATTGAGCTGCCAAGATCCAGTCATTAGTGAAGATCAAGGATGCTGTGCACCGGCCCAGAAAGAGGATAAAAAGTTAGAAGCCTGTTGACAGATGGCTTGGGGAAGAAGAGATCATTTTCCTCCTAGAAAGATGGCATTGAGAGTAGACTTTTTTCAAAGTTTGGACAGATATGTCTTCTTGAGGTCTACATTCCATGAGGAAACTCCAGCTCTCTCTTATTATGCTGAAAATCTGCTCGAACAAGGCTGGTCTGAAAACGCATATGACGGACCACATAAATTGGTTATCTCTTATAAAACTCAAAAGGTTTTCTAGTTTCATCTTTTGGGGTTTTAATCTTTCAAAAGCACATCCAGATTATGTTCATTTGACTTTAGTGAGTTTGGGCTCCGAAATAAATGGGCTGTGCACACACACTAACACATGTGGAATTCCTTTTCAGTAATCCTCAAAGAGTCTTTTGATTTTACTTCTGATTCATCAAAAAAATAAAAAAAGCACCAGTGAGCAAGTGAGATGTGCACAGGATTTAGATGGCTCCAAGGTCACCACATAAATTTACATAGGAAACATATGGCTGTGGGAAAACTCCACACCTGGTTGTAAATGGCTTCCTTGAGGTGTTTTCACAGAATCTGATTCCCAAGCAGATAAAAATCCCATGAATCAAAGGTCAATTGGAGAGAAATTGTATCTGAATTAATAAGGCAGCCCATCAGCAGCTTAACTGCACCATCCCAGAGGCAAATCCAAAGCCCACAGCTCTGGGGAGTGATCCCACCAGAGTCAGCAAAGGCTTGGTAGCACCCAAGGGAAAATCCTCATCCACCTTCCAGCACTGTGGTATCCCTTGAGGATGAAACAGAGGCAAAATCTTCTGTACAGGCAGCAACCAACAAGTTGTAGGGCAGGTCTGTGACCTCTTACAGGGGAAAGCCTTTAGCAGATGCGAGGGGCAGGCAGGTATGGGAGGAGCTGGAGGAGGGATTTCTGCTCCTGCAGCCTCTCAGTCTCACCTGATGCCGAGAAGGGCCATGCAATGAGCGTGGGGATGAGGACGCTCTCATCCCACAGCGCTGGGAAAGTAGGACATCTCCTGTGCCCCAGTGCAGAGCTGTGCCCTGCCCAGCACTGCCATTTATCCCCCAAGAATAAGGGGAAAGCTCCAGCTATTGTCCAGGTCCTGAAAGTCTATTATTAGAGAAGAATAAGCCCGAAATGCAACAGCTTTTTGGTGAAGGTAAGCTTCACGTGACTCATCCATCACAAGCTTTATTATTGCTTCAGACCCTACTGCAGGTTTACAACCAGATGTTTTAGGGACCTCGCATTTTCCCCATGAAATATTCCCTCCACCGTGTTTAAAGCTGACAGGCAGGTAGTTGTAAAGTCAACCATAACAGTCAGAGCTGGCAAGTTTTGCCTCAACACGATAAAAAAAAGTCCGTTATTAGTATTTTGTGATTAATGATTGTATATTAGAAATGTACATTAATAAGTATAATATACTCTCAGTATTTTATTGCTGCTTTTATGATATGACAGGCAAACCTATGAAAGCATATTTAATGTATTCACACACCCATATTGTGCATGTAATTTACACGAACTGTAAAGAGATGGTTTAAAATGCATCTAAAAAGGACACAATCAAGGTTGGTAGGACTCCAGCATAACCCACATTTCCATCATGGTTCTATCTTCTATAAGAAGATTTTTTGCATTCTTCCTAATCTCTAAATTTCTGCAATTTGGGACAACCAAGAAAGGGAAAATTTGGGGGGAAAAAAAAAAGTGTTGGAGAGTGTAGCCTTGGGAGAAACTCTCCAAACATGAAAAGGTTACTGCCCTCTGAGGCAGGGGGGAAAGGGAAATGCTGCAAGGTATCAAAATAAGTATCTAGTCCCAAGAGTAGAATAAGCAGAATTAAAAATTGCTTCAAGTCCCTTTAAGCACCATCATTTTGCTGAGCTCAGACACAGAGAGAGTGGCAACCTGCACTTGCTTGACCCGCCACCACCTTCACCCCAGGCTTGCAGAGAGATAAAGCAGCAAACGGGTAGATTGCATCACCCAGAACCTTTATATTAATTATCAGTTTTCCTGGCTCTCAGTCAGGTTTCCAGGCAGCTGCAGCAGCTCCTGAAGAAGGGAAGGTGCACTGATGGTCTCTGGAGGATGTTGGCTGGTGCAAAGGTTCCTGCAGCCCCTGGGAGGAGTGTTCTGCAGGCAAACACCTCCACAGCACCTTTCAGAGCAAGGACCAGCTCCAAAACAGGCTCCTCCAACTATTTTTTCCAGCATTTACCTCTCATTGCTCAGTCCAGGTGCAGGATCAGCTGTCAGCACTCCCAGCAGGTGCTGCTCCGGTCTTTGCAATTTGTTTTCTCCTTCCTCACATGTAAACAGAAGTCCAGAGAACCTGGGTTTGGGCTCCAGTTTCATGCCTAGGTCCTTTCAACCCTGTTTGCACAGTCATCATCCCCTCAGTGCAGCATGGGCTGAGCTCTGCTGCTGAGAAAGTATTGCAGGATCTTTTGGGGGCAGGAGGATCTGACCAGAGAAGGGTCTGAATCTCCACCAAGGCTGCACTGAGAGGACATCCACAAATGGAGAGCAAACGCAGAAACCAGCTGCTGCAGTGAGCTTTAGGAAACCAGTGGAACAAGTTCAGCAGTAGCTGGCTATGGCAAAAATCCTGAAGGCAGCAGGGGTTTTGTTTTTCCTCTCCCAATTGTTTCATATAAGAAACAATTCTCCTTCCCCACTATGTCAAAATACATCATAATAATTCATTGACACGCTGTTAAAATGTGTTTCAAGCATCTGGATAAATGCACAGGTGTGTGCAAACAGGGCAACTGCATTTGTTAGCACCGATTTGCAGTAGCAAATTCCTGCCTGTAGAAGCAGCAGATATGAACAGACACATCCACAGATAAATAAGCTTCTAGGTCAAATTCCCCGAGCTGCAGAAATCTTTGTTTGCAGTTTATCTGTGTTGTATTGAGGTTCCTCCTAATCAAAGGTATGTATATAGTTAAGAAACTAAACTGAGGGTAAACTAAAAAAAAAAAAAAAAGAGAGTGCCATGGAACCCCTTACTCAGACTGGGACTCAGTAATTTAGAGACGTTAACTTATGAGATCTCACCCAAGAACAAAGATGAAGCAAGCTCGGAGACAACAACCTACACACTACAATAAAACAGACAGCAAGGTCTACTGACAAATGCTGACAAAGGCAACTCTTTTTCCTGTTGAGAGTTCCAAAGCTTTCCTGTCTTTTAAAGGCAGTGCTTCTCAAAGAATGGAGAAGAGCAGTTCACATGTGCCTGGATCCAGTGCCTGGCCGTGCTGTGTGAGATCTGTTGTGCATTCGGCAGCGCTCGCAGCAGCGGCAGCTCCCGAGCTCAGCCCTAGCACGGAAAACTCAACTTCACTGGAAATTTGGAGCATTGCAAATGATGAAAAAGGCATTCATTTGAACTGAATGGATCTCTGACACATTTGTCTTCAAAGGGAGGAATAGAGCCCGTTCTTACATGGCATGTTATCTCTAAGAATTTCTAGTTCAGTCAATTTCTACATTATTAATTCAGTCAATCAAGCAAACACCCCAAGCACCTAATGCATCCTTTGATTACAGATGAAAAAATATATATATATACAAGAGCCACATTTTTAGAAGTACCCTCCTTTTGTGGCCTTTCTACCTCTAGTCAGCATGAGCTGACTTTGCCAGTGATCTGACCCCAGCAGTTCTGGGTTACAGTCCCTGCAGGAGTCGGATACTCGGCTCTGCCAGAAAACAGATCATGTGGAAGAACTTGGTGGCAGCTTCTGAAAACCTGAGCTTAAGGAACTTGTGCTATAACATGCAAAAGAGCTGGGGGACAGGATGTTTTTGTCTTAAAAACTGTTGCAAAATACATTTATAAACACACAGGAGCAGCTCATTTGTTTCCAAAGGGAAGTGACTATCCACGCCAGTGAGGGATTTAAGCGTTCACCTAGAAAGGATGAGCTTATGTAAACTATACCAAACTTGCACCCAAAATGCAAATTAGATTTTATAGTTTGCTTTTTTTATTGTTGTTGTTTCCTTTTAACACATAGGTGATTCTCTCTACTCCAATTCACTTGGAATAACATGACTGGAGCAATTTTTGATTTGGTTATATCCAACAGGACAGCCCTGCTAGTGACTAGAGAAAATTCAAGTAGTAATTAAACAATAATTTGTACATCTGGGATGCAAGAGAAAAGTCTTTGGGGCTGGAACACTCTGGTGCTGCAGGTTTGACCATGTCCTTGCACAACAGTGCTCTGCATCTGCCATCCTCACGAGTGACCACAGCCTCTGGATGAAGGTGTCTCCCTGTTTCTTTCTGACACAAGCAGTGCACATTTAACACTATAACATCCCAGCAGCCTCTTTCTTCACCCAGTTCACCTCAGAGACATGTTGGCTTCAAAGCACAGATGGGTCATTAACATATGACTGTTGTTGGGCATAAATAACCCAAAAAATACCTAACACAGCTGGAGTCAGGCACATTCTGAAACACTGAAAACAAAAGGGGCAAACTTATCCACCCCATAATTTCTGCGGTCAATGGAGGCTGCTGAGCAGTGCTGAGAATTGGGCTGCCTGCTCAGACACAGAAAAATGGAGTTTATAAACCTAACCCTTAGGTAGCAAGTTGGAAAATGGTCATTTTAATCTCCCTATGGCTCTGTTTCTTTCACTGTTATACAGTTAAATACAGTGAATGCTAATGCACAACACTTTGGTGCTGAGAAATAAAATATCTGTAAAGTGCCTTGGAAACATCAGCTGGAAGGGGCTGTAGGAGAGCAAAGCCCTACCCTCGTTTTCCAAGGAGAAAATTCCAAATTCTAGGCATTTTGCCCAGTCACCACATTTTAGGCAGATTGCCACTGGAAAACATTTTTGTGCCATCCCAAATCACTTTTCCCTGGGATGGTTTTAACACAACACCAGCCACAAGCTCCCACGAGGTGAAGGCAAGCCTTGTTTCCTGCGCAATGTCCCTGATCCACCCAGTTGTCCTGCCTTATTTTAGGAGTTTGCTGTTCTCCTGTGGATGACAACCAGCAGCTGTGTAGCAGAGCAGCCGTGCTGCCAGGTGCCTGAAATTCCAGTGCAATCCCCCCTGCTCCCAGCCAGGTGCAGGAACCCATCCTTCCACAAAACAGGACAGAAACTTTTGTAACAACATTTCCTGAGTACAACCTGGGGACCGTTTGGGAAGAACAGCGTGAAGTCATAGAGGTAGTGTTACCTATAAATCGTGTGAAATATTAATAAGGGCAATATTTCTTCATCACAGAAGGGGAAAAAAAAAAGGAATCCCACCAAGAGGTACATCACTATTTAACTGGATAACCACATTCCTTGGTATAAAGTGTAAAGCTCAAAAGGTCCCACTGTTTTCTGCAAAAAGCAGAAAGACACACATATATAACATCACACCTGGATTTGTCATGGCTGAGAAGGAGCTCCATCAAACATACATTTTATTTCGTTAGCAGTTTGTTGACATTAACTGTTTCTGTCTCAATTAAGTGGCTGCCCAAGCGGTTTTGTCATATAGATGGGCAGTGGATGGGAATGAACTCTGACCCATTTAAATTAAGTCCAATATTTATTGTTCCAGACCAACAATAGTCTGGGGAAGCACTGCCTTTGACCTGCTGGGTGCATACAATCATATACATAAAGGAACTAGACAAAATAGAGCCTGGATTGTTTAAAAGATAAGCCAGTTCCTCTGAGGATAGGGATTCATATCACAGAAGATTAAATCTTAGATAGATAAGAAAACTTAGAGAGATTTAATCTATAGATAGGAAAATAAACTTACTGAAGAATTTTATAAATTAGCCACAATTAGGGTAATTACAATGCTATAGGAATTTCATCAGTTGTTAGATGGACAAAATTAACTTGAGAATCAAATATCAGTCAGTATGAACCTACCAATCACTCTGCCTTTGCTAATGAACAGATAATATTGGACTAACACTGACCTGAAAACAACTGTGCATATTTATTAATCAGTTTATGGTCCACGAGGACACTACAGGAAAAAAAAGAGAAAAAAAAAATAGGTATTCCAGTTGTTCACTCTCCTCTTATGTTTCTTTTTAATGATTCACATGATTTTAAATACAGTTCCTGTGTATTTTCAGTTTTAGTTTTTAGTTTCTGGTGCTGATTTCTGTAGTGTCTGGGGTTTCCAGCCTGAGTATTGCAGGGTATATTACATTCCCACGTGTACATCCATCATCTTTATCAACTTTACATCTTTTAAATGTAATGAAGACAACATAATCAACTGGGCTGTTTTGGTATTTTTGGCACAAACCTTATGTTACAAAAAGGAAATGAAACATTAATTTTTGGGTACAAACTACATAATAAAAACACAAAGCTGGTTTGAGAGCTTTAGCAAACAGCAGGCTAAGTGATTCTTCATATAGTGTAGAAACTATCCTTCCATATCTATTTACTCAGTTTCTTCTACTAGCTTTTTTATCAACATATTGTTTTAACACATTGTAAAGAGCCGCAAAATTAGCAACTAAAATACCAATTAATATGTGCTTTGATGGAAACAATAGAAACAGCATTAATTCCCATACATGCTCTGCAGCTGGGACAAGCACCGTGGTGTCCTCCAATCCTGGTTGGGTCATCCCTGTCCTTCTGGGAGACCTCTCTGACACCCCCTCATCCAACTCCTCTGGCAAGTGCCCACCCAGTGCCCCTTCACACCTGTGGGAAGAGCAACCCACAGCATGAGAGGAGGTGGCAACAAGACTCCCTGCTCTGGGGTTGGCTGTGATCCCACTTTTATTTTACTATCCATCTCCCACAAAGAGCATTTGTAAGAAAAGAATGGTTTCCTGCCTTTTTTTTTTTTTTCTTTTCTGTGAAACATTCCACAAAGTTGGCATTTTCATGCATGCACGTTGGATCTGGTGTATTTCTGTACTTTGTCAGTCTTTGCTTGCTGCTAAAACCCTCTGAACTGCTGGATGCAAACAGTTAATGCTGGACACACAGAGCAGATTTCTAAGTCTGACACTGGTCTGAAAGGGGCTTTTTTCTCCTGTTTGAACTGCACCAACACATTGTGAACCACAAGGCACATTGCAGAGAACCTGTAACGTTATATCAAAGCTTTGCAACACTGCATTTCTCATGGCCACAATAAGCTTGATGAGATTAGAAAATAAATTGGACTGTAGAACATGCTCACCATCAGAGAACATAAATGGATTTACTGCACATCGGTAATAAAAAATATTAGATAAATTCTGCTGACCTAATTTTTTAATGTTCTCATAGTTGGCGTTATATAGGTATACACACACAGGCACATTTTTCATATATTTAACCAGTAATAACTTTTATCACCACAATTTTGCTATTGATTGCTTCTTTAACAGCAAAATGCATCACAAACAGAAATGAATGAAGCTGTCGGGAGGAAAGTTCTATAGTAGCTTTACTGTCAATTCCCATCATAAATAACCATGACATCATATGAGTCTTATCTACGGGTTGCTCTTACTGATCAATGGCATCACTCTAGTAGTGTAAATAGCTTCTAATGTCCCATCTTCCACCTTCAAATAGATTCTGATTATTTATGATAGCTGTTAGGTTACAAGTCTGAGCTGCGGTTTGGATTTATTTTCTACTTACAGCTGCTGTGGATTTCAAGTTAGATAGGATTATTTTTTAGTTAAGATGATGAAATGGGATAGACCTGTCATGGAGCCTAGAAAAACCTTCATCTCATTTACTCTCTGTAGCAATTTGACTGTGAATCCAAAGACCTTAAAGGCTTTTCATTAAATAATTCAAAATGTTAAAACAGAGAGTGCTGGTTACTTTTGCTAGGTTCAGCACAGCCTAATCAATTTACAGCTCAAAAGAAAAGGAAGAATATTTTTCCTTGTTACTAAACTATGAAGGAGTTTCATTATGTGCAGAACAGTATAACACAGCCTTACAAAATTGTCACGAAAATATAACAGCCAACAGAAAAATCTACTTGTCAGCTTTTCCCATGGTGATCATGAAAAAACTAATGATGTTTTACTCACTCAACAAAAACTATTCACCCCCAGGCTAGCCGATATTTGGAAGGATGATATAATCTCTCTATTTCTTATGATAATGAAACTCATGTCTGCCTGAATACAGAACTCCAGACATTTATTTTTTTTAATATCTATTGCACTCTCACACCCCAAAAATGGTTCTTATAATTGAGAACTGGGACATACAGAATGACAGCATGTTGGGAAACAAATGCCCGTAGATTTTCACTTACCACAACAGAATAGAGGAGTCAACAGCACGTTAACTAATTCATTATTTAAATTTCCAGAGTCAAGTTCCTCTCTTGCATTACGTTTAGTGAGTGCACCAAGTTGAGGGGCATTCTGGAGAGAACGGGTCATTTTTCCCAGCATCAACAATAATTAATAAATGGTTAGTGTTGTCTAGCTCGTCTCTCTAAAGGAAACAGCCTAACGACACCAAGGGGGAAATCAATAGGGATAAAAATGCAGCAGTGATAAATATTCTGCTACTCTTATCCTTTGGTGACCTTCTGAGGGGTTTCAGATCTAAAGGCTCATCCCACCACAGCCTTTTATTCCTCTCTTTACCATAATTCATCAGTTAATATGTAACTCTGAGCTGATTACAACTTATCTATAAACGTCTTTTTATGCAGCAGCAGTGCACAGGTCTCTCGGTGGAGCAAACCTGACACATTTTTTTAGCTTCCCTTGTGGCAATTCACTCGCAAATGATAAAAAACTCCTGATGGTATTCGGTGTGATAACTTGACAATGCAAAGATCTTTGGGTTTGGCCTGAAAGAATCCAAAACACGCTCCAATCTTTGTATCTGGGTGACAAGCACTTATTTTTCCATCCAGTATTTCCTCCTTAAGATTGTTCTGTTTGGTGAAGAGTTGTTGTGCTCGTAACAGCGAACACCTCCCGGCACTGCCTTGCCTCGGTTAAAGAGTAACCAGAGGCACCAGGGGTCACCTGGAAATGGAAAGTCTTTAAAAACATGCCAACAAAATCACTGTCTGGGCTGGAGGCTTTCAAAAGACAGTTCAGTAATTACCAATAAAAACCTGATGGCACCTCCCCAGTCACTACTATCGTTTGAATTTACAGACATACGACGACAGCATCATTTTCTCGCGTCCCTTCTCCTGCCCATGGCAGACTTTCCCTGGTTTTTTTTGGTTTCTTTTTTCTTTCCCAATGCTATAATCTGTTTCTTATGCCTTAGGTGAAGTTAAAACCTCGGCAGGGAGAAGGAGGGAGTGTGGCTGCTGGGTGCTGACAATAGCTGTTTTGTCACCGCCAGGCACTGGTGGCCATCGGGAAGTGGGGACTAGTCCAGCCACTTGATGCCAGGGTGGATGATTTATTGCCTAGTGTCTTCGGTGGCAATTGGACCCCTTCCCGCTGTCACTCACGCCTTGCAAAGATTTGGTCCTAAAGAAGAGGTTCCCCTCTGGTCTAAAGAGATTACAATGCTTGTCATAAAGTGTCTTTTAGTGGAGGGAAATGGGTATGAAAATGGGTAAAGAAAGGAAACAATCGGAAGAGGAGAGAAGATGGATGTTCTGTAACCTTTTCTCAGAGACCCATTTCTCCTTCTTTTTCTCCTGTCTTTAGCAGGTTTTTGTTTTGGCTGATGACAATGCGTAATAGCCTGATAAATTGATTTTGTGAGTCCCCTTTCTCATCTCTTGAGAAGACACTAACTCGTTGGGACTTCAGAGGGCTCTCGGAGGCAGGAGACAACAATTAGTTTGTTGGGGATGTCAGAAAGGAGCTTCAAAGTTTTGCCAGGAAAAATCCTTTCTGACAGATCAGTGCTGACAACGTTGGCAGCTGCTAGGAAAAGTGGAGCTGGAAACTCCCTCCGACTCTCAGGAGCAGGGAAAAATTGCAGGACATTAACTCTGTACAGTGGGTCGGGCACTGGTGCTGTTGCTTTTCACTGAAGCATGTACGGCAACAACTAAAGCTTTCCATGGGATGAAAGAAGAGTAAGAAACATTTAAAATCAACTTTTTTCAAGGTTTTTGGTTTTGTGGGTTTTTTTTAGTTTTTGGGGTATTTTTTTAGCAAACATTAATGCATGACCTTGAAAGATTTCCACAAAATCAAGAAAACACATCACAGCAAGATGTGATTCTCCAGAGTTCAAATGGATGGTCTTGATTCATGTTTTAAAAACTCATCATAGAAATACAGCTAATGTCCTAAAATTTAAACTTTAAAATGTTCAATTATTGGGGTTCCTCCCCCCTTCCCCCCTCACTAAAAACCCAGGAAAAATGTTTCATGAATTTCTGGCAGCAGTTATATGTCAAAATCAACTTCATGTAAGTATTTCTGTGTACATCCCATTACACAGAGCCCTGTGGAAGAGCTCTGTGTACAAAACCTCCTGATCTGAGCAACCTTGAATTCCTTAACATGAAGATAAAAATATCAGCCATTTCCTTAAGGTAAAAGCATTGCTCAGTCCGGGCTTGCTGAAAAGCAGCAGCCACGACCATTCTGTTGACAGATCACAGATCCAAAGAGAAGCTGTGTTTCACAGGTTTTGGGAGGAGGATCTGACACCGAAACCTGGCAAAGGCTTTGTGAACGTCCACAAAAGAATCTGAGGACAATTAGTCTCTATTAAATTGATAGGGTCACGTTACACGACACGACCGCGCTCTGGTAGGAGTGCATTGCACACGTTGATAAGGCTTCTGGCACAACTGTTGGCTTCCTTACACATGTTATTTACGAAACACAAAGTTGCATGTTTTATTCATTACGGTTAATATGCATTTTTACCGTTAAGTGGAAGATGTTTAATGTTGTGTGTGTTGGTAAACAGTCACACAAACACTCTCTCCAGACTCTCCTGTGCCGTGATTTAACTGGAGACCTCAGACAAGAAGAAGTAGCTTTTAGTTAAAAATTTCTAGGAGAGATAAACTCTCAGCACCAATATATCTATGCATTAAATTGCTAAAAAAAAATATTTAGAAAACTTTGGAAATCTTTTATCGTTATCATCCTATTCCCCAATACCTATATTTGCCACAGGATGGTACCTACACGTGCTATTGCTTCCTCTGTTTACTTCCTTGATAAACTGCAGTGAGCTGGGAATAAATCACGTCCTGTCGGTACTGATTCTGCACAAAGAAAGCTTCCACTGAACAGCAGTGATTTGAAAAGGAAGAGGAGGGATGAAGTGTATTGATAAGGAACTAAACCAGACCCTCCAAACTCGGGGAGAAAAGGACATGCACATACAGTAGTTAAAGCCAATTCCATGAGAGTATAAATTGCTTTGCCAAAAATCTCTTTAGATGCATGAATACTGAGGTAAGGACACAGCACTGGAGTAATAATTGCACAGTCATTTACCGGCTTTTAAAATCTCATCAGTCCAAATAATATAACCCTGAGCTATACACCCTGCTGCAGGCAGCCTATTAATATCACACACAACAAATGTTCGGCAGATCTTGAATAAAACCCAGAGCCTTTGAAAGGTGAGACAGTTTTGGTGTGTAAAACTCAGCTTGAGGGCTGCATACAGTGTTAGGCCCAGCAGACATTTCTCAATCCACTGGGTGTTTTGAGCTGTTACTGGGTGGTAGAGGAGAGTCAGGATATGTGGGAAAAAATGCCCTTCAAGTGGGAGAGAAAATATGTTTTTTTCTTTCAAAGATACACTAGAACTCAATCAGGCTATTAATCAAATAGATAAAACTGGCACTTCAGTCCCTGCCGCTCACAGAACTCTGTGCGGTAACAAAACCTTCTCAGCACACCAGGAGACTCTTAAAATTCAAGCACTCTCAAACTTAGCAGCACCCCTGAGAGCCACAAATTGAGAGAAATTAATTCTGTGCCTCTGCACCCCTCATTACCAGGAGAGCTGAAGTAGGTCAAATGCAAGTTAATCTCTTAAATTCCACTTTTGTACATGGATGTTAAAGCAGCCATTACTTTTGCACTGGCTAATGTCTCCAGGTTAAAGTGAAGAACTTCAATAATCCATAACAGGTCAGTGTTGAATATAGGTCCAGGTAAATGCCTGAAACTTTTTAACATTTTAATGCTGTCCCTTGAAATGTCCACCCCATGCATCACTATAATGAGCATGTCTGAGGAGTTCAGCTGCACCTAAATGACTATTTGCAATAAACACTTCATTCTTTTGGAATTAGTAAATGTGCATGAGTGGTAAAACAACTTAATTTTTATCTCAAACACTAAGCAACAATGCCAAACAGAACACTGTGCTAAAGACGATGCCAAATTTGTCATCCCAGGAGAGAGGCAAACACATTTTGAAGGAAACAAGCCCCTGCTGAATGATGCAATAATCCCCTTCATATAGGAGCACTGATGTCAAGAGATGTCTGGCAAAATTTAAATGTTCTAGCCCTTATTTCAGTCCTCATTATGCAAAGGTGGATCAGGTGTGGATTTACAAATGAACAGTCGCCTCTGAAATCCAATCTGGACTCTTTGCTGACAAAATTGCATTTGGATTCTTTCTACTGGTGCTTCAATCCTGAGCACCCAGCTTTGAAATTGTTTACCTATGGAATGCCATCGTGTGTGGGAATAAAGAAGGCCGGTGCTAACTCCTGTTAAAACCAACACTGCCTCACTCCAGACTCGTGGTCATCTGCAGGTGCCACCCCTACAGACAGCAGTAATTTCATGAAAAAGAATATGCTCCTGTCCTAAACATTCCAGATTTACTTCATAAACCTCGGAGAGAGTCACAGATCTTAAGGTCAGAGCCATACCACAGTATGAGCTTGCCACTGCACATTTCTCCCTGCTGCAAACGTATCTTCAGAAAACACACTGTTCTGTCAGACATTTCAGCCAACAATCTCCATCTCCAATGTCAACCTAAGTTCAGAAGCTGTCTACAGAAGGTGTAGCACCTACAAGGAGAATAATCAACCAGGAAAACTTTTTTAATACATTTGAAGAAAAGAAACAAGTCCAGTTCTACCAAAAAAACCCGCAGTGAAATAAAAATAAACTGCAAAAACAGATTTTTGCATTGTGACAAATACTGGAGGCTTTCTGAAATATTGTTTAATGACTGCAATAATATAATGCACAAGCACAGCCTGCACATGCACAGGTAGTCATGGATTTATTGCTAGGATCATATGCTAGTAGGTTGTGTTGATTCTTCCATTTCTTTAGAAGCAAGTAATAATGACAATTCCTGGAGGTGATAAAATTCCCTGTGTCTCTCACATTAATGTGTTTCTATCACTGGCTTCTCAGACGCATTTGGAAACAATCAAGTTCTTATTTTAAGGAGCCTTAAGATAAGGTATCTGCGAGCTCTACACTTGGGGTAATTGATCACATTTGTTTCCTGTACGGACGTTCGACTCCTCTTTCCCTTAAACTTGGCATGTTTCTCATTACCCTGTGCCTTGTTAGCCCAGTAGAAATGTCCTACCGTGGTGAGTGAAAACAGGACGATACTGTTACAAACCACCTCTAATCAGGGGTGGCAGCCCTGCACCATCTCCGGGATCTTTAGCACTGCACAGCCCTCCTAGGGATGCGCTGCTCTTCTGGAGGTGGGTCCAGCAGCACTTCTGGCCTCCAGGCTGGGTTCCTACTTCTGCTACAGGAGGGTATCACAAGCACCAGAAGAAGAAACGAAGCGTTTCCCTTCTGTTTTTCCTTCTGATGACAGGAAAGTGTTAGCTTTAGATCCAGCAAGCATCTCTGCCTTACTTGACAAATGCCATGTGGTAGCACCTGTCTGCAAAGGGTTTTTTTTTAATTTCAGAATACAACAGTATTCACTTAAAAACAGCCCTGTTATTCACATAGTATTTAAAAAAAAAAAAAAAAAAAACAACTTAAATTTTTTTTATATAGCAAAAGAAAAAAAATTAGGCTTTTTCATGGTCTGTCTTTACATTGGGTTTATTGTGTTGGAGTGGATCATACTTTGCTTTTGCAAAAGAAAAGTCAGGGTGCCACATCTACTTTTACCGGCAGAGAATTTGTCCTCATTTATTTTGATTGAAAAACTGCTGTTATGTTACGTTGTAAACGGACTGGTCCTGTTGCATGAAAAATGTGCAGTGCTGTATTTTTAATTTCCTCTTCTTTGCATTCCTTCTCCCCCTTTCCTACCAGCAGTCAGAACAAGAAAACTCAAGCATTTACCAGAAAGACAGAGAAGCAACTTTACCTCTAAACCCAAACCCACACTTGCACATGAACCAGCAGGGAGGATTTTAATCAGGCCTTGCTGGCTCTGAGAAATCACCTACGGACGGCACAAAACTGCTGCAGGAAGAGAGGCTGGGAGAAGGCAGGCTTTAGGGTATTTCATTTAACTTGCTATGGACTTGTTTCTTGTAATATCTCATTTAAAGAGCCAGGGAGCTTTTACCTACTGAGAAAATAGCCTGTAACAGCCTTTAAAACTCTTGCAGCTGGCCAGGTTTGGTATTCCAAGGCAAAAGTCTCTTGCCACTAAGGGATCTGCAATGTTTTCACTAAGTGATGCAGAACGTTTTCTTATATTCAAAAACTAATGCTGACGTTATTTTTAGCAACACTATCTTCCTCTCGGTGAAGTTAATATTCAGAATTGGCTACCACTGAAGTATTTCAGTTTAGCAGAAAGCAAATACTTCATTAGGGAAATGTTAAACCCAGTAAGGGATTATTATTGAGTTCAATTGATGGTATAAAAAATAAAACTACTAAGTGGGAAAGAAAATCCTGTCCTCATACTGAAAACAGACATCATCAAATAACGAAACATTTCTGGCTATTTCTCCTCCGAATTCCTCTCTTTTCTAAATATGCTTTTTATGCTGTATCTACACAGTTCACTGTAATCTACCTAATTTGTTCCCATGGTCTTTCTGGGCTGTCTTTCCTCTCTGACCATCTAGAGAACTTCACACATTGTCAACCTATCATAGGTGAAAGCTTTTGAAGATCTACTACTTTTCTCCAAGCCTAATAAGGTCAGCGACCTTTCAAGCTCTACTATTTCCTTTTCTATCATTAGCCTGATACGGGCATCAGCTACCTCTCAATTTTCTTCATCTCTTCAATGCCTCACTTCTTCCTTTGGACACTGTCTAATTAGGAACTTAATTTCCTCTTCCCTGATGGAGGTTTTGATAATAGAGAGATCCTATTCACCCCTGAATCACCGAGCAGCACTATGATTTCCTGCTCAGGGGTGTCTTCAGGTATGTTAATTAATTTTCATGGTGGCAGCACTGCCACAAAACCACAATAGAGTGACAGCTTATCGCTCCCATAGGAAATCCACCGGTGGGGAACAGTCCTGCCCAAACTGAATCAGGTTGAGTCTGGAGTGAAGGAGGAATGCAGTCATGGAAGTAGCCAAGGACAAGGTTTTGATGCCCTGTAGAGCCAATTTTGCTTTGAAATAGTTTCTGAGCCACCACTGGTTTCTCTGCAGAAAACACGCCAGTTTTTGGGAGACTTTGTCACATCCCTGTTCCCCAAAACCCCTGTGCTCCAGGAGAGGAGTTGCCCCTGCCCCAGGGCCACATGCCACAGGTATGACCTATCTGCTTTTCCTACACGTAAACAAGCAAGAACCTCAGTCACAGAGAGGGAAGAAGAGACTAGGAGAGACTTCTTTTTTTTTTCAGACTCAGATTTTTTCTTCAATTCCAAAAAGTGCCCATTTTTTTTCATGAGCAACTGCGGGCAAGGGAAATGCATTCTGTGGGAAAATCTCCATGCTAATTTAAAAACAAAATGCTGTCCAAATACACTTGCTTCTACCTGTTGCTATGCTATTAAGGAAATTTATGATTTGCTCAGTTTTCTTTACCACTTTTACCGCATTTTTCTTTCCGCAGTCACTGGCTGCTGTGCCACGTGCCGTGCCCTTCCTCCCCAGTGAGGTATGCCAGGGCTGCTCTGCTATCTTTAAGGTGATGAGAAATTTTTGGTAGGAGACCTGTAATTCATCTATGCCCATCTCTCTTGGCTTGCATAGCAAGTGCTGGGGTTGTTGGCCTCGCTTCAGGAAGATATTTGGCAGCATCTATCAAGTCTGCCTGGGAAATCTGGGCTCTTTCTGTTCAGTCCCTGATGGAAGAGGTCCCAGGGCTGCCCTGAGGGTGCAGAGCTGGCAGAGACAAGGGCAAAGCACAGGGAAGGTGCTCCCACAACCCCTGCACTGGGACAAGGCGGCAGGAGACAGGAGATACCATTGGGAATTCCCTACCCCCCTCACCATCAGTGCCTCTTTTCTCAGTTTTTTTGGTTGGTGGTAAACACACATACTACTTCTATTAAAAAAACAAAGCAGCAAAGCCTGCAGTCTGCTTGTCTTGTGTCAGGGACAGTTCTGAGGCCAAACTGTGCAATACTGGGGCAGAAGGCAAACACAAGGTTTCCGTTCTCCTCACACTTATCCTCTTTTGGTCTTTCCCAATCAGTTCCCTGACATAACCCAACATAAGACCCAAAGTCTCCAGCAGAAAGCCTCATCTCCTGCTGTTAGTACAGCCTCTCCACGCCGGGAGGAAGGAGCTGCCATGGGGATCAGGCAGTGGAGTGGGACAGGGGCACAGCACATCCCTGCCTCGCTTGCCTGAGGATTGCCTTGGAGCCTCAGCACTGGGCAGACTCCTCACACCCTACATACCCTGGTGCCCTGACAAAAAGCTTGCTCAAGACAACCCCTGGCACATGCAGAGAGGATTTGTTAGTTCAGTAATGCATTTCCTTTGTTTTATTAGTCTCTTAAAAGCCTCAGAAATCTAGAGGTGAGATTCCCCCAAAACCTCTCACAGGCACCATGGCATTCGTTTCCTTCTTGCATACTTGTATCTCAAAATGAACACATTCCTACATAAATTTTAAAACTGATCTGCAAAGTTTCTTACTGATCTTTTGCCACTAAACTAAAGCATTCCCTTCCCTGGTGTCAAAATAGAAACAACTTCAAGACCGAGTGGTGCATCTGGGGACGGTGCGAGCTCCTGTACGACTGTGTTTGTGCATTTTCCCTTCCTTTCTTAAGCCAGGGTTTGAGATTTCAGTTATTCTGCAAACAAGACCCAAGAGAGACACAATTAGACTCCCCTGGAGACTGACCCCTTATAGTGCCCACCTGTAGCCGGACCCAGATAGCATCCCAGTGCAATGAATTAGCACTCTAAGCTGATTAGAGCAGCTCTGCACAACTCTATTTTATTGACACAATGAAGAGAGGACAGAAAAGGGCCTGAAATGAGAAAATCATTTCCATGCTGACTGAATTAAAAGAACAAAAGAGCTCCTTGCAGTTGCAGCATTCAATTTGTCAGAAAAAAAGGAAGCCACTTAATGGATCACAATAGATCTGAGCAGACAGATGAAATTTAAAACTTCGGCATGAGTGCGATTACCAGCTAAACATATTCTCAATCATTTCCTCCATATGCATAATTTAGGTGGATTGTTTACTTCAGGGTTTTTGGTTTGATTTTGCTTTGGTTTTTTTTTTTTGCAAAAACAAGTGTGAGATGTTATCTCCTCCGTGTCTTCGATGTCCCATTTTTCCGAATCTGGGAGGTTGTTGTGTCGGCTGGTAATTCATTTTGCTGTAACACAAATTGCACTAAATTGTGGCTGGCTACGTTTCCCTTTCTGCCCTGCTTCTACAAGTAAATTAATATTTTCAGTGTATGGAAACAAATAATGCAAGATCATCTTATTCCAAAGGAGATCTAAATTGATTATAAATCACACACATTATTCTGCTCTGCTTCAAGGAGAACAAGCGTGCTGCAACTCTTATTCCAGCAAAATATATTAGTTTGTGCCCCTATAAACAGCCTTCTCATTAAATTTAGGCTTAAGCTAAGAGTAATAAGACAAGAATACACACTATTAAGGGGTTCCTAGGAGTGATATATATAATTACTTACCAAACAGATAAGCAATTTACTTTTAGTATTTTCAAATCAAAATCTACTCATCTGTATAAGGAAATATACCTTTAAAATAAAGCTGTGAAATAAATTGAAACCATCAGTGTTTTATGCTCCCTGTCCTCTAATTATTTAAAAGCTTGAATCCGACTCAGTCCTAATTCAAAAGTGAAAATCGATTGCATGTGTAAAAATATTTGAGTTTCCCAGTATATATTTATATTTTCTACATAATGAAGTATTAAAAGAAGAAAACAGCAAGCACAGTCCTGGAAGTGCATTGGGATATAAATAATATCACTTCTCTGCACATTCCTTGAAAGTCAAATATTTTGAATTATGCAGAATGGGGCCCTTCTTTTTCTACTCAAAATTTTAAAAGCGTATATATCTCGTTACAATATTTACAAATCAAATATCTCTCGCAGACCCAAAACTCAAAACAAAAATCATTTTCTGAACCTCATTATTACTTCAGAGCGTCTGAATTCAGATCATTTGCATCGATTTGCCCTGTCACATATTTTTATTTTCTGAGCATATTTTAGTAAGTTCACCTTTCATTCTTTTTTACCATCTAGTTCGCAATTTTACCAGCTTGTTTGCATCTAATTTTGAGGTTAGGGGAAAAAAAAAAAAAACCAGTAAAGGAATTATAATTATTTATAACTGCCCTGTTTTGAAGCTGATACCCTGCTAAAGAGAAAGCCAAGCTGAGTACTGGTAGGGTTCACTTCTGCTGGCTGCTATTACTGATTTGACTAAGCATTTCACAGGGGTAAATGCCCAAATCATTCGGGGAATGACTGACACAGTATGACATGTGGTTAACAGCCTTACCATGCACGGGCTTTGCCTTCAGAAATCCTACTGATGCCAACGTAGCCTTCCAAATACTTCAGATGATAATTTTCCCCTACTCTTAAAAAACTTTTACAGCCACGTCTGAACCATTCAAAGGATTCCCGACTGGAAAGGTTACTGTAACCAGGATTCTTTCCCCCCCCCCAACCCTGGACTGATTGAGCTAAGAGTTTTATATATATATATATTAAAAGCCATGTATAAAGCTTTGGGATATTTTAGCAAACTCAACGTAGTGTAACTTTGCTGACAGCTTGTCACATTTCACTGACTGTCTGTCTGGGATCCTGCGATAACATCTGCATTCACTCAGGGCGAGAGCTTACCCTAAGACAAAAAAGTGGGTCCTGCCACATAATGCTCCATCATTCTGTCAGTTCTGACATGGCATCTGAATTTTTTTGAATCACTAAACACTTTTGGGACTCTGGTCCTTATTATCTTTCCTTAGTTTCTATACTCGCTCGGCAATGCTGAAAAATGTAAAATGTGCAAACAAGGTAGTGGACGGCTCGGGCTTTTTGTCGTCTAATCCTCAGCCCCTCATTCATGCTCACTGTTAATCTCTTAAGACATTATAAAACTGTTAGACAAAGAAATGTGAATACTTCTGCTTCTCAGCAGAATGGGAGGAAACCAAGGAAAATCTGGATCATGCTAAGCTTTTCTTTTCACCACAAAAATGGTAACTTAAACCTGTTGCATCAAATTATTTATAATTCCCAACACTAAGGCTTTTTTTTTCCTTCTTCTTCTTCAGGGTTACAGAGCGAGCCTGGCAATATCACAGGAGGAGGAATGCTACCACCAAATTTTCCAAACACATCAAATGCATCTGTCACGTAGAAAAAAAAAAAAATTACACAAAGTCTGTCCAAATATGGGCAAATTGGGTTTTAATCCCTCTGCTGTTTCATGTTCGGCCTGGCAAGCAGCTCACGGCCCTGTCAGGGCTGCTGGAGACCCCTTTGGGGGATTTCTGTGCTGTGGAAGGACAGGGGGCTCGGTGGCCTTGGGCTTGATTGGGGAGATCCGGGATGGGATATGGCACGGGCGCCTCCAGGCTGGCTGAAGCTTCCTGGCTGGACAGGACCAGGGCCCCATTTCACATTAATCCAGCTCTGTTTGGAGCCGTCTGCTATTTCAGGTCATCATTTCACTCCTCCTGACTCCCACTGCTGCGGGGCATTAGCATGGGGACAAAAGCTGCTCAAGCACCTATTCTAAAACCCATTCAAACTGAGACCCACTAAAAATCACACCCGAAATGATACTGTTGCAATCAGCTAAATTTTATTCAGGAATGCTGGGGCTGAAAACCAGAATTTTCATCTTCCACTTGTGCATTGTTGCCGTGGGTGGTGGGAGCAGATAGTCCGGTCTTAAAAATGCTCCAGAAGCACAAAAGTATTTGAATGCAAATGCCAAACAAGTCACCCGTTCCAAGCCAAATCTCTGTCATAAGAGGGTTTTTTACACACACAGCACCTTCTGTTAAAGTCATAATTTTCAAATAATTATTTAAACCATTGTGAAATCAGGGAATCCCCATTTCAGCCTAAAACACGTGTCTTTGTTCAGCTTTGCTCACATCAGTGGGAAGAAACAGGCTCTGAGGACAGAAGCTGAGGTGCTGCCTTTTTGCAACAATGCCAGCCATCAAACTAGGGGCATGATTTGAGAAAATCAACTTTTGAAAGGAAATAGTGGGGGCATGTACTGGTAAGGACTGAGCTGCTTTGGCAAGGGTAGAAGTGATGGTACGTCAGCAGAGGGAAGAGTTTGTGGCAAGAGATGAGCAGACTGTGTCTCCAAGGGCAGGGAAGCCCTGAGCCTAAATCAACTGAGGGACACTGATGTGTTGACATGAGGAGAGCTGAGATAGGAGCAGCAGAAAACTAAAATATATGCAGGCACTAAAAGGCAATCAGAGGCTGGGTTGCAAAATGTGTACACGGCCAATGCTGGAGGCAAAGACAACTATGATGGCACTGCTGAGAAGTAAAGGGAGGATGATGAGGGCCAGTGATAAGTGCCAAAGATGGAAGGGACTTACAAAAGATCTGGGAGATGCCGGGAAGAAGGAAATTACAGGGGTTTTCACAAGGCTTAACAAAGATCCCAGCAGAGTGCAAGGTTTTGGGGTGATGTGGAGGACAGCAGCACTAGTTATGAAGGAGGAGAACTGTGATGAAGGAAGTAAAGAGAAGTCAGCAGGTAGGTGAAAATGCATTATGAGACCACAGGTCTTCAAGCAAATAAGCAAAAAGGCCTCTTCACA
Source organism: Myiozetetes cayanensis (assembly GCF_022539395.1). Classification (NCBI taxonomy): domain Eukaryota; kingdom Metazoa; phylum Chordata; class Aves; order Passeriformes; family Tyrannidae; genus Myiozetetes; species Myiozetetes cayanensis. The sequence continues at coordinate 19,808,587 of NW_026086937.1, read as the reverse complement.
TTGCCTGAACTGGGGCAAAATGGTAAGATGCTGTTCTCTGCACAAAAGAAAAGGTGTATTTCAAAGGGCATGGCAAAGCACTGCAGCACATCATTGCTCTCCCAGGGCATCAGCACCTTCTTCCTCTGCAAAGAGGGTTTAGTAGGATTGTTCCTGGTTTTAGCATTAAAGGAAGACAGAAAAATTTTTTTCTCTCCTCCTCATTGACTACTCACTTCACTGCCTACACATACAGATAGTCCACATAGCTAGATGTCAAGACTAGCAAGAAAAATCACCTTTTCCATGTTTACATGCAAATTTTGGCTTATTTAGAGGTTATTACTAGATGACTATTTAAAATCTGGCTTTACAGAATGTTTTCTGTAAACACAGTAATGCTGAAGCTTTCCCATCCCCAAACTTCCATTTTCCCCTCCAGGAGAGTTTTACAATTTTTTTTTTGTACAAAATCAACATTTCTGCCATGGTTTTGAAATACCTGCTGCTGTAAGCAACAGAAACACCGTGACCACAAATCTCTTAGAAAACATTAATATTCAGATTTATTTTTTAATAAAATACCCACATAGCCAATAGCTACACTTTCTGAAAGCCTGTTTGCCACATGAGGCCGTTTCAAGATGATAGGAGGGCACTGAAGGTTCCTCTTGGAAACCATGAACAGCCCCACACCAGGTCTCCAACACAGCATGTCAAGAGCCAGCTCGGTGCGTGTTGCCAATACACTTCATCAAGTTAAGACTAAGAACAACACTTTGGGAAACCCACTATACACAAGAGCCCCCTTACGCCGTAGGCTTCACCTGATGAAATGTTATGCTTTTTGTGGGATCTTTTACATCTTTCCACACTAAACGTGAGGTCTGGACTTTAAAAGGAAGGGCTACTTAACATCTGTATTTTTTTTCCAAATTAATGAGCATTGTGTGTGCCAAAGTTTGCGCGATCACATAAAATCGGGCTGGATTACGACAACCTCTGTCCTCACTCCTGCGTGTGCCACCTACCATTCAGCCAGGAAACATGAGGGCTGTCACGACAATAAAACTCCATATTAATACTCTCTGGGGTAGAAATACCCTATTAGCCAATTACTGCTTACTTTTTTTTTTTTTACTTCCAAATAAGTATAATTTTGCGCCATTCTGATGAACACATCCCCATCTGCAGGCTTCCAGCAAGCAAGGTTTGGGCATTTTGTTTCGTTCTTAAAGTTTTGTGATGTCTTCATGAGAGCAAACGCCTGGACTGTAGTGATATGGTTAAAACCACGTGGTGGTTTAAATGCCAAACCTCAGCGCTGTATCCTCTGAAGTGCACGTGTTCATCGGGGTTAATAAGCATTTTGCCGCACACCAACTCCCGCCTTCATTTGCTTCTGTTTAATGATGACCACCTCCTCCTGCCCACATGTATCCTCGGCTCTCCACTGCTTGTTGAGCCATCAAGACACACCTTTGTTTCATTTAGCATGCAATTTTCACCTCTGACCCAAGAAACTAGTCTTAGGCTTCCTGAACTTTATTGCCTGTTAATAGACTGCTGGCTCTCTTTTCAGCAGTCATAGAAATGGTGGAGAGACGTTTAATTGAAAAGAGGGACAAAGCTAGAGCCTGAAAGGCAAAGTCAGTAGGGCTTAAACAAAAAAAAAAAAAAAAATCCAGCAGTAATATGTTTGAGGAGGTTTGGATATTCTTTACAAGTTCGTGCCTCTTTACACAAATAAGAAAGACATCATTGATTTAATTATCTTCCCAGGGAACAATGGTGTAATACGCTGAATGGTGCTAAATGATTGATCTGGTAATTCATCTTCTGCTAACAGCTATCTATGCATTTTGTTTCTCTCCAGTCCTCAGACCCATGACATTAGCAGCAATGTCACGGAGCAGCACTGGGCTTTCATAAAACACCCACAGATGCTCTTTCCTGCCAGTGTTTAGGGACACATGGTTATAATTTTGTCTGTATTTCTTTGTCGTAGATTACTTTTAACTACATCTGTTCAATTAAAATAAAAAAAGAAAGACACAGCTAGAAGCCCATCAGCTTTATATCAGAAGTAGCCTTTTAATGAAATAGGGAGATTTAATTTTGTAAGTGTTCTGATGAGTGCGAGATACCCTTCTGTTTTTTCAGAAGTTCTGTTTGGTGAATAGTTAGGAAAGGACGTTATTACAGCATAAGGATATTATTGTACACGGAAAGGCATTATTAAAAGTGATTTACTGCTCCGTGTTAGGAAACTTATAGGAAAAGTCTGATAATATATTAAACTTGTTTATTATGGACTTCATATAATTTTTGAATAATGCTGCTTTTTCTTTTGACAAGAGCAATAAACTCTGCTGGTATAGACATACGTTGATTATCCCAAGTCAACTGTGTTGCTTAAAGAAACATGCCCAAACAATCAGCTCCTGACAGCTGCATCTCTTGTTATTTACAATAGCCATCACAGTAATAACTCACCATTTCTATATTAATAAGGCAGAGAAATTTATTATGATGGTATTGAAAAGTTATTAAGTACTGCATCCCAAGTGACAAAGTACCACAGCACTGTCACTATCCAAAAGCAGTTGCCCATCCATCACAAAGCTTTCCAGATGGTCCTGCATCTTTATCGCTCCCAGGTTGGTGACATCACCTGTTCACCCACTCAAAATTGATGATGAAAGCAAACAGATCTATCTTACTTACATTTACCAAATCAATTTAATTTTACAGGCCGTGGCTTAGTGACATATTGACTGTTTTCCTTAATGGCATCTACTGTACTTAATGCAAGGAACTCATCTTTGAATCCTGGCTTGCATAATGTGGCATTTCATAATAAATTTTTATAACATTTTTATTTAATGGGAAGAATTATGATTGTCAGTTCTATTAGATGTAATTATTATTCTCTTCAGTTTAATATTTTTTATTTTTCTTTCTACTGTTGTCTATCTTAATGGCTAAATTCAATTTACTGGGTTTGGCTTTAAAGTGACATTTGGCATATCTCAATTTTTTTTCTTCATATTTTGATAATCTCACAAATCTCCTCCGGTGTCAGCTTTTATCTCTGTTAATTTAATGCTATTACCTGCTTCAACACAGTGTTACTGAGCTCAAATAAAATCTACCTTGGTGGTTCTTAAATAAATAACAACTACTTTGTTTTGGAGAGAAATACAAATTCCTGAAACAACCCCTCAGTTCTGCTCTGAAGAAGACAACAAAATTTCCTTCTCCCCTTCCTACTTTTAAGTCCACTTGACCCTTATGGTTTCAACTCTGCTTCCCTTGGGATTTAATGCTCCTCCTGATTAAATTAAAACCTCAGTGGCTTTGTGGGGAACACATACACAGACCCACAGAGAGGTTTCTGTGGCTTTAGACCGTGCCACGAAATGTGACATTTCCTGCCCTCAAGGTCAAGGACACAGTGCAGCATCCACTGAGGGTGGAGAGACAGTGAATTCTACACAAACCATTCCAGGTTTAACTGAGACAGAAGTTTTTGTGAGGTTTTACAGCTGTGCCACACCAACAGCTGCTCAACCTCCTGCACTGGGCAAAAGCCTCTTCCTGAAGCTGTTGCCATGTAGACTTTGGGTTGGCTCAGCCCCATGAGCAGGAGCCCCAGCGCTAGAGATGGCTCAGGACAGAGGGCTGGCAACTACTACAGCCTCTCAGCTGCCTTGTGTGATACTGGTTTGAATGTTTTCTGAGAACAGTTCACCCAGGCAGCTGAAGAGGGAGCTTTGCAGATCTTGTTTGTGCTCCCCTTCCAGTGAGCAGCAGGTTTGCCTGAGCAAAGGAGGGTTGTGGTCTTTGCCCAAAAAAACCCAGAGCATCAAATCCCACCAACCTCGTGATGAAAGAGCCTGCCTAATCATGTTAACAAAGAGTTGGGAGAACTGAAGAGTGTAAGATAGGAATAGCAGAGGAAAGAGAACAGTGGGTTAGTGCTGCTTGGTCCCCATCCTAAACCTTTCCATCCACATGGAATAACCCAAAGGACCAACAGCTTTCCTTTGCCATCAGTATATTTAATTCAAACTGAGTGACGGGTCCACCTGCTCACATCTTGCTATTCAAGGACCTGATGTTTGCTCATTTGCAATGATAAAGTGTCTGTTCTCCGAGCAGGGAGAAAGCGCTAGTGACAACAGGTAGGGGCACAGCTGACATGGACTCTTGGACCAAAGCTCTGCTCATAAAGTATCTCTCTGCCCTTCTACATTGCTGCTGCAGCCATGGCTGGCTCAGTCACAGCCTCACCACAAGACCCAGATGCAAACAACAGAAGAATTCAGGCTGGTAACACTCACAGCACCACAAGCAACGTCCTTTTAGAGCACAGCCTTGGATGGGCTGTCTGGAGCACCCTCATGCACACTCACCCCAGGCGAGATATACAGTATGAACTCCATCCTGTGTGCACTGAACACTGTGTCCCTCACTGAGAGCTTAACACAGCGGCTAAGCACGTGCTTAGCTCAAACACCTGGGTAATCCTGTTGATGATAAGCCCGTGCCTAAGTGCTTTATTGGATCTCAGCCAGAGCGCTCTACGCCTTGCAAAGCTGAGCTCCAAATGGGATGAAACATCACCTATGTGCTGAAGACGAGGTAAGGATGTCACCCCCACCTGGAGCTGCCAGAAGGGGATGATCTGTTGATCTGGGGGAGAACAGGCTCTCTGTAAAACTGGGCTGGTCTTGTATTGATCAAAAAGCAGGCCCACCTCCCACTATAAAACAAATCACTCCTTTTTAATTCCAAGTAACAGAATAGTCCACATCCTTAATCCTGCTTTAGCTTCAATAATAATTTTGCGAAAATCCCTGGAGTCTCTATACTGCTGAAATCCATATGCAAGGAGAAAATATAGGCAAGGAATCTGTATCATGCTTCCCTGCTTTCCAACCTCCTGGTCGAGTGTGGAGCTGTTTTGCACGTTAATACTGTTCAAAACAACTCAAGAAAAAGCCAAGATTTGGTCTATAAAAGTCAGGGCAGTGTGAAAGTGTCAGACAACAGCAGAAAATAAAGGGTTTTTTTATCTAACACTAGGACACAGTCCATATCCCAAAGAAAAATATTCAGAAGTGATGAAGTCTTTGTTCCTTTTATTTTTTCTTTTTGGAAAAGACATTATCTGTTGTTCTCTCCCTGAGTGATTTCACTTACTGCAAGGGACTCATTTCCCTCAGCACTGTCATTTTTTAATAAGAACAGTCTAACTTGTGTGAATCCCATGTGAAGTTATTTATATGATACTTTTTGCTCTGTTTATATTTTTAAAAATAAATTTAAAAATATGCTGCTCTCAACATTCTGACATGGGTTTTTCCAAAGGAGGACCCAAAAATAGGGGCTATCATCTATACATAGAGAAGAATCAGCTGATAACTCCCTTTGATTAGAAGGTTTTGGATGCTACGAAAACCAACCTATAGGTTCAGATCCTACAACTCAGATTTGGGAGCACATAAATCAGATTTCATCTCTACAAGCCTTTACATTTTGTAACTTATTATTTCCTTTTCAGAGAGAGATGGTACACCTCTCAGACCCCAGAATCTCAAATAAACCTAAATTTAATTTTAAGGACTGCCAAAAGAAAGCCAAAGAGCACAGAATCAAAGCTTCAAATTGCAACTATTCCAGTCCCTACAGGAAAGCCTGTACTCCAGAACAATTTTTAGGAAGCTGTGCCATTTTCTCCAAGGACTCACATCAAAAATGTTAGAGGAGACATAAATAAATAGCCAAATGGCCTCCTAATTTCCATTTAGAAGTAATAGCATCAGCTCAAGCATACTCTACCAAATATGAGTTGTTTTTCAGCCTCACTGGCATGACAGGAAAATATACTCTGCTCTATAAACAGATTATATGCTGCTTTATAAAGCCCTAAAATATTTTTTACTTCTGTGACAGGTTTGATTTATAAGAGTTTATTGCTCCTGGTTTTGCCCTCATAGTAAAGAAATAAAAGTTTGGGATAAAAAGAGCTGGGAAGAATTTGTTCTTATGAGTGAGACTTTGAGTTTGCAACAGCAGCGAGAGACCTGAATTTGGATGCCCAACATCCTCCGGAAGGTGCCGGTCGAAGGAAGGTGCCTGTGCTTTGGTGACCCAGTCAAGGGCTTGCTTTGAAATACTCTCCCAGTTGTTTTTCATAGCAGGGCATGAACCACGATGAAATCAACTAAATTTGAGTTCCCTTGCTCTTGTTTTTAAAAAAAAAAAAAAAAAAAAAAGAGAGAGAAATTACTGCCATCCCTTAAAAGCTTGTTTTCTTTGTTGATTAAGCAGCAGTCAATTTTCCCTTTTCAAACAACCACCGAGCAACAGCCTCCCGACCCCCTCGGATGTTCGGGCTGCCGGCAAACACTAAAACCTCCGTGACAAACTGCAAAAAAGCTCGACCTTTCCCCCTGTCCGGTGACCCCCTGTTCGATTTGTGCTTTAGTTAACCAATACCTGATTAGATAATGCTCAGCTCCAGGCCCGCAAAATGAGATAAAATTCAAATTTATGGCTTTTCATTTAAACTGATCTACAGCACTCTAATCATGACCCAAGCACAACTATATCACAACAAATTCTCTTTGTCCCAGAGGGTGTTTTATGGTTGAACTGTATAAATGGACACAATAGACATTGTTTGCTTGGACTTGCTCTGGCAAAACTCTGCGTCGATGCCATAGGGAGTCTTCTACAGGAGAAAGTAGGAACGGGCTCTGTGAAATTCCTCAGCCTTCTGCCTCAAATTTATCTTCATCATCAACTGCCTGGCTGCAAAATTTAACAGCACCAGTCCTCCAGCTTCCACTCCTCTCTCGACCACTACAGGCTAATCCCAGACTCAACTCAGATGGATATCAATCAGAAAAACTGGAAGTCAGAAGTATCCCACAGCTGGAAATACCCAAAACTGTGACAACTTTTTGCAAGGGAATAAAAATGTCCTTTCCAAAAAATGCAGTTACAGTCCAAATCTGTGTGTGGCTGTAAACTCTTCCCTCCAACGTGCAAGTAGGGTTTTGGGTTAAAATTTTCTAGTATAAGACTCTACACTACCCAGCAATGTACTATTCTAGGATTTACATGTAATCCAACATAAGAGAATACTGTGACAGAATCTACATCAGTGCAATTCACTCATCAAGTAAGGATCCATTGTGGAAAGAAAGATTTTAAAGCCTCTTGTACCACAAAGTTCACTTAAACCCACAGTCTGTGCCAAAACAGACATTTTGGTTCCATCCTTCCTCTGCTGAAGACCAGCTATGAAATTTCACCTTGATATCAGCAACAGCAGAATGAATTCTCATTTGTTAACTGGCTTATTGGTACCTGGCTGGACAAATGCCCTGCTCTTCAAGAGTGCCCTTCTAAGCAGAAAACAACATCACCAGAAAAGCTCAAATTCCCAAGACAATACTTAAACCTCAATAAATGACACCTTTCCCCTCACCATCCCACACTGCCTTTAATCAGTCAGTCCACACACCAGTAACAGCTTCTTTCCCCGTTTTCTATTCCAAGGCACAAGCCCAAGTAAGTGGTGGATTCCAGAGGAGTGTGATAATGAGCATCTGGGCAGGAATGGGCACCAGGAAAGTCTTCTCCAGCACGACCAGCTCCCTCTCATCCATCCTTTAGCCCTAACCACCACTATGTGCCATTTTACTCACTGTGTAAACTCTGGTAACCAACATTTCTTCGTCTCCTTTCAGCTACAATAAAGGTATTTAAACCCACTTGTTGGAAAAATATTCTGTTTCAAGCTTTCCTGGGCACCACAGAATGCTGAGTGAGTGACAAAATTGCAGAGGGACCTGACTGTTGATTTTGTGTGATTTTGCTCCAACAGCTTTTCAATAGTTTCCCCCAGCTGTCCCAAATATATAACACTATTCAAATGGCAGGAGTCCTGCAGCTTGAAAGGGGTTCAGTCTGCCAGCTGGGCTTCCAGCACTATCAAGATATTAATTTCTTGTCTGGATATCTTAGGCTCCAAAATCCTAAATATTTCAAGCAGGAAAATGAGTAATATCGTAGCATGTTATCCACATCTGAGCATGTGAAAATCAAGATGGGTTTCCCTCAGTTTTAGTGGGGTTATCCTGCACTACAGTCTAAAATACCCTAATTTTGGAATATGTTAAATCTGCAGGTACAGTCATATCTCAACAGTTTTTCTTTAGCTTCTATTATCAATATCTGAACTTAATTGTGGTGTGGTTAAAGGTCAGATTTTATGGTTTCCTGGTGCCTTTTTCAAATAATAATGATTTCTCACTAGCAATTATATTGCATCAGAGTCTGTTAACTTGATAGAGTGCTGCCAAGTCTATAATTTCTCCTGACACTATTCTGTCATATTGTCACAGGTCTCACAAGAGTTTAAACAACTGGATGGAAAGTTGGGAATGAACTCACCGAGTGTTTATGGATAGTTAAGAGCAAATCAAACCTCCATTTCCACCATATCTGCAAGGCTCTGCTCCACGGCAGAACTCCATTTTTCCTGGGAAAATGAACTCACATCTCTCCAGAGGTCAGCTGTGCCCCTGGAGACCCATGGAAACTCTGCACTGCTCCCCTTATCAGAAACCAAAGGAAACGTGCAGATGGAAAACTGAGATTAAGCTCTGTTCCTACAGCACATTGTTAAAACTATGAATAAAACCACGCAAGAACATTTGTTGCCTCATAACACAACAGCAACATACACCACATGATGTCTAAATCCCTGACCTGACCATGGACCAGCAGCTCAGCCAGCTCCACAGTGATATCAGCGAGGGAAACACGTTGTCCCCAAAGGCAGGGAAAGCAGAACCAACCCTTGTACTCATGAAAGGAGTCCCTGAACTCCTTCAGGAAAAGGAACATTTCCCAGTGCCTGCAGAAGCAACATGGACCACACCATCCCCACGTGTGCTGGGTCTGACACCAGCATCCAAACATGCTCCATCAAGGGAATGGCAAAATTCCCATTAAGTTAAATGGAAGCAGGACCAACAACACTCCAACTCTTGAGGTTCCCCAAGTAACACCAGGTTCTTCAATTTAGCCACATCACACTGCATTTTAGGGCTATTCTAGTCATCATTGACAGAAAGTGACAACTGACAGCCTGAAAGCAGCACCCAGTTTCTTTTCAAACCTAAAGTGCAGTGATTCTTGCAAATCCCTCACTCACAGACATACTGCAGAACTATTCAAGAATAGACTAAAAATGGTTACAGAAATGTTCCAACAACACATCACCTGCCAGCATCCACCCAGACAGATTTCATGCATGAAGAGCAATATTAATTCCTGACTTTTTTCCTCTTTCAGTTGACACTTTTCTCCACACAGAAAGTGCCAAAAGGCCACAAAGCAGTTGGTGCACACAAATATGCTCTGGTTGCTGCAGGATCAGACCAAAATTCTGCAAATAATAATGTTTACAGACACACAAGAACTCAACAGACCAAAAGAGAGTAGAGCATCTTACCTCCCAACCGTAACTGGGATCTTTGAGGTGTGGCCGCTGCTCTCCTACAAAAGGGCCGAATTTTTCCCCTGCTTCAATCTTCCTTTTGGTCCATATCCCTAATCCTGCTCCAGGGACGTTGGATTCTCGGAGCTCGAACTCTGAAGGAATGGGAATGTCATCGGGAATGTATATTGGAGCCTTGTAAGGAGAGCTCTCCTTTGGCGTGAAAGCTTCGCTGGAGGTTGCCGGAGAAGATGGCTCTTGGATGCTGACGGATGTTGGACACTGAACATTTGCAGCCTCTCCATCAGCTTCTGGTGCTTCCTCCAAGGGAAGTTCGGGAAAGCTCTCGTACAAACATTCATCACCTGGAAAAGAAAGCCAAACAGTAGGATTTGAAGTATCCTGGCAGATTTCGCATATGAAACCATTTCAGCCTGTACACACAAAACGGAGAGGACGGTTTGGTAGGCGGGCGGCACCTTCATCAATCACTAACCCCGCTGCAGAGCCTCACCCTGGAAGGACATGAGCCTTTTCTCTAGTGTAGGCCTGGGGGAGACACAGTGTTTCTCAATATTCCTGACATCAAAAGTGGTTTGCATCACTGAGCACAAGCGAGGGAATTACATGCAGATGTATAGGCAGGCACACCCATTGTCCAGCCCGGGCCGGACACGGCGCTTCGCGTCGCACACGCTTTGAAAATCACAACTGAAAGCCAGCATTACACGTTACAACTGAAATCTAAGAGAAGTGAAAAGCAGGAAAGCTTTACTGGTCTTTCAGAGAGACAGGCTGAACCTAAAGTAGCCAAAATTAAGTTTGATGGCCTCCAATTAGTCTTCGGAGGAAGGGATCCAGCCTACCACACAACTCCTGGCAAAAGCTTCAGCTGATGTAAATCAGTGTCTTACCACTGACCTCCAAGAAATGCAATGGTCTAAAATAACCTCAGGATCCAAGCAGCACCTTATAGAGAACATGAACCTTCTCTTCTTACAGTTACAAAAAAAAAAAAAAAACCTGAGGCAGATCCAAAACACGTTAAAAAAACCTTCATCTCTGGGGCTTAGCCAGCAAAACAAAACCGAAAAAACTCACTGTTTTTGACAGCACAAAATGTAAGACTGATTGTAAATTCCTTTTAGTAAAAAAAACTGAGTTACTTCAGCAAGGGCTTTAACTGTACCAGCAACACAGTGCTCAGCCCAATAACATATGCAAAACAAACAAAAAAACCAACTAACCAAAGAAACTTCTTAATTATTTACATTCGTTTAATTTTATTGACGTTATTGGCTTTTTATACACACCAGAACTCGTTCCACTTAATTCAAACCTAAATAGGAGGTGAGAATACATTTCTCCAAGGACTGAAATGAGAGATTGGGTATTTAAGACCTGAGCATGAGGATATTTGCATAATATGGTTGGCCCAGAAATTAAAGCGTTACGCTGGGCTTGACACTCAGAACGACTCTGTTTCAGTGAAGAAACAGGAAACTTTAAAATGTTCTTTCAATTTCTTGCTCATTTAAGAAACTATCCATGGTAGATTAGCACCGTATGCCTTTTCCACTGGAAACTGGTCATAGCCCATTGTCTCTCACATCTTTGTTACATATTATCTCAAGGTTCTATATCTGTACTTTCATGCTTCTGGTACTGCCTAAGACAAACACTGGGACATAACAAATCATTGGAATAGATTGCTCCCATCACAGGACTGGCAAACTGGATTCTTCATCTGTGAGCAATTTATTCACAGCCATGAACTGTTTTTCTTTCTTTTATGTGGCACTGGCTATGACCTCATACATGTCACAAGAAAGTTCAGCTACCCGTTCCCTCGGCCTCTGGTTTGGCAGACTCTGCCCGCACTTCAACGATTGAACCCAATATTGATTAGTTTGTCACTTTTCTAATACTTGGCACTCTGAGAAGTAAAATATCGTGACTGACTCCACCATTTAGCTGAGAAGGACACACAGAGGGATTTTCCACTGCCTATGGTGCAGAAATCCTGCCATCCTGTCATAGTTCAGTGCTGCAGAGTTTGGCAAAGATGCTCAAGGGCTCGTCAAAGCACCAGTGCAGAGGGGTTTCTCTGTGCCTACCACCATTCCCATACTTTCCTGCCCACAGCAACACTCATCCTGGACTCCAAGGAAGAGGAAAAACGACATGGAAAGGATAGAGGCACAGCTCCACCTGGATGCCACCACTCACTTCGCTCTGCTCTGAGACAACCCCACTAGGAGCCATCTCTTACATCATGGCACTGCTGCTGCCCCCAAACACAGCTCTGCTCCAGCGTGGTGGGACGGGTGACAGAGCTTCCTCCACATCTCCTGAGCACCCCCAAAACTCCCATGTGCTCCCTGACTTCACATGCTGGCAGCAACGTCGTGTCCAGCCAGGGCAGGCTCACTCCCGTTCAGATGTCTTTCCCCAACTGTTTAGATTGCAGTCCTGCCTAAAAGACTTCAGCTGTTTTTGAAACAGGGATAAAAAAACTCCAACCCATGTATACACATGGGGTGCAGGAAGAGAAATCGCTCAAGAAAAGTGATCTGGATGATGATAAGCACATGGCTCGCTGGAAGGGGGGTCTGGGGGATAAAATCTTCAGGCATCTAAATCCCACTGATTTTCCATGACAGCTGGGTGCCTGACACTCAAACTCCTTAAAAAAGCCTATCTCACACTGCCACTGTGGTTTTCCCTGTCCCACAAAGCAGTGTCCCATAAAACCAAGGCTCTCCTTGTGTCCCACAGTCAGCTCTCCTCCACCAAATAATAAAGAATCTCAGCCAAATAAATTAAGTCACAGCAAGCAATGACCTGCTCCATGCCTTTCCCAAAGGCACCTTCCTCAGCCCCACTTGCCAGCAGCGCCTGCCCATGAGCCAGCACAAGCCAAGCCTTAAACATTTAGCAAGCACAGCTTTACAGATGTTTCTTCTCCCCCAGGGACAGTCCAGTTTAATTTCTCTTTCTCAGACTCAAAGGTCTCGGTTATACTTATCTCAGTCATTCTGGCTACACTCGTTTTTACCCATATAGGGTCAAACCTGCAGCTGATAAATTGGCCTCTGGAAGGCTGGCAGGGAGACAAGTCCGTTTGCTGGGTCTATTGTGCCTCCTTTGATTTCCAGCAGCCACACCCAATGTCGTCGTTAAACACTGGCTTTCAGCTTGAAAGCTCTGGAAAATATAATAGGCCTTGTATGCCCCAAAGCTCTAACAGTGTGGGTAGAACAGATTACTGAAATAGACTTTTGACTGAAATAGCAATGTATTCTAGAAAAAAAAAACAAAACATATATTTAAACTTCAAAATAAACACAGAGTTGAATTATGACCGAGTAAGAGATGGGAAGACCACTAAGACATATTTGTGAAATTAATGATATAAGGAGCTATATTAAAATCAATGTACATGAACCAAGGATCTGGGCCTAATTTTCAAAGGGCGTGTGACTATTCCCCTTAAAATTTACATCCACATAGATCAGAGGGACTTCCAGCAAAACCATAGAATATTGACTGATACAAAACCTTTGCAAGGTTAGGATTAAACCCAGGGACTTTGCTGATAAACATCATTTTCACAGTGAACTGCAAATCATTCACACAGATAGCACAGCAGTTTTGAAATTCAAGATGGCTTCTTTAAATTCCAATAATTATCCCCACTAGAAACAGGATGAAATAAGAAGTGAGGCTCCTGATGAGGGAAGAGATGAGATTAGGTAGTGTGGAAGCTTAGATGTTACTCTCCATAAAGTTCTTCACCGCTATTTTACAACAAAAACATGAGCAAGCTTCAAAGGAAGCCCAGGAGGAAAGGTTAATTGCTACTAAAAGACCATGGGTGGACACCTGGGTTTGCACTTTTGACACAACCTTGCACGCCAGCAGGAAAGAGCCCCTGTGGCCACGCGCTGGGGAGGTGCCTGATGAGGATGGGAGAGCAAAGTGCCAAAGCCACCACTGCTCCTGCGGGGCCTGGGGTCATCTCGACACTGAGAGGCCTCCTGTGCACGGCTGGGAGGAGGAGAGGACTTCCTTCCACCAGGATGTTTCTTAGCAGTTTCAGCAGGCTCTTCCTCTCCAAGAGCAATTAGGTGAGAGGCACTGATGACAGAGAGGCAGAGGTTGCTGAACACAACCCAAACCGCTTTCCCCCGGCTGCGACTGCGGGCGAGGCGAAGGCGTGCTGCTGTCAGAGCACACCGGGCCACACACTCAGCGAGACTGCGACTTTGTGCAGCTGAAATGGCACACGATGGCATCTCACATTGAGCAGACATGCTAGCCTGTCACGTTTACCAGTGTTTCAGGGAAGCCTTAAACTCAAACTTCACACAAAGTCCTCCAAGGATCAAGCCTATGCCCAGATCTGCAGAGTCAAGCCACCCATAACAAACAGAAACACATCCATACAGACCACCCACTCTTTCTTCAGGTAAATTGTGCCTGAGGATATACATACCCAAAGCAACTATTGACTGATAAACATTCTAGCACATAAGGAGGGGCAAACACTGATCTCTGCAGTGGCCAGTAACAGGACCTGAGGGAATGGCCTGAAGCTGTGTCAGGGGAGGTTTAGGTTGGATATTAGAAAAGGGTTCTTCACCCAAAGGATGTCTGGACACCAAAATAAGCTATCCAGAGGAGCAGTCACAGCACCAAGGCTGACAGAGCTCAAGGAGCATTTGGATGATACTCTCAGGCACGTGGTGTGACTCCTGGGGATGGTCTTGTGCAGGGCCAGGAGCTGGACCTGATGGTCCTTGTGGGTCCCTTTCAGCTTGGCATATTCTGTGTTTCTGTGAAATCCAGTTCTCTGCACTTGGATTCATGCACATGGCCACCAGCAACTTAATCATAAACTGGATGGCTGATTACTCCAGATGAAAGAGGTAGGTTGAAAGCAAAGGCATCTAGAGAGCCTACTTCAGAATGCCATCACCTTCTGAGCAGGATAAAGTAAGAGCTGAGATAAATGTGGAAGTGGCTCTTTGCAGTGAGAAGAGACACACAGTTTCATGCCTGCAACTTCTCAAAGGTGAGAAAGATGACCCCTAGTCCCAAAGATTAGACACCAAGAGAACTATTTGATGGGAGAATTCCATCACATGTCAGGAGCTTTGAGCTCCACCAGCTCTATTGACCATGCCTAATACAAGCCTTTGGGGAGGATGCAGTAATGAAGGCTTTAGGGAGCATAGTAGGATCAGGTGAATTAATTCCTTTCTCCTGTGTAAGGTACTGGGGGACCTGAATGTACCACAAAGCCCAGAATCAGATCCTTGAAAGAGACCAGCGAGCATTTACATTTGTTTGACCTAGCATTACTATTCAGTGCAGAGGAAATCAGCCTGGAGTATTTGCATGGATATCTGAAAAGGAGACAGGCATTTCCTGTTGCATACAAATGGACACCTTTATCTGAATTTCTGTTTGAACAAGTATTAGAGAAAAAAAAAACCTATTACAGGCAGAGACTGATTGATTACAAAATATATCCACATCAGTCTAGAACGCAGGAGGTCAAGAAAAGCAGAAAATTAAGAGGAGAAAACCCATTAGCTTCAAAAGGAACACACAGCCAGTGGTGAAGGAAATGGGAGCCACCTGACAGTCCACACCAGGTGGTCACAACTCAGAGGGGGGCCAGAGGAGAAGCAGAGAAGGATCCTTAGCTTTAGAAACGTGCAGAGATTGGGTTACTATCTCCAGGCACAGGAGGGACTCTAGCCAAGAGCTACATTACTCTGCTTGAACACTTTATCAGTTAACGTACCTGAGACTGGTTTGTGCCGCTCCCTATTCACAGAACTGTTCTGTGGAGCTGGACCCAGTGACGATTATTTATTATTATTTGTACTGTAACACAGCCTGCAGGCCCCAGGCAGGACCCCATTGTGAAAAGCATCAGACAGACCTAATCAAGTGAGATTAGATTCTAAACAAACTAGAGCTAGTAATTCCCAGTTAGGTAAAAAATCATGAAACATGGGAGAGAAACGCTGTTTTACAAATAGCAAGTTCCATTGTACAACAAAAGAGATTAAAAGCACTTTTAGAGATAAACACAGCACTTGAAGCTGTTCTGAAGCATTACTTCAATTACAAAGGAAAAATACTTTCACAACCATTAGTCTTCAAACACACGGGGATTTTGCATATTTGTCTTACTTGACCCTAACACAAGTATGAGAAAACCAAAGTTGCCCCGAACACACTCGAAAGGTCCAGCCCCAAAAACCACACTCATGGACCACGCAGCGAGAGCAAGGGGGACCAAAGCAGCCTCGTGGCGGCCCCAAAGGCCAGATTCTGATTTCTCTTACACAACTGTTAAATCTAAAGTAATTATTTTAGACTTCCACCAAGGAATAAACGAGACCAGTGTCTGCCGGGGACTTTGCCAAAGTTACTCGAATTTCCTCAGATTGACACTAATGTGACAAAACGAGAGGAAAATGTGGTGCCCAGATTTCAGCCTTCCCTTCGTGCTCCTGACACTGCTGATCACAGAGGGCATTTCCCAGCAGAGCCTCCCACACCTCGGTGCTGAGCCACGAGGAGCAAACCCTTCTGCGGTGCCGGCAGAAGAGGGAGTTGTAGGAAAAGCTGCGCAGACAAAGGCAGGAGAAAAAGGCAGCTCGAGGAGGCCTGAGCACAGCTTTGGGCCCGAAGTACCTAAAATCACCAACTTCCCGTGGTGCTGCACCACGGGCAGCAGAATCTACACGAAACACAAAGGGAGCTCAGCTGGGGGCTGAGCTCAGCTCCCGTGCAAAGGGCTTCAGGCTGCCGGTGGCTTCTGTCCGAGCTCATGGCAAGATGCACATCAGTAACAACAGCACAGATAATGCACAAGGCAAATTAAAAACCTTCCTTGCTCGGGAAGCAGCTTTCTGCCTCCTAAATTACAGTGTCTGCAGGAAACAAGGCTGAAACAAGAGGCTCAGACGGGGAGCAAAGTGAGCTCCCAGCGGTGGGATGAGCACCAAGCACTAGAGAGAAATCTATCCACAGGCAAGTGAGAAAAGAAGCTAAACACAGCCAAGATCATCAGGTCTTCAGGAGAGGATAACTTCAGCACTGCCAAGAGTTGGTATTAGACCAGCGAATTTATAATATAGTAACTGTGTAGGGACCTGCCCGTCGTCTCTGGCAATTCTCACCATCAGCCCCCACAATAACTGGTAGCGTTTGGTGCTCTGTCTAGTGTCATTCATGTCTAATTGAGTAACACAGTCAAAAGCATCTGATGTGGACCAGACGCTGGCTTTTAATTAGGGTCCAGCACTGAGAGACTACGGGTCAAACTCTACTTTCATTTGCACGGGAGCTGCTCTCCTTGATGTCAGGGGAAGTTGCACCTGCACAACTGGAAAGCAAAATTTGGCTGCTTGTGTTCCTGTGCACTTTCCATATAAATTACTGTACTACATGAGGCAACAAAGGATTATAAATGTCGGCTGGCACGCACTGAATTTATTTACAAGTTAAGTCTAATTTTATTTATAGTTCCAGTACAATCATCTCTGGTAGAAATATTTATGTTATCTGTACTTCTGGTCTGTTAGAGTCTACTGCAATCATAAACACCGCTGAAAAATTATTCGCAGTTAGCAGGGTTTAAACTACCCATTATATCACTAGCTAGTGCCAATAAACTTTGGTGCTGGTTGATAAAGTTTCCTCAATGGAATAAATATATATTTGACTTTCAAAACCTTCTCTGGGTTACACAGAGTGGGGGGTAAGGGAAGAGGGAAATGCCAGCTGTAGGATTTGATATACTGAGAGCCAGATCTGCAGCTAGCAAGGAGCCTAGAGAGATCCACAGCAGCTGGGAGGCAGCCCAAAGCCTGCTCCAACTCTAACTAATAGCTTAAATTTGTATCTTAGTAAAATATTTCAACTGAAGGGAGCTGCAGCAGCTAACACATACTCACTAATGCCCTTCACGACTCTCTGTGTGGAGCAGACCCGAGGAGAAAGAAGAAAAAAAAAGAAAACTGCCTTGAAATTTTGAACCCTGGGTACTGGTCACTGCTAAAGGAGGAAAATGGATTAGAGGAGCCAGCTTTTGTTCGTTGTTCAATTGCCATAATGGTAAACATGACATACATTCTCACAGTGACACGGCACAAGAAGCCAACGTGCTCAGGACAAAACTAAGGACAGGAAGGTTAAACGTGAATTAGCAAGATCAGCCACTTATACAGAGAAAATACTAACTAGGAACAAAACTAACTAAATCTGTATCAGCTGGGGTAAGACAAAAAAGGTGATGCGCTTTAGCAGTCCCTGCAACAGTGAAAAGCTTTTGCTGCAAAAGAACATTTTTAAATAAAAACAATTACTTAAACCTACAGTGTTATAATCAACACAAATGAAACTTTATCTCAGTGTAATAAATCAGTGTAACTGAACTTCTTTTTACTCATTAGTAGACCTTTACTGTTTTAAACTGAGAAATGTCACAAAGTAGCACTGGAAATCACATGCCTCTTTCCAACAGAAAGCAGTAATAAAAGATGACCATTCTACCAAATTATAATGAAGACAGATAAGAGAGTGAATTATAAAACAAAGGTTATAGATAGAGACTGAGCCTTGTGGAGGTAATGACTTTTAATTGGATTGAGTTTATCATATTTTCAGAGGTACAGCACAACCAGAAGAAAGGATTAGAATTATTTCCACATTTCATTATTTGGCATAATGAGAAAACAGAGGGAGGTCCACATCCCTGATGTGTTTGGTAAGCCACAGGAGATGTTGAACATGTCAGTATCTGGTAGAGTATGGTCCTGAGACACAAATGCATTCACTCCCTTATAATGCAGCAAAGTGTAATCACTTAGGGGAAAAAAAGGGAAAAGAAAAAGCCAGGTCATGAAGTTTTGTTTCAAGAGCAAATTATGAATAAAAGGGAATTTAACCCCTTCCTGCCAGCAGCCACGTCAGCACTAGCCTACAAACACCTATCCATCTGCTTTGGGAAGCTGAGCAATTGTCACTCTAAGCACCAATAGCTTAAAGAGAATGAACCAGTGATTGTTCAGCAACCCCATCCCCTCTCTTGGTATAGTCACACCATCAGGGAGAGGACCTGCATTGCCACAATCCCAAAGGGCCTGCACTCCATCTGGGAAGAGTACAGGACACAGACCAGAGGGGAAAAGGCAGCTCAGAATATCCTGAGTTAGAAGGGACCCACAAGGATCAGAGTCCAACTTCTGGCCTTACACAGGACAACCCCAAAAGGCTGGGGATGAAAGAACAAGAGCTGAGGGATTATCAGAGAAGGCCCAGTGAACACAGCAGGGTATCTGTTTATGTGCTATATCCAAGTATTTCAGGGAGGGATGGACTTTTGGGGAGCTGCCTCTGGAAAACTGAGCTGCCACAGAGCAGAGAGCTTTACATCAGCAGCCAGACAGCTTTTTAATTATGCAATTACAGTGAGAGAGTATTAATTATACTCAAGTGACACTGTGATACACTGTAGTTAAGTCCTTGAAGCACTAACAGAAGTACTCATAACAAATACACTAATCAGGAGAAGTATCGGATAATTAATCCTACAATACTGTCCACTTCAAAAACTCAAGGTCTGGCAAGACTGGCTTCCAGCATTTGTTTCCGAGGAGATACAAGGCCACAATTTTTCCTGCAAGTGACTTCTCAAGAGAAGGTCACCCAGTAACACACAGGGCATACTTAGCTGATTGGAAAATCATGGATCTTAAGAGCAACTATCCTTCATGTCAGGTGTGGGGGGGCATTCTGCATCGTTCTAGGGCATCAGGTTATGTTTGGTTGAGTAAAGTCACTTTTTTGTTTGTTTCTTTTTTACAAAAACTCTTTGGGACCGTTTTATTTCACCCTGTGAGGGAACAGTTTTATTCCTGCATGACAGCATTGTTTGGTGTGGGATTATTCCAAAACTTGGATGCCAATTTGTTTCAGTTTGTCTCCAGGACACCCAGGTCCTTGGCTGGCACACTTTGACAAGTTCTTCTCATTGGTATGTCACTCAACAAAAAATACATGTTTTCAGAGTGTAAGAATTTTTTTGTTTCACTTTTTCCAGGAAAAAGAGAATTTGAACCAGATTTATGTACATTATCTCCACCAATTTCCTCCAGAGACTGCTCATTCCTCCAAGCACTTCCACAGTTTATCCTGACAAATGAAATTCTACCTGTCCCACCATACATTTTAAATAAGCACTAATTAATTTTTAATCTCAACAAAATATTTATGGTCAATAAAATGTATTTGTGTTTCCTGCCACATTTCAGAAGGCTGGTCTGTCCCAGCAAACTTGGGATTTATGGGGTATCTTAAAGTCAGTGGGACTTTTGCCAGTGAGTTTACTGAAACAATCATTTCAGTGGTGATGCAGATGAGGTTTGTCCACAGAACTGACAGCATTTACTGCAGGCATCCAAGCACAACTGTGAAAAAGCTGCTTGCTGCCCTACAACAAGCCCCAGAGCCCATGACAGTATGACTCCAAACAAGAATGGAGGCAAAAGGAAACTACACCCTTTAAGTGCACTGAAATTCTGTGTTACCTTTCCAAGATAGTTTATTTTTCATGGAATACACGAGTGTGATGAGCAACAAGGATCTGTAGCAATCATTTTTCTTGGCCTTTGTATAAGAGGACAAGGGGAAACACCAGAGTTTTTGCAATCAAGACATCCTTACAGAGGTAAAACAAGGGCCCAGCTCCTCAATCACCACAGGTTTCATGTGCTTCAGCCCACGAATGATGCTGAACTGGCAGTGGTCACAGCTCCCTCCCTGTGCCCTGTCTGCATCCTCTGCTATGGGAAGGTTCTCAAAAAACAGAAGTTAGCTCTCCCCAAAAAGCCTTCATTTCCTCTCCACTTTCCCATTTCTTTCCCTTCCCGCTCTTCTCAGAACTGTTTCATTTTCTTTTCCATGTTATTACCAAAAAATCATGGAAAAGGAAAACTTTCGGAGAAATTAATGAAAAAAATCCAAACCCCAAATATTACAGCTTTGAGAGTTTTGCTGAGCAATCAGGAGACTTGTTTCAAAAGGAAAAGTGTTTGCAGAAATCTGGCAAATCCAGGATGTTGTCACCTCTTTCCTATAAAATTGTTCCTCGTGTAATTTAGAGACTCCTCCAAGAGTGTTTGCCTGGCTGTATTTTTACCTAGCATGTCTCTGAAGGGTGTTTTCTCTGTGGTTGACTGCTTGGAGGTTTTCAACACTATCTAAGAGCTTTCCACTCTCGCCTCTCCCATGCTGGTGGTCCGCAGCTGGTGCTGGGAGGTGTCTGTTCCCTCTTTAACACATATTTTCAACCTCAGCCTAAAGTCCTTTGCTACTCCCTTCACTTGGACACAGAGTAATGCCTCTGTTCACCTCTTCTCCCTGTTCTTTGGAGGGAAATGAGTAAAATTCATTACATCCATCTGCACAGCTGTACTCACAGGGAAAAGTTCCACTGCAGCTCTCGAGGACCAAGAGCCCGACTGCCCACGGTGCCCTGTCTCACATGTTTGGAGACCTCCACACAAGCCAGAGCTCCACAGACAGATACCACAGGCACAGAAACCACTGGGGAGCTTTTTGGCCAGCAAAGACCAGAGTTTTTCAAGAGCAGCTACTTAAAAAAAGATCAAGAAGATATTTCAGCACACACAGGACTAACAGGAAGGACCTCCTGGGCTCTCCCCTCCCTGGTCTATCAAACCAGAGCCTTTGCTTACACTGGGAGTGAGTAGCTCTGACACTGCATGCTCAGTTGCTTTTGCAAACATATCCAGTAACAAATTCTCCCATTCCCTCTTGGGTTTCCCATTTCTTCCACGGGATCATATTATCTCATTTGCCTCAGATGAGCTCCATGGTGAATAGCTCATCTCTCCCCAGTGCTTTGAAGATGCAAAGCAGGACAGTATGGAAATGCCAAGTGCTCTCGTAGCACCAGTAGCCTGTTGCAAGGCAGCAGGAATGACAGTCCTTATTCTGATCACATCCCCCCTCCAAAATCAACAGTGACACCAGTGTGAAACCAGAACGAGACCCCCGCTGGGAAACAGTTAACATCAGTTAGATCTAGTTTGACTTTCAAAAAAAAAAAAAAAAAGAGTAGGAATACAGTTTATTTTACATGGCTTCCTGGTCAAAGCCTCAAATGTTTTGTAGATATTTATTAATATATATTAACTGTAAAGAAAGTTAGCTGCTAATGTAATTTATTCCCCTCTTTGTTCCATCCACCTTGTATCGCTTTCTATGGAGATGTTGATCTTGGAGAACCAGAGGGGTCCTGGGGAGCTGCTAACGGAGGGCAATAAATCAGCACTCTGAAAGCTTCTGGTTCATCCCAATAACTTGGAAGCAAATCTGAAAAATAATCTTTTTTCCTTTTTTTTTTTTTTTCCCCCCCTCAAACTGGCAATCTTCACAAGCTCTATTGTTTTCACATGCAGGCTGATATATGACAGCTTAAATAAATACATAGTTCTTAATGGAGTAAATTCAGCCTTCGTGTAACTGGATGCCATGCCATTAGAGACCTTGGCCCAGGCAGTGCTCTCCATCCCAAAGGATCTCACAGGACCCTACAAGCTCAAACTAACATACAGTTGTTATATACTTTAATTCTACTTATTATGTCACTATGGACTAATCTCCTGTTATAGAGAGTACTTAACTATATATCTATTTATGTTTACGGGCATGGATTTAAGTACTGTTTATAATGACAAGGATGTATATATACAACATGTATATGTAATATAATATTATATATAAACACAGAGACACATCCTAAATCATAGAAGTCCTTGAGCAAAAATGGCTTGAGAAGATGGGGGGTTTTTTTAATGTCAGGAAAGTAGTGTGGCTTTTCCCAAATTTCTTTTCTCAGAATGACCCAAATTCCTTTTGTCCAAAATAAAGCCAAAAATGCTCAGAAATTTTTAAGCTAAATTGTTATGCTTCACAAAACCATAAGTGGTCATGAAGAAGATCATTTTTCAGATACCCTGCACTGTAGCATCAGTGTCTCTACCAGGAAAGAAGAGCAGGAGCAGCGTGGATTGTACTTGTACATACATCAGTGATGAGATTACTGCTCACAGAAGACGTTTCCAGAGTGAGGAAGTGGAAATAAATTGCATTTTAAGTCTTCCCTGGTAAGCTCAGTAGAAGCTGAAGTCAAAGAAAAGCAGCTCTTCCAAGAGCACTTTTCAAAGCAAGCAGTTCTTGTACAGATCCCAGCCCACAAGGGAAAAGCTGGAGATGAGCAAAGTGAGCCTCTGAAGAGCTCTAAAGCCAAGACTGAAATCTGGCACTAAAAGCCCATGCTGGGTACAGGGAAATCTGCATTTTGGTGAGGGCTCTAGACTCCAGGCTATGGAAAGGTCAGCTGGAGGAGGGCAAGTCAGGGACTAAGCACCAGGATAGCCTGGCTCTAGGATTCCTCTCCCAGGTGCTGTGCTCCTCCTCGCACTACTCTTCCCACTTTTCCCTGTTGAAGCCAACACCACTCCCCCCTCCAAAACCAGTGGAAGCAGCAGAATCTCACATGTGCGAACTTTGAGGGAGCACAACCAATAGCCCAAAGCTTGAGCAACACTTTCCAAAACCCAAACCACCTGCACTGAGTGCTGTGCTCCTTTTGGAGCTTCAGTCTCTTGGAAAGTGCCTGCAGAAAGGATGTCTGCAGGCCTGAGACCACCAGAGATGCTGCCCAGTTCCCAGACCGGGAATTTTGGAGAAGAAAAATTGCTCGGCACCCGTTTTGTGCAGGTATTTTTGGCTGAGTGGGATAGACCAAATAAATACCTTTTGTTGTTTAAAGGGCAAATCCCAGCAACTACTTTGAACAGGAGCATTTGGTAGTTGACACATCTACGGATGTTTTAAATCATAAGGGCATCCACTCCATTTTGGTTTTAATGTGTTTGTGTGTGAAGTTCTTTGTCATTCCAGCCCACCTGTCTCAGGGCACAGAAATCGAAAACAGGAGTAACTCTCAAATTTCACCTCAATTTAATCCATCACAGAAAGCAGACCGGTTTTGCACTGTATTAAATAAAAAGGAAAAAAAAACCACACCAGGACATTTAAACAAAGTGACACAGATCATCAGCAGATCAACTGAAAATGACAGCTCAATCAAACAAATGTATGTTGAGAATTTCCACAGGGCAGCTCTAGCTGCAGCCAAACCAAATTTGTTTAGTATACATAAGTTAGCTGCTTAGAAACATTCAGTATGCTGCTAGCCAGATGATGACTTTCCCAGATAAACATCTATTTAACCAAATACACCCCCCCATCTACAAAAGTGCTAGGAGAGTTTTGATGTATTTTCTTATTCTCTTAAAAATATGACTTTGCTCTGGTGGCAGGTTGGTATCAACCCACTCATGTGGCACCTAACTAAAAATAACTAAACTCTCCTTTAACAAAGTGTTATAACCACTAAAAGGTAGGCAAAACTCTATAATCCTGATGGAGTGCTCCTGGCTGCCAATAAATTCACAAAGCTGCATTAAGCGAAATACAAATTACAAACTTGGGAAGTGCCAGAGAAAACTGTGCAACCTATGCCATATATCAAATATATGGAGAGGAGAGGATTTGTCTGATTCTTCTTTTAACTAGAGGTATTCCTCCTGAAATCAATGACAAATCTCCTATTGAATCCAGACGTGCCACATAAAGCTTACGCTGAGGAAATATATTGATAAGAGCTTCCCTCTGTGATTCTGCCCTGCTTTAGAGCTGATTTTCTGTGGTGATTTAATTAACAGTAGAAGCGGAAAAAATACTTTTGAGGATGAGGAAATAATTTGGAAAATTTAGTTTAGAGGTCATTGAAATACAGAAGAAGCTGCAGCCAAAAATCAGATGCATGAATAAAAGATGCTTCTGTTCAGAAAAGAGCAGAGCTCCTGCTCCGGGAAAAAATCAAGGGGATTGCACTGGACTTCAGCAGCATTGGGCTAGGAGGATGTGGTCCACATCCACTGAAATCAGTGGACAAAATCCTACCTGATGTGAAAAAGCTAGATTTTATTTAGGGTGACTGTTTCAGGGATCAGTGGTGCACTTGCTGTTCACCCAACACACATGCTTAAGGAGTGAAGGTGCAGCTACATAACTCCAAGGCGAAAAAGGGACAGGGAACAACTGGCTAACTCAATGATTTGTTATAGAAATTATAGTTTTGGTGAAAGCCTTTTTTTTTTTCCAGTTTCTGATTTGTTAAAATAAATGACTCAAAAATAAAAGCTACTAGGCAACACACATCCGCTCTTCAAAGCTTTGTCAAACAAAGGAGTGCCTAAAAAGCACATATTCTGATGGACATCTGCTTACTATTTAATATCCACAAAGAGAGTATTTACAAAAGAAGTACAAATGCAACAAATTAGGAGGCCCGTGGTGCTGGTGCATCCCGAGGAGCAATGTTTACACAGCGATCAGAGCGATGTGGGATGGCAGTGGAGAGGAGAGATGCTTACAGATAAGTCATAACTTATTTCCTGTGGCAAAAAAATGCACCAAAAGGTGGGTTGTAAGTGATGTAACCACCTTAAATAAGTAGTACCCAACCCGAAGGCTTCCTGAGAAAGCCAAAATCAGCTACACTGTGCCAGCAGTAAGAGATGGATGTGGTTTTGTAGCCTGTCATTGCAGAAGAGGAGGAAAAGGTGCCCATGTTTGAATGCAGAAAGCCCAGTGTCCTGTTCTCATCACCAGTGTCAGAGGTCCAGAGACCCCTCGAGACAAATAAAATTAAGGAGATGGGCTTTAAAGTGTCAGAGTTTGAAGGGAATGGGAGAAAAAGAGAACATTCCTAAGGACTGCAGTACCAGTGTGGTGGGAGGGGTTTGTTGCAAACAAAAACACACACTGTTGAATACCATAGGATTTCCTTTTTTAAAAAAAAAAAAATCTGTTTGGGGGAAGCTTAATTCATGAGTTTTGAGTGCATAATTGTGCTTTTGCCAGAATTTGCACGCTGACACATTGCTGGGGAAGAAAAACATGGGAAAGTAGGGACGAAAGATGACAAAAGTTAAAGTATTAACCCCATGAAGGATTCCTGCTGGATGTTGGTTTTTTTCAAATGCTGTTTCTCCCAGTACAAAAGAGCCACCTGATGATACAGAGTGGACATCACAATGCTCAAAGCTCTTATTATTTTTAGCACTGCAAGATTATTTTTTCTCTTTTCCCCTTCCACTTCCCCCGAAAAAAACACAGAAAAACGAGCTGAAGTTGTGCATACAATGGGGAAACTTCGACAAGATGCAAACTTGCAAATTAACACTGAAGAGGCGAGAAACAATCATAAAAATAAATAGGAAAAGGAGTTTAGGTGAATTAACCCACTCTACCCAGAACAACAACAACAAAAACACCAAAACAAACAAACACAAGAGTAAACCTCCCTGAAATCGCTCTGAAACAACAATAAAATAGAGGATTTGGTAAATTCTCTTTGATTTAAGCTGTATGGCTGCTCTCAGATTGTATGTCTGGAGATGCAAACCAGCTCAGACAAAATCCATGCAACTCTGAGTATTACCATCCTCTTTTTCTGCAATCCCAATCTACAAGCTACACATAAAATACAGTTCCTGACCAGCTGAGCTGCAGCATGAACTCCACTGACAAACCTATCAAGAAGGGTGATGCAGATTATCACTGGTAGCATATTTTGGTTCTTACAGGGAAACCAAAGATCAAACCACAAAACCGTCATGCCTATTGACAAGAGGTTTGTCACTTAAATCCAGTTTTAGTCATGTGAGTAAAGCAATTTTATTCTTAGGGAGTTAAACACACAAGTTCAAAGAGATGAACAGAGCATACAAGCAAAGATACCCTTGTCCCACTGCTCACTGAAGAAAATATACCCAGGACATACACAAACACACACACATATATATATATTTAAATCTTCTTTCATTTTCTCCCAATGGCCTGGCTCCCTAAGATGCTGAGCTCCTATCCTCCCATGGTAGGAGTCCAGAAAACAAACAAAACTGCCTCAAACTGGATAACCAAACCAGCAAACCTTTTGTTATTTTCCTGCTTTTATTAGGAACCATCAGTAGCAGTTGCAGCCCTAAGCTTAATCTGAATAAAAATGACTGTAGAAGCTAGTGCAGCTAGGAGCTAGAAGCAAGAAACTCGGCTTCATAACCACGACCAACACAAGGAGATCTGCAGAAATCAAAGCACAGGATGCACTACAGTTTCCACTGCATTCCTCAGCCCCAGAGATCTGCCAATACTTTGCACGTAAGCACAGAGACCTTCAAAAGAGCCGGTTTTGTCCCAAGAAAGCACAAAACAATCACTACAAAGGCGAGCAGTGAAAAATCCTCCTCCTGAACAAACACACCATAATAAAAATGAAGTATAAATCATAAAAACCCAAACGAAAACAACCACTCCTCCCCCAAAATTGCCCAAATAATGGGATGAGGAAGTTTTTACTGATTAGATTAAATGCTGCAAAGTACTTTCAAAACTCCAG
Organism: Myiozetetes cayanensis; assembly: GCF_022539395.1. NCBI lineage: Eukaryota > Metazoa > Chordata > Aves > Passeriformes > Tyrannidae > Myiozetetes > Myiozetetes cayanensis. The sequence continues at coordinate 19,781,498 of NW_026086937.1, read as the reverse complement.
TAACAAACTACTTTACTTTAAAAGCAGTGACTGAAGGCAATGCAAGACACTGAGCAATGCAGGAGAACACAAAGTAAGGATTGATCCAGAGCCCTGGGACAAAACTTTGCCTTCCCTCAAAATGCATGGAAAAGGCTTCTCACAAGTGTGCCACCTTGACTAACTCCCCTCTCAGGGGTTTGCTGCTCAGGTCAGTGGAAGAAAAATGAAGTTAACAAATGTTTTTGAAAATGCCAGTTCTTGAAAGCAAAGTTATTACACTGAGGACTGAGCACCATCAAGCACAAAACTCCAGTATCACGGCTTGAGACAAAATGCCAGCCCCTCACACAAAGCACCTCTCTAAGATTATTTCCCCAACTCAGCAGAGAATATAGCAAAATAGGTCATATATCACAGGAGCAAAACAATGCCATGCTCAGGAATGAAATTCCCTGGGACAAAGGGTCTCCACATTTATTCTACCCCACCATCTCTCAATCTCATGGGGGGTCAGCTCAGTCTGCCACGTTCAACCTGAAATGCAAAAAGTCTGGCAATGACAGAAAGGAAAGGGAAGATGCCAAAATGAGTCTTTGCTGTCTTTTGCCTTGAATATTGTCGTCCTTTACAGCGTTCTCTTTCAAGCACAGAAAGACCAACAAAATAGTCAGTCCTCTGCTCTGCAGCAAAAGGGGTTACAAACACGGATGCAGAACCAGGAAATCCATGCCTGCTATTGCACATCCACCAGAAGCATTGGCCTTATAGTGGCCTGGTCCACCAGCACACTGGAGCAACAACATGGTGTTTGGAGACACCTTTCACACATCTCTACCAGCGTACTGCCCTCACTCCATCATTCCCATGGAAGAGGCAGTTCTCCCTTTTACCCTCTTATCGCTAGAAAGCTCCTTTCTGGCCTCAGAATATTCATGGACACTTTATTGCCCATTTGTACTTGTTCCAGCACTGTTCTTTAGCTTAAATGGTTTGCTGGGAGTGTTTGTCACCTTCGGTATCAGGCATAACCTCTATCAGCCTTCATTTTCCTCAGCTGCACAAGCCAAGCTTTTTAGCCTATTCTTGTATTCAATTATCAATCATCAGCTGTTCAATTAGAGACTGTGCAAGTCTAAGACCCAGGAGCCTCAGAAGGGGAGATATGATCCCAGCCACCATGACAGAGACAACACGGAGTTGTGTCGGGAGCAAGCATACAATTAATCCATAAATCAGGAGAGAAAGCAGGGGCAAGAGGAGAATTGAAAGCAGCATCTCCCCTTTCAGTGGGTTAATGTGACTTCTTCTCACTTTGCTGCAGAAATCACGTCCAGGACAAGTTGCTTTCAGGAAGCAATTACAGGGAAGCAGCAGTGCAGAAGATGGATCTGTTTCTCGACTCTTCCAACATGTCACTTCTGAAGAAGGAGCTGGTCATGTGGTTCACAGCTTCAAATCTAAATATTTCCAAAGGGAAACATCCCTAGATGTGAATATTATCTACTGGCCACACAGGATCTCCAATTATGTAAAATGCTTTGAAGCATTTTATGGACCAATCCAAAATATGTCAATTATATTCTGATTTCTCTACTGTTAAAAGCAAACTACTGATTGAAGAAACTTGATCTCATTGATACTAAAAAAAAAATGCTATTTTATTATATGGTTCCCTTTCATAAAGAGTTTCCTGAGATTTATTTTCATTCCAGTGTGAAAAAAACCCCACAAGTTCTGAAAAAAACAAGCTTCTGTAGAAAATAGGTAACATCTTACAGGCAGCTGCAATGATCATTCTTTTATTCAAGTCAAGCTAAATATGCCCTAAAGAGGTAAAAATTCCTTTTAATTTAAACACCAGTATTTTAATAATACTTGTAGCAAGTACCTTGACAGATGTGAATCTGCAGCAGGTGCACACTACTATTTCCAACACTCACTAAAATATTAGGTAAGTCCAGTTTAACTCCTTGTCACATTCCCAATATGTCTTTGTTTCTTTTCTGGGAGGGAAGGAGTTGGTAAATACCCACACCCCTCAGCAGGAAAATCCAAGCTTTTTCCACTAATAGATGCTGAGGTTAACGTGAAGCAATTCAAAGCTTCTCATTAATTACTGCTAATTGTCATGGCAATCTCCTTTCCCCTGTTTTACATCCTGAGCAAATGATTTTTTCATTGCAGGATAGGTAAGAAGAGAGATGCTTGGGAAAACATAATTAGCTTCACTAATTAGTGCGATCTGATTTGAATATTTCTATTTGCTTCAGTAATTAAAAAAAAAAAAAAAAAGGCAAAAACCAGCTCAATGAAGTCATCTCCACATTCTAAATATTCGGTTTGTAAATTGATAAATGAAGAAAACCAGACTGCAAACCTGTTTCTCCATTAAAAAAAGCCATCTCTGATGGCTGAACATCCCCCAGGCAAGGTTGTCCACAAATAGAGGAAAGAGTTTCCTCTTCCAGAGGGAAGGCTGAGAAGACACAGTCATGTCAAACCTCCCACAACTCAAAGAAGTCACTTCAAAAGGACTAGTAACCCTAAATTTAGATTTTATTTTTTTCAATTAAATAATTGTGTCTGCCCAATTGGCCTTTCATCATCAATTAGGTCAATTTGCATTTGGCATCTCTCTGTCCAGGTCACACAGTCTTATTTCACACGCCCCACAGTGGGGTCAGAACAAGGCCTCATTCAAAGCAGTACAGGGCAATCATCAGGGAGGGTGGGGACTTCTGCAGAATCTGTCCTAGAGCTGTGTCAGAGTTGGTTTTAGTTATTTCAATTCTAGGCTGCTGAAAAACTCCTTCAAACCTTTTCAACCTTCAAAGTTTGGAGGTTTGAATAGATTAACTGGATAGTTTTATCTTCCTAGGAGGACACATCTCCATTGAATCCTCCTGGGATGAACAATGAGTTTTCCTCTTGATGAGAGAAATATTTCTCTGTACATGTCATGGTAGTGACTTTCTTAAAACTTCGCATCTGGCTGAAAAAGCCAAGTAGTGAAACACCTCCCACAATTTCTTCGCCTACTGTGAACCAAGATGATGCTCAAAGCTGTTGACGAAGTATAAATAAAAACACATTCCTTCATCCAACATCCCAGCTACTACTGGGGCTGATGTGCAGCAAGAGTAGACCAAGCACGTTGCTTTACACAGCCAGTGGTGTTACACTCTCACAAATTGGGTGGATAACAACAGGTTATGATTTATTCCACCTGTTTCTGTTTCACATAACAGACTGAGCAGATTATAATATTATTTTCCATGTTCCCCATTCAAATACTTCTGGATATTTTTAAAGTCACGACTGACTGGAAATATTTGTGATTTTAGCTGTTTTGTTTAGCAACGAGCAGTCAAAACTTGCTTCTACCCCCCGGTCTGACAAGCCCCCAAACATTTCCAGCACAAGTTCATGCAGATGTAAATTAACATTCGCCTTCTGCTGTTAACTTTTACCAGCAAAATAATAAATTTAGTTAATAACAGAAAAGAGTATTCATGGTGCTTTCTTGACAGTGCTCATTCACCTCTGCACTTATGGTAAAACAGAGCATTCGATGCCGTTCACTTTTGGCAAAACTCCACCATTCAGACAGTGCTGCAGCCACAGGCTGGAACAGATCCTGGGCAGTAAAAACAAATACAACCAGCATCTAATTGTAAAACACAAATGTTTTCCTGATGGAGCAGCAGCTTTCTAGGAGGCTGCAGCCCATCTCCAGGTAGGCTTTCACCCCGTGGAGATGGTGTTTCCCTACAATAGCTGTGGCCACTGTACAGAAAACACCATTTCCTGCACAGGGTGAAAGCCCTCAGTTGTTCTTCTGAGTGGGACACAATATGAAACGTGACTGGTGAATTTTCTCCATAAACAAACCAAACCTCTCTCCTCACAGAGCTGCCTTTCTTCTCCCAAGACCTACTAAAAGCTTGGAGTCTCCTTGAATCTATTAGAAATCCTTCCTGGAGAGAGGAACCAGACATTGTAAATGAACCTTGACTTAGAAGCCCCCTTGTACCTGCAAATATCCCACAGATTCCAGAGGTATTTTATGTCCTGCCTATTTACCTGTCATGCTAGTTCTCACCCTATGATTCATTTATTTTTAATGCTTTCAGCAGTTTTTTACTGATACTTTTCAAGGTGTTAGGGTGTCCCTTCTGTAGCACTTTAGGATTTGCTTGCAGAATTAATACACTGTGCAACACACAGAGAATATTGTTAAGATCCTTTGAGAAAGTTTTTAAAAAGAAAGCTGTCCCCATCACCTACACACACAGAGTCACATGTAAAGGACTAAAAACTCAGACCAGGATCTCAAATAAGCCTAGTGAGCACAGCAGGAGGCCAAATCCTGAACCAGGCCATCCAGAAGGGACCTTGACCATCACCCTCCAGACAGGGCAAACACAGAGTCCCTCAGAACATGGTTGGGACAGTCTTTAAAACCACCAAGGATGGAAATTCCCACCTCGGTGGGCCCCAGTGCTTACTTCTGCATAGGATGCTTTTCTCCCTTACATCGAGTTTCAGTCTTCTAAAATCTTGCTTGCACCAGGGATGTAAATCTAGTGTTTGCATACAGATGGCAAGTGAGGGGGACAAAAACTGACTACTGTCCATGTTCCTGCTGATCCAGCCTCGGTCCCCACTACCAGGGTGCTCACTGGGTCCTTGTAAAAAGAGTTGTTGCCTGGCTGGTCCTTTCCCTGTTTGTATCTCAAAAAAAACATAACCACCCCACACCTATTCTGACACTCTCTTGAGTTTTTTACGGGATTTTTGTGCTCCACAGAAATGAATCTTTTTGAACAACTGTGAAGATCTATCAGTAGAGAAGGAGATCCCCAAACAGAAGGCTACTGGAACTTACCTAAATTCTGATCTGACAATATTGTAGCCACTCTACAGGGTTTAGTCTGGCACAGAATTGCCAAAATATTTCCCAAAGCCCCGGGCAACTCTGAAACTGCCTCTGAGCCATGCACTGCCAGCCTGGCTCTGTCAGAGCTCTCCTTGTGGAGACAGGCAAACCCACCTATAGCCAGCTCCCAAAGAGCTGCCATCACACTCCTTTTGGTAATTCAGAACTAAGGGCAAGAGCCCCTTCTAAGAAAACATTGAAAATATGACTCAATGTTGAAACATCTGCACATCCTTAATTGTCTGAGCTGCTCCCTCCATCAAAAATATTCATTATTTGCTGCCTTTCCTAAATAACAGGGAAAGTCACCACAGCATTTCCTAATAATGTATGCCCACAACTCTATTTCCCCCATCTGCTATGCTTGCCTAAGACTGGTCATTTGTTACCTGCTAGTTCCAATTGATTTCCTTTTGCCTCTGCTTTCCTTCGCCATGAGTGCAGAGAACAAACAACACGATTTATACCAGCCATCCAGTACCAATCATTAGATAACAAGACCCTTTACTGAAAGCATTTAGGGTAAAACAATACTTTAAGTTTACCTTTGCTTTCGTTTCCTTCTTTATTACTTCAGGTTCAAAATAAGGCCAAAGAAGTTCCACTTACACGGAAGATTAGACAGTCATCCAATATAAATCCTTCACATCCTGTACAACACATAATGCCTGGCTTCTAATGCAATTGTTTAAATTTCTTTTCTTAAATTGGCTTCATGAATGTCTCAGCCCTCCTTCTCTTGTGCCTATTTGCCACCTACTGAACTGGATGTGGAGAGAGCAGCTCCATTTGTGGTAGGGTGGGTTTTATCCCATAAAAGCCCAGGCATGGATGACCCTTCGGGCTTCAGAGCCTCAAGCCTGATGGGAAAAAGGAGAAGCAGGGATTGGGAAACACCTACTGGTGCTCCTCCTCAGCTTTTCCCACCTTAATCTGATTAGGAAGCAAATGAAGTCACTCTGCGTTGAGCCTGGTTTCATTCTCAATTTTTCTGCAGTATGGAAATGTTTCTTCTCCACACAGAGAAGAAAGTAAATAGGAGAAACTAAGCCCAAGGATATAAAAAAATCAGCAATAAACTCAAATTCAAACATGTCAGGTGTGCTCTGAGGCTCTTTTGGGTGACTTAGCTCTTCACAGGGAGTTAACACTGACAAAATGCTGTCCTAATGCAATGCCCTTCCTTTACTGGTAATTACTGTCCTCATATACAATGTGTTCACACCCAGCCTTTGACAAAGTTTGTATTAATATCCACCTTTGACAGAGTTAGAACTTTCCACCAGAAAAATGTAATTTTTTTTTCTAAAGGCAGAAAACTTTAGTAACATTACTCCAGCAGTGGCTGTTCTGCCTGCTTGAAATTCAGCGTCAAGGAAAGTGGTTGATAATTCAACCCCCCAACACGACAGGAGAGGTTCAGGTATTTTGAGAGAGGCTTTCTGGAGGACTGCTGTCCCTTCTCACCCCAACCATGACCAGAAGCACAGAGTGATGCAGAAACAGCCTCACTATTCTGCAGACACGCCTGAAACTGCAGAAGCTACAACACCCAGAAAATTGAAACCTTTTAGGTCAAGGCTGCCAAACAGACTGGTTCCTGCTGTGACACTGAAGGGGCAGTCTCCGTTACCTAATTCTTCTGCAAGTTCAGGAAAAAGTCTCCCAGTGGAAACTCCTGGCTCCTGAGCACTTCGGCAAATCTGGATCTTATTTAGGTGCCTAAGTCGGGGCTGAGCAGCAGAGGACTAGCAGGGTGATAATAAAAGAAAAGATTGCAGCAATTTATCACTGGGGAGCAGCAAGAAATCCTTCCCAATTTCTTTGTTAAACAAACTTTAATCAATAGGGCCTGGTTTTCTGAAGTTAAGTGCGAGCTGGGAAATCCAGAGTTTGATTTCACCAAGTAAGTCATGATCACATCTCCAGAAACATGGTGGAGAATCACCCTTAATTTTCTGCATAGTTATTCTGCTGGGATTAAACTGATTCTGTCTCTAATATAGCAACTCATTTTTGAATGCTGCTTTATATATTTTAGGAGATACATGTCTTTTACAGTATAGCAGTTCTTTTAATATTTTATTAATATTATATATAAGACAATATAATTTATCACAGCATTTTGAGACAAGGGTCAAACACTTCTTCTGACAGAAAAATTAAAAATCCTTTTCGTTGAATATTTATACGTTCTACCATAAATAAAAAAAGAAGTTTTCACATAAAAATCTATTAATTTCAAGTCCAAGCGCTTTGGGTTTTATGTAAGTGCAAAACCTTTGTAAGGGACACATCCAAACCCCAGTGAATCACTGGAAAATGCCCTTAAACCCCAAGGGGCTGAGCCTGGGCCCTGTGGCATTGAGTTGTCAAAAGGGGAACCTGGTTACATCCACTCATGTGCTAATAATTGAGAGGTCAGCTCCATATACCTTTCATTTTGCACAGGCAGGGAATTTCATCTCCAGTTGCCCACAAGTCTAAGACTGACTCAGCTCATCACAAAATGGAGATAACTGGTGCAATTCATCATGCCCAGGTTTAAAAAATGTTCAAATTCCAAATAAATTTGACTCCAAGGGTTTTGCCCAGGCCTCTGCAAACTAACACTAAGAGGTTGTAGTCGAGCTATATCAAAAAAACCCTCTGATTGCAGCCAACTGTCCATCCTTCTTTCAGCAGGGGGGCTGCATGTAATTTTCTGCCTTCGATTACGATTCACCACTAAATTCATCTTCTTTTAAAACCATATTATTGCACCCTATGGTATCACATGAAATGCACAGCAAAGGTTTGGGAATTCTTTTGGAGGGTGATGGGGAGTGGAAGCCCATGTTAGAGGCACAATGGAAATAAATGCATAATTCAGTCCTCGCTTTTTTATTTGTCCTTGGCATTAATGAAGAACAAATTAGCTACTCTCCTTGGGTGTCTACCAGAAATAATAGTAACAACTAGAGCTCTTTCCCCCCCTCAGTAATATGTTCCTTTGTAGATAAGCACTGTGAAGAGGTAAAATTATGTCTTTTAAAAGTTTACTGTTTTCTTGTTCTAAGATGTAAATGATAAGGTTGGGACTGGGAAGTAATTCAGAAATATTTATTCCACTGAGACAATAGCTTTTTGTCATTAGAAGAAAGAATTGGGGACTATCAAAATGAAACAACCAAAAAAAAAAAAAAAAAAAAAAGACAACAGCTTTAACCATGGCATGTGCTCCATCATTAAATAAGAAATACACCTTTCCAAAAACTCAGATGAAGTCTGAGCCTCGAGTGAGGGACAGGAACATCCACCTCATAGGGTGACGTGGCTGAGGCACAGGGCATTTTTTTATTGTTACTCATACACATGCAATGAATAGAATAAGATACTCAAAGCTTTTCTTCCTCTTCCAGATGATTAATTTACAGCCTGTTTCATCAACCTTTTATGATGTGTAACAGGGACTGGCGAAAAAAATGTAAACATCCTTGCATCCTTTTACATTTATGACATCCTGACCAAGTTGGTTCTTGATTGGAAGTAATTATTCAACCTGGAAGTGGAGTTTACTTTAAATAAGTAAATTGACTCCCGAGCGTTAAAAACTGTGGTATAACCAAGGCAAAGCAAAATAACCCCTCTCAAGTGAAGACCAGCACGTGGCCATAGCTGAAAGACAGATCTACCTACAATGCAATGCATTTGTGTAATTAAATCAACCTGCCACTCTCTCATCTATTATGTAGATGCAGAAATACTAATAATAATTATCCTCACATATCTAGAAAGGCTGAATTAATGGTTCCAAGCAGCACGAACTTGTTTGTGTTTGGATCTCGCTCACCAGAGCTTCTTTAACTAGCTCCTGGGTAGAATTCATTAATTTTTATTAACAGGGAAAACATTTGTCCCCGTGACAATATTTGCATTGCCTGAATGATTTTCACCTCTGCCACAAGGTGTACTATCGGCTCATACATCACGCGATTACTTGGAGAGCAGAAAGACCCTCAGTCATTAGTGAGTGAATTAAAGATGATCTAAAGAGCTATTAATCACAGTGACAAAAGCCTTAATGTTGCTGTGACCCTAGTGGAGCCTGGGGACTAAAAGGGAAGCCGAGGGAGAGAAAATGGAAACATATGTTTTCTCCAAAATAACCTACCTTAGGAGAACTGTCAAAGATAGAGTCACTTCAAACTGAGAAATTCTGCCATACCAGTGCTCCTAGATTTTACTAGAAGGGGTTCTGTAGTCAATCTACTTTCTAATTATTGTTATTTACAATCACTATAAACAATTAAGCAATAAAAGATACTTGGTATGTGCAGACCTTCCTTTTCTTTGTCAGGAGTTATTTAAAAGCAATATATTTAGAGCAAATTGATACTCGTAAACATATTTTAGGATAAACAGAGATCACTTAACTCACAATATAGTTCAGGTTAAGGACTTAGCATCCCATGAGGAGAATGCCAGGCAGCAAACCCTGCTTCTGCATTTTCAATTTGAAACTGTACCACTAAATAAATTCAAGAAAAATCGAGCCCTTTAATTTCCTGACGCCGACTCAGATTCAGTGAGAGGAATCAGATGTCCAGACACAGCTTAAATCACAGCCCCAAAATATATCAATACAAGAGGTATTTCCAATTTTTCCAATAATCACTTTAAGCATCCTCAGTTTCAAGGCCTTCTTAATGGCAATGGCTTAGTGAGTTGTGACTATAAGAGTTGTCTCTATTTTATGGTTAGTACAAAAACTGTACCTATAGATGTAGCTGAGAGTCTCACTAGAAATGTTTCCTCATATTGTATTTCCTTCAAATATTGCAGTCTGTAGATAACTTATACCACTTTAATTTCTTTATCTGTTTGCACTACAAAGAGAAGTCTTGGAGCAGCTGAGCTCCTGGTACCCTCTGCTGTCCCTGTCTGTGCCTCATGGACGGCACACAGTGATTTCCTTCCTGCTGAGAGTGTTCTAGTGCTGCTTCCAAGTCATGCTCCCTAAGGGTCTGACCCACAGCTCCTGAGGGGTTCCTCTTTGCTTCATCAACTTTGAACAAATACAAAGGTGTAGGGAAACATCTGGAATGCACACAACAGCCAGATATTAAAAACAAGCTGAATTAAAGGAACATCAGGAACCCTCTCTGCCTCCCTCTGCCCTCCTTTCCCTCCATGCTCTGCACCCACAAATTAGATTCAGTCTCCCAAAATTCACTGAGGAGGGTTTACAATCATTTGGCTCCAATCTCAAGATTCATTCCCATGTGGATCTCTGGGATATTACTGGACTCCACAAATATGAACTTGTTTATAGACATGATTGTTGCCTTACTTTTATAAAACCCTTAGTATTTAGTGATGTGATATCTGATGGGTCTAAAGTAAAACTTTCATCTCAATGAGAAAGGGCACTACATATTCATCTGGTGTCAGACATAAACAAGCTTCCTTAAATGACAGATCAGAAGCAAGAATTGGTCTCTTTTTTTCTAATAGCATCAGCCCAGCTGCAGTTCTCAGTGGTGCTTATTCTCAGCTGGTCTGCTTTCAACTTTCACTTCCCATTTAGAAAGCTAAATTGGGAGTGCTTTAATCTTCTGAGTTCGTTTCCTTAATGAGAAGTGAAAGGTATAAGTGGCAGCAGGTAAAAAGATATTGAAAGCTGTGGCAGACCAGCATTTAAATTTTCAGAAAAGCTACATCAGAGCATTTTTTAACATTCCTTTCTTCTACGACAGTAAAAAAAAAAAAAAAATAATTACAAAAGCAATTAAAAAAATGTTTTGGTTGCTGGGAAGATGGCACAGCAGCAGAAGGGAAACTAAGTGGGGCTGAGGGCAGATTGCAGACTTTGTCCTGGAATATGCTGCAAAGTTCTGCCCTGATCCATCAAATCCCTGAAGCACACTCATCCAAGCTCACATTTCTAAAAGAGAATGCCCAGATGAGAGGTAGGCAAAGACAGTCTCGTGTCTTCAACACCTTGCAGGATGAGGCCTTAGAAGCAGAAAAGGCTGTAGTTAAGAACTCCCAAAAAGCCTCCTCCTGGCAGTATTTTCTAGGTCAGGCCAGTGGAAAACATCATGGCTTGGCCTGTTCAGTTTTCCTTTCCAGATATTAAAAAAAAAAAAAATTACCATGTCCCTGCATCACTTCTTCCTTTAAAAGATTAAGAAAACTAAGAGGAAAAACAACCTGATGTAACATGCATCCCCATGAAGAGGCAGGTGTGATGCCAGGACAAGCTTTGTTTCACAAGCCTCAGCCTCTCGAAAGAGCACATTTCATTGCTCTTTCCTTCACCCAAACGCTTTCCCTGCTAATCTGTGTTTGTTTAGGGAGAAAGAAATTCCTATCCATTTTGGTCACGACTGAGAAGTCTCACTGAAATCCAGTCCCTGAATTTCAACATCTGTGCCCACTTGAGGATATCGCTTATGTCAACATTTCCAGAAGTGGCCACTGCGTGGGACTCCCCTTCCACGTGTGCAGCCTCAGCCCCACTGATTTGCTCCTCCCAGTGCCTCAGCACACCTGGCTCCCCCCAGATCTTCTCCATTTAATGCCTTCTTATATGTCCATTAAATAATCAGGCGAGAGATATAAAATAAGTGTTTCGTTGCTTTTGTGTCTCTCCTTCCATCAGGTTCCAGCTGAAGTGACCTGAAGAAGATAAAGTGCTAAATTTCAGCAGCAGAAAGGAACAATCAGGGCACTTTCTGAGGAGAAAGAATATTGCCCCAAGTCCACGAGCCTTCATGTACTGCACCACGTAGCACAGCACTGGTGCTGCACTCCCAGGGGGAGCAGTCTGGAAAAATAGGTTTGTATTGTGCCAAGACACCTGCTAACACACCTCCACTGTGGTCCCCACTCTGTACCTGAATGTTTCATGGCTAATTAAGAGGTAACAGCACCTAATTTCCCACTGCACTTCAGGTGTTTGGAGGACTGCTTTATTGTGCTTCCTCGCCTTTCCCCCGGGTTTTGTTCCTACACATCCGATCCATGTGTTACTGACTTAGCTCATTAAATATAAATTGACATCTCTACTATACTGAGCAGAGTATCCTCAAAATCCCCTAAACATCATGGTGCCTTAGAAATAACATGGAGCAGGCCGGAATATCCCATATGAGTGAAAGTCTGGGAAGCAAAACTAACAGAGGCTCATTCCCCTAATACATGGAAAAAAGGGGATCCAGTGCAAATGAAGCATGGGATGGTAAATAAGAGCTGTGTTCGCTTGCAGTCATGCACTATGGCCATTAAGCCTTAAGGTCTTAAAGGTACCAAGCAATGCATATGATAAATTTCTCAAAAACATCCCAGCCATAACATAGTTCCTGCTGATTGCTCATTTACCCATAATGCATGCTGTCATAGCAAAGCCTGACAAATGACAGCCAAAGCTCAGGTTATTTTTTACGCTGACTGCCAAGCCCCTCACCTCAGATTATTCATTTATTAGGGCAATCACTGAGGTCTGGGTACTTAATATTGTTTTCACCAAATATGAAAATGATCTACTTGCCTATTCTTTAGTTCCTCCTAGGGCAAGCCATTTATCATCAGCCCTGGATAAATGACTGCTTCATTATAGCCATAATTTATGAGATGTTAGAACTAAAGAGCCACACCTAAAGACTTAAAGCTTTAATATGGATTAAAATAAGATAATCAATCAAGCGTATACAAATTTTCTTTAGAATTATTTCTTGCTTTGAAATGGCTTTGCATTTTTAGAATGGAGGTAGCCTTAAATTTCTTGTTATCCAACCCCAGGCAAGCTTGTTTACAAGTCCATGAGGAAATCTAAGATATAGCCTTGTTGGTCAGTCTTAGATACCACTTGGCAATCATTACATGATTCAATAAAATTGCCTCTTGGGCTAAGGTCTTTTTTCTGGTTTTGATGGTGTGGGTGTAACCCAGATTGAGAATGGCTCAAGCCTTCAGTCCAGAACAAGTGGGGAAAATGCAAAGTGATGCCAGACTCCAGCATTCTCCATAGATACTGTTGTTCTTTTCATCTCCTGTTGAAATTTGCTCACCTGGTGTTACAGAAGAAGAAGGAAAGTTGAATGTTATTACTGAAAAATATTTCCATGATTTTAAGGGGGTTCCTCTGCCCAAAATAGTATTTCATAGCTCAGAGTCTGAATGAGGGAAGCTTCCTTGTCTGTCTGGGGAATGAAATATCCCTCCCTTCCTAAAACACTGTTTCAGCTTGAAAGCAAGAGTTTCTGGTTTGTCTCTTGATTGTATATTTGCCAGCACAGAGCCAATATAAATATTATTCCTCGAGCAACCACCTTGCTTGAAACACTAGCCTAAGCCTACTTAACCACTTAATCCTGCATCTTTTGAAGCCTGTGTTGGAAAATACATAATTTGTTAGATTTCTGAACACATACCACTAAGACAAGGATGCAGATACAGTTTCCATTGCTGGCCAGGCACGCTGTGGGTCTTGGGCAGTGCTGGAGCCCCAGGGACTACAGGCAAGATGAATGAGGTATCCCAGGAACTCCAGGGCAAGCCCAAGGCAGCAGGCAATGCATGTCCTTAAAATTCAAGCCTGGATAATGCATCCAAAAGATCCTGTACACTTGGAGCCACAGTTAGAAACAAAACCCAGACTTTCTCCAACAGCACCAGCTTCATGCTCTCAGGGTAAGAGCTTTGTTAGCTAAAGGACATTTTTTCCCTCTGGACTAAGCTCCCCCTTTCGTACAATTTGATGTCAGCATTTCAGCAGGAATAAAACAATCCAAGCTCTGTGGTTCCTGCACAGCTATTTAGGTACATCTGTGCAAGGAAATACTTGATACACATAATAAATGCAATGAAACGAAATAAATCCACCTATGTGATTATGAACATATACATGTGTAGGAATATATTTGTTGGCACAGGTACATGAAAGATTTTTTTGGTGTATCTGCAAAGAAATTACTAAAATACAAAATTATAGGCACAGTCCCAAAAGTGCTCAAAAACTATATTTGCATCCAGGACCCCAAACATTTCATTTCCTTAATTATTTTGGAATTTTTTTTTGACTGGAAGCTCAAAACTGAGCCAAGATGCAATTCTCAACCTCAGATATTGAGATCTGGGCAATGAGACGCTTTCATCAGGACTTACATGCTGGCTGACCCACAAAAGCAGTAAGAAATACTCTACAGAGACTGGCCTGTTCTTCCTGCAAGGGAAGACCTGCAGATCCCACTGGAGGCAGGAGGTGGCTCAGTTCCCTTAAGTCAGCCATTCCACCTGATCCGACCTTCAGACTTGACAGGCAGGTGATGCTCCATGAACATGGAGAAGCAAACAGATCACCCTCAGTCCTAGATCCTTTTTTCCCATCCCAGTGCCACCAGACTGCAGGACAACACTCCCAGCCAGGCTGTACCAACCCCTCCCAGCCCATTTTTCTTCAAGGACTGCAGCCCCCTCTCCAAGTCAAAACCCATCACCATCATCCTCTCTTAAAACAAATTCTCTCTCGGAGTAAGAAGCTGTGTTCCACATTCTTCGCCAAAATAAATGTAAGATCAAGTTAGAAACCCTCCAAAATAGGGTTGGTAATGCAAATATTGACACAGCAAAGAGGAGAGAGTGAAAAGCATGGCTGGACAGACAGTCTGAATACAAAATATTTCACAAAAATGTCATCTTTATTTAGTGGGTGATGAAATCAGCAACTATTTTAAAAGATTTATAGTTTTTGTAGCCCAGACACTTATGCCCCCAAGTTATATAATGGGAACGTGAGGGAAAGGCAGTTTTCACGAGCTATATTTGGGGTGAATGCTGTGAGCGCTCTAAATGACGGCCCTCCTGCTGATTTCCATGGAAGTTTTGCAGGAGCAGAATTTCTAGGGGCAGGTAATTAAGCAATATTCTCCCCTGCCCTTTTCCACACAATGGTTTATAGTTATGCAGGGTAATTCTTACACTGAGGCTTGGTCACCACGTGGCACAGTTGGTCACCACAGCGTCCAGGGCACAGTCAGAACGTACAACAAAATGGGCATGTTGAGCAAACACAAAGAAAATGCCATTTGTTTTCAGTGCCATCAAGTGGCACGTGCAGCTTAGTGGAGTTCTTGGGCCAAACCGTACAGTTTGTAAGCCCACGGACCTGAAGTTTGGATCATCAGGAGTTCTGCAGTCAAAGTGGCCACTCAGGTGTTGTGTCACTTTGTTGGCTGCCACGTGGATCACTGATCTAACCTGTGCTGACAATCCTGCCTCTCTTCTCCTTTCATAAGGAATAAGCAGTGTTTAGAGTAAGGGCATCTGTAAGTGCAAAGGTTCTGCTCAACAGCTCCTTCTCTCAGGCAAACATATCCTGCTAACAGGACACAAACCAGACTTGGGGACACTTCACCAGTAGGAGTGACACTCATTCTCCACTGCTCAACCATGAGCCAGGGCGCAGGGCTAAGGAGAATTAGGACCAAACCATAAAGGCCTCAAGGTTTTCAAAGACATGTCTGAAATTACTGCTCCTCAGCAGCTCTGAGTGCTGGTAGCTCAAGAAGGTTGCTGTGGTGTCTCCAGATGGACAGCACCTGCCAGCAGCTCTGCTTGGGTCATAGAGGCACGATACAATGTCAGCTGTCCCCCATCTAATTGTTCTCCAGCCCTCAGAGAGCCTTGTATCTACACACTTGCCCTAACTCAGCAACACTGACTGTAAAGCTGGGTCTGAACCAAATCATTACATCTTCCCTGAAAAGCTCAGATGTAGGCTTATTACAATATTAATTTATGCTGCTAAAAATATCCCTTTTTATTTTTGTTTTTTTAATGAACACGGTTATTCTATTAAGTTGAGAAAGCTGATGTGGACTGAACAAGAAACAACTACCATGCAAACTGTTAAGATACCAATTAGCTCCTCAAAACAACTGAAAGTCACAGAGCCCCCTCAATGCACAGAGGCGGTTAATTAATTAACATTAGATGTGATTAATAATGAGCCTTGTTTAATAGTAAATATCTGCCTGCAATGCCAGCATGTCAGAACAAAAAGCCTTCAGAGAGTGGGCAACTATATTTACCCTGATTGCGTTTGGGATTTTAACATGTTTTGTGTAGGCTGACAAATGGCCTATTAATTATCTAATGTTGTCTGACAACAACAGCTTGATAAAGATGTATGCTTTTGAATTGCTGGATGAAAACTGCTGGAGAAGAGCCCCACAGGGGCCTTGCTGTCCTAAAACTGGGCTCCAAGCCATGACAACAGGCAAGACAAAGCCCTATCTCCTGCCACAGCCTTCAGAGATAAAATATGTCTTGGCATTAGGGACGTTTTCAGAAAACTGCTTCTGCAATATCTGATTAGGAAAAGGAGGAGTACGTCTTTACTAAATTGGGGTTAAGGCATAATCAATATCATATATGGAGTGTCTGGCCTATTCTGCATAAACACAGGCACTTCATATTATTAAGGAGTCTATAATGCAGAGGAAGCATATGGCAGGACATTGCAGGGCTCTCTATTCTTTTTATTTAGAACTTTATCTTCCAACCTGTTTGACAGCTGCTCCTAAGTGGTTTCACAGTGCCAAATTATTTTTATGATTGTTTGATGTTTTATTCTCCCATTTCAGTTAATGAGATAGGATCCCACAATGGTCATAATTCAGAGCTGTCAGAACTAAAAAGCATGCTTGTGGCAAGATAGCCTGATGGTAAATAAGGCTAAAAGCTGTGGATAATAAAAACTCTCTTATCCAGGTCTCCTCTGCAATCAAAACTTGGTTTGGATCCTTCTTTCCTTTGTGCTCTCATATACGACTTTCCCTTTCGGACAGGTAAACTATCAATCTTCAGGTAACGTCACCCTTTTAATTCTGTTCAACCTTTCCTTGTAATGAAATGTGTAGGATACATAGGAAATGTTGAAATGTCTAGAGATATTGAGTGCTATATTATAATTAAAGGACTAGAGTCCTGTTTATTGTGCCAAGGGAATAATTTGTCATATATGCTCAGAAGAAACTGTTCAACAAATGACCTTTGAGAGTCCCAGGAAATGGGATATCTGGCATTCCCCAGGGATTTAAATGAAAACTTGCAAAAAGTTCACATTTCAAATCCTAACTTTCAGGAGGAGAACTGCTGTCTTTTTTATTCTTGGATACTTCATATGAGGAGCATATAAAGAGAGGGAGGTATAAACAAGTAGCCTCAGAGTTACACCACATGACTGAGAATTGGGGCTTCTTTTCTCTTATCTACCACTGAGTTTCTGCATGACCTTGACATTTCATTGCTGATTGTCTCAGATTCTCTAGTTAGAAAACATCTGTAAAACACAGTATCACTCATCTTAGACAAGTATTCCACAGTTGGGTTGTTTTTTCAGGAAAGCACCACACAGTTCCATTCTGCAGCTCAGATGCTACAGCACTTCTACTTGTAACTGGCCAGATGATTAAAAAGGTAAAATAAAATTGTGTAATTTGTGGCTTAGGGAAGGATCTCAAGCACAAAACATTTGAAGAAGTTGCAGAGGTTGCACTGGCCCATTTATACATGGTTAAGTGCGAAGACAAGTTCCCATTATTCAGAGAAAGCAGTGCCAGACACACAACAGAAAGAGAGGAGATGCAGGCAACTTCCCCAGGTGATGGTAATGTGGGAGGTAGGACAGGGAAGGACAGGGCACAAACTCCTGAGGCCTTTGCTCTGGAAACCTGCACCTACAAGTTAGCTGTTGGGCCAAACTTGAATCAATAAAGGGAATTCATAGGAAATCCTCCAACATTCACAAAAACAAACACGGATCCCCAATGCTCACAAGTCAGGCACCTCTAATGAGCTTTCCCCAGAATGAATAACTTACATGACCAGTATGTTTGTGTGCAGCTCATTTCCTATCACATGTTTTTAAACAAAAAGTCACCTTTTGGTCACTTCAGTCATTTCCATAAAGCAGAGCCATAACCAGGTGAGTTAGCACTCAAAGCCCAGTGCAAGTCCATGTATGACCAAGTCTGTTTTTCTTTTTTTTTTTTAAATATATTTTAAGTCATTTATTTAGGTCCTCTTAATACAGATCTCATAATAAGCAAGACAACTGGACAAAACTAGTCTCAAGTATTCCACTGCATATGTCTCAGCACTGGTCTCACACACACAGTTTGTGGTTGGATCACAGCAAATCAACATTGCTAGCGTTTTTTTACATATGTCATTTTGAAAGCCTAATGTGAGAGAAAAGAAAAAAAAAAGGGCATAACACTGTAGGGGCTGCAGATATCAAACTCCAAGCACAAGAAAGCTGATTCAGCAATCGCCCCGGTAGGTTATATGCAAAGGGTGTAAGAAATGTTTCCCTTTGCATCATTTGCCCAGACTACAGCCAATAAATGTTGTTGTAACTGTCAGATGAGATCCTGGGGATCCGCCAAAAAGTCATGGGAGCAAGTCCAGAGGAGGAATATGGAGGAGCAAATGAAAGCCAGTTGTGCTCCTGCTGTCCACACTGGTTCTGAACTGCATTTCTGACGAAGCACCACTGTGGGCAGAGACACCTTGGCCACACCAATTCCATCAGCCTTGGGGAAGGGACAAGAGCACAGCACATGCCTCTGCCACTCTGGGGCTGCATGCACCCAAGGGAAGCACTGGAGATTGCCAGTGCAGGCAGCCCTGGGGCAGCGTGGGGCTGGCAGAGCACTAGAACATCCCTCCCAGTGTGGGAAGGGCAGGAATTTTCACATTCCTGAGGTTGCAGGCTTGTCATGTTAGACCATCATCACTATTCAGGTTTTGACATTTATCAAATAGCAGAACCCAGAAGTCCCTTGGCTACAGGGGTCTCACCCAGGCCTTGATCCAAAAGATCTCAAGTCAACAAGGCTCTTTCCGTAGGCTTTCCATCTGGGTTTGCAGCAGTTTCTGTCACTTCTTTTGTCTCCACTTCAGTACAAAGTATATTGATATTGATTTGGCGTGTGGGGGAAAGGAAGGGAAGGGAAGAAGGAGGAAGCCCCAGTGTGGATGGCATAAGGAAACCTGATACAGCTCCACAAAGTTCAGGTACTCCTTTTTTCAGTCACAAGGAAAGAAAATTGATGATGCCACAAGTTTAATGCTAATTGATTTATTACCTGCCTAAGCAAATCCTGGGCAATGCAATGGCAGGCTTAGACTTAAAGCAAATGATTTACAAGATAATGTTTGACTCTGGGAAAGGGTAATCAGATCCAGATACAATGGATGATAGGATAATTGAGAAGAAATAAAAGAGGATAAATTGCCATGTGCTAATGAGCTTACAGGCCCTAATGGGGAGGACATCAGTTTTAACACTCGGGTTATGAGCTAGGAGCAAGGGGTTTTTTTTTTCTTCAACAGCTAAAGATGTAGTGCTGAAACAAACCAAGATTAATGGTGTCCCACTCACTTACTTAGCCATTCTTTACACCTTCAGCAGCTTCCTGCATTAAATGTCTGGTTGTTTTTTAACCAGGTTTATCCAAAACAACTCACCTCACTTGGAAGCCATGTTACCTATTTCTAGGTTAAGGCACATCTGTTGTTTGGGGATGAATGACTCAAAACAGCATTTCTCCTCCTCCTTGCAGCACTGGCTGCCTGATGAGTTTGCAATGTCTTTGCAGGTCTCTTTAGGACCATAGGAATATTCTCAAGCCTTTATATGGTCTCACTGCGCTCAGGTTTTGAAGCAGTTGCCAGAGCAATGCTGTCTCACATCATGATTCATTTTTATATCTTTTTCTCCCTCCATCCCACATCACCACCTAGAACCAGGGACACTTTATTGGTATTTCTGATTACTGCTGTAGCCATCTAAATTTTTCAGCAGGATGGGGGTCTCTCCAGCCCTGATGTAGAAATGCAGTATATGAATGGTGCTGGCCACAGAGTAATAAAAAGACAGTGCCGTGTGCTGTTATTGGTAAGGAATACAGAAATGAAGCACTTCCTTAGAGACCAAGCCCATATTCCAGTGCAAGGCTTCCAACAAATGAAGTTTAATATGATGAATTGTGCTACAGTTCCAGAATGAATACAACTCTCAAAAATGCAGGTCGGCTGAAGCTTTTAAGTTATAATGTGCACAACATGTCCAATACTCAATTTTAAACAGAAATATTTCTGGTTAATATGCACAGAAGCAGCCATGACCCTCCTGAGTTAAGATATGGGAAGCCTTTTCCTTTTCTTGCCATGTCATGCCCTCTAGGCATCCAGACCCTAATTAATTATGAATCCTATGAAGTCTCAGTGCAGGCAGCAGCTCAGGGGTCTCCCTTCCTGTGGAAGAGGAAGGATGCCCGTGACTCGTGGTCCCCACTGGATCACAACCCACCACTCACACCAGGGAGCAATATCCTCATGAGAAGCTTGTGGGCAAGGGGAGCAAAGGACAGTCTGCCCACACCAGGAATATATGTGCTCCAAAGAGCAGCTCCAAACTCTGCTCATTAAATCAGCTTGCAAGTTTTCATTGTCCTGACCCAGATTTTAACATTCGTTTTAGAATTAGAAACAGGGATCAGAAAGGCACAAATTGCTAAACGTAATAGCTTGGTGCTGGTACTGCTCATGGAAGCAGGGAAGGAAAACACCTTTTTCCAGTGAACTAAAAATCAAAAACCTGGATCATAAAAGGTTTAAAAAGTAGATGCATCTGGCACTAAGTGCAAGTGCAACAGTGCCTGTCCCTCTGTAAGGAGAGACGCAGCAGCAAACTGCTTCAAGTACTTCTGCAGAAAACCAGGAACAGACTTGTATCAGAGATCATCCCTCTCTCCCCCCACACACCTTATCAAGTGTCCCCTGGAGCTAAGCTATTGCCACCTTGAATACAGAACGATTTAATGTCAAAGTAAACAAGACTTCCCTATTTTTTTCCCACCGAAGAGTCTCTGGTCTAGTTGTAAAACAAAAAGGAACAACCACAAAGAAAATATTAGATGTCCTAACATATTACAAGTCTTAACATATTAGCATGTTTCCTTCAGGGAAACCAGCCTGGAGCGGCAGACTTGAAATGGTTGCAATTAGTACAAGGATTGTTCTACTTGAAGCAACTTGCCTTTTCTGTTTGAAAGGAACACACAGTGTGAGCTCCCTGTTCTGCTATCGGGCACTTACTGTACAAGCAAACAGGATGTGATAGGTGTGACTCCAGCAATTGTCTCTATTCACTCTTGGAATAAAATATGGGTTTAATATGCTGGGCAAAAGGAAAGGTTGACTGAATACTGAAGAGATTGCTTGTTTGCTCATAGGCGTTGATGGTGGTTTTAATTTTATCTACTGACTGCATTTCTGAGACAGACCAGCAACAGATCCAGCTCCCACTTCCACAGCTACAGCAGTTTTCCTGTTGACATCAAAGTTGCACTAAACCCCACTTCCCTATGTGTGGAAGCTCTTTTCCCCTCTGCTGAGCCTCCTAACATTCACCCACCAAAATAAATAAATAAATAAATAAATTTCTGGGCACAAAGTTAATTGATATCTTTGCTTTTTTGAGCTGTCACATTCAAGTTTCTGGTTGCATGCCACACAGGTGTATGGGCTGGTGCTCCACTTCCAGCTTCAGCCCCTGCACTCAAAACCCTGTCCAGCATCAAATGCATTTCCTCACTCAGCAGTTGGAGCATCCTGTACCACTGCTCACACCCAGATGATCTGAGTGACATCACAAGGAGCCTGAGCTTTGCTGTAGGCACACCTCACATGAAATCCAGTGATGATCCATGCTGTCAGTCCTGCTCCCTCCAAGGACACATTGCTTCCCCCTTCACTGCTGTCCACTACTACCCTTAAAGCTTGTCCTTGTGTCAAGCCTCATGTGGGAGAGAAACAGCCAGTTGTTTTAGCACAGCAGAGGCAGAGCTGTGAACACCAAAAACATGCATGCTATTTTTGTCAGAGCAGCAGCATTTGTGCCTTGTGCCACCTGACCAGGCTTATACTCAAATGAAGAGGCAGACAGGGAGACTTTGAGGGAATTGCTGCAATTTGCACATAACTGCACAAGCCTTTTTGAGTGGCAGACCAAAACAACAGGGCACCAGGAGGCCAGAAATGAAGCAGGACTTCCTCTGCAACAAAGCAAAGTCACATGCACTCTGATGATCCAGGGCCAAAGGACCCCACCCACCAGAGGTGCAGAGGCACAGAGATACCAGGACATCCCCCACCTGTGAAAGCAGGAGCTGGGACCCTCGTGCATCAGCAGGGCAAGACTGAAGACTCAACAGATCCTTTCTAAGTGCTGTCATGTGGATGCTCTCAGCCCTATATTTCATCTCACCTATGTATTACACTGTTGTCTAGAGGTATTCTTTCCCCTACACATTTTTAACATATAAAGAGATTTTGTTTGTGTTTTTGTTTGTTTGTTTTGTTTGGGTTTTTATTTTAACAGTATTCCCCACTGCAACCACCACACAGGTGTTAAGGAGTCACATTCAGTGGCAGCTCTACACCTTTCTTGTCAGTAACAGACTTCTTTGCTGAAGAAAAAACTTCTACTTACACACAACTTTTCCCTCAAGTCCTTCAAAACTTCTGTCTGGCACATGCAAGGTGACCTTACACCCATCAATTAGTGAGGGTGTGGTTTTGGATACTCCACCTCCCACAGTTGTCCCACTGACAGCAGTGGGAGTGTGGCTGCACAGCTTCCCCTCTGGCAGAGCATCCCCTGAGCGGATATCTGGTGAAAACTTCTCTGCTATAACACCATTAACACACCTTGCTGCCTGCAGCAGCACAGGGCAGCTGCCATCCTTCCCCCAGTGAGGTGGCAGGAAATATTTTATCCTCCCTCAGCTGTGCCAACATTTTCAGAGTGCCTTGGCTCTGCAAAAGTGGACTTTTTGACCCTGCATTTGGCACATGCACGAGGAAGAGACACCAGCAGGCTCACACATGGGGTCAGCACAGTCCTGTTTGCACACTCAGCTCAGTCCCAGCGTCCCAGCACCTGCCCTGGCAGCACAAAGTGGGGTGTGAGCACAGGTGGGTCCCCACAGAAGCCTAGGAGGAACCCCCAAGTAGCTGTGACACAGGCAAAACACACTGAGCTGCATCCCCAGCCATCAGAGAAAGTGCCACCTTGAGTCCCCTCTGATAGGGTTTGAACATCAAACACCAGCAGCCCAGAGAGAACCTTGGCCAACACACTGGAAGATGAATCAGGAAACCTGGATTCTTGTCCCTACTTCAGCTTCCCCACAGGAAAAGGTAGCTCCTAACTCAGCTGTTTCTAAAAACTGCCCATCCATTTATGTTACCTTCCCAATGCTTCACAACTACAATATGTGTGGAGCAACTCTCCCCAAACTCACAGCAGTCACACAACTGGCTTGCCAGAAATGACAAAAAGGTGATCCTAATACTTTCCTCCCCTCTATTTTAATTTTTTTTAACTGATCTTGCTAGCCCTCCACATTTAGGATTAGCTACCAGAAATACAACTTACAGCACACAGACTTTAAACAGCTAAGTCTGGTTTGGACTTCTTTAAAGTAAACATTTAAAAACCGAGTTGTTAAATATGAATCTACAATTTCTTCAGGGTGGGGAATTGAAAAAAAAATTTTATTAGAGATGTTAGCTCATCTATCACTGATTTCAACTTGATGCCACTAGAAGCAGCTGAGATGCAATGCTCTGAGAGTCAGAATGAATAATGGAAACATCAGCTCAGCCTCGCCCCTGGGTGTGGAGCCACTGCTGCTGCTTCAGCCAGCAGGTAAAGCTCAGAAAAGGGAAAGGCACATGGGGTGGGGGGGTGGAATAAAATAGTAGGGTAGAGCATGGATAAGCCATACACAGATATTGGTAATTTCAAATAGGTACTTCTCAGAGGAGCTGTACTGCACACCTTTGACCTTTAACTGGAGTGCTCAAACATTGCATGTAATGATGACTACCAATGAAAGTCCTATGCTGTGCTTGGCTGCACTTTCTATATGAGTGCCAGCAGTAAGATAAATGATAAACTGGTTCACTGGAGTACTAGTGGTTTGGGGGCTATTGATTTTTGGTCCATTCTCTTTAAAAGTGAGATCTAAAAAGTTGACAGAGGGTCATTAATTTCATCATATACTTGTCGACTCATCCATAACCAATCCAGGGGCTGAGTGCGCTTGTCACTCTCTGTTTGCACTTTATTTGTTTAGGTTTTCTTTGTGATTCTACATTTTTCCCCTTTATTTCAGCCTTGTGTTGGTGTTCCTGCCGTTATTTCTTTTTCCCTCCAAATGAGCTCCTTGCTTTGCACTTCTACTGCAAAACACTCTGATAGTATATTTATAAGTAAATTCAGTGGCTTCATTATCAAGTCTGTGCTAGGAGAGGGAGTCACCTCTGTTTAGCGCTATTCATTTAAAAAGAAAGAGAACTGCTATAAAACTCATCAATCTTAATTGTGCAATCTGAAGGATTTTGATTGAATAAACACTTGTCTGAAGACTTCAGGGTCTTGTTTGAAAGACACATTAAGTAAAGAGTTGAAGAATGTTTCCCCTATGAAGCTCCATAAGTCCATGACAGTGCTCTCAGGTGACAGGGAAAGGGTTGAATTCAAATAAACATATGACCATAATTAGTAGAGTTCCCTTTCTCTTCCTTCTGATTAATCCCTTAGTGACTCCTTGCAATGCATTAACTAAGAAAACATTTTACCAACTCTTATCAAAAAAAAAAATTAAAAATATTTTTAAAAGCCCACTATTTTACTGCATTATCTTAGCTTTCAGTAGAGTGAGACTGTACAGAGAATTCTCCCTAACTATTGGTATAAGAACAACTGGATACAAATATTTAAACCAGGAGTACTTTATGCATGTAAGTGGGTAAATATCCACACAATGAAGTTTTTCATGTACAGAAACTGCATACAGGAGGCAGATTTTACCAACTAAGTTGGTTAAGTATATTTCTAGGTAATAGTGTCATCTGTCTCCCAGCACCAAGTTCATCTGCACTGTCTTTCATTGGGAGCCCAACAGAAAATTGCACATAGAAAGTAAGAGTGATTAAACACTAGAGACGATGGCAGAAAAATTCAGTATTAATAATATCACGACTTGCCAGTAAATCTCCTTTTTATAGGTAAAGAAATACATTTCTACTTTCAAGTGTATTTTTATATACCCTTGAGTGCCCAACTAGTTAAACTACCAAGGGAGCTCTACATGATTTAGAAGTTAATCCCTCAAATGGCCAACAATTGAATGCCTCAGCTGTTTGTAGTTTCCTACCGCTGGCTAATTTCATTTTTGTTTCATGTGTTCAGTGGCAAGCTTTCGCTGTTCAGGGCTCTGACACAGGGGTTGTAAATGTAGTTAATTTAGTTAAAATGAGGCTGGGAACATTCACGCCATGTTCAGCTTGTTATGACTGACTAGACCTGGTAGAAGTTGAGGCAGATATGGCCTGGAGAATAAACAAGTGGGGGGGAAAAAAAAAAAAAAAAAAAAAAAACAAACCAAAGAGATGATCCAAATTTAACAAACTCAAGAGCATCAAGTACCCTTTTTAAAGAAAAAAAAAGAGAAAAGATTCAGAGGAGAATAAAAAAACACCCATAACCATTTAAGATTACTGCTTTGAGGGCCAAAAAAAATCTCCACGTGTTGAAATATTGAGTCATCAACTGATTTAACAGTGGGTTGGGCTTCCTGAGCCTACCTTTATCAGTTCCTTCTCTTGTGCCAAAGGCAAAAGCTCATCAATCCCATCCCTTTTGCAAACCCCGTTTTGTTTGATTGGCACTTACAGAGGCCAGAAGACTCATAAGTGCTCGAAAATATTTATAGCAATTGGTGCACAGCTCCTCACTGGCCGTGCTGGGAAGCACAGACTGAGCCAAGGCCTTCCTCGCTCGAGTATTTTAAGGAAAGATCCAACAGTACCAAACGGGACTCGCCCAAATGGCAGGAAAACCCCCCAGAACTCAAGGCTTTTTTTCTGGCTTGGCATGAATGACTCCATCTGTTCAACCAGTGACCACTTTTCCCATTCACACTCCCAAATCTATGATGCAATTTAGGTTGAACCTCCTCTTGACTGCACTTTGCTCTCCGTGGGGTGCTGGGCAGCAGCACCCTCGGGGCTCCTGCCCAGGCTGCAAACGCTGCCAGCACTGAAGGTTCAGCAGCTCTGGCACTTCCCTGCTGCATTTCCCAACTCGAGCAACAAGCAGCTTCTTAAAATCCTAATTATAATCTTGATTAATAGATATTATAACACAGCTCCTGTTTGCCTGTAATTATATTTGACACGGAGATACAAATCAGCAGTTTAACACGCTGGAATAGGATTCATAGGATTATGGACATATACATTTTTATTAAAGCTCTATTGGTTTCTCTCTAGCATTCATCAAATCTCTGCCTTTATACAGAGATAAATATATCTTTTTTTTTTTTTTTCTCAGAAAGTCATTAATTTTGGAGTTTGAGAAAAATGAAATAGACGAAGTGGGTAATTTTTCACACTTAGAACAATTTCCCTATGATATTATGACTCTTTTTCTTGCACTGCTCTGGGAGATTAATATGGCTGTTATTTTCTCCACTAATTGGCTTTACAGATAGCCATGGGAGATAGCACCTAATAAAGCCAAACAAGAGAGAGAAATGTTAACAGCACTAAGCTGTCCCATAACAAGCGGGTCTATTCATTAAGAAGCAATATTCTATTAGGGAAGATTTTTAAACTGATCTTTTTAAATAACTAAAAACCAAAAGTGAATTACACATGATCGTACCATTCCCTAAAGCCCTCCAGGTATGTAGTTAGCATGAACACATACATCTAAAGTGCAGATGGGACACCAGTACAGTATCTAAACATCTTTTACCAGCTCAGAGGGGGACAAAGAGTTCCACATCTAAAATTTCAAAGGAAAAAAAAAAAAAAAAAAGCAGTGTCACACTATTATCACAAGTCCTTCCCTTGAATCCAGTGCTTTATTTAAAGCTGCAAAGCAGGGAGAACTGTGTCTGAACTCTGATAAAAACACAAGTCCACAACAGGTATTTGTGGTTACGGATCAACACTGAAAAACAAGACCCAATTCTACCCTAATGACAACCAAAGCACTGTTTAATGAGCAGCTGGGAGAGAGGAGCATCTCCCACTAAGCCCATGCCACCAGTAGTGCCCACAAGCAACCTAACACGTGGCTTGAGCAAATATGGGAAAGGAGGTGGTATCTCTCTACTTTGACTCCTCAGCAGCTTTCTTTGGGGAGCAGAGACCTCTCCATTCCCCAGGAAGTCATTTTCTCCACAGCAAGTCGGTAACAACCTCATACCACTGATATCTGACACACATCTCACACCATTTACCGATGGCACACTAAGTCTGTGTGACACACCAAGCACCACAAACACCCTGACACAGGATGCTCCTTTGGAGCAGCACATTTGGGACTTTTTGCAAATATTTTTCCAACCTAAAACTTTTGTGCTCAGCAGCCAGTATGTTAAATATTGAAAACAAAGCAACTCTGGATTCCTACCCAGGAGTAACTGCTTCCAGTGCCTTTTCCAGCAAGGAAGGGCAGTTAAACCAGCACTTATGCCAGAAATCCTACACAAAGCCCTACATTAGATATAAAAAGTCAGGCCGGTATTTGAGAAGGACATTAAAGAACAATCACTCCAGGTGAGTTTCAGCTTGTTGGAAGGCAGGATCCTAATCACAGAAACCCTGAGCAGCTGGTGTTTCATTTCACTGCAGCCCTGCCTGGCCCCAACATTCCCCACCTGTGTGCAAGGGAAGGCACAAAGAGCACTGGCACTGCAGCCACTGCTTTTGGGACAAGCCATCATTTCTCCACTAAGGCAGACAATGCCAAAAGTGTCCCTCAGGTACATTGCATTTATAACTGTCATTGATACTTTAGAGAAAAAAACGCAGCAGCTTAGGGTCCCACTTCAGTAACTGCTGAAGAAATTTAACAATATTCTTAAACAAGGGATAAAATTTCATAGAAATATGTTTGTGTCTCTTTCCTTCGCTCTATCACTATTATTTATTTTCCACCATTTAACCAGAAAAGCAGGTGTTACTGAAGGGAACAAAGTGAAAATAACCAATATGTATTTATTAAGAATTGAATCTCTTCATTTCTATCACATAAGAAAGGCTTAAATGCTTGTGGAGGACGAGAAAAGTCAAAGTATCCAGAATATATAGGGGAAAAAAGAAAAAAAAAAAAAAAAAGAAAGGCAATGTTTAAGAACACCATTTTTAATCTAATTAATCATTCTACTGGTGCTTTGGTATGGTAAAATATTGAAAGTCACCTTAAGAAAACTCAGTTCGCAGTTGCACAGGCACAATTCCCACTCATCCCATTTAGTATATTAAGTGTGCCACTCCAACTATGGTGAAGAGCATTGGAAACCCAGCAGGAGCAGCAGAGCAGAACCCAAAGAGCTTTCTTTTAATTCTTCCCTCCTGCTGTATCCTCCTCCAGCACATGCCCCTCTTGAAAAGTCATCAAGCATGAGCTTAAAGCATCAAATTCAAACATAGACTTTCCTTTACAATCTACTCAGATTAACACTTGTATTTGAGATCACTTTAAGATCAACCCTTTTTTTTTTTTAAAAATAAAAATTTAAAGGAATGAACTTAAGTTTAAAGGTATCTTTAAAGAAATTCAAAGAGAAGTTTGCCATCAAAGTTTCTGCATTCCTCTCTTGCTGGCTGGTTTCAGAGTAGCACCACAGAGCCAGAAAACAGCACAAGGTCAGGCCACAAGAGGCCAGTTACCATTTTAACATTAAGAGAAAAGGGAGAAATTTTTTTCACAGATGCATAAAATATAGAGGGGAAAGCTGAATGATTGTTACTCTAACAAAGTTACCAATTTATATAAACCAAGACTAGAGGAAGTTTAGAACTTCTGTACAAGAACTTAGTTTAAGGACTTAAGCTAAATAAAATAAGGAAAATTACCTACCTGCTCAAAAGGTAGAGAAGGAGCTTCAACCTCCACTATAGACACAGGCAAAGAACTCTTGAGCCTTCTCAGCCAAATTTATATCTGACTTTCACAGCTGAATTGAGTTGTGTAACTTGAACACCTGAAAACTCTGATGGTAATGAGCAGGTTGAGCCTTTCTACAGCAGGCACAGCACAGAGCTCAGTCTGCATCAAAATTTAATGCCCAGATATTTAAACCCTATATATAAAAATTTTAACATACATACAACATATATAGAAATTGTAGATTAACCATCACCAGTACTCAAAAAAAAAAAAAATAAAAAAAGGCTTGGAGCTTAGAGAAAGACAAAAAGAACCACACACATGCAGCCCAAACTGAGCTCGCTCATCATCTCAAAACAAACCCATTTCTGAAATTTAGCCAGCCTGTGACCCTGCGCAGGTGGCTGTGAGCAGGTCAGTCAGTGCTGCTCAGAGAACCCCTCCAGCATGAGCCATCCCATCCTGGGGTGATCACAGATACCTGGTGCCCTCCCAGGGAAATGTCCCCTCCATTACAGTATTGGCCAACAATCAAGGAATTGCAGGTTCCTCTTATCCAAATGAGAGTGGTGCCAGCCCCTCTGCCAGTCCCTCCTTCAGCTGTCAGAGCTGCCAGTGCAAACCCTTTGGATGTCACTGGATGTGACACTTCTGGCTGCTTCAGAGAAGCAGATAATTAACGTAATTTGTTAAGCTCATCGTGGAAAGCCATTCCCATCATGTTGAGAAAGTGGTATTTTTTTTTTAGTATCCGGCACTTCTGTCCTTGAAGCAGCACCTGTTGTGTTCAGTGGGACCATCATTTGTCTCCTGGAAATAACAGGCAGGATTTTGATCTCTCACAGTATTTACACCCCCACTCTTGCCACGAGCAGCAGTAAGACTTTTTTTTTTCCTGCTGACACCAGTGGATCTGGGGGAAGCAGCAGCCCCCACGTTTCCTCTTGGAATTTCAGCAAGAACAAACCAGTGGTAGCTGCTTTTCCAACCAAGTAGGGAGCAATGATTTACCAGTTAGAAAAAATCCTGGACTTTTTATTGCAAATATATATCTAGGAGGTTGAAATGTACAAATTAATATCATGGATATCAAAATACTGGACACAGAGGCCTTGTGATTATACTTAAGGCTGTATCAATGTTTCCTTTTCAGTGGTTTATAACTTGGCTTAAAATTTTATTCCTGGCTGAAAGCTGGCACAAAATTTGAAAATTTGAGAAAAACCAGTAGGCAACTGTAAAACTGTATAAAGCAGGGAGATATTAAACATCCTTTTTTACCGTAAAAATAATATTTTTATTTGGAAGATGAAAGGAATTTTTAAAAGATGTGTTATTCCAGCCAATGCTCTCTCGTGGAGAAAAAATGTTCTTCTTTGCCCTGTCTTCCCACAGGATTGCTAAAAACTCAACACATTTTTAGGAGAAGGTTTTGGAGACAAAGGAGAACATTGGGCCCAGTTTTCAAAACAGTGTGTTGTGCTTTCTTTCTTACAGCAACACTACACAGTACCACAGAAAAGAGTTTTGAATTGATACAAACTAAAGCAGCAGAGACAAATAGGAAAAGGACTAAAATGCAGCCTGGAACTAGCAAAAGTTAATTCATATGGGAGCAATGTATTTTTTAAAACTTTTTTTAGATAAAGCAAGGCAAAAATTAAGCCTACTCCACCTAGATTGCAATAAAACAGCCAGTACAACAATACTTTGAAATTATTAGTCAAGACAGTAAAGATGGAGATTTGTGCAAAAAAAAAGACTTTTTGGGTGGGCAGGAGATGGCTTTGGAAGGAGAAATATCACATTGCAGCTGGTAGTAGGGAATTAATCAGGAAAAGCAGGAATCAGGCTAATGACAGAAAAGACAAAGAAAAGCACCGTCATCTGTTGAGAGGAAGGTAAGAATATAATCTGGGGAGAATCAGGCAACTTTAAGAGTGGACTGGGAAGAAATTACATGTGCTTGGGGATGAAACCAAAAAAAAAACCATTCAAAAGCTAAATCTC